>NC_138770.1:199817222-200417222 GCF_965119305.1 Pelophylax lessonae
ATCCCTATATCAATATTGGGGACAAACAGGGGGGACCAAAGAATTGGGACTATAAAAATGACCCATATAGCTCTCAGTAATACAACGAGGAGGGACATAATGAAAAATTAGTTCATAAATACATAATAAAACAATAAATATTAGTAACGAATTCATATAAATAGATTGGACGGATATTACCAATTTATACCTATTTTTCATTATTTTTACTATATTACCATGGTTGTCTGTGGTCTCTTTATCCGGGAGCTGCGATGCGCTTCCGGGGCTCCTCCCCTCCCCCTCAGCCATCGGCGCCAGGGGTCGGGCGGATACCAGTGGCGCATCGACGCCACGCTCTACACTCGGTATGCGCACGTCTGGTGACGCCGCACGCCGAGATGTTATTTTTCCACCGGCGTCCATGTGGGGAAGCCAGTTGGCGCCAGTTGCCGTTCGGCATGGATGTCCTACAGTCTCTCCCCTATCCTTATGGACGCATGCGTGACGTTGGGGGGTCGGTTGGTCGTATCTCCATCACTGCCAGCACACCACGGTGGATCTATTCATCACTCCTATGGTTCTGTTTATCCTGGTCTATCGCACTCCTCTAACTATGCCTCATACTGTATTATTTAAAGGTACTACTTCTCTTATCCTCCTCAATTCTCTCTCACCCTATTTTGATTATTTATTTATTTTTCCACTTTTTCACGCATTTAACTTCCATCTTGGGATATTACGTCCTCACCTATGTACCTACCCCCACTCCTTTGCCCCAGTCACTTTTTTACCCACATTTCCTTGCCCATTTTTATTTATTAATTCAAATCTTCCCCCTTTCACTCTACTCCCAGGCACTACCACAAACCCCATGATTTACCTTGCTGTCAGAGTTTGGACTACTCCCATGTACCCTATTACCACAGCTCCCGGAAAAGACGTCCCCCAGGCACCAGTAATATTCAAACTGTATACGGATACTTTGGATACCTTTATAGCTCTGTAAGTATGAGGAGGCTTACAAACCTGCCTTACGTTTCCCTTTCAGCCTGTTTCTTCCCCCTCCCCCCTCTTCTTTTTGTTCTTCACTGCACTACTGGCATATTCATTCAACGAGCTCTTATTTTGTTATAGACAATACATCTACATAATTCGTATATGCTCCTGATGAGTGAACCTATTCACGAAACGCGTAGAGCTACTTTAGATGCTACATGATATCATCATACAATCTATTTATATGAATTCGTTACTAATATTTATTGTTTATTATGTATTTATGAACTAATTTTTCATTATGTCCCTCCTCGTTGTATTACTGAGAGCTATATGGGTCATTTTATATGTGCAATCATGTTACTCTGTGTCAATCATGCCATTTAGTATGTATTTTGTGGTATCAGTGGTTTTGATCATGTTTACCAATATTACTGTACTATTTACTATATATATTTTTTATGTGAATAAATATTGTTTATCTATAAACATTATGGTTCATTATGCTATGATCTTATACACATTTTTACCAGCATATACATATCTGGATACATTTTTATTAATTTCCCTAGATTGCACCTGCGTTTTCATTTAAAGTCCCAAACTCCCTTAGAATTATTCAATTGATTTAGGGATGGAGGTATTGACCCTACCATGTCATATCCTCATTTAAAGTCCCAATTTTTGTCCCCCTGTTTGTCCCATTTTGGATAGAGTAAGAGAGGGTTATAACCCCTAATAGTTTATTTTTTTCCCCATCTGCGTCCCCTTGGGGAGATTTTCCTTCACTTCCTATCCCATAGCCAAAACAGGAAGTGAGAGGAAATCCCTACACATTAAAAAGGAATCCCTTGGGGACCCCCAGGTTCCCAGAACTATTGGAAGATTACCCCTCTATTACTTTTCTGGGGACAACCCAAAATTTGGGATTTTCTTCTACTTTCAACAATAGTGGTAAATAAAAAAAATACACAGAGTGAATCTCCCTAACAGTGCACAGAAAATAATAAAATCTGACAGGGGTTCTAATCCTTCTCCACTATATCGAAAACCAAAAAATAAAATGTAAAATGTTTGGTTAGCTTAGAGAGACACAGCCACTTTGCCTAATCAGGGCAATTGGATAGTCTCCATAACGCTAACTACCCCAAGCCAGTTATATTCACCTCTACCACAAACCTTGCTACTTCCTCTAGGGATGGGCTTAGATGTGTTCGGATCCAAGTCCCAACCCACCTGAGGAATCTTGCCAGGTAGCCATCACTGCACACCGCCAATCATAGGCAGTGAGGCATTTCCTGGCCCGCAGCTGCACATACACACGCTGCCTATGATTGGCGGTGTGTGCAGTGACCGCTTCCTGGCGGGCTACCTCAGGTGGGTTGGGCTTGAACACGCCTGAGCTCATCCCTACATTCCTCTATTGGAACCAGAAGTCAAATGCTGAGTACGTTCCATGTTGGCTGGTGTAGGAGCTTTTTATAGAAATTACAAAACTCAATGACCGTCTCTAATTGAAGAAATGTGGAGCTGGTTACAGGATACAATGCATTTCTAACAGATCTTTGTATTGCTAGTAATAGAATATATTGCTGACATTTAGAACTGAGAAGGGCAAATTGATAGTAAATTCAGGAGCCTGTCATTGCAACCTAGTAGCCAAAAGCGGTTTGAGCTCACACAAGCTTTAGTCTCACTAAGTCAAAGAAGCACACTTTCCGGTGCTTTCAAAGAAGAATAGTTTGCAAATATTGTCAGTTCAGGATGCACCTGAGAGGTTTGTGAGGTGCCCTTACCATATTTTCACACTGACTTGTATAGTGGGTCAAAAGCAAAGTAAGGCAAGGAATGGCAAATTAAACAACAAATCCAAGGGTACTGTGCTCCATAGATGCCAGTTCTAAATTCAAACACTGCATTCATGTTCTTCAAAAATTATTCACAAGTTAAAAAAGAAAAAAGGATATATATATATATATATATATATATATATATATATATATATATATATATATATATATATATATATATATAAAATTAAAAGAACACTTTTTAATCAGAGTATAGCATTAAGTCAAATAAACTCCTAGAATACTGATCTGGTCAGTTAAGTAGCAGAGGGGGTTGTTAATCGGTTTCAGCCGCTTTGGTGTTAATGAAATTAACAACAGGGGCAATAGATGGGCAACAATGAGACAACCTCCAAAACAGAATGATTTTATAGTTTGAGGCCACTGACATTTTTTTCCCTACTCATCTTTTCTTACTACTGGTAGCATGAGGTGATGCCTGGACCCTACAGAGGTTGCACAGACACTCCAACTCCTCAATACGTGCCATTGTTAGAAGGTTTGCTGTGTCTCCCACCACAGTCTCAAGAGCATGGAGGAGATTCCAGGAGACAGGCAGTTACTCCAGGAGAGCTGGACTGGGCCAAAGAAGGTCCTTAACCCATCAGCAGGACTGGTATCTGCTCCTTTGTGCAAGTAGGAACAGGATGAGCACTGCCAGAGCCCTACAAAATGGCCTCCAGCAGGCCACTGGTGTGAATGTCTCTGACCAAACAGTCAGAAACAGACTTAATGAGGGTGACCGGAGGGCCCAACATCCTCTACTGTGCCCTGTGCTCACTGCCTGGCACTGTGAAGCATTATTGGCATTTGTCATTGAACACCAGAATTAGGAGGTCCACCACTGGCGCCCTCAGCTTTTTACAGATGAGAGCAGGTTCACCCTGAGCACGTGACAGACGTTAAAGGGTCTGGAGAAGCCGTGGAGAACATTATGCTGCCTGGAACATTGTTCAGCATGACCGGTTTGGTGGTAGGTCAGTGATAGTCTGGGGAGGCATATCCACTGAGGGACGCACAGACCTCTACAGGCTAGACAATGGCATCCGGTCGGCCATTAGGTATTGGGATGAAATCTTTGGACCCATTGTCAAACCCTATGCTGGTGAAGTGGGTGCCGGGTTCCTCCTGGTGCACAACAATGCCCAGCTTCATGTGGTGAGAGTATGCAGCCAGTTCCTGGAGGATGAAGGAATTGATACCATTGAATGGCCCCCACGCTCGCCTGACCTAAATCCAATAGAACACCTTTGGGACATTACGTTTTGGTCCATCTGGCGCCACCAGGTTGCATCTCAGTCTGTTTAGGAGTTTAGTGATGCCTTGGTCCAGATCTGGAAGGAAATACCCCAGGACACATCTGTTGTCTCAGAAGCATGCCCCATTGTCAGGCATGCATACGTGGGGGCCATACAAACTACTGAGTACCATTTTGAGTTGCTACAATGAAATTTCAGCAAAATAGACTAGCCTGCTGTATAATTTTTTCACTTTGAGTTTCGGAGTGTCTTTGAATTCAGCCCTCTGTAGGTTTATAATTTTCGTTTCCATCAAATGATGTGGCATCCTTTCCTTCCTAACACATTACCCAGTCCATATCAGTATAGATATCCAGCATGATATTTTTCCCTATTGAGATCTGATGTGTTTTCAAAGTGTTCCTTTAATTTTTTTGAGCAGTGTATATTTGAACCCTTAAAGAGAACCTGAATGCTGCTGAAAGCTGTGCTTAGAAAAAGACAGACATAGCGCAAAGGACTAGTCATCAGAACTGCTGGTGATCTTCCTGCTGCTGACCTTTCCCTCATTACTTATGTACCATGAGTTGCTCTGTACTCTGTGTGTGGAGGTGGCCATCATGGTAGGGCTTTTGCTTCTTTCAGGTAAGAGTCTACAGCAACGAGAACAGTGAGCAGCCAAGTAGTGACATCACAAAATCTGGCAAGACTAGCAGTCAGAGACAACAGTGCCTTAATCTTACACTGCTAATATACAACCATAAGGCTGAATACTCTGGTCCCTGAACTATGTAAAAGCTGCTTTAGGCCCCTTTTACAACTGAGAATCCGCCTACTCAGCAGGGGATTTCTCCTCTGATCCCCACTGAGCAGGCGGATGACAGGTTCATGTCTGCGCCTTTGATGCAGAGTGGACACTGACACAGCCCGCTTTCTTCTATGGGTGGACAAATGTAAACAGACCACCTGTCCATTTACATTTGACTGTCATCCGATCCGAGATCCATCTGTCTTTGGCGGATATGATTGGATTGTATGTCAGTGGGTCCATGTCCATTGAAATTCGCCACTCCATAGAGAGCAAAGGATGGTCCAATCCGGTACGCCTAAAAAACTGACAGGCAGACCCGATCTGTCCACTCGTGTGAAAGGGGCCTTAAAAAAAAAAAAGTGCTAACTGGCATTTTAAGAATTTCAACAGCTTGTCATTTCAAAAAAATATTCAACCTTTCAGTCTAAAATAGTGGGTTTGATTTACTAAAACTGGAGAGTGCAAAATCTGGTGCAGCTCTGCTTAGAAACCAATCAGCTTCCAGTTCTTTTTTTGGAAAATCTTACTTGAACAAGCTTAAAGAGGTTGTAACCCCAAATTTGTTTTTTTCACCCTATAAGAGAAACACATAATGAGCTAGTATGCATCGCATACTAGCTCATTATGAAATACTTACCTTAGAACGAACCCCCGCCGTGCCCGTCTTCAGGGATCGTGGCATCCAGCCATCTGATTGGCCGGAGCCGTGGTGACGTCACTCCCGCGCCGTCCATCACGGCACGGGGCTCTGAAGGAACGGCACAAGCTGCCATTCCTTCAGAGCGCATGCACCAGTGACGTCACTGGCTGCATGTAAGGTAACTATCTCCTAAACGGTACATGTTTAGGAGATATTTACAGTACCTATAGGTAAGTCTTATCATAGGCTTACCTATAGGTACAACTTGCAGAGGAGGGTTTACTTCCTCTTTAAGTTAGAGGCTGTTTGGCTACCATGGACAATTGAACCAGATTTTGCACTCTCCAGTTTTAGTAAATCAACTCCGGTGTTCTTTACAATGAACTACTAGTTCCTAATTTAGTCCCGCAAAATAATTTGTTAAAGTGATTGTAAAGGAAAAAATGGTATTTAAAAAAAAATTGTTATACTTACCTGCTCTGTGCAATGGTTTTGCATAGAGCACCCCGATCCTCCTCTTCTTGGGTCCCCTGCCGGTACTCAGGGCCCCTCTTTCTTGCCGAGTGCCCCTATAGCAAGCCGCTTGCTGTGGGGGCACTCATGCATGCTCACTCCCAAGCCGCCTCTCTGCGTCCATAAAGGCAAAGAGCGCAGATCAGCTCCCCCCCCCCCACCCCCGCTCCCACCTTACTGGCTGTGATAGACCGCAGGGGAAGCCAATGGCTCCTGCTGCATCTCAGCCATCCAGGAGGGAGAGACCCAGGAGAGCCTTGAGTTTCATGCACGTCGCTGGATCAAGATTGGCTTAGGTAAGTATTAGGGAGAGCTGAGGAGGCAGCTGCACACTGAAGGTTAAAAAACCTTCAGCCTTTACAACTACTTTAAACTTTGCTCTTTGAATAAGTTCTAATTACAATACTGATGAAACATAAAACAAAGCATGCCAACTATCAAAAAAAAAAAAAAATGTGTGTTCCCAGTTATAGGACAGTAACAATAAATCTCATTCATTATAAAGATCATTATCAGTTAAGTGTAATTAGGGGTCACAGCTCTGCACTTTTATAGTCACAGGCATTCAGAGAATGTCTGCTCTTCATGCAAGTGTTGTGCTATTAACCCACTTCCTGACCTATCAAGCATTGCTCTATCAGCCATATATGCCAATTCTTGTAGAAGGTGTGGACTGAAAAACAAACCACAGTAATAAAACCACTCCTTAGTTGAGTAGACTTTTCTGCCATGGTTCAGCCGACAAAAACCACAGGAGCTAAATATAAACTACAACTTAACTTTTGTTTTAGAATGTTAGCACAAGGGGAAACCATGTTAAATAAATCTATACAATAACCTCAAAGTATTCTAAAGAGAACTGTGGTAGGTTTTCATAAAAATACTTTGAACAACCAAGAAAAATGCCCAAGCATCTGTATTAAGTTGCACCCGCATATATATGTATCAAAGAAAAAAGCAATTCTCACTTTTTCAGCACAAAGTTCATTAAAGAAGTAGTTTGGGGTTCATAAAACAATAAACCTACATACTCCGCTCTATGCTGCAGCATCACATTGGCTCTAAGATCGAGAACTGAGCAATCACATGACCACTGATCGCTCAGTTCACGGTCTGCTCTCTGCTCCTCCAGGGCTCAGTGGAGCTCCAGGTTGGAAAGGGGGCAGGCGAAGTTGGCTTGGGCACTCAGCTGCTTGCTAAGAGTTGGAACCAGCTGTCAATCAGGCAACAGGATCCTTCCAGAGCCTGGAGCAGCTATGCTACGTCAGCTGCCCAAGGCTGTCCATAGACAGAGTGATTTGCTTTCCTGGATCGCTGGATTTTCCATCCCCCCCCCCTCGTGGAGCCTTCTTCCAACGGTGGGGTGAGGCGCGAGGGTGCAGGGAAACCCCCCCTGTAAGAAAACAGGGAACAGCCGCTAGCAATAATCGCATGTGAAATCTGACGGGCTGATTGTACCCGGTTGATCGATTAATCAACTTGGGTATCCAGCCTGCCCATACATGGTTTGAATCTTGCCTGGTTCCTGCTAAACCAGTCAAGATTCAAACTGTTTATGGACGACTGAAGTTGACTTTGGGTTACAGGAGAGCAAAAGCAATTTCACTCCTTTGGCCAAAAAGAGAAGTATGCCAAAACAATCCGTGGTTCTACTTCACTTTTAAGGTGGCATTAAACCTATTAGTATATTGCATACCATGAATGCTCTTCATGTGTTCCTTCTAATAGCAAAATTGTTGAGCATCTCCTATAAATTAAATTCAAATGGTTCTAAGCCACCATTTCCTTTAAGAGGGTAGTTACATTTACGCTACACTTTAATAATACAAGCCTTCAGGTAAAGCAGTGGGGGGGGGGGTCTTGCAAGACGGATTTTCAGAACCGAAGGCATTTCTTTATTATTTCAAGTATTTTTAAAATAGCCTTGTCATGTTACACAGCACTTTACAGAGCATAATGATCTAGTCACACCAGTTCTGTCATATGGAGAATGAACACCATCACAGTGGCCATCACACCAGAAATGTGTCAATATTGGTGCTATGTAACATTTAAGAAGCTTTTAAAACATATTTTTCAATGCAGACTGTCATGTACCTTTGGTGGTAAGCATTAACATTTATAACATTTTTAAAAATCCAGGGGAAATGCAGCTAACTTGCCATTTCTACGCTAGAAATAGTCATTCCTATGCCCGCTTTAGGCTTAAAATGATTGTATATCTCTGACATGAAAATTGGACCAAGCTAATTCTTCAATAGTGTACTTGCTGTCTACAGCCTGGTTACTCTGCTATCTGCAGGAGTCATTTCTGGCAGTGTATGCAATTCCAAGGTATAGAGAGGGAAGGGGGAGTGGAGCTCCAACACACAATAGGTAATTTACAGCATCCCCTGTGCAGGTTTCCCTTTGAGACTGTGTAGAGGGGAGTGTGTTACTTCCCTTCACTCAGGTCTCAGATTACACCCAGCACTCCTCTAAACTGTGGAGTGTAAGACATCAGACCACTGCCTCCTGCCTCTGGAAGCTCAAAAAAAATAAAATAAAAAATAAAAGATGTGTCAATTCTGCATTGTAAACTGATGTAGAGAAGAGATGGCTGCAGACAAATAGGTGCAACATAGCTATATAGGAGAATTGGTTTAATCTCTGTATCACATAGGGCTAGTCACTTCATTGGGTATATGTAAGGGTTTAGAAGCACTTTAAATTATGCCTAAAAATGGCAAATACTGAAAAATGCTACATTTGAAATTTTTGTACATCTAAACATACTATTAAACTTATTTTCTATGTTCTGATCAAAAGATCTCTGTGTCTTGCTTCTAGACTCTAGTAGTGACACCTTGCTTGTAGGCTACGGCGAATAGCTCTCTCCTGGAAATTACTGCTCTCTGATCCCTCGGCCTTGGAGAATTATTCCCAAACAAGAAGAGTGGGCTACACTCTTGTAATGGCCAAGAAAGGTGGGTAGAGCTGGGAATAAATACAGTTCTATTTCGAAATCCCTGACATACAGAAGAGGCGGCTGGTCAATTCAACTGTTGACAAAATATTCTCTTAGTTCCTCCCAAGACCTACTGCTCTCAAGCTCCCTTGTCCCCACCCGAGCCTCTCCTATCCTATGGAACTCCCTAACCCAATCTGTCCGACTATGTCCAACTCTGTTTGCTTTTAGACGATCCTTGAAAACCCTTGTCTTCAGAGAAGCCTATATTCTGCCTAACAACTGTACTTTTATTTTCTCCATCAGCTCATCCTCCACAGCTATTACCTTTTGTATCCTTCCCTTCTAGATTGTAAGCTCCAACGAGCAGGGCCCTCTGATTTCTCTTGTATTGAATTGTATTGTAACTGTACAGTCTGCCCTCACGTTATAAAGCACTGTGTAAAGCACTGTTGGCGCTATATAAATCCTGTATAATAATAATAATAATAATATTGAGGTTTTGGCGGACAGATAATTTATGCCGCAGGAAAATTCCATTTTACACAAGTGCATGCTATTGCATAGAAAGCGGAACCTGTTCCTAACAGTGAAAACAAAACATTTGTTTATTTTTTAATCTGAGCACCCAGACACATCACAACTGCTCCTGCTGCTGGAGTGATCACTTTCATCCAACGTTTTGGAGTCTTTGTAGATGGCAGGAAAAAAAGAACATGGCAAATCACCAATTTAAATCATTTACTTATGTGCTTTTTATCTCCTATACATCATCTAAACTTTTTGCTAGTTTTACACACTAAATGTTTCATAGTATTAACATTTTGGTTCGTGAATTACGACTGCTGGCTTTGACTGGACTCCGTTGTGGTCTTCTGAATTTTGGCCAAGGATGCTTTTACACCTATGGTACTTGCATTTATGCAGAGATGTATAGTAACGAAGTAGAACTACTTAAGTACTGTACTTAAGTACCGAAATGCGGTATCTGTACTTTCCTAGAGTAGAATTTTTTTCTCCTACTTCTACTTTTACTTCACTACATTTTTTCGATGATTTCGATACTTCTACTCAAGTATTTTTTTTTTGTGCTGCATAGTTACTCGTTACTTTTGAAAAAATTACCACTGCCAGAACAGTAGATGGCAGGTTGCATAACGCTCAAAAAAATGTGTATAATGTCATTTGTAAATCAGCGCATACGAAAATAAAGGCTGTGTATAATAAAAGCTGCTATACCAAATCTTTCCAATAAAAAGAAAATATGAAACAAACAAATAAATGGTGCTACAGCGCTTAAAGTGCATCAAGAAACTACTAACAAACACAGGTTAATCATTTGAATAAATCATTTGAAATAATAAAAACAATATGATGTTCAAACTTTTGACTTATTTCTTTAATAACTACATAACACAGTACTTGTACTTCTACTTTCAGTACTTGAGTAGAAATTTTTTTTCAAAACTACTGGTACTTTTTACTTTTAGTACTTAAGTAGCAAATTTTTTGAAAAAACTACTTGCAATACTTAAGTAAAAAAAATGTTGAATACTTTAGTACTTCTACTTAAGTAACTTTTTCTGTGAGCACTTCCACTTCTACTCAAGTAATTTTTTGATCGAGCACTTGTACTTTTACTCAAGTAGAAATTTCGAGTACTTTATACAAGTCTGCATTTATGTGAGAGCTATGCAAAGTGTGGGAGGAACATAAAATTTCATGACACATGTCAAAAGCAAAAGAAAAGTATGATACACACATTTTGGCATGTTTACCATTTTGTTCAATAAAGTGTCATTAAACCCACATCATTAAAAACCGCCAGTAGATGCTGTTCATACCCTGTAACTATGATATTAATTTCCTGTATTTGGAAAATTCTTGTTGATCATGCTGTTCAGGGTCCCTCCCTCCTGGTCTGTGTCCCCGCTGCAGCCGGAGATTTGTAGACCAGCCGACATTTATTGAGCATGCTCCAATATCAGTTCCCTTCTAAGCTGTTCATTTCCTCCTTATCTTATCTGTTCAGCTTATGCGACTAGAGTCTAGGGATGGGCTCAGGCCTGTTTGGATCATAGCCCCAACCCACCCGAGCAATCGAGCCAGGAAGCAGTCACTGCACACCACCAATCATAGGCAGCATGTGTATGTGCAGCTGCGGGCTGGGAAATGCCTCACTTTCTATGATTGGCGGTGTGCAGCGACAGCTTTATGGCAGCATTGGGACTACAATCTGAACATGCCTGAGCCCGTCCCTACTAGAGTCACACATGTGGACATATACACTCTGGATAATTGACAGCCCACTCCCTCCCTCCTCTTCCTCCCTGGCTACTAAACATGGAGGTGGGTTATTACACAAAAATAACGTGCAAAAGTGAGATTTTGCACAAAAATATTAAAGATGCTCAAATACATATTTGTATCACAATTTAAAACATTTGATTGATATTAGGTCTTTATTCTATGTGTTTTTTTTTTTTTAACGTGTGACCAGAGCAGAGGACTAGAAGCTCCTCCATCTGATGTTTCCTGTAAATGGGCTGGGAAATAGCTGGATCACCTGACAACTGTAGATCAATTATGAAAAAAAGCAACTTTCATTTTTTTTTTTTTTTAATTCAAACATATACAGTGCCATCATCCATATACATAAAGAGAAGGCATAATGTAATAATAAACAGTCTGCATTTAGCATCACTTTAAAAAATATTCATGCATGCTGTTTTGCTATGCATTAAAGTGTTGCAGTGCAGCACACATATTTCGCTAGACTTTATTACTACCATAACACTAGATTTACTGCTGAATTAAGAACATGGTGTAATTATTTTTTATCAGACAAGAGGCATTAAAAAGAAATAAAATCTGGAAAGTAGGGCAAAGGACAAGTCACCAGTATTGGTTGAGCCTCGTTTCAGCTGATCTTTCTTAATTACCCATTTACCTTGCCTTGTTCTGCACTGTGTTTGGTGTGCAGGTGGCCATCTTGCGAGCATCCAACAAGGTAAACTGTAAGCAGCAGTGAAATCACTAAATCTCACCGTTTATTTCTGAGACTAAAGTTGGAGGCAGAAGTGCCTTAGATCTCAAAGTGCAAATACATAGCTGTGAGGCTGTAGCTACAGGAGTTCCTAGGCATCCTCATATGTCAGGAAGTGGGCTGCTATTTTCTGGGAGGAATTCAAGGCAAAAAGTACATTTCACAAGGTATTGCTTAGGCATAATTAACAGTCTAAAAACTTTCCTCATAACATAGCTAATTTTTACTTTCCCAACTCCGTTCCACATTATGGCCTTCTTTACAAGGGCAGCTGAGATTGGTAAAAGCAGCTGCAGTTTTATTGCTCCCGACTACAAGGTAACATGGTTGGCAGCCATGTTATTACATATTGCCAAATTCTACAACCTGCCACATTTGGCAGGCAGAACCGTCACCAAAGAGAACCCATTTCAAGTGCACGGGACTGCGCCTCAACAGATATGCAACTGTGTGTAGGCAGTGTAGGCAGTTGCGAAGTGGTGTGGCAGGCTTTCAATGGGTTAAACAGACATATCACCTCTGAGCCTGCATTTGAGAGGGGGCAGTAAAAGGAGGCCTTAAGCATTAAGATTTCTAGCCCTGAAGTCAAATTATTTAACATTTACTGCTTCTCCTGATAGGCCAGCAATGTCCCCTGCATCCACTTTAACCAAGTGGTCAGCTCCCTTATTGATTTGGTGGCTTGGTAAAGTTGCATGGCATCCCTAACTGTGGCCTTCCACAGTGTGGCTCATTTCAGTAGAACTGTTATTTGCTGCATTAAACAAAAGGCAGAATTAGCTTTCACAAAGGTGAGAAGGTTACAAAACAAAAAAAGCAAGAAGTAAACTGCAAGACTTTGAAAGTCCTCATTTGCCTGGGCCATTCCGATGTTGGAGTTGTGGTCTAGATGAATTGAGCTGAGCAGTGTTAATTTTGGCATCGAATTCTGATTTAGTTTTAGTTATAGTCTTTTAGTATTAGTTATAGTCTGACTAAAATAACATTACAGTTTTAGTCTCATTTTAGTCATCTGAAATTGTTTTAGTTTTACTCAACTAAAATATCCAGCACATTTTAGTCAAATAAAATAATTTTAGTCAACTAAAATCGAATGTGTTTAGTTAAATTGTAATGCATTGTTTAAGCGTTTCTATAAAATTTCCAAACTCATTATTTACTCCTGGAGTAAAAAATCGAATATGTTACTATTTATAGTTTTAAGGTTTGAAAAAAATAAAATAAAAATCACAGATACAGATTTAGCCACTCTGGACAGTCTGAAGAGGTGGCCTGTAGTGCATTGCACACAGTGCTCTGGAGAGTGGTCTGAGGAGGCCTGTAATGCTGCACAGTGCTCTGGATGGTGGTCTGAGAAGCCTGTAATGCTGCACAGTGCCCTGGATGGTGGTATGAGAGAGGCCTGTATTGCTGCACAGTGCTCTGGATGGTGGTCTGAGATGAGGCCTGTAATGCACAGTGTTCTGGGTTCGTGGTCTGACTCTGAGAGGCCTGTAATGCTGCATAGTGCTGGCTGGTGGTCTCAGGTCTGTAATGCACAGTGCTCTGGATAGTGGTCTGAGAAGCCTGTAATGCTGCACAGTGCCCTGGATGGTCGTATGAGAGAGGCCTGTATTGCTGCACAGTGCTCTGGATGGTGGTCTGAGGTGAGGCCTGTAATGCACAGTGTTCTGGGCTGGTGGTCTGACTCTGAGAGGCCTGTAATGCTGCACAGTGCTGGATGGTGGTCTCAGGTCTGAGGGATGGCCTGTAATACACAGTGCTCTGGATGCCGGTGGTCAGAGGAGGCCTTTAATGCACACAGTGCTCTGAGTAAACGGTGGTCTAAGGGGAGGCCTGTGATTGTAATGTACACATTCAGAGTGCTCTCTGCTCTGGACAGTCGTCGGGAGTGAGACTCTCGTCGGTGGCCTGTAATGCATAGTGCTGCTCTGGACGGTTGTTTGAGGACTCGGAGGCCTGTAATGCTGGCTGCACAGCCTGTTAACTGCTGTTAAGCAAAACACGCTACAGATTTGAGTGGCTTGCTTGCTGGGAGCAGAAGCAGACAGAGCTCAGTGGAAACCGGAAGTTCATGAGGGTAAAACGTCCCTGCCTCACAATTTTGTTTTGTTTTCGTTCGTTAACGAAAATGTAATTGATTTTCGTCAAGGTTTTCGTCAGTGGACGAAAATGTGGTGTATTTTTCGTTTTCTTTTCGTCACCGTAAAAAGGCAGCCGACTAAAATTTTTATCAAAATGTTTTCGTTGACTAAATTTTGGAGCTGAGGGTTTTACCTGCTAACCACTCAGGCTGGGTGAGGTGCGCGGCGGCCGGGCTATCTTTTCTCATTTTTGCAGTGGGCCATTTTACTCTTATACAAATAATACGAGATATACACACACACACACACACACAGTATGTATACATACACAAAACACGCACACCAATTGCAGTCTTTATTCCACATTGTAGTCAGTGGAAAGCAGGAATTGGACTTCATTTTATATACATTTTATACCCATCTTTAATCTTTAAAGGCCCCTTTTACACTTGTACGACCTGAAAGTCACATGACTTTGACACCGCTTGAAGCAGTGCCTGTGTAATCTTGAGGTCTATGGACCCCAAGACGCATCAAAGTCGGACCAAAATAGTGCAGGGACTACTTTAAAGTTGCACAGATATGAATAGTACTCATTGGAAATCATGGGGTACGACTTGTCATGCAACTTTGCAGTCCCAAGTTGCAGGACAAGTCGCACAAGTGTGAAAGCGGCCTAAATAGTTCACTGATAAACTCAAAACCAAAGCCTTAAATGTATAAAAGGAACCTCCCCATTTAGAGACAGAGGAGAGAGGTTGCAGAAAACCACAACAGTGCATTTTCTTTCAGTTTTTAATTTAGTTGTCTGTGATGTGAAAACTCCTTGATCTTAGTGATACTCATATACTAAAAAGTAAAACTGGCTACACACTAGTAGAATTTTGCTCAAAAGTTTGTTCCATTTTCTAATCGTTAGTAGGGTAAAATTGATATTCATTTTAAATCACAGTGAGAGGAAAATTCGAAAGAACAGGATAGAAATGTTTTCTCAAACAAAAGAATTTCTAACAGTCAAGTTGGCTTTCGTTTGGAAATTGGTAAATTTGGTAAATTGCATCCATGCTAAAACAGATTGTTAAAAGGAAACATTTTGAAGTGCTTTCAAAAAACATTAGTCCAGCCAAATGTAAATTAATTTTGGCACAAACGTTCGCATAAAAAATCTACTAGCTTATGGCTAGCCTTACACTAAAACAGTGACGCCCTGTAGCTGCCCCCAACATCACACTGACAGTGGTCAGCATTACAGAAAGAATATTACAATTTGAATGTACCGTATTTTCCGGCGTATAAGACGATACCCCTAATTTTCAAGTTAAAAAACATAGGCTTTGGGCTATACTCGTGGTATAAGACTACCCCCCCTTTCTGAAGCAAGGCACCACCATTGAAAAACATCAGATTTCTCATAGATCTCCAAGGTACCCCAAGTACTGTAATACATGTAATCTCTCATAATATCTCCAAGGTAACCTAAGTATAAGTATTACCAGTAGATGTAATCTCAAGACGCTGGCTGTGTGGGAATCCTGTACCGGTATACCGGATGTACCGTGGGTTCGGCTACATACAGTATACCGCGCTGAGCCAATCACAGTGAGCGATGTATTCTATTATTGAATGCAAAGCCTGCTCGGATTGGCAGAGTCAGAGAGGCGGGCTGATGTTACTCCGCCAATCCGAGCAGGCTTTGCATTCAATAATAGAATACATCGCTCTCCGTGATTGGCTCAGCGCAGTATACTGTATGTAGCCGAAGCTACGGTACTTCCGGTATACCGGTACAGGATTCCCACACAGCCAGCGTCTTGAGAGATTACATCTACCGGTAATACTTATACTTAGGTTACATTGGAGATATTATACTTGGCGTATAAGATGACCCCCAATTTTGGGGGATTTTTTTGAGGTTCAAATGTAGTCTTATACGTCAGAAAATACAGTAGTTACTGGCAGCAAACACCAGGCAGATGGAATTGGAGGGCAGTGACAAGCCAATATCCCATATCCCACATATTACACAGGTAGAAGACATTTGGTGTTCTATAGTAGGCTGGATACATACTGTGAAACTGTTGTTTAGGTTCTTGGTGCTTGACTCAGCAACACTAGCGTCTGTTATGTCAACCTCTTCAAATATGATAGACTGCAAAAAAAAAAGATAAGACAAGAGTTATAGTGAAGATACAAATCTAACAGGATGGCCTGTAGGAAACAACACTAAAAAGGTGTAGTAGTAATAATTTTAGCAATCACCTAATCTGGAACAAACCGATTTTAATATGAATAATGAGTGGTTTCTCTTCACAATATTAGTTTGATATCATAAATCATTAATAGGGACAAAAGTTCGGTTTAATCTAAATGTATTTATTTATTGTTTATTAAGAAGGCTATTAGAGTCCATTCAGACTAGCACGACCAAGTCGCCTGACAAGTCGCGGTCGGTCGCTCGCCATTGAGTAGTACAGGACCCGTTCTAATAGGAGCGACACAAGTCGCTCCGACTTAGAAAAAGGGTCCTGTACTACTTTGGGGCGACCTCGGAGCGACTTGCATAGACTTCCATTATGTGAAGTCCCTGCAAGTCGCGCCGAAGTCGCCCCTCGAAGTCGGATCGCGCCAGTCTGAATGGGCTGTAACATGTACATACAATGTACCAAATTAGTATTATACATATCTTAATGTTAATACACTCTTCAAAAATAAATAAGAAATACATTGCCACAATATTAAACCATACTACGAGAAACAAGAAAACATAGGTAGTAAAATATCTGGCCATCAAAAGGTTGATAAATCCTAACTTATAAGGAAAAATAGTAAAAATTGAATTCAAGGCGTAAAGAACCTCAATAAAGTTATAATACAATTTTTCCTTTTTCCTCTTCAGTCAGCCCTACAACCAACATGAAAAAAAGAAAAGAAAGAAAGAAAAAAAATTTTTTTTTTACTCTTACAAAAAGTATGATGTGAATTCTGAAGAATTTCTAAAATATTTTCACACACTGCCATGTATTGCTATATACATCCGATTTGTCATTTTCCCAGAAGGCCATTTATTTCATGTGACATAAAAAGTCCATCTCACATACCCATTCAATCAGGGGTGGCGGGCCCAATTTACGCCAGTTTCTGGATAGAACCGTGCGTGCTGTGGTTAGAAAGTAGCGAAGTAAGCCTTTTTTTTCTGTTTATAGGACCCAGGTATCCTTGATAACATTTTATTTAGATAATCATTAGGAATCCAATCTCCAACCAATTTATAATCTAGTTGGAGAATTTTATCCCAGAATACCAAATGTTTGGTATGGAGGCATCCATATTATGTAGAGTTGTAAGGCATCTATACCATCTAGATAAGATCTTATAATTACATTACCAAGCTTTATTAGATATGGAGGCTTAGTGAGTGAACATTAGTATCGTATCCCAAGCTATGTCTTCTTCAGTAACAGCAAGATCCCCCTTTATGAAGCAAAAATCCATTAGATCTAACTCGAGCCGAGGGGTTATGGTAATGGGCTAAGATTTTATAAAGTATATTAGTTCCCAATCCTATTTGCTGGAGAGATACCAAGAGGTGAGGGTAAATCATTAAATAGGCACATAGGTTTAATTGACAAACAGTCCTAAAGTATCTCGAAACTTAAAAATAAGAAATAAATACACTGCTCAAAAAAATTAAAGGAATACTTTGAAAACACATCAAATGGATATCTATACTGATATGGACTGGGTAATGTGTTAGGTAAGAAAGGATGCCACATTGCTTGATGGAAATGATCAGCCTACAGAGGGCTAAATTCAAAGACACCCCGAAAATCAAAGTAAAATAATTAGGCAGCAGGCTAGTCCATTTTGCTGGAATTTCATTGCAGCAACTCTACAGGTTAGACAATGGCACCCTGACTGCCATTAGGTATTGGGATGAAATTCCTTGGACCCATTGTCAGATCCTACGTTGGGTCCTGGGTTCCTCCTGGTGCACAGATCATACTTACCTCCTCTGTGTAGTGGTTTTGCACAGGGCAGCCCGTATCCCCCTCTTTGGCTCTCCTGGCCCCTCCCTCGCTTTGAGTGCCCTCACAACGAGCAGCTTGCTATGGGGTCACCGACCTGAGGCAAAGCTCCATGTATCCATTCAGACACAGAGCTGCCATTTGGTCCTGCCCCCTCTATTGCCTCATTGGCTAACTGACTGACAGAAGTGGGAGACAATGGCGGCGCTGCAGTGTCTTAGCCAATGAGGAGGGGAGTCCCGGAGGGCTGGAACAGTCGTGGACATCGCTGAATCGAGAGGGGGCTCAGGTAAGCATTTGGGGTGGGGGGGCTGAGAATGATAGATTAGGATAAAAAAAACCTTCTGACTTTACAACCCCTTTAACTATGTAGTGCAAGGGCCTGCCTGATTGCATACAAATTAAAAGTGTTTAGGTTTGACTTTATATTATATGGTTTTGGTAAATCTAAAACAAAAAGTGTACAAGAAAATTGTAAAATGTATGGCCAGCCTAATCCAATCAAAATTTAAACTGTATAAACATACACACACTGCCCACTACAAGTAAACCACCTTGCTTTACAGATAGAAAAGTCAGCTAGGGAGTGTAAGGCTCCATTCACACCTTTGTATTCCGGATCGAAGGTGGAATCACCACGATTCTGTCCGCTTGTAATTCCGTTACAAATCGCAGCAAAGTACCGGAACTTCTTTTGGGCGACAGGAGTCCCGCAATTCTGTTTTGGATAATTTGTCAGGCGACAATCCAGACAAAACCGCGCCGCAATTATAGGTACTGTTGAAAATAACAGGATCGCTCACACGCGTCCCACAATTTGCGCCCATTCGGGAATCGCAGCAATTCGCGGAACACCAAGGAGTGAATGGAGCCTAACAAAAACTTAGCATGACTAATTGGTTAAGTGGTGCTCTGAGCTCCTTGCTCAGAACTGAGGTCTAGTCTGATCATTTGATCTGTTTTTGTTGCACTAATCATCATAACTGCAAGCTTTTGGAAATCATTGAGCCTGAGACAGAGGGTGGGGCAGGGGGTTGAAATGGGGGCATCAGTCATGCTGCATGCAGCGCTTCAAAATGTCAATTGTTAGGGTATTGCAGCAAAATTAAAGGTTTACTAGGGTGCATGTAGTATGCTTCAGAAAAAATATGGTCTAACAGGAAAAGAAAAAGGGAAAGAGTGTAGGGAGAAAGTGAGCACAGGGAGAGTGAGTGTAGAGGGAGAGGAAGGGAGAGAGAGTGAGCATATGGAGAGTGAGTGTAGGGGGAAGGAGGAGAGGCAGTGTAGGAGAAGATGGAGAGAGAGAGAGCATAAGGAGAGAGTGTAGGGGAAAAGGGGGAGAGAGTGAGTGTAGAGGGAGAGAAAGGGAGAAAGAGCAAGCATATAGGGAGTGTAGGGGGAGAGGGAGTGTAAGAGAAGAGAGAGAGAGAGAGAGAGAGAGAGAGAGAGAGAGCGCATAAGAAGAGTGAGTGTAGAGGAAGAGGGAGAGAGACAGTGAGAGAAAGCGTGAGCATAGGGAGAGTGAGTGTAGGGGGAGAGAGGGAGTGTAGGAGAAGAGGGAGAGAGAGCATAAGGAGAGAGTGTAGAGGAAGAGGGACAGGAAGGGAGAGAGGGCGATCACACGGAGAGTGAGTGTAGAGGAAGAGGGACAGGAAGGGCAAGAGGGTGAGCACATGGAGAGTGAGTGTAGGGGGAGAGGGAGTGTAGGAGAAGAGGGAGAGAGAGAGCATAATGAGTGAGTGAAGAGGAAGAGGGACAGGAAGGGTAAGAGGGTGAGCACATGGAGAGTGAGTGTAGGGGGGGAGGGAGTGTAGGAGAAGAGGGAGATGAAGAGAGCATAATGAGTGAGTGTAGAGGAAGAGGGACAGGAAGGGAGAGAGGGTGAGCACATGGAGAGTGAGTGCAGAGGAAGAGGGACAGGAATGGCGAGAGGGTGAGCACATGGAGAGTGAGTGCAGAGGAAGAGGGACAGGAAGGGAGAGAGGGTGAGCACATGGAGAGTGAGTGCAGAGGAAGAGGGACAGGAAGGGAGAGAGGGTGAGCACATGGAGAGTGAGTGCAGAGGAAGAGGGAGAGGAAGGGAGAAACGGTAAGCACATGGAGAGTGAGTGCAGAGTAAGAGGGACAGGAAGGGCAATAGGGTGAGCACATGGAGAGCAAGTGGAGAGGAAGGGAGAGAGGGTAAACAGATGGAGAGTGAGTGCAGAGGAAGAGGGACAGGAAAGAAGAGAGGGTGAGCATGTGGAGAATGAGTGTAGAGGAAGAGGGACAGGAAGGGAGAGAGGGTGAGCACATGGAGAGTGAGTGCAGAGGAAAAAGGGAGAGGTAGGGCAAGAGGGTGAGCACATGGAGAGTGAGTGTACTGTAGAGGAAGAGGGAGAGGAAAGGAGAGAGGGTGAGCACGTGGAGAATGAGTGTAGAGGAAGAGGGACAGGAAAGAAGAGAGGGTGAGCATGTGGAGAATGAGTGTAGAGGAAGAGGGAGAGGAAAGGAGAGAGGGTGAACACATGGAGAGTGAGTGTACTGTAGAGGAAGAGGGAGAGGAAAGGAGAGAGGGTGAGCACGTGGAGAATGAGTGTAGAGGAAGAGGGACAGGAAAGGAGAGAGGGTGAGCACATGGAGAGTGAGTGTACTGTAGAGGAAGAGGGAGAGGAAAGGAGAGAGGGTGAGCACGTGGAGAATGAGTGTAGAGGAAGAGGGACAGGAAAGAAGAGAGGGTGAGCATGTGGAGAATGAGTGTAGAGGAAGAGGGAGAGGAAAGGAGAGAGGGTGAACACATGGAGAGTGAGTGTACTGTAGAGGAAGAGGGAGAGGAAAGGAGAGAGGGTGAGCACGTGGAGAATGAGTGTAGAGGAAGAGGGACAGGAAAGGAGAGAGGGTGAGCACATGGAGAGTGAGTGTACTGTAGAGGAAGAGGGAGAGGAAAGGAGAGAGGGTGAGCACGTGGAGAATGAGTGTAGAGGAAGAGGGACAGGAAAGAAGAGAGGGTGAGCATGTGGAGAATGAGTGTAGAGGAAGAGGGAGAGGAAAGGAGAGAGGGTGAACACATGGAGAGTGAGTGTACTGTAGAGGAAGAGGGAGAGGAAAGGAGAGAGGGTGAGCACGTGGAGAATGAGTGTAGAGGAAGAGGGAGAGGAAAGGAGAGAGGGTGAACACATGGAGAGTGAGTGTACTGTAGAGGAAGAGGGAGAGGAAAGGAGAGAGGGTGAGCACGTGGAGAATGAGTGTAGAGGAAGAGGGACAGGAAAGGAGAGAGGGTGAGCACATGGAGAGTGAGTGTACTGTAGAGGAAGAGGGAGAGGAAAGGAGAGAGGGTGAGCACGTGGAGAATGAGTGTAGAGGAAGAGGGACAGGAAAGAAGAGAGGGTGAGCATGTGGAGAATGAGTGTAGAGGAAGAGGGAGAGGAAAGGAGAGAGGGTGAACACATGGAGAATGAGTGTAGAGAAAGAGGGACAGGAAAGGAGAGAGGGTGAGCACATGGAGAGTGAGTGTACTGTAGAGGAAGAGGGAGAGGAAAGGAGAGAGGGTGAGCACGTGGAGAATGAGTGTAGAGGAAGAGGGACAGGAAAGAAGAGAGGGTGAGCATGTGGAGAATGAGTGTAGAGGAAGAGGGAGAGGAAAGGAGAGAGGGTGAACACATGGAGAGTGAGTGTACTGTAGAGGAAGAGGGAGAGGAAAGGAGAGAGGGTGAGCACATGGAGAGTGAGTGTTGAGGAAGGAGGACACGAAGGGAGTGAAGGTGAGCACATGGAGAGTGAGAGTAGAGGAAGAGGGACAGGAAAGGAGAGAGGTGTAAGTGCATGGAGAGTGAGTGTAGTAGAGGAAGAGGGACAGGGATTGAACATAGGAGGAGTAAATGTAGGGGAAAAGGGAGAGGGAAGGAGAGTGAGTGTAGGAGAAGAGGGAGAGGGAAGGAGAGTGAGTGTAGGAGAAGAGGGAGAGGGAAGGAGAGTGAGTGTAGGAGAAGAGGGAGAGGGAAGGAGAGTGAGTGTAGGAGAAGAGGGAGAGGGAAGGAGAGTGAGTGTAGGAGAAGAGGGAGAGGGAAGGAGAGTGAGTGTAGGAGAAGAGGGAGAGGGAAGGAGAGTGAGTGTAGGAGAAGAGGGAGAGGGAAGGAGAGTGAGTGTAGGAGAAGAGGAAGAGAAAGAGAAAGAGTAAGCATAAGGAGAGTAAGTGTAGAGGGAAAGGAAGGGAGAAAGGTTGGGTGTATGGAGAGTGAATGTAAGGGAAGGAGGGAGATAGGGGGTGACCCCTGTCATGATCTGTGGATACCAAAAGTAATTTTTGAATGACAGGATGTTTGGTTATGACAGCTCACGTTTACATCCAGATAGGCTAGTGTATGGTGACATATGGTAAAGATAAGAGCTGTACAGCGTCTTTCTTCATCTTTGAGCAGTAGTATACATTCTGGTGAACTTAGCCCTGATTCAGCTACGACAAAAAAATAACAATTGAAGTATACTAAATTGATATAGATTAGCCACTTTAGAATGTCTTAAAGCTGAACAACAGGTATGGTTTGTATTGCATAGTTACACTGATCCAGCTTGAACTCTTCACCCGCTGGACCAGTGTGAAAGCAGAGGATTGCTGTAATAGTTGCCGGTACTACAGTTATTGCTGTGATCTTCTGGGTCTCATGCCGAGAGGCAGAGAGATAATGTCACAATCTCCGTGTCCAATCAGAGAACGCTTTGCATTCATTGGGAAAAATGTAAAGTGTTCTATGAATTGGAGCTGTACTGAGAAAGTGATCCGCTTTGCCTACTATATAGCAGGGCAGGCGCTCAGCACAAGACCACAGCGCTCCCACAGGTATGGAATGTTAATACAGTAAAACCTGGGGTTGCGAGCATAATTTGTTCAGAAAAATGCTTGTATTCCAAAGCACTCGTATATCAAAGTGAATTTCGCCATAAGAAATAATGGAAACTCAGATGATTCGTTCCACAGCCATTTATTCATAAGTCTTTCCATTTATAATCCATACAGAAAGATTATAGCAATGTGATAGGTTGTGTAACCATAAAATGCCCATCCACAAATGGCAACCTCCACAAGGGGATTAGAGCCAAAACCCAGCAGAAGCTTCAGAGTGTATAAAAGAGAAGAGAGGCGCCTCTAAGTGTAGCAATATGGGTACATTTAATGAAGGTACAACATTTAGCAACTCACATGGTTGATGATTAAGAGAGGCACATCTAAGAATGCAGGAATCCGGGGTAAAGCTGTCCACATAGATCATCCTCCTCATCGCCGCCTCTCACCGCTGTCCGTCTGAAATAGTGACCGGGAAGACTACCCTGCAGTTCAGCGATCTGAAAACGAGGCTTGAAGCGCTCGTGGAGCACAGCGTGGAAGGGATGACGTCAATGACATTGCGGAGGACGGTCTATGTATGTGGACAGCTTAACCCCAGATGCCTGTATACTTAGGTGTGCCCGTTTTAATCATCAGCAATCTGAGTTGCTACATGTTGTACCTTCAATAAATGTAACCATATTGCTACACTTAGAGGCGCCTCTCTTCTCATTTATACTCAGTTGTGACAAGACGCTACTTATATATCAAGACATCGCTTGTTTATCAAGTCAAAATTTATTTTAAAATGTTGCTCGTCTTGCCAAACGATCTCAAACCAAGTTACTCCCAATCCAAGGTATTATATTTCCATTGGTTCAAGCTGGACCAATGTACTTTTATACTTCCATTGGTTCAAGCTGGACCAACGTACCTATGCAATATAAACCATACCTAGAGTTCAGCTTTAAGCACCCTTTGGGTATGATCATTGCTTTTGAAGCTGGATTAGTCTGGAACATTATCACTTTATTAGAATAACAGCAAAGGACTTCTCATGCTTGAAGTATTAAGGCTACATGACTGATAAGATAATGTAACCTCGGAGTGATAACAGAGTGGAGTATTTTCTTGTGATCATTTATGTTTTCTAGAGCATTCATTTGTTAATTATATCAGATAAAAGAAAATGTGTCAAACAGAACAACAAAGAGCCTCATTTATCTTTTTTTTTCTCCATAAATGTTGTCTGCATGTTCCCAAAGTAAACAAGCAAGCACACGGAGATCTGCACTAGAAAATGACAGATTTGGGATTCTCAGTGTTTTCCACGGTCAGAAGCGAAGTGATATTTCCCAGCATTCAGGGAGGACACTGGAAGTAAGGTAAGCCTTTTATTTCCTTTTTCTCCTGTTTTTTTTTTCATAACTTATTTACATGGTAGGGTGGAGGTTTACTACATTTTGGAGGTAAGGAATGTTTGGGTCAATGCACACAAAACAAGTCAACTTTTTGAAGATACTGGATAGTTAAGCATCTCCTTATGAAGGGCCCCTATAG
Organism: Pelophylax lessonae; assembly: GCF_965119305.1. NCBI lineage: Eukaryota > Metazoa > Chordata > Amphibia > Anura > Ranidae > Pelophylax > Pelophylax lessonae. The sequence goes on from NC_138770.1 coordinate 199,841,716, forward strand.
ACCATACTCGGTTTATTTATTTTGTATTATGTAGAATGTAACAGGAAGTAGGAACCTTCTAAAAGGCAGGACCCAAAATTCCCAGATAAACAGGAAAGAGTCAAGAACGATGGCAAGGCTAAAGCCTCGTACACACGCACCGATTGTTGGCCGTGAATTTTCGGCCAACGTCCGATCGGCCGATTGTCGGCTTGTTAGTATGATGCTTCCGACAACCGACTGCGACTTTTCGGCCGAAAAAAATCTGGTGTGCATGCTATAAAATTTTTGTTGGCCGTCAACAGAACGGCCGATTGTTCGTCAGTCAGTACAGATTTCGGCAAACAAAAATCAGATGAGCAAGACTGGGCATGCTCAGAGAAGAAAAAACACAGGGAAAGTAAACCAGAACATGACATCACTTCTGCAGTTGGTTGTGGTTGGCCGACAAAAATTTGTGTGCAGTCTAGAGCACATTTCAACCAACAACACTGGACAAAAGATGGCCGATCGGTCGGCCAACAATCGGTGCATGTGTACGAGGCTTAACTCAGTGTTGGAATATAAAAAGGTATAAAAGGTATAAAAAAACTAGGGGCTAGACTGGTTCACCATTCTTCACTAATAAATACATTTTCATTTTAGACTAAGCCTTTAAATACAGAACAGAGCCAACACCACTGGAAAAGAATACAGCATTTTCATGTATGTTAACATTTACAGGTACAGTCTGGAATGACAATGATGTTGCAGTTCTGGATTCTTGGACGTTATACCCGTATTATAAAAGAAAAAAAAAAAAGTTTGCATGTAAAATAAGCACATGTCGTTTCCCAGAAACTCTAAAGTTCTGAATTACAAGATTTGCAGCATTTTAGCCCGCAGGTCAAGGTTGTTCAATGCAGTGCCTTTTACCCATTGTAACTTTTTTTATTTTGTTTTACAGTAACTCTTCCAACAATCAACTCATTCAGTGTCACAAAAATGAAGAAACATACATGCTATTTTAAATATTTGCAGAAGTGGCCTGCGAACAAGACAGAAGCCTCAAAATACTTTAGCACCGCACTGGTGTTCGTTATTTCCACAACTAGTCTTTAGTCATTTTTAAATATAATTATAATGTTTCCTTAAAGTTGTTGTATATCCTGAAAAAAGAACAAAAAAAAAAAAAAACCCTGTAAGACAACGGCATAATGTGCTAGTATGCATTGCATACTAGCACATTATGAAATACTTAACTTAGAACAAAGCCCCAGCAGCGGCATCCAGTCATCGCTGAGGGGGCCGACATGTTCTCCCGGCGTTTCTTCCGGGTTTGCAGGCTTCAGTGCTGCAAGTGGCTGGAACCACAATAACGTCACTCCCATGCATGTGTGTGGGATCCCTCAGTTCCTGCAAGATATGCTGGACCGTCAGCGGCTGCATGCAGGATGAATATCTCCTAAACCGTGCACTTTTAGGAGATATTCATTTCACCTACAGGTAAGTCTTATTATAGGCTTATGTGTAGGTAAAAATAACAAAGCGGGGTATACAACCGCTTTAAGTGCTACAATAGTGTTAATTATTACAAACCTGCTCATGATGATCAAACTTTTTTTCGAATCTTTCCACAAAATGAAAGGTTAAAGCGGAGTTCCAGCCATTCACTCACCTGTCCAACGGTCCAGCGATGCGGCCGCCCGAAGCCTCGATCCTCTCCCTCGGCATCACTGCTGTGGGCACCCGGCTGTGACAGTTTGCGGCTTCACAGCCGGGTACCCACTGCGCATGCGCGAGTCGCGCTGCGCGCCGTGATTGGCCAGCAATCTTCTGGGACCTCTGACGTGTCCCAGAAGATTGCAGGGAGGTAAGGGGAGAGGAGAACTTCCGTTCAGGGCGCCGCGGCGCTCCGAGCGGAAGTGGGAGCGGGTACCTGTCAAAACTAGGTACCCGCTCCCCCCCCCAAAAAAATGACATGCCAAATGTGGCATGTCAGGGGGTCAGGACTCCCTAAAGCGGAAGTTCCACTTTTGGGTGGAAGTCCGCTTTAAATACACTCTACTTGGTTCCTACTGGCAACCACTTGAATTTTCAGATCATTTTGTTTTCTCCAGTTTTACCACAGCCCGGATTTCTCCATGCACAAACACACAAGATGTTTATAACAGAGGCCCATTCATAATGGAGGGAAGATGTTACTACTGGCTGGACTGTATTTTAGGACTCATTTATAACACGTAGGCTACAGTATGCTCCCCGGAGTGTTCTCTGTATAATGGTGCAGAGAGCATTCAATGATTGGACCATGACAGAAAGGTCATGACTGTCTCCAGGCCCTTTTTTCCCCCCCCATTAATGAAATAAATGGAGCTTCGCTTGCTATATAATCTTAAAGCACATTTGTAAAACACATTTCCGTGCTTTAGAAATGTGCCAGTGTATTATTTTCTAAAGCAACAGTATTAGCTGCAATAAGGCTATTCTGCTGCTTTATAAATGCACCTTGAATTATTCACAGTAAGGCTCCTTTCACACGGTCGCTCCGTGTGTCCGCAAATCATCCAATCCGTTTGCGGACATAATGTAAGTGAATGGCACTGCGGGTGTCAGCGGAATACCATCCGCTGACATCCGATTTTCCTCCTGTCAGTTCTGTTCCGTTTTTACGAATGGAACAGAACCCCATTTTTCCTTCCGTGTAAAAAACGGAAAGGAAGGAAAATCGGATGTCAGCGGTGTCATCCGCTGACATCCGCAGTGCCATATACTTACATTATGTCCGCATATCATCCGCAAACGGATGGGATGATATGCGGACACACGGAGCGGATGACAGAAATGTCATCCGCTCCGTGGAAAAAAAAAAAAAAAAAGTCCCGCAGCGGACCTTTCACACGGAGCGGCCGTGTGAAAGGAGCCAATATCTAAAATCAAAATGTAACAGAACAGCAACAACCAGTGAATTGCTTAAAAGAGAAGTTCACTTTATAGAAAAAAAAAAAAAAAATAATAATAATAAATTTATATATATATATATATATATATTCTAGATTGTAAGCTCTAACGTGCCAAAAGGTGTAACATGTTCCCAAAAGGTGAACTTATCTTTTTAAGCGATAGTAAATGCCACAAAGTTTTTTTTTTTTGTTTTTTTTTTTTTGTTTTTTTTTTTTGTTTAATTCTCTCCCCCACTCCAGTGATACACTTTTAGTGCTCAGGAGCTACTATCTGCTCTAAGTCTTCTTTTAGGGTTTACACTGCTTGGCTGCGATGACATCACTTCCATCTATGCGCACTAGAGTCAATTAATGGTGGCCAAGAGTGTGTTTCCCGTAAACGTGCTCTGAGCTACGCATCTCAGAATTCATTACTGCTGACAGGCTGAAAGAGGCATTTATGACATAAGAGACCACTTTATTTGGAATATACAGAAATCTATGAATAGAAAAAAACACTGAGGAAATATGAGCTATGCCAAAATAATATGAAAGTCATGGTGATACCGTCATAACCACAACTAGGTGTTTATGTATTAAAGGAGAAGCCAAAGCTTTATTCGCCCTACTTTTCCTATCGGTCACAGGAGTGCATTTAGCTCTGCTCTCCTGTGACACAAATTCAGCCAACAGCGGACTAAAGTCCGCTATTGGCTGCTGATGTCTATTAGCCTGCCTGTCCAGACTCTGAAGAGATCCTGACCTTTATGCGGGGATTCATCCAGATGCCTAGACCAGCAGCTGGCTCAGCCTCTCAGTGCACCGCTAAGAGCCTCCCCACATCCCGGGACACCCCAGTGAGCACAGGAGAGGCAGAGTCAAAGGGTGACTTTCAGTCAGAGCAGATCTGAGAGCTGAGTGATTAGCAGTCTTCGACTGCTCAAGTTGTTTCAGACTAGGATCCAAAATTGCTTGAGCTCATTTCTAGTCAAAAAAGAGAAAAGTGGGGTATAAAAAAAGTACTCCCCTAGATGGATACAGAATCGGTCCGATGCTGCATCTGTCCACTGCCACCTCTGTACTGAGAGCTGACCTATTAGCAGTCTTCGACTGCTCAGCTCTCAGTACAGAGGTGGCAGTGGACAGATGCAGCATCGGACCGATTCTGTATCCATCTAGGGGAGTACTTTTTTTATACCCCACTTTTCTCTTTTTTGACTAGAAATGAGCTCAAGCAATTTTGGATCCTAGTCTGAAACAACTTTAGCAACCCCGCCATGAAACTGTTGTTGGCCAATCATAAGCATCGAAGGCATTCCCCACCCTGCAGTCGCATGTATACATGCACACTGCTGATTTGTACAGCCACACACTTTTGCTTTCTGACCTTTGCAGTCTTGGCATAATAGAGCGTCCTGCCTCGTAGTTTGAAGTAGCGCCTCCTCCATCGCTGAAAGGAGCTTGTCTGCTTGTGTAGATGTCCCTCTTTTATGATAGCCTTTAAAAAAAAAAAAAAGTCAGAGATGAAGAAAGAATATTGTTCAGAAATGAAACATAAATGTATCAAAGTTGATGTTGTGTCTCCTTACACTTGTTAGAATAACACAATATTTCTAGAAAATACAAGACAGTAAGATCAGGGCAGCCGAGCGACTGATGGTACTAGAGCACAATACAGATCAGTGTGTCTCAGTAGAAATGTGTACACCTTCTTCCCCTCCATGTGGCTACCACAAATACAGAACAAAGCAGAACTCCAGGCAAACTGCCTTTTATACAGCTTAAATTAATTGCTCAAAAAAATTTAGGAACACTTTTTAATTACAGTATAGCATCAAGTCAAATAAACTCCTGGGATATTGATCTGGTCAGTTAAGTAGCAGAGGGGGTTGTTAATCAGTTTCAGCTGCTTTGGTGTTAATGAAATTAACAACAGGTGTATTAGATGGTCAACAATGTGATGACCTCAAAAACAGGAATGGTTTACAGGTGGAGGCCGCTGACATTTTTTTCCTTACTCATCTTTTCTGACTGTTTTCACTAGTTTTGCATTTGGCTAGGGTCAGTGTCACTACTGGTAGCATGCGGCGATACCTGGACCCTATAGAGGTTGTACAGTCAGGCCAACTCCTCCAGGATGGCACATCAATACGTGCCATTGCCAGAAGGTTTGCTGTGTCTCCCACCAGTCTCAAGAGCATGGAGGTGTTTCTAGGGACCAGGCAGTTACTCTAGGAGAGCTGGACAGGGCTGTAGAAGGTCCTTAACCCATCAACAGGACCGGTATCTGCTCCTTTGTGCAAGGAGGAACAGGATGAGTACAGAGCCCCACAAAATGACCTCCAGCAGGCCACTGGTGTGAATGTCTCTGACCAAATAATCAGAAAAAGACTTAATGAGGGTGGCCTGAGGGCCGTACATCCTCTAGTGGGCCTTGTGCTCACTGCCTGGCACCATGGGGCTTCACTGGCATTTGCCACTGAACACCAGAACTGGCAGATCGGCCACTGGCGCCCTGTGCTTTTCACAGATGAGAGCAGGTTCACCCTGAGCACATGTGACAGACGAGAAAGGGTCTAGAGAAGTGGTGGAGAACGTTATGCTGCCTAAAACATCGTTCAGCACGACTGGTTTGGTGGTGGGTCTGTGATGGTCTGGGGAGGCATATCCATGGAGGGATGCACAGACCTCTACAGGCTAGACAGTGGCAGCTTGACTGCCATTAGATATTGGGATGAATTCCTTGGACCCATTGTTAGACCCTACGCTGGTGCAGTGGTTCCTGGGTTCCTCCTGGTGCACAACAATGCCCGGCCTCATGTGGAAAGAGGATTATTGCTGCTACAGCTGGGCACCAAGTGGTATTCCTGTTTAGGGCAGTATGCGTGCAGGGATGATTGCCCATAACATAAGTCGTATGCTTTTTGGGCATTTGTCCGTGGGTGCACACTGCAGTATTTGTTGGTACTGCTAGGTACACTGTCCAGCAGCAGCAGGTATCATCCTCTCATAGAGTTTATCAGGCTGCCAGAAGCAGCGCTGGATGGGGCACCTGTGGCCTCTTCCTACAGCCAAACACCAGAGCCCATGCTCTGGAACAAAACGCCCAGTGTGTATGGGGCGTGCAAATGGTGTTTTTAATGCATGCAAATTTTGAGTTATTAATAAACTGTTTTTCCTAAAGCAGTACAAAAATACAAAAAATAAATAAAAAACGTTGACAGGCAGAGTTTTTATGACAGAAGAGACCCTAATGGTCTCTTCAGTCATAAATGTTTCCCCCGCTTGTCAATGGGAATGTACACTAAATCACACATGCGCAGCTCACAGTACATTTATGGCACCTGCTCTTTGCTGTGATGAAGTGATTTCTGTGCACATGTGCAGGACTGATGTCATTGCGGCCTAGCCATAGTGGCCTAGTGGCTGAACTGTGCAAACCCAGAGGACTGGAAGATGAAAACATCTGAAAATTGACAGAGTAGCACTGGAGGGCATCCTTTGACAGGTAATGCAGCCTATAGATGAGTCAAGTTTTTTTTCACCAGGCAGACTTGATTCCCCAATCCATGCAATTGGTGGGAATAGTGGAATTCCCCCACCGTCAGAATACACTGACCAGCTTTCCAAGACTATAGCCTGACTTTTGTACAACCACACATACATGCTAAAACAGGCCAAATTTTGATCCATGTATAGCTGGCCTAAATTGGTCATAATATGCTAGTCAGCAGTGCCTACTACCACATCATGGCATAAACCTGCAGGGGGCCCACTAAGGAAAAAAAAAAAATAAATTGTTTAATTCCACTTCAAAGCCTTTTTACTTTATATCCACATTTTGCCATGCATGCTCTTGCAGATTTTTTTTAATGTATTAAATATAGGGGTTACCAGAAAACTAGTAAAGGAAAAAGTAGACTAGCCATTGCAATCACTTTTCCCATCTGCTTATCCAGAGTTAAGATAAATGATAAGCCTCCTAGGGAATGCAATGCTTTCAGTAGGTCAGCTAACCACTAAACTTGCAGTGCGAGACAGTAAAGCACAACCACTGCATAACACTGCAAAAAGCAAAGCAAACTATACACAGAAACAAGGTTTTTAAAACAAACACATACACTGATAACATTATTTACTATAAAGAGTATGCAAATGCTAATGACTCCCAATCATTCAGTGCACTATAAATCATGGTAGCGGCATATAAAAGCTTTGTTCTTAAAAGAATATCCCTAAATAATTTAAATTGGGAGTTTTTAAAGTTAAAAATGTATTTAGTCCAAATTCTAGCTCTGGCGAGAGTGAGACTTGTTATGAAGATTGGCAGCTTCTATGGGCATCGCACTAGGAAGCAGCTCTTCTGCATCATGGAAATGGCTGTATGTAGCAGGGCTGGGCAGGGGGCTTGTCCCCACAGATGGGCAGGGGGGCGTGCCCCCACAGAGCGACATGGGGCGTGCCCCCACAGAGCGACAGGAGGCGTGCCCCCACAGAGCGACAGGAGGCGTGCCCCCACAGATAGACAGGAGGCGTGCCCCCACAGATAGACAGGAGGCGTGCCCCCACAGATAGACAGGAGGCGTGCCCCCACAGATGGGCAGGAGGCGTGCCCCCACAGATGGACAGGAGGCGTGCCCCCACAGATGCACAGGGGGCGTGCCCCCCACAGATGGGCAAGGGGCGTACCCCCCACAGATGGGCAAGGGGCGTGCCCCCACTGCCGGAGGTCAGCATTAGCAGGTAAATATGTTCCCCTGTGTAGTCTGCGTCAGACAGAGCAGGGCTGGGAAAAGAGTGCAGCAGCAGAGCTGACTATAGGCACTTTGTGTGTTGCCATGGCATCCGGTAACTCCCAACAGCAAATTGATCACACCAGCACAGATCTGCCTCAATGCTTGGTGTGGTCAGAATACTAAAGGGAAGAAAGGGGATTGGTGGTGCTAGGTATTTCTGATAAGAAAAACTAAATTTACAACCAAAAAAAATAAAAACACAACACATGGGCACATAGACATACTGTAGATGAAATAGGACAGTTTGAGGTAATTTTCACTAAGTATATTTAAAGCTAAAACATTTTCCCGTGAAGGATTGAGCAGGGAATGATAAACCACTCTGATAGGGGATTATTTTCAGCCATCTGTATCCCATTGAGAAGATTTCCCTGCCCTGCCCGTCGACACAACAGGAAACCTCTGCATAGTAAGGGAAATGCCCTCTTAAGACAGTTCCCACCATAACAAGTGTCCCCCATTGAAAGATTTCCCCTCTATTGCCGTGTCGGTGAAAATGCAAAATGCTGGTATTTCCCCTCACTTTTAGTCCAACACAGAGTGTGAATATGTAAATATCCTCAACAGCGAAAAGGAGTGCAAGAAAAACTTGTCCAGGTTTTAGCTCTTCCCTGCTCTACCTAAACCTAAAGTTTGTGCTTGAAAGTAGAACTAAAGCGCTGGTATATGGTGCCGTACCGGTGCGGATATCGAAATATGTACCTGGGGCGTCTCCTTTGTGCTTCCGGGGCTGTGGTCAGGAAGGAACAATGTTCCATATCTGGTGGCAATGCCACAAGGTATGCCGCTTTTGGATACGTGTGTACAATTTTATATACACCCTTAAGCAAATTAACCCAACCAAATCCCCACAACAGGCCTTATTGGGTCTGAAGGTGGAGACAGCCACGAGGGCCCAGAGAAGACTTATTACCTTTATTTTCACGGCTGCGAAAATTACGATTGCACGGTCTTGGAGATCCCCTGTCCTGCCATTCAAGCAGCTCCGACACAAGCTTTCATGGATAATGCTCAATGAACATATGTCAGCTATGCTGACCGATAAAATGAAACAGTTTGATAAAGTATGGGAACCATGGCTCCGCTACCTTACTGGTGGCGTTTAGGAGATCTCTAGTCACCTGAGTTCCGGGGACGTGGGGCGCGATCTCTAGTCGCCTGAGTTCCGGGGACGTGGGGCCCTCCTCTTTACTTTTTCCCCCTCTTTTTTCTACTTCTTAGATTTCCTTTCTCCTACTACTCTTCTTTACTCTTATCTCTTTGGCGTCATCGCTCTATAACATACGCCCTATTAGGTACTCCCAATTGCAGTTCCTATGTGTGCTTGCATTAGCTACCCCGGAGCTGGGACACGGTGGTAGGCTGAACAATTAGTTAATACTGTACTGAGGTTCCTTGTTACATCCTTCATTTCTCGCTCCTAAAGTTCATTGTAGCCTGTTGCATGTATCAACCAATACTTGATCTTGATTAACGTTACACTGTTTAAAGACTTTTCACTTTCTCAGGGCAACAGATCCAAATACACAGCACTATAGTGCACCATGATTGTTTATTATGCTTGTTCTTTGTCTTTTTATTTTTTGCTTGCAGTGGGTCAATTGGGACTGATGTACCTATGTTTACAGTTTTTTGTACCTTTGATGTTCTTTCTAAAACAACTTCCAATAAAAATCATTGAAACGAAAGTAGAACTAAAGGCAAAACCTCTCTTTTCATCTTGGATAGAGAAAGAGGAAGTTATAACCCCAGTCAGTTTGTTCTTTTTTTGCCATCTGGGTTCCATTGCAGAGATTTTCTTCCACTTCCTGTCCCATAGCCAAAACAGGAAGTGAGAAGAAATGCCTCCAACGTGGGGGAATCCCTGGCTGTCTCCATGATCAACAGATTTGATGTCCCCATTTGAAGTTTTCCTTTCTATTCCTGTACTGGGAATTTCCTTTACATTGAACTTTCAACAATAATGATAAACAGGACAAATAATAGGATGATTCTCTCCAATAGGGAACCAGCAAGAAAAACTGACAGATGTTCTAATGCCTCTCCACTCTATCCAAAAAGAGAAAAAATGTTTTGCCTTTAGTTCTACTTTAAAATGGAATTAAACTCCACTTTAGACCGGTGACTGCTGCCATCTCTCCTTGTGCACGGTGACCATGACCAGTCTAGTACTCACCTCCCTCCTGTAGCATGTAGTAGATGGGGCCTATTAGGTGCTGTCTACAGCTCTATTCACTGCACAGGCCCAAAACAATAAACAAAAATAGAGTGACAATTCTGTAAAAAAAACAATATTTTTCACATTCTGCTATATAAAACTTCCCCCAAAAAAAAAAAAATGTAAAAAAATCAAAAATTTAACATTTTAGGCCAATTTGTTTTATGCTACATATTTTTGGTAACAAAAAAATTTGCAATAAGCGTATTTTGATTGGTTTGCGCAAAAGTTATCGCGTCTACTAACTACGGGAAAGATTTATGTCATTTTTATTTTATTTTTTTACTATTAATGGCGGCGATCTGTGATTTTTAGCGGAACTGCGACATTGCGGCGGACAGATCGGACCCCTAACTGACATTTTTGACACTTTTGGGGGTACCAGTGACACTACTACAGTAATCAGTGCTAAAAATATGCACTGTTACTGTAATAATGCCATTGGCAGGGAAGGGGTTAACCCAGGGACGATAAAAGGGTTAAATGTGTACCTAGGGGGCGTGTTTCTAACTGTATAGGGGTGGGGCTTATGGAATGACGATAGAGACATGTGATCCTATATAGAAGGATCACAGGTGCTCTGATCATTCCAGAGAGAAGAATGGTCAGCTGTATTTACAACAGCCGACCATTCTTCTCTCTCAGCGGGGGAGCGATCGCGGGTGTCAGACGGCAATCGGAGACGCCTGCCCCATGCATCGGAGTCCCCGCTGCCGAGTGGGGGCGGGAGCATGCCGGCGCACGCTTGCCCCCTAGCTGCAGGCGCGCGACCGACCTATACCTACGGCGGTTCGCACAGGAGGGCCAGGATTTCTGCGGCGGGCGGTCCGAAAATGCTCCCTCTGAAACTAGAGCTACACAGCAGTTAAATCCAACAATTTGTTGACACTTATTTCATCATCCACGCATCGATTTCAGTGTGATGCAAATTAGGTGACCAGTAACAATTAGTTACATCTCTGAGCAGCAAAGAGACTTAAAGGATAACTAGAGGGTTATAAAGGTGTCCTCAGGTGGCCCTCTCCGCCCTCCCCATCAAAGCCATATTTCTCACAAAGGCCAGCTGTGGCTTGGCTTAGGTCACAGCCTCTCAAATAGGATGATCTGATCTGTACAGACTTATGACTGATGAGAAGGGGGAGGGATGCCAGCTAGAATTATCCTTTGCAGCCCTTGCCTAATGATCGTCTTTGGATCAAACAATGTTTTTAGCACTTCATGCTTAAAGATAATTATTAGGTTGATACAGGGCTCGACAAATCCCAGGAGTCATTGCTACAAAAAGTTTCATCCTGGCACCTGGGGTGCTGCCCAAATTCTCCCCTCCCCCAGTTCTGAATCCCAGACTCCACTAGTTATCTCATTAAAGAGAACCTGTCACCAAAATCACATGCAACCTCCCAAATAAAAAACTCATTAGCAATACACAAACTGAGCTTATGCTTACTGAGTGCCTCCTACGGCTCTGTACTATCAGCAGATGGACTGGGGACAGTAAAAGAGGAGGATCAAAGAAGACAGGATCAAACAGCCTTTTTACACAGTGCAGAGAATTAACACCTTAGGTTCCGCAGTGAGTGTAACAAGCATGCTTTACTGCATATACAGACTCATTTTACTGTTGTGGGTTTAGTAACACTAAAAATAGTTTGTTTGGACCAAGCTGGCCTTAAAGGACTATTAGCTTTACTAAGTGATGGGCCCTCTGTCAGTGCTATATAATATAAACTGTATGCAGCATCAGTTAAAGCGGAGTTCCGGCCACAAAATTGACATAATCGATTTTGGGCCATCCGCTTGCTTTTGGTCACCTGAAAAAGAAATGAATAGTTACGATTTTTTTTTTTGTTTACTTACCTTGTTATTAGTGTTGAGCGAACACGGACTGTATTATTCGTGTTCGTACCGAATAATTGGATTTTTTGTACCCGAACACGGACACTGACACTTTACTGTATGTTCGGGTAAAAATCCGTGTTCGGTCGTTTTATTTCCGGGTTTTGCATGCTTTGGCGCTCTTTTCATGGCGGGCTTTCAACAGCCAATCAACAATCGTTTAACTGGTGTGCCTTAAGCCATCCCAGCCATGCCTGCAAATGTCTCAGTAGCTGTGATTGGCCGTCTGAAGCATGTGACCAAGTCTTTATAAGTTCGAGGCAGCCGCAGCGGCGTCATTATGCTGCTTAGATTCAGGGACAGAGCACACATCAACGTGCTGGCTGCTGATTAGGGAAAGATAGGCAGGAAAAAACCATTTGTGTCCGGATAGAATTGAGGGACAGGTCGGAGTGTTTAGGCAGGGCGAGTTGTAGGCATTTTAGGGATAGAGTCTGCTGAATTATATAGGGTCAGTGTCTTCTACAAACTACAATCGATATTGCTGTGTGGGGGGTGGGGTCTGCACTCAATCCTGATCTACGATCTCTTCTCAATCCTGTTAGGGACAGAGTCTGCTGAATTTTAGGGAAACTGTATTCTACAAACTACAATCGATATTGCTGTGTGGTGTGGGATTGGAGATAGGCAGGTGTCAGTGATCCACATCCATTTTTCTGTGTGTGAGCTGCAGTGAACACAATCTTTTTGGGCTGCAGTGAACACAATCTTTTTGGGCTGCAGTGAACACAATCTTTTTGGGCTGCAGTGAACACAATCTTTTTGGGCTGCAGTGAACACAATCTTTTTGGGCTGCAGTGAACACAATCTTTTTGGGGTGCAGTGAACAAAATCTTTTTGGGGTGCAGTGAACACAATCCTTTTTGGTGTGCAGTGAACACAATCTTTGTGGGGTGCAGTGAACAAAATCCTTTGTGGGGTGCAGTGAACACAATCTTTTTGGGGTGCAGTGAACAAAATCCTTTTTGGGGTGCAGTGAACAACATCCTTTTTGGGGTGCAGTGAACACAATCTTTTTGGGGTGCAGTGAACAAAATCCTTTGTGGGGTGCAGTGAACACAATCTTTTTGGGGTGCAGTGAACACAATCTTTTTGGGGTGCAGTGAACAACATCCTTTTTGGGGTGCAGTGAACAAAATCCTTTTTGGGGTGCAGTGAACAAAATCATTTTTGGGGTGCAGTGAACACAATCTTTTTGGGGTGCAGTGAACACAATCTTTGTGGGGTGCAGTGAACACAATCTTTTTGGGGTGGAGTGAACAACATCCTTTTTGGGGTGCAGTGAACAACATCCTTTTTGGGGTGCAGTGAACACAATCTTTTTGGGGTGCAGTGAACACAATCTTTGTGGGGTACAGTGAACAGAATCTTTGTGGGGTGCAGTGAACACAATCTTTGGGGGGTACAGTGAACACAATCTTTGTGAGGTGCAGTGAACACAATCTTTGTGGGGTGCAGTGAACACAATCATTGTGGGGTGCAGTGAACTCAATCTTTGTGGGGTACAGTGAACACAATCTCATACTGAAGGTTTGAGGGTGCTGCCTGTTCCATACTCCCCCTACTCCTCATCTAGCCTTTTAGGGGTACAAACAATAGTAATTGGGGCCTAGTGTGGTTGTGTACGTGTGATATACATACACTTTTTTGGGATCATATTTTCTATTCCGCTATTTAATCAAAAACCTTTGGGGATCAGTTAAATTGGGGGATAGTCTGTGTTGGTACGTGTGAGAGAGATCCACCTTTCCAAGTTGTTGGGGTTCATCTCATACTTCTGAAGGTTTGAGGGTGCTGCCTGTTCCATACTCCCCCTACTCCTAGCCTTTTAGGGGTACAAACAATAGTAATTGGGGCCTAGTGTGGTTGTGTACGTGTGATATACATACACTTTTTTGGGATCATATTTTCTATTCCGCTATTTAATCAAAAACCTTTGGGGATCAGTTAAATTGGGGGATAGTCTGTGTTGGTACGTGTGAGAGAGATCCACCTTTCCAAGTTGTTGGGGTTCATCTCATACTTCTGAAGGTTTGAGGGTGCTGCCTGTTCCATACTCCCCCTACTCCTAGCCTTTTAGGGGTACAAACAATAGTAATTGGGGCCTAGTGTGGTTGTGTACGTGTGATATACATACACTTTTTTGGGATCATATTTTCTATTCCGCTATTTAATCAAAAACCTTTGGGGATCAGTTAAATTGGGGGATAGTCTGTGTTGGTACGTGTGAGAGAGATCCACCTTTCCAAGTTGTTGAGGTTCATCTCATACTTCTGAAGGTTTGAGGGTGCTGCCTGTTCCATACTCCCCCTACTCCTAGCCTTTTAGGGGTACAAACAATAGTAATTGGGGCCTAGTGTGGTTGTGTACGTGTGATATACATACACTTTTTTGGGATCATATTTTCTATTCCGCTATTTAATCAAAAACCTTTGGGGATCAGTTAAATTGGGGGATAGTCTGTGTTGGTACGTGTGAGAGAGATCCACCTTTCCAAGTTGTTGGGGTTCATCTCATACTTCTGAAGGTTTGAGGGTGCTGCCTGTTCCATACTCCCCCTACTCCTAGCCTTTTAGGGGTACAAACAATAGTAATTGGGGCCTAGTGTGGTTGTGTACGTGTGATATACATACACTTTTTTGGGATCATATTTTCTATTCCGCTATTTAATCAAAAACCTTTGGGGATCAGTTAAATTGGGGGATAGTCTGTGTTGGTACGTGTGAGAGAGATCCACCTTTCCAAGTTGTTGGGGTTCATCTCATACTTCTGAAGGTTTGAGGGTGCTGCCTGTTCCATACTCCCCCTACTCCTAGCCTTTTAGGGGTACAAACAATAGTAATTGGGGCCTAGTGTGGTTGTGTACGTGTGATATACATACACTTTTTTGGGATCATATTTTCTATTCCGCTATTTAATCAAAAACCTTTGGGGATCAGTTAAATTGGGGGATAGTCTGTGTTGGTACGTGTGAGAGAGATCCACCTTTCCAAGTTGTTGAGGTTCATCTCATACTTCTGAAGGTTTGAGGGTGCTGCCTGTTCCATACTCCCCCTACTCCTAGCCTTTTAGGGGTACAAACAATAGTAATTGGGGCCTAGTGTGGTTGTGTACGTGTGATATACATACACTTTTTTGGGATCATATTTTCTATTCCGCTATTTAATCAAAAACCTCTGGGGATCAGTTAAATTGGGGGATAGTCTGTGTTGGTACGTGTGAGAGAGATCCACCTTTCCAAGTTGTTGGGGTTCATCTCATACTTCTGAAGGTTTGAGGGTGCTGCCTGTTCCATACTCCCCCTACTCCTAGCCTTTTAGGGGTACAAACAATAGTAATTGGGGCCTAGTGTGGTTGTGTACGTGTGATATACATACACTTTTTTGGGATCATATTTTCTATTCCGCTATTTAATCAAAAACCTTTGGGGATCAGTTAAATTGGGGGATAGTCTGTGTTGGTACGTGTGAGAGAGATCCACCTTTCCAAGTTGTTGGGGTTCATCTCATACTTCTGAAGGTTTGAGGGTGCTGCCTGTTCCATACTCCCCCCTACTCCTAGCCTTTTAGGGGTACAAACAATAGTAATTGGGGCCTAGTGTGGTTGTGTACGTGTGATATACATACACTTTTTTTGGATCATATTTTCTATTCCGCTATTTAATCAAAAACCTTTGGGGATCAGTTAAATTGGGGGATAGTCTGTGTTGGTACGTGTGAGAGAGATCCACCTTTCCAAGTTGTTGGGGTTCATCTCATACTTCTGAAGGTTTGAGGGTGCTGCCTGTTCCATACTCCCCCTACTCCTAGCCTTTTAGGGGTACAAACAATAGTAATTGGGGCCTAGTGTGGTTGTGTACGTGTGATATACATACACTTTTTTGGGATCATATTTTCTATTCCGCTATTTAATCAAAAACCTTTGGGGATCAGTTAAATTGGGGGATAGTCTGTGTCGGTACGTGTGAGAGAGATCCACCTTTCCAAGTTGTTGGGGTTCATCTCATACTTCTGAAGGTTTGAGGGTGCTGCCTGTTCCATACTCCCCCTACTCCTCATCTAGCCTTTTAGGGGTACAAACAATAGTAATTGGGGCCTAGTGTGGTTGTGTACGTGTGATATACATACACTTTTTTTGGATCATATTTTCTATTCCGCTATTTAATCAAAAACCTTTGGGGATCAGTTAAATTGGGGGATAGTCTGTGTTGGTACGTGTGAGAGAGATCCACCTTTCCAAGTTGTTGGGGTTCATCTCATACTTCTGAAGGTTTGAGGGTGCTGCCTGTTCCATACTCCCCCTACTCCTCATCTAGCCTTTTAGGGGTACAAACAATAGTAATTGGGGCCCAGTGTGGTTGTGTACGTGTGATATACATACACTTTTTTGGGATCATATTTTCTATTCCGCTATTTAATCAAAAACCTTTGGGGATCAGTTAAATTGGGGGATAGTCTGTGTCGGTACGTGTGAGAGAGATCCACCTTTCCAAGTTGTTGGGGTTCATCTCATACTTCTGAAGGTTTGAGGGTGCTGCCTGTTCCATACCCCCCCTACTCCTCATCTAGCCTTTTAGGGGTACAAACAATAGTAATTGGGGCCTAGTGTGGTTGTGTACGTGCGAGATACATACACTTTTTTTGATCATATTTCCTATTCCGCTATTCAATAAAAACCTTTGAGGATCAATTGAATTGCGGGATAGTCTGTGTCGGTACGTGTGAGAGAGATCCACCTTTCCAAGTTGTTGGGGTTCATCTCATACTTCTGAAGGTTTGAGGGTGCTGCCTGTTCCATACCCCCCCTACTCCTCATCTAGCCTTTTAGGGGTACAAACAATAGTAATTGGGGCCTAGTGTGGTTGTGTACGTGCGAGATACATACACTTTTTTTGATCATATTTCCTATTCCGCTATTCAATAAAAACCTTTGAGGATCAATTGAATTGCGGGATAGTCTGTGTCGGTACGTGTGAGAGAGATCCACCTTTCCAAGTTGTTGGGGTTCATCTCATACTTCTGAAGGTTTGAGGGTGCTGCCTGTTCCATACTCCCCCTACTCCTCATCTAGCCTTTTAGGGGTACAAACAATAGTAATTGGGGCCCAGTGTGGTTGTGTACGTGTGATATACATACACTTTTTTTGGATCATATTTTCTATTCCGCTATTTAATTTAACTGGGCCTCCATGCGAGACCTGTGTGCCTTGTTGCGCTGTTTTGAGTACTCCACCAACATGGCCAGTGGCAATGACGCCGTTCTCAGCTTAACTATCCCACTTCCATGCCTCCTTGAAAAAACAATTCGGGCGATGATGGAAGAGGATGTGGCACAGGATGAGGAGGAGGAGGAGGATGAAGAGGTAACATTTCCAAGGCTTTCAGGGCAGTCATTCGCAAGGGGCTCCGAGGGTGGGTTCCTGCACACGCAAACGCCAGGGACGCAATTGTCCAGCAGGGGCACAGTTCTGGAGGATGAGGAGGATGAGGAGGAGGAGGAGCTGGAGGAGGAGATGGAACCATGTTCACAGCAGGGTGGCACCCAGGCCAGCTCATGGCCATCACTGGTGCGTGGCTGGGGGGATACAGAGGACACGGACGATACACCTCCCACAGAGGACAGCCTTTCGTTGCCTCTGGGCAGCCTGGCACACATGAGCGATTACATGCTGCAGTGTCTCCACAACGACCGCCGAGTTGCCCACATTCTAACTTGTGCTGATTACTGGGTGGCCACGCTGCTGGATCCCCGTTACAAGGACAACGTACCGTCCTTAATTCACTCACTGGAGCGCGATCGCAAGATGCGCGAGTACAAGCGCACGCTGGTAGACGCCATGCTGCTGGCATTCCCATCTGACAGCGGGGCCACAGTGGAAGCACAAGGCGGAGGAGGAGGAGGTCGCCAACGCAACCAGGGCACCGCCAGCACCTCAGAAGGCAGGGTTAGCATGGCCGAAATGTGGAAAAGCTTTGTCAGCACGCCACAACAAACAGCAGCACCAGCAGCTCAGATGGAACGTCTTAGCAGGAGGCAGCATTTTACCAACATGGTGGAGCAGTATGTGTGCACACGCCTACATGTAGTGAATGACGGGTCTGCCCCCTTCAACTTCTGGGTCTCCAAATTGGGCACATGGCTTGAGCTTGCCCTTTACGCCTTGGAGGTGCTGGCGTGCCCTGCAGCCAGTGTATTATCTGAACGGGTATTTAGCACGGCTGGGGGCGTTATAACAGACAAGCGCAGCCGCCTGTCCAGAGACAATGTGGACAAGCTCACGTTCATTAAAATGAACCAGGCATGGATCCCACGGGACTTTTCCGTACCTTATGCAGAATAGCAATGGATACCGACCTTACCCACCCATTGTTCCATTTTTGCTCTTTCTCACTCTTTTGGGGTGTACCCTCATTTAAAATTTTTGAAAAGAAGCAGTGTTGGCTACCTCGTCCTCCTCCTCAGGGCCAGATTAATGTAGGGGCTATTGGAGCTGCAGCTCCAGGCCCCTACCTTTTATATAGGCCCCGGGTTGGCCATATTCACTGTTACCGCTCTTCTGTCACTTGTAAACACAGAAGTCTGGCTTCTATGCTCGCTTCCCCAGGCAGCACCCTCAGAACCTCCCCACACAGCGTGAAGGCCGGACAAGGAGGGACAGTTGGCGATGCATGGATGTGTTTATGGGCTTCAGAGACAGCATCCCATGTTGAATTAGGCATGCATGGCTGCACCCTTCCTCCTCTGGGTGCATGGCAAGGCACGGCCCTTAAGGCCCTTCAAAATCCTCAGCACCAAGCCCATGATGCTGTTAATCCGGCCCTGGTCCTCCTCCACCGCCGCTTCCACCTACACCGCCCATAGGTGTGCGCAGCCTATTGCATTAAGGTGTGCACCCCAAAGTTGAAATACACATGCATGTGTTTGCCAGCAGGGAGAGTAATGTATCGGGGCCATGTACCTGTAGGCAAGGAGAAATAGAGCAGAGCAGGTCCCAGGGAGATCTTTCCCATCTCCTCACTGGCAATGCTATGTGCCCTAGGTGATTAGGGTGTGCCCAGGCACACCCAGCACACCCTGTGCGCACGCCTATGTCACCGCTAGGCTTGTGACGGTATCAGATTTTCATGCTGCGATTAATTGATTAAGGTTTTGCCACGGTATACGGTATTATCACGGTATTCTATTATTAAATTTAAATTATTAAATTTCCACCTCACTTCAATTTCATTGCTGAATTTAGGGGCTTTGGTTCACTTATGCACATTATTATATAGTCAGTCAGTACAGACTCTGTGAACCAGGCCTAAAATAGGTCATCAAGCAGTGTCTGGCCTAACTGGTGATAACTGGTTCTGGCGCTCGGCTCCGATCCGATGGCCTGGTCATTAAGAGGGCAAATCCTTGTGGTCAAGAAGTGGTTAAACCTGAAGGAGGTGTTGTTTATAAATTACTTTACTATTGCTTTAGGCCTGGTTCACATGTATGCGGGTTGGTGGTTCACATTTGCACAGGCATAGCAGCCCATTGATTTGAATGGGCTGCTATGCCCTCATTTTCCGCAGAAAAAAGGTGCATGCAGCATTTTTTTAAAATTCAGTGGCCTTGAAATCCATCCTGCTTTTGCACCATGCGACTAACCTGCAGTTCCTGCTCTGGCAAGCTTTCTGCATTTTTTGTATACGTGGGCACGGCATTTAAAAATAAACAGTTTGCGTGTGCAGCAACGGCAGGTAAGTCGCATGGTGCAAAAGAAGGATGGATTTCATGGCCACTGCATTTTTTTAAATTCTGCATGCACCTTTTTTCAGCTGAAAACGCAGGCATAGCAGCTCAAGCCCATTCACATCAATAGGCTGCTATGCCTGTGCAAATGTGGGCCCCCAACCCGCATACATGTGAACCAGGCCTAAAGCAATAGTAAAGTCATTAATTGGTTAAACCTGCAGGAGGACCGGTGTTTTTATCTATTAATGACTTTACTATTGCTTTAGGCCTGGTTCACATGTATGCGGGTTGGGGGCCCACATTTGCACAGGCATAGCAGCCCATTGATGTGAATGGGCTTGAGCTGCTATGCCTGCGTTTTCAGCTGAAAAAAGGTGCATGCAGAATTTAAAAAAATGCAGTGGCCATGAAATCCATCCTTCTTTTGCACCATGCGACTTACCTGCCGTTGCTGCACACGCAAACTGTTTATTTTTAAATGCCGTGCCCACGTATACAAAAAATGCAGAAAGCTTGCCAGAGCAGGAACTGCAGGTTAGTCGCATGGTGCAAAAGCAGGATGGATTTCAAGGCCACTGAATTTAAAAAAAATGCTGCATGCACCTTTTTTCTGCGGAAAATGAGGGCATAGCAGCCCGTTCAAATCAATGGGCTGCTATGCCTGTGCAAATGTGGGCCGCCAACCCGCATACATGTGAACCGCCAACCCGCATACATGTGAACCACCAACCCGCATACATGTGAACCAGGCCTAAAGCAATAGTAAAGTCATTAATAGATAAAAACACCGGTCCTCCTGCAGGTTTAACCACTTCTGGATCGCAAGGATTTGCCCCTTTAAAGACCAGGCCATCGGATCAGAGCGCCAGGACCAGTCATCACCAGGTAGGCCAGACACTGCTTGATGGCTATATAATAATGTAATGTGGGCTGCTAGGCGTGTGTGTGTGTATATATATATTTATTAGAGCTGCACGATTCTGGCCAAAATGAGAATCACGATTTTTTAGCTTGGAATAAAGATCACGATTCTCTCACGATTCTCTGTGTAACAAAAAAAAAAAAAATTGGGATAACTTTACTGTTACGTTTTTTTTTTTTTTTTTATTCATTAAAGTCTAATCATTGCGTTTGAAAGACTGCTGCGCAAATACAGTGTGACATAAAATATTACAACAATCGCCATTTTATTCTGTAGGGTCTCTGCTAAAAAAATATATAAAATGTTTGGGGGTTCTAAGTACTTTTCTAGCAAAAAAAAAACTGATTTTAACTTGCAAACAGCAAGTGTCAGAAAAAGATCCAGTCTTTAAGAGGTTAAACTTCCTTTCTCCCTGGCAGAGGGAAGGAAAAGATACAAATGTAATCATTTTTGTTTATAGTTAGGAGACTTAATGCTGAAAGGTGTTAGCTGAGTGAGTGAATGAGTCATCCAGCTCACTGAAATGTATCAATTCACAAGTCAGGCAGACTTGACAGAGAAACTCGGTATTTTAAAAATGCCACAATAACAATACCGTGGCTATGCAATACCGCGATATATCGAATTACCGAAAACCGGCATATGTCTAGTCACCGCCACATCCACCACCACCTCAACCTCCCTCCTACTCCATATGGGCCTCGTCCTTCAGAGATGAAGAAGAACATTGTTTTATTTTTCTGTTTTTTTTTGTTGTTTTAAGTTATTTCCCTATCCACATTTGTTTGCAGAGCACTTGCCATGCTCTTAATTACGTTTTGCTGCCATTTGCAGCACTCTAGCCCTTTCCTTTGGTGTTTTAGAGCCATTTTAGTGCCTTAAAGTTCGGGTCCCCATTGACTTCAATGGGGTTCGGTGTCCGGGAAAAGTTCGGTAAAAGTCCGGGACACGGACCCGGACTTTTTTTTAAAGTTCGGCCGAACCCGTCGAACACGGACATCTAGGTGTTCGCTCAACCCTACTTGTTATTGAAGAAAAATATACTCACCTTTCTTCCACTTCCTCCCTTTGCGGGCGCGGCCCGCGTTGTCACTTCCTCTTTGCATTGATTCCTGGGAGCTGAGTGTCATCGCTCCCAGGAATCAATGCGCCTGCACCGGCCCCGCTCGTCACTTCCGGTGCATCGCCTCATTCCCTGCATGCCCAGAAGCTGTGGAGGAATGCGGCGCCGCACTGGAAGTGACGAGTGGGGCCGGTGCAGGCGCATTCTGGGAGAAAAGAACACGGAAGAGGACGCAGAAGAGGACGCGCTGGCTTCAGCTGCCCACATCCGAGATGGCAGCGCTGGAGAAGAAATTTTCAAGGTAGGTATTTCTTCTAAAAGGTAAGTGCGACCCGGGACAGTATAGAGGCTATCCATTGTGGAATGCACTAGCCCTGACTGTCCCGGGGGGATTTTTATTGAAAAAACTTTCGTGGCCGGAACTCTGCTTTAAAGTGTTTGTAAACCCACAACAGTAAAATTAGGCTGTATATGCAGCAAAGCATGCTGGTTATGCTCACTGTGGAACCTAAGGGGTGAATCCTCTGCATTGTGTAAAAAGGCTGTGTGATCCTGTCTCCTCTGATCCTCCCCTTCTTCCATTGTCCTCAATATATTTCCTGATAATACAGAGCCAGGTGACAGGAAGCACAGTACACACTCATTTTGGTGTGTATTACTGAAGTTTTTTTTTTTCTTGGGAGAGTGCATGTGATAAGCACAGGGGCAATCAGCACTGTCCAGACAGAGGGTCAGGGGTCTTGCATCCTGATAGGACAGTCAGTGCAGAATGAAAACTCCTCCTACAAGCTTTTACCAGACACTGATAGAAGTTACAAGACTGCAGTGAATGCAGGGTCCCGGGTATAGTAATACTTTAAATACAGTACACATCGCTGTATCCTGGCAGTGGTACAGTGGCGTCCCATTTGGTGTTGAAACAGAATTGAGTCAGACTGAGCACTGCTCAGCCATTCACAGGAAGCCTATAGCGCCGACAGTGGCTGCAGCAATTGGTAAAGGAAATTTGATTGGACACAGGTACTGTTTGTCTGACTGTGTGAATTTCAGATGGTTCATCAGTTTCATTTTCAACCAAACCTAGCTTAGATTATACCAAGAGGAATAGTAAATGACATTCACCATGCCGTAATTTGCAAGCAGAGCTTTTACATATAATGGGCAACAACAGCTGGCACCGTGTATATTTTTACAAATTATCATTTAAGAAGGGAAACTATATAAAAAAAAGAATAATAAGATTATAACAGTGTAAAACTATCACTATTAAAAGTGATAAATATAAATACAAATCGAGCAATAAAATAATTGCAGTGCAACAAAATCTTACAGTGTCCGACTGCTAACACAAAACAGTGTTATTCACTCTACAAAACAAAACTAAAACCATATACAGTGCTGTGCCAGAAAAAGTATATATAACATAGAATTAAAGATAATGTACACATAAAAACACATACACAGTTTCTCATGAAAGCCCAACTTCAGTCAATGCTTTACTTTTTATAGTTTATGAGGAAAAGATCTGTGAGGTTTTAAATGTTTTCTGTATCCCCACAGAAAGATTCCAGTCCTGTTCTGTCACCTGAACAGGACATAGTGACAGGAAATCTCTTTTAGGCTCGGTTCACACTCCAGCGACTTGTCATGCGACTTGAGTTCAAAGTCGCATGACAAGTCGCAGTCCAATAACAGCAATGGAACCAGTCTAATCGGTGCGACTCAAGTTGCAGCGACTTACATAGTTACATAGTAGTTGAATAAAGACAATAGTCCATCCAGTTCAACCTGTGTAGGTGTGTGTGAAAGTAATTATTTTCTATACCCCTAAAGGTTTTGATCTTTGAGATGTACGTCCAAGAGTATTTTAAAAGTAGCCATACTCCCTGCAGTTACTACCATTTGTGGCAGAGAATTCCACAGTCTTGTAGCCCTTACTGTAAAAAACCCCCTGCATAGCCTGAGGCCCCTTTCATACAGGGAGTCCGTTCAGATCCGCCTGTCAGTTTTTTTTTTTGCAAATATGAACGAACGCCCCATGCATCTCTGTGGGGCATGGGATGTCAGCGGAGACCTGTCCGCTGACATCCGATCCAATCCGTCAAAACCGGACGGATGGAAACCCTATTTTCCATCCGTCTGGCGGATCGGATCGGATGAGAACGGACAGACGGCCCGTTCCCATCCGATTCCCCCATAGAGAAGAATGGGGGCCTGACAGCTGTGTCTCCACACACAGCTCACAGACACAGCTGTCATCTGCCTGCACAGCAGGGGATCGGCGGATCGAGAAAAACTGAGTCCGCCTGACGGACTCTGTGTGTGAAAGGGGCCTACGGTTAAATCTCTTCTCCGCTAATCGCATTGTATGGCCTCGTGTCCTCATGCATTCATTGCGACTGAACAGTTTTTTTTCTATGTTGAGATCACTGTTGAGGTACTTGTAAATTGCTATCATGTCCCCTCCCAGGCGTCTCCTTTCTAGGGAGAATAAATCAAGCGCTTGTAAGCGCTCTTCATAATTAAGGTCCTCCAATCCCCTAATTAGTTTAGTTGCCCCTCTCTGGACTCTCTCCAGCTCCTTCACATCCCTTCTGAGGATTGGCGACCAGAACTGGACAGAATACTCCAGATGTGGTCGGACCAGAGTTTTATAAAGTGGTAGGATTATAGTTTTATCTTAGACTTAGAAAGAGGTTCCTGCACTACTTTGGGCGACTTCATCGCAACTTGCATTGACTTCTGTTAATGAAGTCGCAAGCAAGCCATAATTAAGTCATGCAAGAAGTCGTCTGTCACAGCCGCGTATATGTGAACTGGGACATAGGAGAATACCAAAAAAGCTGGGGGTGCATTGTGAGGGAGGCAAAAATGTTTGGGTGCAATACATGCATATATGCAACACTGATGAGATCATGAAGGGATTGTACATTGGCTCTTACCATGTGTTCCGGGCTCCAGATCCAAGGCAAAATTGTGCCAACACTGGCCACTAGAGCTCCACGGACTAAGGCAAATTGGCAACTTATGCTGCTGTGGAATTGGAGCTTCAGGAAAATGGCGCCCAATCAAGCTATATATACTGTAAGTTGGCATGGTGTGATTGCAGGTATATCACGAAAATGCCAGGTAACCATGTGGCGTAACGCGTAGGGAAGGGGCCTATCTGTAGTCACGCTGAGGCTAGCATTGCGAGCATTCTGTGATAATACGTCTGTTTGTCTTAGACCCGCATTGTAAGGACTGAATGCTTATTACAGTTTGGTGCACTCTAAACACCAGGAAAATGTGAGTGTTTTTATATTTAGTGTTTAATAAACCAGTTGTTTTAAAAGATAAAGCACTATGTCCAGCTTTCTCTCTTTATTATTTGAGAGTATGGAGAAAAGTGTAAGAAAAGGAGGATTCTGAACTCAAGATTGCCACCAAAGGAGTGAAACAGCATACAACAGATCCCCAGAGAGGGACAAAAGCGCACATAGACCATTGGTTGGTCTTATCCCGAGGTGAGAACACATCAGATGAGGGGAATATTACTTCTGTGTGTGGATGATTGGAGCACATAGTGGTGAACACTAATTAAGGAAGCAGTTGCTTGGATATGTGAACACAAGCCTGTTTTCTATGAAATATTGAGCATATGCAAGCAAATACATACCGAAGGACTCTTTATGGACTAATGCATTGTTTGTTTTGTTTATGTTATACAGTCAGGTCCATAAATATTGGGACTATTTTGGCTCTATACACCACCACAATGTATTCAAAATGAAACAAAGAAGTTGTGCTTTAACTGCAGACTTTCAGCTTTAATTTGAGGGTATTTACATCCAAATCAGGTGAAAGGTGTAGGAATTACAACAGTTTGCATATGTGCCTCCCACTTTTTAAGGGACCAAAAGTAATGAGACAATTGTCTGCTCAGCTGTTCCATGGCCAGGTGTGTGTTATTCCCTCATTATCCCATTTACAAGGAGCAGATAAAAGGTCCAGAGTTCATTTCAAGTGTGCTATTTGCTTTTGGAATCTGTTGCTGTCAACTCTCAATACAAGATCCAAAGAGCTGTCACTATATCAGTAAAGCAAGCCATCATTTGGCTGAAAAAACAAAACAAACCCATCAGAGAGATAGCAAAAACATTAGGTGTGACCAAATCAACTGTTTGGAACATCCTATAAAAGAAAGAAAGAACGCACCGGTGAGCTCAGCAACACCAAAAGACCCCGGAAAACAACTGTGGTGGATGACCGAAGAATTCTTTCCCTGGTGAAGAAAACACCCTTCACAACAGTTGGCCAGATAAAGAACACTCTCCGGGAGGTAGGTGTATGTGTGTCAAAGTCAAAAAATCAAGAGAAGACTTCACCAGAGTGAATACAGGGGGTTCACCACAAGATGTAAACCATTGGTGAACCTCAAAAACAGAAAGGCCAGATTAGAGTTTGCCAAACAACATCTAAAAAAGTCTTCACAGTTCTGAAACAACATCCTATGGACAGATGAGGCCAATATCAACTTGTACCAGAGTGATGGGAAGAGAAGAGTATGGAGAAGGAAAGGAACTGCTCATGATCCAAAGCATACCACCTCATCAGTGAAGCATGGTGGTGGTAGTGTCATGGTGTGGGCATGTATGGCTGCCAATGGAACTGGTTCTCTTGTATTTATTAATGATGTGACTGCTTTTGTCAGCAGGATGAATTCTGAAGTGTTTCGGGCAATATTATCTGCTCATATTCAGCCAAATGCTTCAGAACTGATTGGACGGCGCTTCACAGTGCAGATGGACAATGACCCGAAGCATACTGCGAAAGCAACCAAAGAGTTTTTTAAGGGAAAGAAGTAGAATGTTATGCAATGACCAAGTCAATCACCTGACCTGAATCCGATTGAGCATGCATTTCACTTGCTGAAGACAAAACTGAAGGGAAAATGCCCCAAGAACAAGCAGGAACTGAAGACAGTTGCGGTAGAGGCCTGGCAGAGCATCACCAGGGATGAAACCCAGCGTCTGGTGATGTCTATGCGTTCCAGACTTCAGGCTGTAATTGACTGCAAAGGATTTGCAACCAAGTATTAAAAAGTGAAAGTTTGATTTAGGATTGTTAATCTGTCCCATTATTTTTGGTCCCTTAAAAAGTGGGAGGCACATATACAAACTGTTGTAATTCCTACATCGTTCCCCTGATTTGGATGTAAATACCCTCAAATTAAAGCTGAAAGTCTGCAGTTAAAGCACATCTTGTTTGTTTCATTTCGAATCCATTATGGTGGTGTATAGAGCCAAATAGTTTAGAATTGGGATTGGGGCACCACTTTTGAATATGATTTTACACATGGATACACATTTAGAGAGTGTGTATAGGTGTGAGCGATCCGCTTTGTAAGTTTTTCGTTTTGTAGTCTTCTAGCACTCAATATCACAACATAGCAGCACGCAAGTACACCCATTTTTAATAGTAACTCAGTATTGTATTTCCAGCTGAAATAATGTGGTCACAGGCAAACTATATTCTCGATGTATTCAGAAAATTCCATTATGGAGTGCAAGGTACAGACACATGCGCCCCCTTCTGGATACTCCTAATACATGCAACAAATGTCATTTGAAACATGTTGCGTTAAAGTAGTTCATTCAATTTGAATGTGTAACAAGCCTCAATGCAAAAAAGATAAAAAAAGTACTAGAACTACTTTTAGGGATCGTTTACACATGCAGCAAGTGCTGGCGCACCTCTGAAAAGCAATCTGAGCTCAGATTGCTTTTCATAAGCTTTTTAAAGCTAGGGAGTCAAAATGTAATCTTTTCAATGCTTCTTTCAACCCCTTAAATGCTGCATTACCATGCCACAAGCACATGTTTTGCACATGGCTGTGAGGAAGTTGCAGTGCGGCCCCATTTACTTGAACAGGTCATGTTAAGTGGGCCAAAACACAGCAGAAGGTTTAATTAACACCTGGCCGCTGTCTTTGCAGCTTAAAAGTAGAACTGCAGGCAAAACTTTTTCCCATTTTAGACATAGTAAGGGAGGGTTTTAACCCCATCAGTTTATTTTATTTCTGTGTTCCAATCTGTGTTCCATTGGGGAGATTTCCCTTCACTTTCTGTCTCATAACCAAAACAGGAAGTGAGAGGAAATCCCTTGGGGCACCCTTTAGCGTCTCCAATGGAAAATGTCCCCTCTATTACTTTTCTGGGGGCAACCCAAAATTTGGGGGTTTTCTTTTACTTTGAATGATAGAAGTAAACAGGACAAATGGAGAGGGTAAATCTCCCTATGAGGGACACAGAAAGCAATAAAACCTGGTAGAGGTTCTAATCCCTCTGCACTCTATCCAAAAAAGGCATGCCTTTAGTTATACTTCAATGGGGAGCATTTAGGGTCAGCTGTTTATACAGCCCTCAACTGCAAGCGTAAGGCTCGGTTCACATATATGCGATGCGGGAAGGCTGCGAATTCGCAGCCTTTTCCCGCATCGCACACGCACCCCCGGCAGTTCACACTGCCATATGCGATACGCTGGGGGTGTCAATGTAATCTTAACGACACCCCCAGTTTGATCGCATATCGCAGTGCGATCGTGCAGTTCGCACAGGATCGGATCGCACAAGTGTGAACCGCTGTGCGATCCGATCCTGATGCGGCTAGAAAAAAGGGTCCTGTGCGTGTTTGGAGCGGCTGCGGTGCGAATTTAGCCATACAAACCGTATGGCTAAACTCGCACCGCACAGCCGATCGCATGTAATGTCGGAGCAGTGCGCTCCGATATTACATGCGAACCCCGCACACGCACAAGTGTGAACCGGGGCTCAATGAGACAATGTAGAGCTGAAAGGTAAGTACATTTCTTTACCCCAGAGGTTCCCAACCTCAGCCCTCAAGCACTTGAACAGATAATGTTTCCGATAATAAAGCTGTCATAAATTCCAAGCCATTGACATGGATTTAAAGCACTTGTGCATGGTGAAGGAACTCCTGAAGCCGTGACCTGTTGGTGGCACTTGAGGCCTAAGATTTGGAACCACTGCTTTACCGAAGATATGTGCGCTGGGGTGCTAGAATGAATAGCAATAAGTATACAAAAACTGCATACTGTAAATCACACACACATGAATACATGTGAATCATACCAAAGCTGGGAAACATCTTCCGACTGGAACCCCCAATAGCAGTGTTCACAAACTCTACCCCACTCCATCCAACAGACAAATCCATGTTGGCTGGAGTTCCTCTTTCATTTTGCACAGGTGAACATTTAGGGACAGTTTACACCCCAAGCAGTCCAGTGCGTTCTCTTTCCACGTCAAAAACGCACGGAAAGTAGGTTATATGGTTTCCAATGGCATAGTTCACCCTAGTGCGGTCAGTTCCAGTGTGTTCCAGAAAAAAAGTAGAACAAGTTGCATTTTTCCTGCACTGGACGTTACTGGAAGGCTGTAAAACGCATCAAAACACGCTGGACTCCAGTACAGTGAAAATAAACAGGAAAAAAGCAACTAAAATGCACCGGAAACAAATCAAAAACGCACAATCAGAAACCCATCCAGAAGAGTTCTGGTGTCTAAAATGGGAGAGTTGTGGAGGGATCTGGGGGTCTAAAAGACCCCAAACCCCTCCTCAGCACTGAAAAGCATTCAAAACGCCAAGTTTGGCTGTTTTGAATGCTGTCAGTTTATTGAATTCGGCGCCGAGTACCCGGAAGTGATGTCACGACTGCACTTCCGGGATTTTTACATGGAGACCAGATTGGAGCCGAATGCGGCTTTGATCGGGTCTTCTCTTTGGTGGCGAAGGAGGTAGGATGCCCGGGTCTCCCGGTGGGACGGGAGACCCGGGCGAGCCGCGGAAGGTGGCGGGAGGGGGACGTCCCCTCCTGCTCCTTGTAATGACGGCCGAGCGGCTTCTCAGCCGCATCGGTTGTCATTACAAGTCAGCCGACATCGGCTATGGACGCCGGTACCGGGGTGATGCCTCTAGCTGCAGGCATCACTCCGGTACAGCACTTTCCCTAAATATTGGCAATATTGGTAACCTCAGGGGCCGATTCTGATACATCGGGGAAAGTGCATATCGGCCCCCGATATATCGGTGTTGCTGATAATCGGTCGATCCCTACTAAAAATCGCTGATCGCTGCCATTTCTAGTAAAAAATAAATAAATGAATAAATAAATAAAAACATCATAAATCTTGCCTCTAGTTTGAAGACATGGCAAGTTTTGCGCAAACCAATCAAAATATGCTTACTGGGCTTTTTTACCAAAAATATGTAGCAGAATACAAATTGGCCTAAAACAATGGAAAAATTTGATTTTTTTTTTTTTTTTTTTTGGGGGGGGGGGGGGGAACGTTCTATAGCAGAAATGGAAAAATAGTGTATTTTTTCCCAGAATATGTTTTTTTTTTTTTTTGTTTATAGCGCAACATAAATAAATAAAAAAAATAATTAAAAATCGCAGAGACGATCAAATACCACCAAAACAAAGTCCTATTTGTGGGGAAAAAAAGCACATCAATTTTATTTGGGTCGCACGACCGCGCAATTGTCCTTTAAAATAACATTGTGCCGAATTGCAAAAAATGGCCTAGTCATTAAGGGGGCAAATCCTTCCAGTCCAGAAGTGGTTAAACTGTACAATCCCTGATTGGGCACCTTTCCGATATGAGATGCGTCGCAAAACCTGTTTCGGGACTTGCTGTGATCTGATTTCTTTAAATAAATCCTTGGACTATTGATCATAGCTCCTCGTTATGCTGGCAACATATGTTTAGGCTGACATTGGTTAACCTACTGGCGGGTTATTCTAGCACCCTGTCCAGGAACGTGTCTGATGGGCATATTTTTAGTGATATTTTAGGCTCCTCCTGGAGCACAGTATTGTAATCCTCTTTAAATGAATAAACTACATTTTACTACCTCAGTAATGAACCCAGCCGTGGCCATAAAGGCAAATTCTCCAAGGATTTGAAAGGATTGGAATCAGAAAGCTTCTTTCTAAATCCTGGCTGACTGCGACAACAATCCGTATGTGACAACAGCTGCTGACTGCCTGTCCCTGACAACACTTTCCTGACAATCCTCATTCACTGTCTGTTCCTGACAACACCCACTCGCTGTCTTCCCTTGCCAACATCCTCATAATACTTGTCAAGCCCCCATCCAGCTAGCAGTAAGCTTCTGTCCCAGCTCTCTGCAGGCTCCTGCTGATGTCCCCGCTTGTCTTACGAGGATTTTCTATCCTCCCCCCCGCCTGTCATGTCCTCTCCACCTCCGCCTAGCTCTGTATTCCATCTTAATATGACACTAAACATTCTCAAATAAGAATTGCTCATCCATCACGACATTTCCCAGGGACATATTTTAAACTAATCAAATAAACAAATCGCATTGCCTGCTGCCTGCGTTCTCCTTGCATGTTCCTTCCTTTATTTAGATTAGCATTCTCGCTACTTGAGACGTTCTTCACAAATAGAAATACCTGCCACTGTGCATGTATGAGAGAACGTACATGCATTTATCCACTTCAGCTTCAGAAGGTTTTACCCCCCTTCCTGATAACGCCAATTTTTTTTGCGATACGGCACTGCATTTGCTTTAACCCCTTCTGGACCGGAAGGTTTTACCCTCTTAACGACCAGGCCATTTTTTGCGATACGGCACTGCATTAACTGAAAATTGCTTGGTCGTGCGACACTGTACCCAAATAAAATTGATGTCCATTTTTTCCCCACAAATAGAGCTTTCTTTAGGTGGTATCTGATCACCTCTGTGTTTTTTTTTCTTGCGCTATAAAACCTAAAAGAGCGACAATTTTGGGAAAAAAAAAATACATTTTTTACTTTTTGCTATAAAACACAGCCAATAAAAAAAAAATAAAAAATAAAAATTGTTTTCATCATTTTAGGCCAATATTTATTCTGCCACATATTTTTGGTAACTAAAATCCCAATAGGCGTATATTGATTGGTTTGTGCAAAAGTTATCACATCTACAAACTAGGGGATAGATTTAGAACATTTTTATTTATTTTATTTTTACTAGTAATGGCGGCGATTAGCGTTTAGCAGGACTGCGACATTGTGGCAGACAGATCGGAAACCTAACTGACACTTTTGAAGGGACCAGTGACATTATTACAGTAATTAGCGATAAAATATGCAGTTACTTTACTAATGACCCTGGCAGGGAAGGGGTTAACACCAGGAGCGATTAAAGGGATAAGTGTGTCCCTAGGGGGTGCTTGCTAACTGTGTGGGGGTGGACTCACTAGATGAACATAGAGATCTGTGTTCCTGAATAGCAGGAACAGAGAGTCCTTGTGTTCATCTGTGACAGAACGACCGCCTGCCTTGTTCACATAGGCAGATTGCCGTTCTGTCTCTATGTGGGGTGATCGCAGGTGGCCAGCAGAACGCCGGACCTGCTGATTGGCTCCCCCCTCTGGCCAATCAGTACGCGCCTCCACTGGCTATTACGCAAAATGACATACAGGTACGTTGTTTTGCGTAATAGAGCCAACCTGCCGCAGTAAAAGTGCTGCAACTTGTCAGCTAGTGGTTAACTGAAAACTTGCGTGGCCGTGCGACGTTGTGCCCAAATAAAATTGATGTCCTTTTTTCCCCCCACAAATGGAGCGCTCTTTTGGTGGCATTTGATCACATCAACAGTTTTTATTTTTTGCGCTATAAAACAAAAAAACTATTTTGAAAAAAAAAAAATTTGATTAATATATACATATATATCTATCATTTCGGTCGCGTTTTTGCGTTTGAAGCGCGGGAAACACACGTTCGAACGCAAATAATTGCTTTCCAAAATACGTCCCTGAACTCAACTGCCTCTAAATGACTATAACGACCCTGTGTACATGGACAGATAAGATAACAGAGGAGGGTTCAGGGGCTTCTGAAAAAAAAAACGCCCAACTGCTCCTAAACGGTCGTTTACAAGTAGTAGTGTACATGGAGCCTTATACAGTAATCAGCGCTAAAAATATGCACTGTTACTGTACTAATGACACTGGCTGGGAAGGGGTTAAACATCTAGGGCGATCAAAGGGTTAACTGTGTGCCTAGCCAAGGTTTTTGTGTACTATGTGTGCTGCTTTTACTAAAAGGAAAGAAAATCAATCACCTCCCCCTGTCAGAACGGATCTTTGCCTTCTTTACATAGGCAGAGGTCTGTCCAGCCTGACAATCAGAGTTTCCGGCAGACATCGATTGGCTGGCACCAGCTGATCAGCTCCTGCTGTGACTAATCACAGCAGAAGCGGCACGCCCCCTTGGCAGAATCACATATATATATATATATATATATATATATATATATATATATATATAAAAACAAAACACACATACATACACACACACACACACAGTGTAACATGGGGGACCATTAACTCGGTGGTAGATGCGTTTTCCAAGGCATTCACGTCAGTCAGCACTTTGGTTTTAGGGCATGGCAGCCCATTTTTATTAACCACTTTACCACCGGAGGATTTTGCTGTCTTACATCCAGGCCACTTTTTGCGATTCGGCGCTGTGCGACTTTAAATGACAATTGCGCGGTCGTGTGACGCCGTACCCAAACTAAATTGACGTCTTTTTTTCCCCACAAACAGAGCTTTCTTTTGGTGGTATTTGATCACCTGTGCGATTTTTACTTTTTGCGCTATAAACAAAAAATAGCGTTTATTTTGAAAAAATAACAATATTTTAAACATTTTTTTATATGAAATTCCCCCCCCAAAAAAATTTAAAAAATCACATTTTAATTTTAAATTTTTGGCCAATTTGTTTTCTGCTACCTATGTTTGGTAAAAAAAAAAAAAAATCACAATAAGGGTATTTTGATTGGTTTGCGCAAAAGTTATTGCGTTTACTAACTAAGGGAAAGATTTCTGTCATTTTTGGTGTTTTTTTTTTTTTTTTAACGAGTAATGGCGACGATCTGCGATTTTTTTGCGGGACTGCGACATTGCGGCGGACAGATCGGACCCTTGACTGATATTTTTGACACTTTTGGGGGTACCAGTGACATTACTGCAGTAATCAGTGCTATACATATGCACTGTTACTGTAAAAATGACACTGGCAGGGAAGGGGTTAATTTTATTGGAGAGGGAGGGGTTAATGTATGCCTGGTGCTTACTAACGTGTGTGGGGGGAGGTGACTGAGTGACACAGGGACAGATCGCATGTTCAGCTATGCTGAACCCTGCAATCTGTCACTGTTTGTCACTTAGGAGATCCGCCCGCTCTGTTTACACAAGCAGGCGGATCTCCAAACTCGATTCCCCGACGATCGGGGAAGAGCAGTGGCGATCGCCGCCGCTCCTCCCCTGGCCCGACTCCCGCTGTGACTGGAAACAGCAGGAGCGCGCCGCCTACAGGGGGAGGAGTCCAGCGACGTAGGTCTACGTCGCTGGACGGAATCGAGCCACTTTGCTGCAGTACAGTCAACGTGACTGGTCGGCAAGTGGTTAAAAGGCAAAATAAAAAAGTCCATAACATAGGTTTCCCAGGCAGGGGTTCTTTTCCAGCCAATATATGACAAACAGAAAATGCTAGCCCACCTGGCTCTTAAGCGCTCACTCAGCTTTTCAGTTGCAGTACCTCTGCTCTTTATGCTCGTCCCCAGAGCATTAATTTCATTGAAGCTGACAGCTTCACTCTGGCCTTAGTCCTCAGGCCGTCACCTGTCTCTTGCAGACACACACGTGCTCTGGCTGCCACCTGCAGCCTCTGACTCCTAGAGACCTCCTGTCTCTCTTCGATGGAGCCCTGAGGTCTTCCTAAACCTTCATTATAAGGGCTGTGTGCACTTAAGCACACATTCTGCTAGTCCTCCAAAAAATCCGGACACAGGGTTGGAGATTCTCCACTCCACAGCTACACTCTGTAGTCCTGCACGGACATAGGTGTGCACAGCCTATTGCATTAGGGTGTGCACCCCAAATCTCAAACACATATGTAGGTGCATGCATGTATATATATATATATATATATATATATATATATATATACTGACAGTGTCAGTAGGGCAGAGATTGGTGTCAGTAGGGCAGAGTTTGGTGTCAGTAGGGCAGTGACCCATGTCAGTCGTTTTATTTTCATTATATTATTTTTAATTTTTTACAATTTTTTTTTTATTTTATTTTTTTTAGGAGCCCAGAAAGGGGGCTTTGGTGAAAAATCAGGACTCTAAACAGGGTGAATATGCACCACATGGGGTGATTAGGGTGTGCCCAGGCACACCTGGCACACCCTGTGCGCACGCCTATGTGCACGGAGCCAATGTGCACACTCTGTGTCCTTTAAATTGCTATTTTTACTGGGACAGCGTCTCATCCTGTCACAATTATATATATATATATATATATATATATATATATATATATATATATATATATATATATTTTAGGGATGCACCGAAATGAAATTCTTGGCCGAAGCCGAAGCCGAATAATAATGAAATGCTTGGCCGAAGGCCGAATACCGAACGCGGTGTTTCGCATTTTTTAACATAAAATATGCCCATTAGCGTGTCCCTTAACATAAAATATGCTCATCAGAGTGCCCCTTAACATAAAATATGCTCATCAGCATGTCTCTTAGCATAAAATAAGGGGCACGCTGATGGGCACATTTTATGTTAGGGGGCACTCTGATGGGCACATTTTATGTTAGGGGGCACGCTGAAGGGCACATTTTATGTTAGGGGGCACTCTGATGGGCAAAACATTTAAATCAGCGTTGCTCTGAACATAAAATATGCCCATTAGCGTGCCCCTTAACATAAAATATGCCCATCAGAGTGCCCCTTAACATAAAATATGCTCATCAGAGTGCCCCTTAACATAAAATATGCTCATCAGCATGTCCCTTAGCATAAAATAAGGGGCACGCTGATGGCCACATTTTATGTCAAGGGAGCACTCTGTTGGGCACATTTTTTTTCTTTTTTTTTTTAAGGGGCACTTTATAGGGCACTCTAATGTAATGAGCATGGCAAGTGGCAACAACATATGGCAGTCTGCACACTAATGCTTGTGCAGCTACCGTATTCTCCCCCAAATGTGCTCAGCTCCACATACCTGAACTGCAGCCAGGTCGGAGCCAAAAGCCGCGAACAGGGGGGCGGGGCGTGCACATAGTGTCACGCTCGCTGGACCTAGTGTGAAGGAGCCGCAGTCAGGAGCAGGGGGCGGGACGCGCGCGTGACGTCACACCCCCTACTCGCGGCCGGACAGGACACCGGCGGCGTGTGAGAAGGGAGCCGCAATGAGGAAGGGGAGCGGTCCAGGCGGAAGCTGACATTGTTCGGCACAAAATTATTCGGCCTTTTGACTTATTCGGCCGAACACCGAAAGTGCTATTTTCTCTATTTTCGGCCGAATAATGTTCGGCCGCCGAATATTCGGTGCATCCCTAATATATATATATATATATATATACACACACACACACACATACATACATATACACACATATACACACACACACACACAGTGGGTAAAATAAGTAATGAACACGTCACCATTTTTCTAGGTAAATATATTTCTAAAGGTGCTATTTACATGAAACTTTCACCACGTCGGTAACAACCCATGCAATTCACACATATAAAGAACCTAAAACAAGTAAATTCAGTTATGTGTAATAAAATGGAATGACACAGGAAAAGAGTAATAAACAGGCTAACAGAAATGCATTTAATACTTTGTTGATAATGACAGCTTCAAGACGCCTCCTGTATGGAGGAACTAGTCGCATGCATTGCTGCACATGGTGTGAACTGGCTCTGAAGGAATAGCTCTTTGTTAGATCATGTCTTGTGCAGGACTGATTCTGAATGGGAGTGATTTTTCAGCTGATGCACTTGCAGTGTTCAAATGAGGAAGGCGGCAGGGGCTGCATTCCTTTAAAAATTATTAACCCTTTGGGAACATTTTACCAAAACAAAAAACTTTTGTTGGAGAGGATGCAAATATATGCATTTCCACTTGGCTTGGTCAACTGTCAAACATACAATAGCTGCAACAGAAGATTCATTCATCCACATTGTATAGTATGGATGGAGAAAATCGGTCATTTTTGTTTTCATTTAGTTTGCACATAAAAATGACGGTCAATGTATGGCCACATTACCAGTGAAAGCAGCACTGTTGTAGCAGGAGGAAGGAGACTCTGCCTCTAAGAGACTCTAGAAATGGCAAAATATATAAGAAAACAGTGAGTCACTCAATTAGCCAACCTCCAGCTACTGCTAAAAATAACCCTAGACAGACCTTTTATTGAATTCTATAGATACATACTTAAAACGTATGGCCCATTTAGAACAGACGCACATTAAAGTATGACTAAACCCACAGCATAAAAAACTATCAATAAATGGTGTATCACATGCTGTTCATACTCACTCCGTCACTATAGGATTTGTTTTCTGTATTCTGCAATAAAACCTGGTTGATCCTGCTCTCTATCTTCACCTTCTGTTCATGTCCCCAATTCAGCTAGGGATTTTGCAGCTGTGTACACAGTGGTAAATGACAGCCCATTTCCTCCCTCCTCCTCCAAGCTCACTAAATAGCTAAACACAATTGGGGCGGGCTATAACATGTAGATTAATGGAGGCTTCACCTCCCTCTTATTGTAAGACACAGGCTGGAGGGGGGGGGGGGGGGACAGCCTGTGACTGGCCAGAATCTGTCGATACCAGTTTATTGCCAAAAATATTAAAGATTTGATTTTAAACATATAATTTAAAATAGTTTACTGATATTTAATTTTAACATGTGACCAGCAGCAGAGGACTAGAAGCTCCTCCTGCTTATGTTTTTTGCCTGCAGATAGGCTGGGAGAAAGCAGAGTCACGTGACAGCTGTATATCCATTAGGAAAAAGGTACTTCGATGTTTTGCTTTTATTAAAATAGATTACAGTGCCATCATCCACATACAGAAATGGAGGGGACAATGTGTGTGTTTTGTATCACTTTAATGTGTGCATTGTGCACAATGTACAACACATTGCAGTGTTTGTTTTTTCCTTTTTTTTTTAACCCAACAACCTGATAGTTTAACTCAATGTGTGGCAGTTTGCTTCTACTGAAGAAGTCCACACCCCTCGGATGTAACGCATACAGGAGGCGGAGCCTGGGGAGTAAGTCATCTTGTGGCCATCTCCATCTGTGATTGATTTTTAATACATGTGAGCTTAAGTGCTTTTTATTGGGAGTAGATTTCTATGGTTTTTAGTCCAATAAGGGTTTGATACAGAGAGCAGTGGATTGGCTGTATTTTATTACCATCTCTATAGGTTTATCAGCTTACTTGTAAGTTGACACTGAGCTAGATGAGATTTGGAGGATTGAGGACGCCATATTCCCACCAAAGGGAAACACTGCTTGTTGTGACCTGAGTGGTAATGCAGGGGTTTTGGGACATTGAGGTGAGCAGCTAGTGGCGAACGAGTGGTGGCAGACACTTAATATTGCAAGAATTGTCACTTGATGGTGGATTATTTAATTTTCTAAACTTTTATTATTTTATTATTTTATTCCATTTGCATTGTCACTTCAAAATTATATCATCTTTATTTTATTATATTTGTTTGTTATTTGGAGATTATTGCAAATGTATCTACATACTCCATCAGCATCTTCTGCTAAGTCCTGGTCTTTGGCTGGTGTAGAATGCATCAGTGATACCGGCACACATGGACCATGCCAGTGGTGCAAGCTGAGCTGCGCATTCGCAGATCAGTTTACATGCTGCAGAAGACAGCAAACGGGTAGGTGTCCTTTATTACCAAAGAGACATTGCATGTCTTATCCACAATGAAAAGCCTGCCTGTTGGCAATTTTTGACAGCGGGACTTTAATTCCCCTTTAAAGTGGAGCTCCATCCAAAAACTAAAGTTTTGTTTTAAGGCCTTCCCCAAATTTGGGTCTAGGCCATGGGTGTCCAACCTTTTGGCTTCTCTGGGCCACATTGAGTGTAGAGAAATGTTCTCGGGCCGCAGATAAAATATATACTATAAAATGCAGCCGCGCCCTTCCCCAAAAATGCGGCCGCACCCCACGCACTAATTTAACACAACTAGAGGATAATCAAATGAAATGGAATCAGTGTACGGAGGTTTACTTCTTCTGAGAGATATTAGGGGGGTTCCAGCCAGAAAACGCCCCTGCCAAAAACTGCTGATAACAGCCTATGTGTGCATGGACACATAGGATAACATGCTGGGGAGTTTACTGGCTGCAGAAAAAAACATCTGACACCAGAAACAGCTGCTGTAAAAACGTCCAGTGTGCATGAGGCCTAAAAGTCAACTAAGCCAGGTAGAGAACTGTTGGCCAAACAGTAAGTGCACCCCATCAGATATGGTCACTGTTAGGGTATTCAGGGAGCAGCGGGTATCTGAATACAATAGCCAGCAGTGCGGATTCCTCCATCCATGCGGTTTAGCACGGATGGGGGAAATCAAGTGATTTGTTTCTGAAGAAGAGCAATCGAAGCCTGTATGGCTAAGCTCTACTGGGGAGTTCTTTAACCATATAAAGGCAGAAAATCACAGCCTTGGAGCTCTTATACCAGTTATGAACTGTGAAAGTTCTTGAGCTTAGTGTACAGTAGCAAGAAAATTATATATTACAATAAAGGACCTTTTACAATTTTTGGCATGCTAAAGAACCTAGTCACTACTTATCAATTATATCAATTTAACATCCTGCAGGATTACGACAGCATTAACGTCACTGTGGTATTATATAATTTGCACGGCTTCCATCTGAAAACCATCACAGCTTGTCTATGCTATTTGTCCCACCGAGCTACTGCATACCACTCAGTTCTGGGTTACTTCTTACTGTCATATTCACTTAGGCTTTAGGACCAGAGCACTCTCTGGCAGCATGACTCACAGTCAGGGGCCCTTCAGGTAATGAGAAACTACAAATATCAGCAAGTCATGCTAGTCACAGACAGTGAGGCGTTTTATGGCTTGTAAATACTACTAGATATAAAGAGACTATGCAATTTTCTTTCCTGCAACCCAAATTGATCGGTTCTCTCAGTCAAGTGTTGATAGGGATATCCCTCCTGAGGAGCTATTATGTGTTCTCCTGGCAGGGGGGCCTGGGGAGCCGTCCCTTCTGGCAGAACACAATGATTTATTGCCAGCGGACATAGCACCTGGCATCAATCGAATGCTAAAAATCCGACACGCTGGTTGTCGATTGATGGATCAACTTGGATACCATCAGTCTGTCCAGAGATGGATCGAATCTCGGCTGGTCCCTGCAGAACTGGCCAAGATTTGATCCATCTATTAGGGCTGTGCATCTTCACTTACCTCACGATTCGATTCGATTACGATTATTAGGGTCGCGATTCGATACGATTCGATTCCGCGATGCATCATGATGCATCACGATTACTGCCCAATGCCCATGCCCAGCCCACTGCCCAATGGTTTTCAAAACTTTATAAAAAAAAACAAACAATCAAGCAGTCACAAATAAAAGAATCCTTTTTATTTTCATTTGCTTCAAAGGACACTTTCCTGGACCCTGTCATGGCCTGCAAGCCCTGCATACTTTAGTGCACTTGCACTGCAAACATATAGGAAGGTCTGAAAATGCAAACAGCATAGCAGAGACAGACAACTACACTAGTATTTTACTAGAAGTAACAGTAAAATTAGTAAAAAACTGTAGTAGTGCAGTTTACTGCTTCATAAAAGAAAATATTAATATAAGCCCAGACCCCCATAGCTGACTGACACTGACAGAGACCCCCAGGCCCCCACTGACACTGACTGACCCCCCTGGCTGCCAGACTGCCACAGCAGAACAGTACCCCCGGGCCCCGACCGACCGTCCCCTGTCCAAGGCCCCCCCCCCCCCCCCATCACAGACATCCCCCAGAGATACAGACGAGAGACCCCCATGAATGATTACACAATTATTTGTTCGGACATACCTGCTGTGTGACTGTGTGGGTTGTTGTGCACTGCATTGCAGAGGAGGACAGGTGCTGTGCTGCTCTCTGGGCTCTGTGGCGGGCGGCTGGCGTCACTGGCAGTGGCGTGGCGGCTGGGCCTCCAGGGCCTGTCGGCTACGGTGAGGTGAGGCTGGCGGCGCTGGCTGGCTGCGATGGGGACGCACTTGGGGCTCCTCGCTCCTGTGTGTGGACTCACTGGACTGGCGGCTTCTGGCTTGGATGGCTGGCTGGCTGGCTTCTAGGCCGCAGGTGGGACGCCGATACACGCGGGGGATGTCTTGCTGCGCCTCGGGTCAAAGAGGCGGAAGGGGAGGGGCAGAGCCTTTTTATTAGGCTCCCGCCACTAACCCACCAATCAGCTGCCGATCCTGCGATCTTGTGATTTTTTTTTTCCCTTGCGCGATAGGGCGTGGCCGCGGCTGATGACGTCATTTCGTATAATCGATTATGCCGGCAGCCCGCATCGATGCAGAATCGCGAAGGGTCGAATCGCGATGCATCGATCTTTCGATTATATTCCCCAGCCCTACCATCTATGGTCTGCTTAAATGACAGCACTGGGCATCTCAAATAACTGAACTTTTTAAATATAACCTTTATTTCATACCTTGTTGCATCTAGCAGTGCTTAAGTAGTTGTAAAAGCAGAAGGTGTTTTATCTTAATGCATTAAGATAAAAAGCCTTCTGTGTGCAGCAGCCCCCCTAACACTTACCTGGGGTCCCTCTCTGTCCAGCAATGTCCACCAGTGTCTCAGCCATCCGAGATTCTCCCTCCTGATTAGCGGAGACACAGCAGCGGCACCATTGGCTGCCAATCAATGTCAGCTAGCCATTTAGGGGGAGAGGGGGTGGGGCTGGGTCGGGGCTCTGTGTCTGAATGGACACAGGGAGCTGTGACTCGGCTCGGGTGCCCCCATAGCAAGCTGCTTGCTGTGGGGGCACTTAACAGGAGGGAGGGGCCAGGAGCACAGGAGAGGGACCTGAGAGGAGGAGGATCCAGGCTGCTCTGTGCAAAACTAACTGCACAGAGGAGGTAAGTATGACATGTTTGTTATTTTTAGAAGAAAAAAAAAATGAGACTTTACAATCACTTTAAGCTTCTGCAGCCCATCTATATGCATACACTCCAGTGATGGCTGAAAGACATTTCTCCAGGGGTGGCTTCCTGATGGTGACAACTATGTAAGGTATATTGAAATGGCCAGTTGTAAACTCCATTAGAAGGCTGTGTGATAAGGCGACAACACAAAACACAACTGGGAGACAAGCACAGAGCAGGATCTGATGAACAAAGACTTCATTACATGATCACAAGGCAGGGCTTTTTTTCACAGAGAATAGGTGCAGGTACTCCCCCCTTCCAAGTCACACCTTGTCTCCTTCCCCTACCCACCTTTCAGCACATCCCTTGGTATCATCCCCTAGCCACCTCCCAGGACCGCCTCTTATAAAGAAGAAACCAAGTATCATTTTTTTTTATGCTAAGTTATTTGTATGGAATTTGTTAATTATAACAAGAAAAGTGGTAAAATAGATATCTCCAGCAAGTATAGACCCCACCACCACCAATAGATGCCCCCACCAAAACAACATAGATCCTCTTCAGCAACAACAGACCTCCCCAGCAATAATATATCTCCTAGCAGCCAACATAAATAGACCCTTCAGCAGCCAGCAACAATAGACCCCTCCCTCAACAGTAGATCCCCCGCAACAATAGATCCCCCACCAGCAACAGCAGACCCTCCTAACTATAATCCCCTTCCAGCGACAATAGATCCCCCAGCAGCTAGCATTAATAGATCCTCCAGCATATCCCAGCACCCCTTGCCATTACATACATGCAGTGCTAGAGGTGCCGGAACTAGGTTCTCCCAGGTTCCCTCTAAAAAACAGCCCTGTCACTAGGTATTGCTTTAATTAAAGTTGCAGATTTACAAATACTGAAAATGACATTGTGTTAAAATTGATATGAGAATATAGTGATTAGGTTTTTATATACTATTTGGCCTCATGCACATGGGCACAGAGAGCTTTACAGCGAAGAAAGTTGGTATTCATGTGGCCAGGGGCCTCCCGGGAGTGACAAGTGTTTGCATACAGTAGCCTGTAGAAATCAATGACAAGCTGCAGTTTCACATGTGTCACTGCACATCCGAGTGTTTGCATTTGTACAGGGACAGATGAGCAGCCCTGAATGCAGGCAGTTTGTATCCAGGGATGCTCATTCATCCCTTCACGCATGCAAATGCTCGGATGTGTAGTGATAAAACCTCCTTCATGCTGTACAGCAGTGTTTCTCAACCCCTTTTTTCTGTAAAGGCACCCTTAACACTTATGGACAGACTCAAGGCACCCCATTCTAAAATGTTTACCTAATGCAGCAGCATCGACGCACGTAGGACACCAAACATCAGAGTGGATTTATTCCTACAAAGCAAAAACACTTTTGCACAGTGGTACTGACTAGTATTCCTATGTATCTCTACTCCCTCAATTTCTCGCCATCACTCAGCTAATGTGACCCCAGTGTCAATGGAGGGGGGGGGGGTTTAACAAGGATGCTGTACAACACCCTTCTTATCAACACATGATATCACTGTTTGTTAGGATGCCGGTGGCTGGAAAAGTTAAAATGGTGCACAATAAAAAATTGTGGTTTGTGTAATTAAAAAAGGCAGGCTTCATCCACCTGCCGGCTTGTACACATTTTGGGCAATTTTTAGGCATTTTGCCAAGGCACCCGTGAAGAAACCTCTGGGTATGTGAAACAAAAAGCTACATGTCCCTTTAGAGAATGGGGACAAGCTAAGTGAATGAATACATGGACATTGGGGGGACAAGCTAAGTGAATGAAAACATGGACATTGGGAGGACAAGCTAAGTGAATGAAAACATGGACATTGGGGGGACAAGCTAGGTGAATGAACACATGGACAGTGGAGGACAATCTAGGTGAATGAACACATGGACATTGGGGGACAAGCTAGGTGAATGAATACATGGACATTGGGGGTCAAGCTAGGTGAATGAATACATGGACATTGGGGGTCAAGCTAGGTGAATGAATACATGGACATTGGGGGACAAGCTAAGTGAATGAATACAAGGACATAGGGGAATCAATCAGGCATAAGAGTACAAACTGTAGGCACAGCATTTGAGCTCACCGTTACAAAGTAAGGCAAACAAATGACACAGGGAATAGAACTACACCAATATCTAGTTAGGTTTCATGTACACTAGCAACTCCTAAACTTAAGTTGGATGCTATAATACAATACATATGAAAAAAGCATGATAATGTACAGTATGTACTGCAACACACCCAAGCAGTATGAATGGAACTTAAAGCATAACTCCACCCAAAAGCAGAAGTTCCGCTTTAAGGACTCGTCCCCCGTTCCTGTTGCACAATTTCCACTTTTGAAGAGTTGGAGGGGGGGGGGGGCGTGAGCGGGTAGTCGTTTTTGACAGGTACCTGCTTCCACTTCTATTCCAAGCGTCGTGGCGCTCTGGAACAGAAGTTCTCCTCCCTCCCTCCTGCAGTCATCCGGGACACTGACAGGTCCCAGAAGACTGCATGCACCAATCGGCTGCACCACGTGACTCAAGCATGTGCAGTGGGAACATGGCTTTAAAGTCGCAAGCGGTCTCACCTGGGTGCCCATAGTGAAGATGCCAGCGCCGCCGAGGGTGTACGGCGGATGAAGACGCTGGGATCAGCTCACCGCTGGACCGTGGGACAGGTAAGTGATTGTTTTTTTTTTTAAAAGTCAGCAACTACACTTTTTGTAGCTGCTGACTTATTTCTTATAGGTGCCCGGAGTTCCTCTTTAACAATGGAATCCTATTAGATAATGCCACTTCTTTACAAAGATAGAAGAAAAAGATATATATTTTTGTTGTAATAGTTTAAGGCCCAAGGAGAACAATAGCCTTCTTTCAATCACATTTTTAGGTCTACTTACACAAGACAAAAAGCCAGTACATTGCCTGCCTCGTGGCTTTCTCAGTTTCTCTGAAGCATTAGTGTCAGATCACCAAAGGATGTGGCTTGAAGTATTTTCATAACTGTGCATTATTTCCTAATTTTAACTATTTTTGTCTTACAATTCTGTAAAGGATCTGCTATAAACTGTGTGAACAATTATTAGGCAAGTGAGTATTTTGACCAAATCCTCATTTTTATGCATATTGTCCAACTCCAAGCTGTATGAACTTGAATACT
Source organism: Pelophylax lessonae (assembly GCF_965119305.1). Lineage (NCBI taxonomy): Eukaryota > Metazoa > Chordata > Amphibia > Anura > Ranidae > Pelophylax > Pelophylax lessonae. The sequence goes on from NC_138770.1 coordinate 199,886,475, forward strand.
AATTGGATTTAAGCATATCAGGTGATGTGTATTTGTGTAGTGAGGGAGGCTGGGGCCTAAAGAGATCAACACCCTTTATCAAGGCGTCCATAATTCTTAGGCAGCTTCTCTTTCTCAGGCAAAATAGGCTAAAACAAAATTGAACGGACTCTGTTAAAAGTCTTTCAGAGGGATGCAGCACTCTTGAAACTGCTAAGATATTGGGGCGTGATCACAGAACCATCAAACGTTTTGTTGAAAATAGTCAACAGGGTCGCAAGAACCGTGTTGAGGAAAAAAAAAGATGTCAGAACTGCAACCTACCTAGAGTGCCGAGAAGTACAAGGTGTTCAGTGCTCAGAGACACGGCATAGGTAAGGCAGGCTGAAACCCGACCACCAATGAACAAGACACATAGGCTGAAATTTCAAGATTGGGCCAAGAAATATCTCAAGACAGATTCGTCAAAGGTTTTATGGACTTATGAGAATGACTCTTGACAGACCAGATGGATGGGCCTGTGGCTGGATCAGTAATAGGCACAAAGTTCCCCTTAAGACGCCAGCAAGGTGGAGGTGGGTTACTGGTATGGGCTGAGTTGGACTAGATGAGCTAGTTGGACTTTTTCGAGTTAAAGGTGAACTCAAAGTCAACTCCCAAACCTACTGAAAGCTTTTAGAAGACACTTTCTTCAAGCAGGGGTACAGGAAAAAGTCTGCATCTTTCAATAAGACCATGATTCTTTTGAAGGACAATGCTCCATCGTATACATCAAAGTACTCCACTGCCTGATTAGCCAGTAAAGGCCTTAAAGATGAAAGAATAACGACACGGCCCCCTTCGTTACCTGACCTAAACTCTATTGAGAACTTGTGGTTCTTTCCTAAATGTAAGATTTACGGTGAAGGAAAACAGTACACCTCTCTGAACAGTGTCTGGGAGGCTGCGGTTGCTGCTGCACAAAAAGTTGATCATTAACAGATCAAACAACTGTCAGACTTCATTAGTGGAAGGCTTATGACTGGTATTGAAAAGAAAGGTGGCTATGTTTGGTTATTATTCTCACTTTAAGAGCCCATTCACATTAGCGCGACTTGTCAGCCTAACAAGTCGCGGTATGTCGCGGTCCATTGAGTAGTCGCGGTCCATTGAGTAGTACAGGACCCGTTCTAAAAGAAGCGACACAAGTCGCTCCGACTTAGAAAAAGGGTCCTGTACTACTTTGGAGCGACCTCGAAGCGACTTGCATAGACTTCTATTATTATGTGAAGTCTCTGCAAGTCGCCCGAAGTCGCGGTGCACGCGACTTCACAGGTCGCCCCCCAAAGTCGTGTTGCCTCAATGTGAATGGGCTCTAACAGATGAAAAACGAGTGAGATGAGAACATTTTCGAATCTCATTTAATTGTGTAATAATTCTGCACACTAATACTTTAATATTCAGATTTGAGGTTTATTAAAGTGGAGTTCCACCCAAAAGCACATTTAGCATGTCATTTTTTTTTGGGTGGGAGCGGGTACCTTGTTTTGACAGGTACCCGCTCCCACTTCCGCTCAGGCCACCTAGGCAGCTCGAGCCGTAGCTCTTCTCTCCCCCTCCCTTCCTGCAATCTTATGGCACACATCACAGGTCCCAGAAGATTGCCTGCCCACACTAGTGATGCCGGCGCTGGAGAGAGGCGAGAGAGAGGAGCGCGGCGTCGGGTGGTCGCATCGCTGGATTGTGGGACAAGGGAGTGTGTTTATTAAAAAAGTCAGCAGCCACACTTTTGTAGTTGCTGACTCTTAATAAACTTAAAGCGGAGTTCCGGGCACAAAAACGTTTTTTTTTTTGTGCTCCTCCGCTAGGTAGACCTCACCTGAAAAGGAATTGGGTAGTTATTTTTATTTTTTTTGTTTACTCACTTTTTTATTGAAGATCGTAAATACTCACCTCTGACTGCTTCCTCCCTCGGAGCCGCGGCTCACCCCGTCACTTCCTGCCTCGCTATGATTCCTGGGAGCTGAACGTCACAGCTCCCAGGAATCAATGCGACGGCACCGGCCCCGCTCGTCATTTCCGGGCGACGCCGCATTCCCCTGCTAAACAGCTTCTGGGCATGCCCAGAAGCTGTTTAGGAATGCGGCGCCGCGCCGGAAGTGACGAGAGGGGCCGGTGCGGCGCATTCTGGGACAAGAAGACGCGGAAGAAGACAGAGAAGAGGACCGCGCCGGCTTCAGCTGCCCACAACAGAGATGGAAACGCTGTGGAAGAAATTTTCTAAGTAAGTATTTCTTCTAAAAGGTAAGTGCGAACCGGGACAGATCAGAGGCTAGCCATTGTGGAATGTGCTAGCCCTGACTGTCCCGGGGGTATGTTCAGTAAAAAATCATTTCTGTGCCCGGAACTCCGCTTTAAAACTGAGTGGAACTCCACTTTAATATTTTAGATTGACCGAGAGCACTGCAGTTGTTCAATATTAAAAGTAATCCTCAAAAATACAACTTGTCTAACAATTGTGCACACTGTGTACATGTATTGTAGCTGGCAATAACAACTAGGTTCAATCAGTTGTCCATGAAGGAGAGCGGATAAAACAAGTTATTCCCGGTTGAAAAAAATAAATAAATTACTAAAATAGATTGAATGATTCATGAGAAAAAAAAGCTTCAAATAGCTACAAATTCATTAAATGCAGAAAAAAAAAAAAAACACACAATTCTATTACAATATTACTTGGTGTGTCATTTTATATTAGTGCAATGCGGGAAACCTGCGAATCCCCTACGAATTCCCGCATCGCACCCGACTTGCAGGCAGTTCACACTGCCATATGCGAGCTGCTGGGAGTGTCAATACAAAGTTAATGACACCCCCAGATTAGTTTGCATATCGCAGGGCGAACGGTCAAGTCGGATAGGAATATTATTGCCTAGGTGTGAACACCAATGCAATGCGATTCTGGTGTGAACCAAAAAAAGGTTCCTGCACGACTTTGGTCCGCATGCGATGCAAATTCAGCCATACAATCTGTATGGCTGATTTCGCAGCGCACAGACATCGCATGTGATTTGCAGAGCAGTGTGGTGTGAATCACATGCAATGTCTGACATCGCTATAGTGTGAACCGGCACGGAAACTGAACATTTTAATGCAAATATTATCACAAGAAAGACTGTTAAAAAAATAAATAAATTTAAAAAAATCACGTGGCTTCGTGAATAAAAAAAAAAAAGGGGGGGGGGGGGGTTCACCAAGAATAATGGTCGAAATGAATGTTTTATAAAAAATATTCCTTTATTATAATAAATACATAACCACAACTTGGAAAAAAGAACTAAGAAAGAAATGCCTCTGTAAATATATGCAAAGCAGATGACAAGGTTGTCAGCCAACCACATGGCATTCTCTCCTGCACGCATCAATCACACTGTCCGAGATAGCGGTACCAAAATAGTGCGTAGCATCATAGATACTCATTAGAAATTGGTCTCGCAGTAGTGTGACAAATGGCAGAACTTACTACAGAATCAGGTATGTGCTGGTAAGGTGTTAGCCCTGGTTCACACTAAATGCTACTTTGAAGTCGTGCTAGTTCACGATTTTAAAGCCGCAGGTCAGTGCGATTTCAGGTGCGACTTGCGACTTCACGCACAGATGTCTAGGCAAGTCGCACCTAAAACCATGAAAAATAGTGCAGGAAGTTTTGTCGAAGTCAAACTGATTTGAACAGTTTTATTGCTGACAATAGGATGCGTCTTGTCATGTGATTTGGAACTGTCAAATTGCATGACAAGTCGCAATGGTGAAAGCGGGGCTCAAAGTGTTACTAAACCCAGGAGCCTGCATTCACTATATCTGGCCTCCCACACTACACAGAACATGGAAATGCAATTATTTTAGCAAATATAAACTGCTAAATACCTTTCCTCATCAGAAGTGTATAGCCGCCATCTTGTGACTTATATCAGTGTTTAGTTAAAGCTTGTAGGAGTTTTCATTCACCTCTGACTGTCCTATGAGGCTGCATGACCCCTGACCCTCTGTCTGGACAGTGCTGATTGGCCCTGTGCTGATCACATGCACCCTCTCAAAAAAAAAAAAAACCTCTAGCAATGCACACCAAAACTGAGCATGTGCAGAGTGCCCCCAAGGCTCTGTTCTATCAGCAGATGGACTGGAGACTGCAAAAGGATGGGAGGATCACAGAAGACAGGATCAAACAGCCTTTTTACACAGTGCAGATAATTAACCCCTTAGGTTCCAGTAGAGGATAATCATTGCACAGAGCAGGAACGAACGACAAGTTTGTTGTTTAAAAAAAAAAAAAAAAAATCCAAACGTTTACCATCACTTTAAGGGCTCTGTACAGGAAAGATCAACATCTGAACCCAGAGATGGTGGAGGCTCATAGACTGGAAATAATTAAGGCATTAGGCGATGAAATTTAAAGTAAAAGATTACCAGTATTGTGCATTATATTTAAACATATTCTATTCATGCAAAAAAGTCTCAGCCTTTAGTACTACTTTACATAAAAGTGTATAGCCCTCCCCCCAACAGACCCCATGCAGCTTCATGTCTGACTCCCAGGTAAAATGCCCTATATATCCTACTTCTGGTATATTTATTATAATATACAGTATATGTTATGTTTCAATTTAAAAAGGTGAAGGGACCTTTTTCCTGTGTTTCCCACAGGTACAGCAGTCCATTCAAATGAATAGGCTGCTGTGCCAGCATAAATGCGAGATGCACCAATCCCATAGGTGTATATCTAGCTTAACTGCTGCTGTGTCTGGACAGCTCCGTCTGTTAAAGTGCTTGTCAAGGCTCAAGGTTTTTTACCTTCATGCATTCTATGCATGAAGGTAAAAAACCCTTGTGCAGCAGCCCCCCAGCCCCACTAATACTTACCTGAGCCCTATCTCAATCCAGAAATGTGCACAAGAGCCTTGACTCTCTGGGGACTCTCACTCCTCAATGGCTGAGGCAGCATGCCAATTGTCAATCACAGCCACTGAGCCAATGAGGAGAGAAAAGGGGCAGGGCCGAGATGTGGCTCTATGTGTGAATGGACACACAGCCCAGCAGCTCGGGAGCGAGCCTGCCTGGGTGCCCCATAGCAAGTTGCATGCTATGGGGGCACTCGGCAGGAGGGAGTGGCCAGGAGCGCCGGTGGGGGACCCGAGAAGAGGAGAATCAGGGCTGCTCTGTGCAAAACCACTGCACAGAGCAGGCGAGTATGACAGGGTTTTTTTTTTATCACTTTGAGGTAAGCTGAAAAAAAACTAACTGTTAAACCAGTGGGTATCATCTAGGCAGAAAGAAGACAGTTACCACCAGTATGTTCAGAGCATGCTTTTACTGGAAACTTTTCTGACAACATTAAAGCCACTACTAATGAATGTCTCTGCTATATACAACTAGAGCAGGGATCCTCAAACTACGGCCCTCCAGCTGTTGTGGAACTACACATCCCATGAGGCATTGTAAAACTCTGACATTCACAGACATGACTAGGCATGATGGGAATTTTAGTTCCTGAACAACTGGAGGGCCATAGTTTGAGGACCCATGAACTAGAGTTACAAATGGTTATATTTTGTCACACTTTTGGTAGGTTTCTTAAAATAACTCAAAGAAAAGATACAAAACATTACCTATTACATCGCTGGAGCGAATCATTTTCTATCCTGTTTCCTCAAAAAAAAAAAAAGCCCTACCCCAGAAAAAAAGACCTAGTGTGATTTTTGGGGATGGCTGCCGCTGCAATATAGGCCCTGCCCCTAAAATAAGCTCTAGTTAAAGTCCTTGTAAAAACATGTAATCCGTTTGGAAAAAAAATGTACAGTGTGTCTCCTTTTGTAACTTTATTGTGGAAAATATCTTATTTACAGCGCCACTGGGTGCTCACGTGACCTGCTGGAGATCTTCTCCTCACCTCCCAGGTGACATCGGTGCCCCCTCCCTCTTCGGTGCTCAGAGCAGGGCTGACATCAGCGGGGATCTCAGCCCCTACCTCTGCAGTGTTCATGGTGGGGAAAGAAGAGCTCCGGCGGGTCACGTGAGCGCCCAGCGGCGCTCTGAATAGGGTATTTTCCACAATAAATTTACAACAGGAGACACACTGTACATAATCTTTTTACAAAATTGATTGCAGCATTTTTTACAATGACTTTAACCAAGGTTTTCTTGGTGGATTACAGAATGTCATAATCCTGACTCCTGAGCTGACAGGGGGAGACATCAGGACACTTTTTAAAAACATTTTGTTGTATTCCAGGTTTTTAGAACATAGAGAGGGGTAAATGGCACAGCACAAGCACTGTGGGGTCTATCATGCTTTAAAGTATCAGGATAAAAAAAAAAAAAAAAAAAAAAATTATATATATATATATATATATATATATATAATTTATTTAGTTATTTTTTTTTTGCGTTACAACCACAAGATTGTCATTGTACACACCATAAATAAATAAGATATCCCCTGAAAATAAGCCTTAGTGTGTGTGTTTTTTTTTTGTAGCCAAAATGAATACAGGACCCGTTCCTTTTTTTCGGGGAAACACGGTATGTACAATGAACTGGTCAGGTTGATATGGAATTTGCTTTTTTCCTATAAACCTTAAGCCCAGGTTCACACTGAGGGCAGGTTTGAAATTGTGCGAGTTCAGCTGAACTCGCACGATTTCAAACCGGCATTTTCAGTCCGGGCGCGATTTGACAGACATCTCTGCGGGTTCATGCCCAGATGTCTATTGAAATCGCCCCCAAAGTCACCAAAAGTAGTGTAGAAACTACTTTTGGGAATCGATGCTGCGCCACGAAGTCGGCATCGCACCGATTCGGACAGTGCCATTGCCGGCAATAGGCTCTGATTTGGCATGCAATTAATATGTCAAATCGGCCCAATGTGAACGTGGGCTGGGTTTACACAATGCCAGTTTCCCAGTGGTCATGTTTGCGCGGGCCCAGCAGTCCATTCAACACCTCTGGAAAAAGCAGGGGAAAAGGTCCTTGCACTTTTTCCAAAATCACAGGTACAGGCAAACTGCATAGTGCTATGCGGTTCCCAGTGCATGGGGGTGCCATTAAGAATTAAAGGCGCCCCCATGCGTCTGCTAACAGCAGCGTGTTTATGATGCGGGTCCGGCTCCCACATATAGTGTAAAACTAGCTTGAAGTAGTATTAAACCTAAAACCAAAAATGTAATATATTGCTGCTTACCAGTCCTGGGAGTGTTAGATGTACCAGTAGATTTGGATACATTAAAATGGTTGTAAACCTTTGGGGTTAAAAAAAAATAAATTATATATATATTTATTTATTTACCTGCTCTGTGCAATAATTAAGCACAGAGAAGCCTCGATCCTTTTCTTCTGAGGTCCCCTGTCGGCTCTCCAAGCCCCTACCTCTACATTGGGTGACCTCATGGAAAGCCGCTTTCCTGGGGGCACCCATGCAGGCTCGCTCCCAAATCCTATTTCTTCATCCATTGACACAGACAGCGGGACTTGGCCTCGCTCCAATGTCACAGGACTTGATTTATAGCAGGGGAAGCCAAAAGCTCCTGCTGCGATCAATCTGTCCAATAAGGAGGGAGACCACTGCTGGAGCCGCTGCACTCTTGTACATCGCTGGATCAGAGCAAGCTCAGGTAAGAGAAGTGGGGGTCAAGAGGGGAGCTGCAGCACAGAAGGTTTTTCACCTTTAGGCCCCTTTCACACATGGAGTCCTGTCAGTTTTTCAGGCGGATCTGAACAGACGCCCCATGCATTCCTATGGGGCATCAGATGTCAGCGGAGACATGTCCGCTGACATCCGATCCATCAAAACCAGACCGATGGAAACAATATTTTCCATCCGTCTGGCGGATGGGATGAGAATGGACAGACAGTCCGTTCCCATACGATTCCACCATAGAGATCAATGGGGACTTGACAGCTGTGTATCCGCACACAGCGCTGAGACACAGCTGTCATCCGCCTGCTCAGCGGGGGATCGGCGGATCGATTCCCCGCTGAGAAAAACTGAGTCCGCCTATGAAAGAGCCCTAAGGCTACATTCACACCTGAGCGTAGCGTTTTCACGCGTTCTTTTACCGCGATTTACAGGCGTTTTTAGATTGAATAGAGACCAATGGAAAACGCCTGTAATCTGCCCAAAAAGAAGTTTATGTACTTTTTTGAGCGTTGGGCGTTTTGCTCACAGCGTTAAAACGCTCAGATGTGAACAGGGGCCATTGAAATGAATAGGATTGGTCTTGTTGGGCGTTTTGAGAGCTGATCCTAAAGCAGAAAAACTCCCCAAAAACGCCTACATGTGAACGGAGCCTAATAGATAGAATGCATTAAGGTGAAACACCTTAAAGTGGAAGTAAACTCCTATCTCTGACTTTTACCTATAGGTAGTGTAAATATCAGGAGATATTTAGTGTACATGCAGCCAGTGGCATTACTAGCACATGTGCTCTAAAGGAACTGCCACCCGGGCCATTCCTTCACAGCCCTGTGCCATAAACAGCAGCAGCTCCCGCGCACATGCGCATAAGTGATGTCATCGCAGCTTCGGCCAGTCACAGAGCCAGAGTCCGCGAACCCATAGCAAGGCGGGTGAAGATGGGAGCGCCTGCAGCTCTGACATCTCGGCGCTGGAAGGGCTTTTTTTTGTAAGGTAAGTTTAAAGTGGTTGTAAAGTCAGAAGGTATTTTTATCTTAATGCATTCTATACATTGGGATAAAAGCCTTCTGTGTGTAGCAGCCTCCCCAGCACCCCCTAATACTCACCTGAGCCCTTCTCTGTCCAGCGAGGTCCACGAGTGCTTCAACCATCCAGGACCAGCGGCACCATTTACTCCGGCAGCTCTCAATCAAACTGAGTAAGCTAATCAGGATAGAGAGGGGGCGAGGAGGAACAGCAGCTCCGTGTCTGAATGGATACAGGGAGCTGTAGCTCAGGTCGGGTGCCCCCATAGCACACTGCTTGCTGTGGGGGGCACTTGACAGGAGGGAGGGGCCAGGAGCAGCAAAGAGGGACCCAAGAAGAGGAGGATCCGGGCTGCCGTGTGCAAAATCACTGTGCAGAGCCGGTAAGTATTGGATGTTTGTTATTTTAATAGAAAAAAACCCCGAGGCTTTACAATCACTTTAGCAAATTGAAGCTGAATTCCAACCCACACGTACTAATCAATTACAGCAAAAGTTTTGTTCCTTTTGGGATAAAAGTTTTACACATATTAAACTAATCATTGTAAGCACCCCTATCAGTGTTGAATGGTTATTATGATCCCTGCAACTGATACATCTGCAGGACAGCTCGTTCTTTTGAAAAACAACAGACTTAGTGACCAGATCACCAGATTAAAAGAAAGCAAGCCTAAAAAAAGAATAGAAAAATGCAGCCATCACATCTAAGAATTGGTAAACTGCAATACAATAAATGTTTGCTTTTACTTTAACTGCCAACATATACAACATTATACAGGTGCTCACCTCTGCCATAGCCAGCGTTCAGCATCACATATTGCGCTCTCAACCAGAGTGCCCTGTACAACATGCCAACAACGTCACACCCATACTGTGACACTATGCCGTCTGGAGTATATCGCAGACACTCGCCTCACCATTATATATTTTTTGTTTCCCTTTCAGCACCACATCACTGTCATATTCATGCTAATCTAATAAACCTCCACAATTAAATTACTCTGTATTAACCACACACATTTCTTAATCTATTAACACTAGGCAAGGCCAATGATATGCACACAGCACCACAGCAAAGCATACTCACTTTAAAATGTATTATTTTTTTTTTTTGAACACTTTATTTTACATGCAGGTAAGAATGCTGAAAGAAAATATACAGAATTCAACATATAAAAACGAATTTCTAAATGGGAGACATAATATAAAATTTTATTTGTATTACTTTGTTAAAGAAAATTTTAATTAATTTATAAAAAAAAAAAAAAAAAAAAAAACACACACACACACATCTACAACTGGTTACTGCACGCTGCACAATATTAGTGCTCACAGCATTGACTAAAAAAGGCCAAAATCATTGCAAAACATAGCCAATGATTATTGTACAAATGTAATTTTTTTTATCCCCGTACCAAAAAGACTAACTGGATATTACCTGAAAATTCCCATTCCAGCCCATCATGATGTCTCAGGGTATCTACCACAGAATTGATCCTCACTGACATCCATCAAAACCGCAGCCATTGTACAAAACACAACAAAAAAATAAACCTTGCAGAGTACTGGTCCCTGTTTTTTTTTCTTAATTTTTGATAACCACTGGATCAAAAAATTGGACTAAATACAATCTAATAAGAAATGAATTACAAAATGTCTTTTTTTATATCTAGATCTATCTTAACAACCTGCCTGCAATCTACCAAACATCTAGTTGCCAACATTTTTACATAGTTTCCATGGTGTCAGACTCATATATTTTCTCTTTAGACGACAGGTTGTCTTTTATTTATTTATTTTTTAACATGACAAAAATCTACAATTTATTTTGCCTTGCTCCTTTTTTTTTTCCCCAGGTATCAAGCATTTGCCCATACAGCATTAAATCCCGGTTCACATTTGTGCGACGCGGGAACGCTGCGAATATGCAGCGTGATCCCGCATCACATCCACACCCCCTGGCAGTTCACACTGCCATATGTGATACACAGGGGGTGTCAATTAAAATTTAACGACACCCCCAGTTGCGATCGCATATCGCAGCGCGATCTGCAAGTTCACACAGAATCGGATTGCACTAGTGTGAACCACTATGTGATTCGATTCTGCTGCGGATAAAAAAAAAAAGGGTCATGTGCGAGTTTAGTGTGATTGCGGTGTGAATTCAGCCATACAAACTGTATGGCTGAAATTTGCACTGCACATGAGATCGCATGTAATTTAGGAGCAGTGCGCTCCGAATTACATGCGATCTCTGTGATCGCACTAATGTGAACCGGGGCTAAATCTGGGTGTATTTCAGCACTCAGGAGTCACAGGCGGCAGCGTGTACATAGGGGTGCCAGCACCTTGTCCAAAATCAATGACAGGCTGAAATACGCAGCAGCTATAAGCACATCAGGGATGTATTTCCTGAATGCAGAAAGCTAAGGCCTCATTCATATGGCTGATTAAAGTTTAAGTTTTACCTTTAGGGAAGCCTATATTAAAAAGGTGTGTAGTGAGCTTTTAGGCCTCAGGCACACAGGACTTTTTATCAAAAGGTCAGTAGAAAGCTGAAGCTATAAAAGGAGTTCTGCTTTTTTTGTAGTAGGTTTTTCAGCGTTTTCCATAGTTTTTTAGCTTTATTTCCAGCTGTAGCGTTTTTTTAGCAAAACTATATTTTCACAAAAGCCTATGGTTCACAAACGTTGATAAATGCTGAATAGCCACGTTTTTAAGCTAAGTGTTTTTACAGCTGAAAAACTCCTTTCAAAACCCACTAGTTCTGGGTTTTCCCTGCAAAAAAATTGCTGATAACAGCCGGTGTGTGTATGGAGACATAGGATAACATGCTGGGGAGTTTACTGGCCGCAGAAAAAAAAATGTCTGACACCAAAAACAGCAGCTGTAAAAATGTCCAGTGTGCATGAGGCCTTGTCCTGAGACAAGCTGCTTCCATAGGCCACTGTATTCTGCAACTGTGTTATGTTTGTTACACAGTATCTCACAATAATGAGTACACCCCCTCACATTTTTGTAAATATTTTTTCATGTGACAACACTGAAGAAATGACACTTTGCTACAATGTAATGTAGTGAGTGTACAGCTTGTATAACAGTGTAAATTTGCCGTCCCCTCAAAATAACTCAACACACAGCCATTAATGTCTAAACCACTGGCAACAAAAGGGAGTACACCCCTAAAGGAAAAAAATGTCCAAATTGGGCAAAATTAGCCCTTTTACCTCCTCAGTGTCATGTGACTCGTTAGTGTTACAAGGTCTCAGGTGTGAATGGGGGGCAGGTGTGTTAAATTTGGTGTTATCGCTCTCATACTGGTCACTGGAAGTTCACCATGGCACCTCATGGCAAAGAACTCTCTGAAGATCTGAAAAAAGAATTGTTGCTCTACATAAAGATGGCCTAGGCTATAAGAAGATTGCCAAGGCCCTGAAACTGAGCGCCAGCAAGGTGACCAAGACCAGAACAGGCCTCGCCATGGTCGACCAAAGAAGTTGAGTGCATGTGCTCAGCATCATATCCAGAGGTTGTCTTTGAGAAATAGATGTATGAGTGCTGCCAGCATTGCTGCAGAGGTTGAAGGGGTTGGGGGGGGGTCAACCTGTCAGTGCTCAGACCATACGCCGCACACTGCATTAAATTGGTCTGCATGGCTGTTGTCCCAGAAGAAGGCCTCTTCTAAAGATGATGCACAAGAAAACCTGCAAACAGTTTGCTGAAGACAAGCAGACTAAAGCCCCGTACACACGTACCGATTGTCGGCCGTAAATATTCGGCCGACGACCGATCGGCCGATTGTAGGCTTGTTAGTATGATGCTTCCGACAGCGCATTTTCGGCCGAACAGAATCTGTCATGCAGGCATTAAAACTTTTGTTGGCCAACACCAGAACGGCCGATTGTTCACCAGTCAGTACAGATTTCAGCCGACAAACAGCAGATTTGCAAGACTGGGCATGCTCAGAAAAGAAAAAAAAAGACAAGGAAAGTTAACCATCATATGACATCACTTCTGCAGTCGGCTGTTGTTGGCCGACAAAATTCGTGTGCAGTCTTTTGCAGTTTTCAACAGACATGACAGCCCTGGACAAAAGACGGCCGATCGTTCGGCCGACGATCGGTATGTGTGTACGAGGCTTAAGGACATGGATTATTGGAACCATGTCCTGTGGTCTGATGAGACCAAGATAAACTTATTTGGTTCAGATGGTGTCAAGCGTGTGGCGACAACGACAAGTGTGTCTTGCCTACAGCCAAGCATGGTGGTGGGAGTGTCATGGTCTGGGGCTGCATGAGTGCTGCCTGCATGGGGAGCTACAGTTCATTGGGGGGAACCATGAATGCCAACATGTACTGTGACATACTGAAGCAGAGCATGATCCCCTCCCTTCAGAAACTGGGGTGCAGGGCAGAATTCCAACATGATAAAAACCCCAAACACCTCCAAGAAGACCACTGCCTTGCTAAAGAAGCTGAGGGTAAAGGTGATGGACTGGCCAAGCATGTCTCCAGACCTAAACTCTATTGAGCATCTGTGGGGCATCCTCAAATGGAAGATGGAGGAGCGCAAGGTCTCTAACATCCACCAGCTCCGTGATGTCATCATGGAGGAGTGGAAGAGGACTCCAGTGGCAACCTGTGAAGCTCTGGTGAACTCCATGCCCAAGAGGGTTAAGACAGTGCTGGAAAATAATGGTGGCCACACAAAATATTGACACATTAGGTCCAATTTGGACATTTTAACTTAGGGGTGTACTCACTTTTGTTGTCAGCGGTTTAGACATTATGGGCCGTGTGTTGAGTAAGTTTGAGGGGGGAACGGAAAATGTACACTGTTATACAAGCTGCACACTCACTACTTTACATTGTAGCAAAGTGTCATATCTTCAGTATTGTCATATGAAAAGATATAATAAAATATTTAGAAAAATGTGAGGGATGTACTCACTTTTGTGAGATACTGTATAAAACCACTGGATTCTGTGTAACTTTTTCAATCTATTGAGAATACTAAAAAACATTAAAAGTCAGTTATATTAAAAAACATATCTTCCAGGGGCCCCATGCTGCTTGGCTGGGGTATCTACATGTATAGCAGATAGCTGGCATAACCTCTGTATTTTCTTACAGGGCGGGCGGTCCACTGCAAGACCACTTTTATGGGCGGTGGTAGGGATACCGCCCCTCCCGCCACTTCCCGGTCATTTTCCCCGCGTACCAAAGCCATCGGTAGTGGGGAAAATGATCTGGTCCGTCCCTGTCCCAGCAGGTAGAAGTCAAGTGAGGGCAAGATGGCCCCAGCTTGCCTCTATGGCCTTGGAGGACCGGAGCGACGTCATACGTTGCTTCTTCCCAACGGCCTTTTTTATTCTGAAAAAAAAAAAAAAAGAATTTTTTTTTTTTGCTTTTAAAGGGTGTGAGATCTGAGGTCTTTTTGACCCCAGATCTCACATTAAAGAGGCCCTGTCCTGCTTATTTCTATTACAAGGGGTGTTTACATTCCTTGTAATAGGAATAAAAGTGATAAAAAAAAAAAAAAACGTTTTTAAAAGGGGCAGTGTAAAAATAAAAATAAATAAGAAAAAAAAAATTGAAAGTGTCCCGTCCCTCCGAGCTCGCGCGCAGAAGAGAACACATATGCAAGCAGTGTTCGACACCACACATGTGATGTATCGCCACAATCGCTAGAGTGAGAGCAATAATTCTAGCTCTAGACCTCCTCTGTAACTCTAAACTGGTAACCAGTAGAAATTTTTAAAGTGACGCCTATGGAGATTTTTTTAGGTACCAATGTTTGTCGCCATTGCACGAGAATGCTCAATTTTGAAGCATGATATGTTGGGTATCTATTTATTCCGTGTAACATTATCTTTCACATTATAGAAAAAAAAATTGGGCTAATTTTATGGTTTTCCTATTTTTTTTTTTAATTCAAAAAAGTGTAATTATATATATATATATATATATATATATATATATATATATATATATATATATATATATATATATATATATATATATATATATACACATATATATATATATATACACACACACACACACACATACATATACACACACACACACACACATACATATACACACACAAAAATATCATATATATATATATATGATTTTTGGGGGTTCCAAGTAATTTTCTAGCAAATACTGATTTTACCTTGTAAACAAGTGTCAGAAATAGGCCTGGTCCTTAAGTGGTTAATATGGAACCTGTACTTTATTGTACTCCTTTTTTAAATCATTTCTCATTTCTATACTGCTTCTAAATCCCAGAGCACACTGACAGCTCTCAAGAAATATACCTGCAATGCAGAAAAAGATTTGCAGCACATTTGGTTTATACTACAGAGCAGGGACATCCCAAGGAAAAAGCTTCAACACCAAGTATGACCCTGAAAATAATGGCCAACGGACAGCACCGCCAATGACCTGACCGGCCAACGGACAGCACCGCCAATGACCTGACCGGCCAACGGACAGCACCGCCAATGACCTGACCGGCCAACGGACAGCACCGCCAATGACCTGACCGGCCAACGGACAGCACCGCCAATGACCTGACCGGACAACGGACAGCTCCGCCAATGACCTGACCGGACAACGGACAGCTCCGCCAATGACCGGACAACGGACAGCTCCGCCAATGACCGGACAACGGACAGCTCCGCCAATGACCTGACCGGCCAATGGACAGCTCCGCCAATGACCTGACCGGCCAATGGACAGCTCCGCCAATGACCTGACCGGCCAACGGACAGCTCCGCCAATGACCGGCCAACGGACAGCTCCGCCAATGACCTGACCGGCCAACGGACAGCTCAGCCAATGACCGGCCAACGGACAGCTCCGCCAATGACCGGCCAACGGACAGCTCCGCCATTGACCGGAAAACAGACAGCTCCGCCATTGACCGGCCAACAGACAGCTCCGCCATTGACCGGAAAACAGACAGCTCCGCCAATGACCGGAAAACAGACAGCTCCGCCATTGACCGGAAAACAGACAGCTCCGCCATTGACCGGAAAACAGACAGCTCCGCCATTGACCGGAAAACAGACAGCTCCGCCATTGACCGGAAAACAGACAGCTCCGCCATTGACCGGAAAACAGACAGCTCCGCCAATGACCGGCCAACAGACAGCTCCGCCATTGACCGGCCAACAGACAGCTCCGCCATTGACCGGCCAACAGACAGCTCCGCCAATGACCGGACCGGCCAACGGACAGCTCCGCTAATTATCAGCCTGGCCAATTGACAGCTCCACCAATGGTCAGCTCCATTAAAGATCAGCTCTTCCAATGATCAGCCTGGTGAATGGGCAGCAGTGCCACTGATCAACCTAACCAATAGTCAGCAGCACCAATGACCAGCCCACCCAAAGGTCAACCGTGCCCCAACAATCAGCCCTGCCAATGGTCAGCTCTGATGATCAGTCTGACCAATGGACAGCTCTGTGGATGATCAGTGTGTCCAGAGGTGAGTGCAGTGACAGCTGTGGAATGGCTGTCCTGTGTCCCCCTGTGACCTCTGTAGACCCTGTCCCAGTGTCCTGTGAACATCTGTGATCGCTCCCTCCCCGCCCCGTATCTCTCCCATGCCTTCAATGTGCACAGCGTGCTGTAGAACTGTAAGTCCCAGCAAGCCAGGCCGTCACAGGGAATGCTGAGACTTGTAGTCCCGCAGCAGTCGGAGGGCCGCAGGTTGCCCATGTCCCCTGCCACTAGCTGCACCCACCCCCCTTTCTTGTCCGAGCCTCCCCCTCCTCACCTTTCTTTTGATCTGCCCCGACGTAGACACTTTCCGGCTCAGCTTCTGCGGCTCGGGCTCCGGCTCGCTGTCAGATGAGTCCTCGGTCGGGGCCCCGGGATCCGCCGCAGCCAGGGAGGCCGCCATCACTAGCCGCAAGCCGGGGACATGGAGACGCACAGGGCCAGCTGCAGGGGACCGGGATCATCCGGGGGAACAGCGACATCTGCTGGCAGCCGGGGACGGGCACAGCGCCAGCTGCTGGTGAATGGGTGCAGAGCCTGGGGAAAGAATGAAAGCTCCCACAATGCCCCGCTCTGCTGGGAACAAGCAGTCCACCGGAAGTCCTATGGAGTCACTCTGGACACTCAGCTTCCGCCTAGATTGCAGCAGGCACAGCTTGTGCTCTGCGTCTCTAGAGTCCCTGTTTTCCCAGCTTTTGTCACGGTGTTCTGTCTCCACCTCTACACAGTATTCTAATATTTAACCCTGGTGTTGCTGGACCATTTTTACCCTATATTTTTTTAAACACCTGCCAAATTGCACATAATTGGCATAAACATTTTCCTAAAACACTCAAAAATATATATTTTTTAAAGTAGAAGGCCTACTGAATAAGATGAGGGTATCTTTGTTCGTGAAATGTTTAACATATCCATTTTTCTTAGTAAAAATTCTATAGAGGAAAAGTGTGGATGTAAAAAAAAAAAATAAACATATATATTCCCCTCCATGTTGCAGCATTGGTTTGATAGCACAGCTGTCCCCCACCAGCGCCAAGCCCCAATCACACTGGTGTTACTTCTCATGTGATTTGACAGTTCCAAATCGCATAAGTCGCACCCTATTCCTAGAAATATTCATGTCGCAGCAGTTATGAAAAAAGGTTCCTGCACTACTTTTTGCCAATTTCATTGCGACTTGCATAGACGTTTGTTAATTGAAGTCGCAAGCCACAATGAAATCAGTGAAAATCGCACAGATGTGCAGCTTTGAAATTGCGCTGAAGTAGCACGATTTCAAAGCTGCAACAGTGTGAACCAGGGCTAAGCCTGAGAAATGAGCAGTCACATGATCACTAATCACACAGTTCTTCATCTTTCCAGAGCAGAATCACTGCTGTCCATTCTGCCCCTCTAAAGGGCCATACACACTATAAGAATTTCTGAAGACTTTTTCCTTTAGACTTACCAAAACCATATAATATGAGGTCAAACCTAAACACTTTCAATTTGTATGCAATCTGGCAGGCCCTTGCACTACATAGAAAAGGTAAATCTGAAGGAAACCTAACCACAGCCATGTGCTGAGAGCCGGAGCCAATTGTCAGTCAGGCAGCTGGGTGGATCCCGTCAATATGGTCAGGAGCCTTCCCGAGCCTGGAGTGGCTTTAGCCCACTGGCAGCGGATTCTGCGTCACAGTAAAACTAAAGTAAATGCACTTCTGTGACCCAGAAGAGAAGTATGACCAAAAAAGCTTTAGCCATACTTCTCTTTTAAAGGTTTTTTTCCACTTTTATCAATCAAAAAACTGTCAAGGCAGGTGAGGGGAACCTGCAGATAAAAACTACAGCTTTGACCAAAGTTACATAGTGCCCTTGCTAGAAGTGTAGGCCATAAATGTACCTCCTAAAACCTAGCTTAAAAAAAACCCCAGTGGTGGCATCATCCCATCTTGACTTGTTGCTAGGATGTTGCTAAGACACTTCCCCCTTGCATGCACTCTCTCTTCCCTTGTTGCAGTAGCAATGCTGCAATGAAGAAAATAGTCGACCACACATGCAGGGTTTTGAGCGCTCACTCCTGTGATGGATCAACACATGCCAAGCTGGCCCAAACAAACTATTTCTGATACAGGTTTGCCTGCTGGGCATGCTGTATGTAGCTTAGGTTACATACAATACACAGGCTTGTTTTCTAGACATGGGAAGAGACCTTTCAGTCTCTTACCTGGAACAGAATAGAGTCAGGCCAAGTGATGCTCAGCCATTTAAAGAAAGCTTTGTATTCTATGATTGTGACATCACCACGCCACCTCTCTGCCTCATCCAGTCAGAGAACACTTTGCATTCATTCAGAAAATGCAAAGCATTCTCAGAATGACACCCCCGCCAAGCGGCCGATCTCCTGCGTTCATTAAGCAGAAGTGCAGCAGTCGGCCTGGGACCCAGAAACAAATGGAGAACACTGGAGTAGCGATGTCTTCTTCAGTGATCTCCAGTTTACAGGGGCATCAGAAATTTTAAGTGATTAATAAAAATTAAGAAAGCTTAAGTGATCAGAAATAGAGTGACCAATTATTAAATTGATCACTCTAAGTAAAAAAATCTAACACATAAATTCAAATAAATGAATAAAATTAATTATATATTACATACAAGTAAATGAATAATGTTAATGGTGATAGACCAAAATGTCCCAAATAGTTGTGATACGATAAATTAAGTGCTGAAAATAGTAAAAAATATATTGAAAAAATAGATTGCATTAAGTGATAATCATTAATATATGAATAAACCCCAAAATTATATGGAATAAATATAAATGAAAAAAAACCATACAGATAGTGTTGAGTATCTGAATACACTCAGATACTCACCACTATCTGTATGATTTTTGTCATTTACAAATCCAATTCCAAAAAAGTTGGGGCACTGTACAAATTGTGAGTAAAAAAGGAATGGACTAATTTACAAATCTCATAAACTTATATTTTATTCACAATATAATATTGATAACATATCAAATGTTGAAAGTGAGACATTTTGAAATGTCATGCCAAATATTGGCTCATTTTGGATTTCATGAGAGCCACACATTCCAAAAAAGTTGGGACAGGTAGCAATAAGAGGCCGGAAAAGTTAAATGTACAAATAAGGAACAGCTGGAGGATGAATTTGCAACTTATTAGGTCAATTGGCAACATGATTGGGTATAAAAAAGAGCCTCTCAGAGTGGCAGTGTCTCTCAGAAGTCAAGATGGGCAGAGGATCACCAATTCCTCCAATGCTGCGGCGAAAAATAGTGGACCAATATCAGAAAGGAGTTTCTCAGAGAAAAATTGCAGAGTTTGAAGTTATCATCATCTACAGTACATAATATCATCCAAAGGTTCAGAGAATCTGGAAAAATCTCTGTGTGTAAGGGTCAAGGCCGGAAAACCATACTGGATTCCCGTGATCTTCGGGCCCTTAGACGGCACTGCATCACATACAGGAATGCTACTGTAATGGAAATTACAACATGGGCTCAGGAATACTTCCAGAAAACATTGTCGGTGAACACAATCCAACGTGCCATTTGCCATTGCGGGCTAAAACTCTATAGGCCAAAAAAGAAGCCATATCTAAACATGATCCAGAAGCGCAGGCATTTTCGCTGGGGCAAGGCTCATTTAAAATGAACTGTAGCAAAGTGGAAAACTGTTCTGTGGTCAGACGAATCAAAATTTGAAGTTCTTTTTGGAAAACTGGGCTAAAGAGGACAAGGATAACCCAAGTTGTTATCAGCGCTCAGTTCAGAAGCCTGCATCTCTGATGGTATGGGGTTGCATGAGTGCGTGTGGTATGGGCAGCTTACATATCTGGAAAGGCACCATCAATGCTGAAAGGTATATCCAAGTTCTAGAACAACATATGCTTCCATGAAGACATCGTCTCTTTCAGGGAAGACCTTGCATTTTCCAACATGACAATGCCAGACCCCATACTGCAGCAATTACAACATCATGGCTGTGTAGAAGAAGGATCGGGATACTGAAATGGTCAGCCTGCAGTCCAGATCTTTCACCCATAGAAAACATTTGGTGCATCATAAAGAGGAAGATGCGACAAAGAAGACCTAAGACGGTTGAGCCTGTATTAGACAAGAATGGGACAACATTCCTATTCCTAAACTTGAGCAACTTGTCTCCTCAGTCCCCAGACGTTTACAGACTGTTATAAAAAGAAGAGGGGATGCCACACAGTGGTAAACATGGCCTTGTTCCAACTTTTTTGAGATGTGTTGATGCCATAAAATTTAAAATCAATTTATTTTTCCCTTAAAATGATACATTTTCTCAGTTTAAACATTTGATATGTCATCTATGTAGTATTCTGAATAAAATATTGAAATTTGGAAATTCCACATCATTGCATTCTGTTTTTATTCACAATTTGTACAGTGTCCCAACTTTATTGGAATCGGGTTTGTATATTTTTTGCATATCATTTTTGGGTTTATTCATATATTAACCGCTTGCCGACTGCTCACAGTATATTTACTGCGGCAGTCAGCCCCTCACAGGCAGAGTGACGTAGGTCTACGTCGCTCGCCTGTGAGGCTCTGGGGAGCGAGCGCGCGCCCGCGGAGGCGCGGTCACGGACCCCCCCGCGCGTGTGACCAGCGGACCCGATGTCCGCCGGTCACTCGGCGATCGGCGGGGGAGAGGGAGAATGTCAGGCAGCTTGTGTAAACAAGCCACCTGTCATTCTCCTCGCTGTAAAAACACTGATCACATGGATCTACTATGTAGATCCGTTGATCAGTGTCCTTACAGCTCAAGCCACAGCCAATCACAGTAGAAAGCACGCCCCTAGGGACACACACAGCCCCTCCCTCCCAAATAAAGTTAACCCCTTCACTACCAGTGTATTTTTACAGTAACAGTGCATATATATAGCACTGATTACTGTAGAAATGTCACTGGTAACCCCAAAAGTGTCAAAAATGTCAGTCAAGGGTCCGATCTGTCCGCCCCAATGTCGCAGTACCGCAAAAAAAAGTCGCAGATCGCGCCATTACACGTTAAAAAAAAAAAACACCAAAAATGACAGAAATGTTTCCCTTTGTTAGTAAATGCGATAACTTTTGCGCAAACCAATCAAAATACGCTTTTTGCGATTTTTTTTTACCAAACATAGGTAGCATAAAACAAATTGGCCGAAAATTTAAAAAAATTTTGATTTTTACATTTTTTTTGGGGGGAATTTCATATAAAAAAATTTGAAAAATATTGTTATTTTTGCAAAATGTACGCTCTTTTTTTGTTTATAGCGCAAAAAGTAAAAATCGCACGGGTGATCAAATACCACCAAAAGAAAGCTCTGTTTGTGGGAAAAAAAGGACGCCAAATTCGTTTAGATACAGCGTCGCACGACCGCGCAATTGTCTGTTAAAGTCACGCAGAGCCGTATCGCAAAATACCCCCTGGTCGTTTAGCAGGAAAATCCTCCGGGGCTTAAGTGGTTAATGATCATCACTTAGTGCAATCTGTTTTTTCCTTTTTTTTTTGTTTACTATTTTCAGCACTTAATTTATCGTATCACAGCTATATGGGACATTTTGGTCTAACACCATTGACATTATTCATTTACTTGCATGTAATATTTAATAATTTTATTCATTTATTTGAATTTATGTGTTAGATTTTTTTTACTTAGCATGATCAATTGAATAATTGGTCACTCTATTTCTGATCACTTAGCGCAGCTTGTTTTATTATTATTATTTGTTTTTTGTGATATCTCACTGGAAGCTGCTGCTTTCATTGTTCACATTTTCACTAGCGCGGTTATACTTTTTGAATAGTATATACATAGTTACATTGGTCTGAGCTGGAACAATGTAACTGTGTAACTATGTATAATACAGTATAGCCATGGCTGGAATAATTTTTAAAGTAAAAACAAGACAGTTTATTGTGTAGCATGCAAACACAAATGGTACATAACAAGTACAACAGCAACCCTATATACAATCTAGTGAAAACATATGCAAAGTGAAACTAAGCTAAGCTAACTTTATATAACCACTTGCCGACCGCACTATAGTCAAATGACGGCTACAGCAAAGACAGCTAGGAGCTGGGAGACCGTCATAGGACTTTGTTACTGCACTACCTGTCCAACCTTTTCAGTACCTCATCAATTTCAGCCTTACCCTCTGAACGTATATGTTTGTACCCTGCAGCTTCCTATGTTCTCCTATCAATCCTAATTCTACCAACTCCACACTCCTATGTTTTCAAATGCGCAAATTATTAAACTTCTCAAATATCAGAATTGTCCTCAATATGGAATATTATAGCAAAACGCTCTTCTAATATTACAACCTTAGAATCAGCAAATAAGGAACTGGACTCGCTGGTACCTAGTACACACACAGACTGGCTACACAAAAATGGTCACCCAACAAACAAAACAAAAAAACCCCCTTCCTTCTTAAAGCGCAGAGTGAACTCTAATAGACATAGTCTGGAACAAGGCTTATCCATCTGTTCCAACTTCTACATTATCTAGATAATGATCTTACCACACAATAGAATAAACCATTAACATATTCTATTAGTGGTCAAACAGTCTATCGGCAATGCCTGGAAGAAAAGGGTTCCCCAAAGAAATAAAAAATAACAGACTTACTGGCTGAATAACAAAAAACTCACCAGCATACTTACAAACATTCAATCCAAATTCCTCCAGATATAGCACTCTTGGATAGAATATGCCTATCCAAATAAAGAACTATATTTTTTTTGTGCACAACTTTTAGAGTTTGGTTCCTTTTTAAACTATTAGGCCCCGTTCACACCTGAACCTTTTTCAGCTTGTAAAATGCTCATCTCTTAAATTCCAAAAACACCCAACAAGCAAAATCCCATTAATTTCAATGGCCCCTGTTCACATCTGTTGCTTTATGAGTTTATGTGTAATCTCCATTACTGTGTTGCCGATGAGGAGTTATGTATAAATCCCCATTAGTGACTGTATATAGATGGGTGTAAATATATATATGTACGAGATATTGAGTTTTGAGTTTACATTTAGTTGATATATGATTATCAATTATATGAAGTTGTGTGACTTCAGTCTGCAGGCAATAGTAACTTGATTAACAAGTCCATTTGAAATGCCAGCCCTGCTATTTGCACTAGAAAACAAACTGATATGCAGAATAGTACCATCCTGTACTTAAAGCGGAGTTCCACCCTGGATTTTTTTTTTTTTTTTTTTTTAATACCCCCGGGACAGTCAGGGCTAGTACATTCCACAATGGGTAGCCTCTGATCTGTCCCGGGTTGTACTTACCTGTTAGGACAAATACTTACCTTGCAAACGTCTTGTCCAGCGCTGCCATCTCAGATGTGGGCAGCTTGAAGCCAGCGAGATCCCCTTCGGCGTCTTCTTCCGCCTTCTTTGGTCCCACGATGCTCTGCGCCGGCCCCGACGTCACTTCCGGGTCGCGCGCGTCATCCCTCTACAGCTTCTGGGCATGCCCAGAAGCTGTTTAGAAGGGGATGACGCGCGCGACCCGGAACTGACGTCGGGGCCGGTGCAGGAGCAATGATTCCTGGGAGCTATGACGTTCAGCTCCCAGGAATCATTGCAGAGCCAGGAAGTGACGACGGGCCGCGGCCGAGGAAGGAGGAAGAAGGAAGTAAGGTAAGTATTTTTTCTTCGCTACGAGGTAAGTAAAAAAAAAAAAAATATGCGATTATCCATTTCTTTTTCAGGTGACCCGGAGCGAGAAGATGGAGGTAAGTATAAAAATAGGGTGGAACTCCACTTTAAGTTCCTGTTAGCCAGATATTACAGGGCCAGAAAATAATTGACAATCGTCCATGACAGGTCATTCCTTTATTTCACCCTCTAATTCAAAGACTCAGTCTTTAGATATGCAATGAAGGTGATCTCCGGTTCAGGGATGGGCAATTTGCCCAGCAGCGGACCTAGCATGATTAATCCCCCCCAGAGAGGAGGGCTATCGAGAGGCTGGGTTATGCTCAATATAGGGCAAGGAGGAAGTTGTCCAATCCTGAACGAGATACGCCCATAGGGAGGAACAGGGTAGGACAGCTGAACCAGATCTATATTATTGTAGGAAGAGGGCGAGCAATGTCCTCTTGCAAGCAGACTAGGATGAAGCTACTGGGGATGGTAAATATAGACTATATATCTCACACTTAGAATGTATACATGCTTTTTCTCTTTAGGGTTTGAATACACACGGCAGGCACCATGCCTGAAGTGAAAAGGTAACTTAACTCCAGGCTCAATGCGTACATGGTATTGTAAATATGGCTATTGTGGGTCATTTGTAAATATCATATACACCAGGAGATCTGTACTAACCATGTGTTGTAAATACTGTTTAGTGTGTAATTTGTATATATTTATATAGTATGAAACACTTTCAATAAAATGTGTATTGCTGATTGAACTACCTCTTTGGTGTAAAGATCTCTCAGGATCTAGATGTGTATAGGCGCATGCTACTACAATGATTGGGGTGTATGCACAGGTACAAAGAACAAAAGGCAACACATCTGAGCGTTTTGTCGCCTGAAGCTCAAAAAAGTACATAAGCTTCTTTTTTGGCAGATTACAAACGTTTTTGGTCAGATGTCAATGCCTGCCTCCAAACACCTGCAAAAAAAACGCCCAAAAGCGATACACTCAGGTGTGAATGGAGCCTAACAGACACTTTAGACCTTTCAGTTTTACTGCATACAGTAATTCTATATTCCAGTAAGAGTGCTTATGTTACTGACAGCTCTGTTTTTATGCTAGTCATGCAACACTGTACACAAATTAAATTTGTATAATTTTGTGAGATAGATAGAGCTTTCTTTTGGTGGTATTTAATCACCACTGAGTTTTTTTATTTTTTGCTATATAAACAAAAAAAACTTAAATTTTCAAAAAAAAACAACACCTTTTCTTGGTTTCTGTTATAAAAAATGTTGTTAAAAAACATTGCAAATAAATAATCTTTCATTAATTTGGGCCAAAATATATTCTGCTACATTTCTTTGGTAAAAAATAATACAAATTGATGTACATTATTTAGTCTGTGTGAAGGTTATAGAAGAGTCTACAATCTACGATATAATTATTTGAAAAGTGATCAATCCTGATGTACTGACTGTTTGTCTAATTTCTTGGAAAGTAGACAGTCCAAGGTATTTATTTAGTAAGATGTATGGTGATTTTAAAGTTGTAATTTTTTGGAAAATAATGACTTTTTTTTTTCACAAAGCTGTAATAAGTTGTGTCTCACACAAAGCATGGGCATACTTAGAATTACACCCCAAAACGCATTCTGCTCTGCCTCCCCAGTAATCCAAGGCCTTTTGGTTTTCAAGAAGCATAAATTACGCATCTAATTTCCTGACTACCTGTTACGTGTTTGAATGCCCTGAAGAACCAGGACAGTGGAAACACCCACAAAATGACCCCAAGGTATTTTCTAAACGGCATAATTGAGTTTTTTGAAAGTGTTATTTTTTGCCACCAGTTATTGGAAAATGCATAAAGCAAATGAAAATTATTGTCAGTTAATAAGATATTTCTGGTACAAATCATTTTATTTAATTTAAAGGTATGATAGAAAGGTGTTCAGTCTGCCCATGCAGGGACTTGGAAAGCTAACATAAATTAGTACCACACTTCATATAGTATAAAACAAAAAGAAGATAATAGTCATAGTTAAAGCTGAAAAGAATGAACAGCTGAAAAACAAGGTCCAAGTAAGGTCCATGTTGATATCAATGTCAAGCCTGGACAGGCAGATTCTCTGATAATGGTGCAGTATGGTATATGCACCCAAAGAATGTAGAGTAACCAAGAAGAGAGAGTAGCTAGAAGCCCCAGAAGAAAGAAAAGGAAAGATACAAAAAGGGAAAAGAAAAAGGGGGAGAAAACAAAAGGAGGAAGGGAAAGACGAAGAAAAGGTAGTAGGGATATACAGTAGACTCAGTATAATCAGGAGGGCCCAGTCATAGGCGTCCAACACTATCTAGAGCAGGGGGTCTCCAACTGGTGGCCCTCCAACTGTTGCAGAACTACAATTCCCATGAGGCATTGCAAGGCTGACAGTTACAAGCATGACTCCCATAGGCAGAGGCAAGATGGGACTACAGCTGGAGGGCCGCTGCTTGAGACCCCTAATCTAGAGGAAGCGAGGGGAAAGCATATTGAAGCCAAGGTTCCCAAATCTTAAGAAATTTAGCGGGAGTCCCTGAGAATGCTATATATCTGTTTCATAAGCATCAGAGTAGTCATACAGTCCCTAACGTCCTGAAAGGAGACCAAAGCTTTCCTCCAGGCCTCGGCAATTGTTCTTTTGGCTGACAAAAACAGGTAAGTTGTCAGCTTTTGCTGACGAGCATAAAACCCCGGGATAGAGAAGTGTTACAAGGCCAATTTGGCATCCTTTCATATAGTCAGGTGGAACAGAGTGTGTAGAAAGCCAAAGACTCTGGACCAAAAACCTATCAGCCGCGGACAGGTCCACCACATGTGTAAGACATCCACGCGATGGCCACAACCCCAGAGGCAGCGGTCACTAGAAGTAAGGCTGGCATGAGCAATTTGAGCTGAGACCCAATACCACCACATGAGCACTTTTTATGCCGCCTCTATGGTAACAGTGTTAATTGAGCATTTTGCTACAAAAGACCAGTCCTAGCTCCAGTTTTCTAGGTCTATCTCAGGCGCCAAATTCCGTTCCCACTGAGACACATATTTGAGAGAAAATTAGAGAAATTTCCACAATTCAGAGACAGGTAGAGGGTGGAGATGAGACTAGGCCCCAGGGAGTGTTGCCATATGTGTTCAAAGGTCGTTTTCTGAAAGGGAAAAGCAGAGGTGAGGCAGAGGGATGATATCCAGTGCTGGAGTTGAAGGTAGCGGAAAAACTCAGATTGTGGAACCTCATGCGTTTCTCAGAGGGAGGTCCATGTCGGAAAAGACCGGGAGGGCAGCAAGTGTTGCACATGCCTAAAACCCTGAGGGGTCCACCAGGAGAACGCTTCAGGTTGGTCCATCCCTGAGTGAAATAGAGGGTTGTGAAGGATAGGCGAAGAGCAAGAAACGAGAGGTTGCCCAAGTATCTGACGGAATTGCATGTTTTCAGGCTATGTTGCATGAGAGGGCTAAGAGTGAGCGAGCAAAGTGTGTAAGGAAGCCAAAAGGAGTGCACAATTAGGAAGCTCCAGAAGCGTGCACAGGGGGATGTCAGCTGTAGCATGAAGCAGAGACAGCTTACAGATCTGGGCAGCTAAATAATACAACCCGCCTTGTAGTCTATACATGAAAAGAGTAGCTCTGGGAACTTTAGGACATTTATTAGCCTATATAAAGCGTTGGCTCCTGTTCTGCACTAAAGTTAATAAGATATTTCTAACACACATCATAGGCATACTTAGAATTACACCTTCTGCTACTTCTTTTGAGTATGGCAGTACCACAGGTGTGAGACTTTAACAACCTAGCCACACAGAGGGGTCCAAAACCTTCAGGCTTTCAAGGAGCATCATTTATGCAT
The DNA here is from genome assembly GCF_965119305.1 of Pelophylax lessonae. NCBI lineage: Eukaryota > Metazoa > Chordata > Amphibia > Anura > Ranidae > Pelophylax > Pelophylax lessonae. The sequence goes on from NC_138770.1 coordinate 199,914,222, forward strand.
CCAATTTCCTGACTACCTATCCCATTTTTGGAGGACACATTTTGGAAAGCAAACACCACAAGGTATTTTCTAAGACTGATCACAGCTATTACATGGTACAGGGGCTTCTGTGATTGGCCCTGTACACCGTGTGATCACTGTGTCCAGTCAACCAGCATCACAATAGTAATTAATGAATCATGAATGACTGGCATTCATGACTGGCATTCATGACTGGCATTCATGACAATTATGTACTTGATAAGCATGCGATTGCTGGGATGGTACCTAGGATGACCACTGCTTCTTAGTACCAATCTCTTAGTTTTGCTGTATCAGCGCAGATGCGCTCCCCAGGGAGCATGTGCATGGGATATGATGTCTACCAGGGATAGAAAAGCTCCCACCCAACCTATAATAAAATGACGGCCATAATTAAAGCGTAACATAATCCATTAATTTAACAGTTCCAAAAAACAGTTACATTCCAGGAATGCTAATTGTCACATTTGCTTGTGCACTCAACCAAACTGTCAAACTATTAAATGACTAGTGTAATAACAGATTACATGTGCAGCATCATGGCAGTTACAGATCAAACCAAGGCTAAGAGATGGCAGCTTCCTTGGCTGAAAAGGATAGGAGGGTTTATTTCCGCTTTAGAAGTATTGGAGATGGTTTCAAACTCTTTTGTTAATGACAGTTACAGTATTCTTTACATTCTTGCCTTCTGTTGGTCCATCGAAGTAGCCTTTAGGCTACATTCACAGTTGTTTACTGCTCGAATAGAATAAAAGAATACACATTGGCCTAAATTGCTGGTGGGAATGTAGCCTTAGGGTCCTTTCACACGGAGCGGACCGTTTTTTGATCCGCTCCGGAACTTTTTTTTTTTTTTACGGACACGGATGACACTTGTTTCATCCGGTCCGTATGTCAGTTATATCATCCCATCTGTTTGCAGATGATAAAACGGAAATAATGCATGTCAATGGGCTTGCGGATGTCAGTGGATGACACCGCTGACATCCGTTTTTGCGTCCGTTCCATTTTTTAAATGGAAGAAAAATAGGGTTCTCTTCCGTTCAAAAAAACTGAACTCATCGGAAAGGACGCAAATCGCTGACATCCGCAATCCCATTGACATGCATTATGTCCGTTTTTCATCCGCAAAAAAATGGGATGAAATACGGACATACGGACCGCCCGTGTGAAAGGACCCCTAATGTGATGATTTTCTTTAACCAATAGAGAGCTTCGGAGGGGGGGGGGGGGGGGATTTGTTAACCTTTAAAGGAAATGTCATACAATCAATTGGCCTACGTCTGCAGCTGATTGTTTTGCCTTGCAGTTTTTACAGAAGGTAAGTTTCATTATATGCTGAATTGTTTCGGGCTGTGTAAATGTTTTAAATCCACTTTGTGACTGCATTATGCCTATTTAATTCTTCAGGCTCAATGCCCATTGCCTTGAGAATGGTCATTAACATTCATGTAGAGAACTGGGCATGTGCAGCTTTGTGTGCTCCAAGTCATTAGGCCCCACTGTTAAACAGACAAATTAGTTATGGATTTGAAAGTAAAGTTTATTGATGCTGCTAAATTTGGCCTAAGCATCTAAGTTTCAAAGAACTCCAGTCAAGAAGGGTTTAACTGAGGCCAACAGGTATAAAAAATAGAGCTACCGAAAAAATGATTTTTACTGTAAACACATTTAAAAAAAAAAATAACATACATGTCGTACTTACCTGTTCTGTGCAATGGTTTTGCACAGAGCAGCCCCGATGCTCCTCTTGGGTCCCCGCTGGTGCCCCTACTGAGTGCCAACTATAGCAAGCCACTTGCTATGGGGACACTCGTGCGGCTCACTTCTGAGACGTGCTCTATGAGTCTATTGAAACATACTGTGAGGGAAAAAAAGTATTTGATCCCCTGCTGATTTTGTATGTTTGCCCACTGACAAAGAAATTATCAGTCTTGTAGTTTTATTTTAACAGTGGGACACAGAATAACAGCAAGAAAATCCAGAAAACACATTTTAAAAAAGTTATAAATTGATTTGCATTTTAATGAGTGAAATACAGTATCTCACAAAAGTGAGTACACCCCGTAAATTTTTGTAACTATTTTAAAATATCTTTTCATGTGAATTAATGACACTGCTACAATGTAAAGTAGTGAGTGTACAGCTTGTATAACAGTGTAAATTTGCTGTCCCCTCAAAATAACTCAACACACAGCCATTAATGTCTAAACCGCTGGCAAAAAAAAGTAAGTACACCCCTAAGTGAACATGTCCAAATTGGGCCCAATTAGTCATTTTCTCTCCCCGGTGTCATGTGACTCGTTAGTGTTACAAGGTCTCAGGTGTGAATGGGGAGCAGGTGTGTTACCTTTGGTGTTATCGCTCTCACTCTCTTATACTGGTCACTGCAAGTTCAACATGGCACCTCATGGCAAAGAACTCCCTGAGGATCTGAAAAAAATAATTGTTGCTCTACCTAAATATGGCCTAGGCTATAAGAAGATTGCCAAGACCCAGAAACTGAGCTGCAGCACAGTGGCCAAAACCATACAGTGGTAAACAGGACAGGTTCCACTCAGAACAGGCCTCCCAATGGTCGACCACAGAAGTTGAGTGCATGTGCTCAGCATCATATACAGAGGTTGCCTTTGGGAAATAGACGTATGAGGGCTGCCAGCATTGCTGCAGAGGTTTAAGGGGTGGGGGGTCAGCCTGTCAGTGCTCAGACCATACGCCACACACTGCATCAAATTGGTCTGCATGGCTGTCATCCCAGAAGGAAGCCTCTTCTGAAAATGATGCACAAGAAAGCCTGTTTGCTGAAGACAAGAAGACTAAGGACATTGATTGCTGGAACCATGACCTGTGGTCTGATGAGACCAAGATAAACTTATTTGGTTCAGATGGTGTCAAGCGTGTGTGGTGGCAACCAGGTGAGGAGTACAAAGACAAGTGTGTCTTGCCTACAGTCAAGCATGGTGGTGGGAGTGTCATGGTCTGGGGCAGAATAAGTGCTTCCGGCAATGGGGAGCTACAGTTCATTGAGGGAACCATGAATGCCAAGATGTACTGTGACATACTGAACAGAGCATGATCCCCTCCCTTCTGAGACTGGGCAGCAGGGCAGTATTCCAACATGATAATGACCCCAAACACACCAGGCTCCAAGTCGACCACTGCCTTGCTAAAGAAGCTGAGGGTAAAGGTGATGGACTGGTCAAGCATGTCTCCACACCTACACCCTATTGATCATCTGTGGGGCATTCTCAAACGGAAGGTGGGGGAGTGCAAGGTCTCTAACATCCACCAGCTTTGTGATGTCGTCATGGAGGAGTGGAAGAAGACTCCAGTGGCAACCTGTGAAGCTCTGGTGAACTCCATGCCCAAGAGGGTTAAGGCAGTTCTGGAAAATAATGGTCGCCACACAAAATATTGACACTTTGGGCCCAATTTAGGCATTTTCACTTAAGGGTGTACTCACTTTTGTTGCCTGCGGTTTAGACATAAATGGCTGTGTTTTGAGTTATTTTGAGGGGACAGCAAATTTACACTGTTATACAAGCTGTACACACACTACTTTACATTGTAGCAAAGTGTAATTTCTTCAGTGTTGTGACATGAAAAGATATAATAAAAAATTTTAAAAAATTGGAGGGGTGTACTCACTTTTGTAAGATACTGTAAGTATTTGATTCCCTATCAATCAGCAAGATTTCTGGCTCCCATGTGTCTTCTATACAGGTAACAAGCTGAGATTAGGAGCGCTCTCTTAAAGGGAGTGCTCCTAATCTCAGCTTGTTACCTGTATAAAAAACATGTCAACAAAAGCAATATGATTACAATCTCTCCACCATGGCCAAGACTAAAGAGCTGCCCAAGTATGTCAGGGACAAGATTGTAGACCTACACAAGGCTGGAATGGGCTACAAGACCATCGCCAAGCAGTTTGGTGAGAGGGTGAAAACAGTTGGTGTGATTATTCACAAATGGAAGATGCACAAAATAACTGTCCCTTGGTCCGGGGCTCCATTCAAGGTCTTACCTCATGGAGTTTCAATGATCATGAGAACGGTGAGGAATTAGCCTAGAACTACATGGGAGAATCTTGTCAATGATCTCAAGGCAGCTGGGACCATAGTCACCAAGAAAACAATTAGTAACACACTACGCCATGAAGGACTGAAATCCTTGAGCACCCACTGCTCAAGAAAGCACATGTACAGGCCCGTCTGAAGTTTGCTAATGAAAATCTAAATAATTCAGAGGAGAACTAGGTGACAGAGTTGTGGTCAGATGAGACCAAAATCTAGCTCTTTGGCATCAACTCAACTCGTTGTGATTTGGGGGAGGAGGAATGCTGCCTATGACCCCAAAGAACACCATCCCCATCGTCAAACATTGAGGTGGAAACATGATTTTGGGGTGTTTTTCTGCTAAGTGGACAGGACAACTTCACCGCATCAAAGAGACGATGGATGGGGCCACGCACCATCATTCGTGGATGAGAACCTCCTTCCCTTAGCCAGGGCATTGAAAATGGGTCATTCCAGCATGACAATTACACAAAACACACAGCAAGGCAACAAAAGAGTGGCTCAAGAAGAAGCACATTAAGGTCTTGGAGTGGCCTAGCCAGTCTCCAGCCCTAATCCCATAGAAAATATCTGAAGGGAGCTGATGTTTCAAGTTGCCAAACGTCAGCCTCAAAACCTTAAAGACTTAGAGAGGATCAGTCATGTTTTGCAAAACGGGTCAAATACTTGTTTCACTCATTAAATGCAAATCAATTTATAACTTTTTTGAAATGTGTTTTTCTGGATTTTTTTTGTTATTCTGTCTCTCACTGTTAAATAAAAACTGTTAAAATAAAACTACCATTAAAATTATAGACTGATCATTTATTTGTCAGTGAGCAAACATACAAAATCAGCAGGGGACCAAATACTTTTTTCCCTCACTGTAGAACGCGCCTCGGCCCCGTCCCCCCTCCCTGGCTGTGATTGACAGCAGCGAGAACCAAAGGCTCCTGCTGCTGTCTCTGAGCCTATGAGGAGGGAGAGAGCCACTGCTCTCATGCACATCGCTATATCGAGATTGGGTTCAGGTAAGTATAAGGGGGGCTGGAGGGGGGGAGTTGCACTCAGAAGGTTTTTTTACTTTATTGCAGAGAATGCATTAAGCTAAAGAACCCTCAGCCTTTGGAGCCTCTTTAACTGCTAACCCCACCTTAACCTCCTCTAACCAAAGCTGAAAAAGATCTTCTACATCTCTGTGGCTGTGCCAGCTGCTTATGATATATATATACATTTTATGCAATACACAGAACAAAAATGCAAAAAATGTAATATTTATTTTACACAAAATAATTATATAATCACATTTTCATTATATGTCTACTTTAAGGATAGGGTTTCTTTAGCAGGTAGCATTAGGTTGTCTTTACACTGCTGTGAAATAGCAAACAATTTGAAAAGCACTTAAACAAAGTTTCTAAAAAAAAAAAAAAACAGACCTTGTAGGAGTTTACATTCTGTAAACTATCTTTGCATCTAGGTGCCAATCGTTTTCTACAGAAACACTCACATACAGCATCTACCCATCGGTCCACAGCCAGATGTTTCTCAGTTAAATTCTATCGCAACAACCTCTAGATCCAGGGAAACATTGCACTAGATCCTCTAACAAATTTACATTAATCATATAAACAGCAGCTGTAATGTAACAAGGGACACCTGTCATCTGTCAGCTGTAGGGATAGTCTTGTATGGGTTCAAGATGCCTTTTGGATCCAGCATGTGTTTAATGTTCTGCATTAACTGCACTGCTTCTCTAGATTTGCTGTAATAAATGTGGTCCCTTTTCTTAAATCCCAAACCATGCTCAGCGCTGATACTCCCATTGTGTTGAGAGGTCCATTCATACACAAAGGGTTCCAATGCAGCCATTAAGGTATCACTGTGTGCCTTTGCTGTGATGTTTAAATGTAAGTTCCCATCACCTAAACATTTAAGCATAACAAAGAAGAAAAATTAAAGATTGCTGGGAAAAACATCTATATATTTTACAACCGTATTTACAAAAAAGCTGGGATGCTGTGTAAAATACACATACAAACAGAATGCAAAGATTTGTAAATCTCATAAACTCATATTTTATTCAAAATAGAAAACATCAAATGTTTTAAACAAAAAAATATATACTATTTTCCTCATCGATTTGTTTCAATATTGATAATATTCTCTACCTTCGTTGTGGGACGACTATACAGATTTGTGATCTTGAGAATGACCACAAATCTCTTTGTTAGGGTTGTAAAACTTTGATAAACATATTCAAACAGAAAAACAGAAAGCAGCAACATGTCTCAAAAAAGGGACGGCAACAAAAAGCTGGAAAAGTAAATGGCATTAACAAGGTGAGCTGGAAAAACACTTTGAAACTAATTTGTTTAATTAGCAACAGGTCATTAACATGATTGGGTAAAAAAGAGCAACTTAAAAAGAGTCAGAATGTCCAAGAAATAAAGACGGGCAGAGGTCTAAAAATAGTCGAACAATGCACAGACAATGGCTTTGGGGGGCAGGAACCCCTCCCGCTTGTCACAGGGGGTGAGAGGGGGGATGCTGCATAGCAAGATATTACATGTTACACCCTAAATACAAGGGTAACATGTAATATGTTACTAAAGCTGAACTTTAAAATATATCTTCTAGTGGTATAAAGAGAGAGATTGTCCTGCTGCAGGCTAAAGTTGCCGGTTGCTAAGTAGTCCCAATTATTTTAACGAGGTTCTTTTTTTTGTTATAGCCGTTTGATAAGTGCAACAAAACTGATCCTGGCAGAAATTCAGTGAGATGATACTTTTCTGCAGGCATGTCAAAAGTCCGGCCTGCGGGCCGATTGCGGCCCCCGGGCTGCTTTAATACGGCCCCACAGGTAATTTGAAAAAATACATTGGCATCATTCATGATTTTTTTGCTGCCATCATTAATCATCATCGGTGGGTTCATATAGCGCTTATATGTGGTTAACCCTTCTGTAACAGATTAGGGAACACGCATGCTCCGGATTGAGATGAATACATTGTAAAATCTCAGTTGGTTTAAATCAGTTATCAATATATTTGGACACAACATGTATACTTTATGTTCCTGTTCATATTTTTTTTAACTTAAAAGTTGACAGACAACCTTTATTACCAATAATATGTAATGTACTCTACAATGTTCCTGACATATATTTCAGCTTCCTGGGTTTTTTTTTCATCTGGCCTCCAGATATGAAAGGCAGAGTGATTTAACAGCTGTTTAGATTTGTCATCCATGTGATGAAATGAAAAGTATGCAGTTTGCAATAAACTTTGCATAAAATAGTTAATCTGCATTTAATTTTAATTGGCTCAAAGAATGTCAGGCAAAATGGTCGGCCCTCACGCATGTTCATTTCATTAAATCTGGCCCTCTTTGAAAATAGTTTGGACACCCCTGCTTTTCTGTGTTCTCTTCCTGTATTGTACTAATCAGTCCTGTATAGATCACTTTTGTTGATTACAGAACACTTATTTTGTTATTGAAACAAGGAGGGGGTATTCTGTAAGCCTAATACTACGACACTGTTCAATATAGTACAGTGCTTGAGCACTGTCCTCCTAGGACAGGAATTGTGTTACTGGCTAGGAAACAAATCTTGAAAAAAGAACACTAATGCAACCACCACATCTATGGAGTGGTAAGCTGAAACAGTTTACCAATTTGTTCTTGATATTAGATACACTTTAAGACAATAGAAGAAATCAGAGTTACTATAAGTGGAGTGGCCAAAGGAGAAGACCAGCGGAGTGGCTCCTATCGGGTAACGTGACGGGCACTGAAACAGGAGGAGATGTAGATACAATGTTTTCTAAGATTATCATATTCTACAGGATTTATATAGCCCCATCAGTTTGCACAGCACTTTACAATATAAAAGGGAGACAATAGAGCATCAATACAATTCACTACAAGAGGGTTAGGAGTACCCTGCTCCTGCGAGCTTAAAATCTAAAAGAGAGGGGCTGGTGAAACAAAAAGGTAGTAACTGTGAGGGATGAACTGATGAGGGAAGTGGAAGATTTGGTTCTTAGCTGAAGGCAGGATAGGCCTCCGTGAAGAGAGGAGTTTTCAGAGACCACCTAAAAGTGCACAGAGTAGGAGAGATTAGAGTAGTGAGCTCCTGAGGATGAAAGAGGTTCTGGTAAAGTCTTGGAGATGAGCATGGGAGGAGACAGGGGATCTTGAGAGTAGGAGGTCTTGGGAGGAGCGGAGAGGACAGTTTGGGTGATATTTGGAGACAAGATTGGTGATGGAGCTCGGGGCAGAGTTGTAAATGGGTTTGTATGTTAAGATGATGGAGGTTTAACCGCTTGCCGACCGCCCCATGCAGATTTACTGTGGCAGGGCGGCTCAGCTGCGCATAATCACGTAGATCTACGTGATTATGTGCACGCAGTATCGGTGGCATACGCGCATTGCCAGAGCCGCGCTCCCGCTGTGATTAGACACAGCGGGAGCCAGACCGCTGGAGGAGCGGCGGCAATCGCCGCCAGCCTCCCGCGATCTTCACAGAAACTGACAGAAGACCCGCCTGCTTATGTAAACAAAGCAGGCGGGTCTTCTCTCTGTGCCGGTCACAGAGCCTCCCCCCCCCCACAGTCAGTAAGCACAAACAGGCATACATTTAACCCTTTAATCACCCCCAGTGTTAACCCCTTCCCTGCCAGTGTCATTTATACAGTAAAAGTGCATAATAATTAGCACTGATTACTGTATTAATGTCACTGCTCCCCAAAAAATTTCAAAAATGTCAGTTAGGGGTCTGATCTGTCCGCCGCAATGATCGCTGCCATTGCTAAGAAAAAATGTAAAAAAAATAGTCCATAAATCTATCCCGTAGTTTGTAAACGCTATAACTTTTACGCAAACCAATTAATATACGGAAAAAAGGACATCAATTGTATTTGGGTACAGCATTGCACGACTGCGCAATTTTTCGTTAAAGTAACGCAGTGCCGAATCGCAAAAAATGGCCTGGTCATTAAGGGAGTAAAACCTTCCGGGGGTGAAGTGGTTAAATGTAGTGAGAAGGGGTTAGAACTTTGAGAGAAGCATGAAATAAAACTTCATGGGAGGACAGTAAGAACTGAGCAAATGCTATAATACTTAAAATCGAATCCAAGTGTTGAGCTTAAAAAGATAATAGGGAGGAACGCTGCTGTGAAAGGTATTATGGTTCTATTTAGGAATACACTGTTGTGGAGTGCTTTCAGAACAGCACACCACTGACTGAAAAGCTATTTGCTTGATTGCATTTAGCCAGTGCAATTGTTGCTACTAGAAATACAAATATGTGCTTTTTACGTAAAGTGGTTGTCCTGCTTAATTCAGGTCCTATTCACACCATTGAATCGTGGTAACACACGTTAAAGTAGAATTTAAATAAATATGGAAGATTTGCTGAGTTTTCGTATTCTATCGTTGTACTGAGGTTTGTATCATATGTTAAAATATTTGTAAACCTCAATAAAGAAGTTTTTTTGGATGTGAAAAATGGAAAATTTACAAACAGGCTTTTCATTACAGAAGAGACATACTACGAGGGGCTTCAAGTCAAACTGGGACTTTTGAGTTTATATAACAAAAGGAAACATTTCAAGGAGTGGAAACTGCATTTATTTTTCGACATACTCCACTGCTACATTTATGCACTTATCCCAGCATTTAATTAATGCCTGGAAAGCTTCCACATAGAAAGATGTGTCAGTAGGCCAGAACCCTCCTAGAACAGCCTGCTTCACTTCGTCATCAGTAATGAAATGCTGACCTCCAAGAAACTATTTTAGGGGTCCAAACAGGTGGAAATTACTTGGAGCAAGGGGGATGTGGCAATAACTCCCAGCCGAGTTACTGTAATGTGCTTGTAGTGCGGTGAGCAGTATGAGCTAGTGCGTTGTCCTGGAAAAACAGGACGCCCTTAGTGATCAAACCAAGCTGCTTATGCACATTACTGTTGATAGTGGCACCATGGGGGAGAAAAACCACATGAATAATGCCATGTTTGTCCCTGAAAACACTTGCCATCACTTTGCCTGCAGACACAATTGTGCAAAATTTTTTTGGGTGGTGGGGAGTGCGCATGCTTCCAATGCTTTGATGCTCGTTTTGATTCCGGATTGAATTTATATGCCCAGATATTGTCACATCTTTGAAACGTTTACACCATTTAAATGTCTTACTGCGGCTAAGCGTCTCATCACTGCACTGTGCTTGAAGTCTTCTGTAGATATCCGTGGGTTTTACACCTTCGTTCACAAGATTCTTCATTACCACACGTTGTTCCATGAACGTACTAACACTGTTGTCTGCCATCTTGATTAACAGTCCTCTGGACTGGCCTGCGACATGTGCACTGCCTTTCAGTAATAGGACACACCTGCCACTTACTACTGCCTACTGTAGTAAGCATACTAATACTAGCATCCCTTTTTATACCTGTAAAATTAAAAGTCCCGGTTTGACTTGAATGTCCCTCGTATATCTCTTCTGCAATAAAGGATTATTACCTGTCAGTTCGCAATCTTCTTCTTAATGTACGCTGAGCTTCACATACACAGCACAGTGAACACTTTTGGCATCTCCCAGGATGAAAGAACTATACTGAATGAGGGTCATCCTGGCACAGCCAATCAAGATAGCCTTAGATACTGTACCTGGAAGAAGACTGGGCGAAGTTGCCAGCACTGACGAGGGAGCTGGCAAACATTGCATCGAAGAAGAGGAGGTTTCACTTTAAGAGCATTAACTTTGAATGGCACCCCAACACACCTGCATTGCAGAGTATAGCAATGCACTACCATGTATTATGTTTTGCTGCATTGCTTAAAATTGTACAGGTATGCTTATTTTTTGTTCTGGTTCTTTTGTAGCCTATTTAAATGAATGGAATGCCTTAATAGAATGCACATTAACCTGCAACGTAACACAATGTACTAGAAAGTGGACGTGTGGGCCCCAACCTAACAGGGTATTTTTCTGTCTTACGTGGTGAAGAAAGTTATATTCACATAAGTCTGCTGTCCAGGTCCCTCGCCGGTGATGTCTCTTGCTCCTGGCACTGTTAATCAGATGTGAAGGTTATCCCTCGTCACCTAGTCCCCTACCCTCTCCTCCCAATGATCTCACTCCTTTCTGGATTGTGAGAGGATCCAACAGGACAGCCAACAGAAAGTGTTCACATCAGACAGTGATGTGGACACCCATACGATTTCCCCTAGGAAGAAAAAATAAGAAGAGTGAAGTATCAGTAGTCACATGACTGGGTGTTTAGGTAAGGACAGGGCCGCTATTAAGGCAGTACGGCCAACCCTCCTGTACTGGGCCAGGGCCCCATCAGTTCAAAAGTGGGGCCCAGGCACCTGTTGAGCAGAAGGTCTGGCTGTACTGCCCTTTTGCAGACACTGACCTTCTTTTGCCTCCAACTGCAGGGAAAGGGCCCTGTGAGGTAAGCTGTAAGGAAAAAGGGTATTTGGATAGTTTTTTTTATTCAGCTCCAGCGATCAGCTAGAGAGTACCTTGCGGGAGAAATGAGAGTGGGGTGTTTTTTTGCATAGAGTTGGACTTTAATTTATAAGCAGCTGGAAATCTGCAGATAACATCATAGAGCTAAGTACTTTTACACATATCTTTGGTATTTAGTGAAATACTTCCTGAAACAGATCAATTATCCTGCATTACATTTAAATATCTTTTTTTGTGACTCCACAAATCCATTTAGGATTATATTGCCCAAAGGAAAGATTATTTCAAGAAATTAAAAGTGAAAAAAAAAAAAATTAACTCCATTATCCTCTTACCTAAATGGCCATAACCAACCACAGACTGAGCAGATGATCCCAAACGAGCCTTTGTTTCTTCAACCAGGGTATAGAGTTTCTCTACAGGCATGGATAAGTCATATTTGTAGACGTAGCCATCACGTGCCAGAGCCTCTGTGATGCGCTCCCGAAGAGCCCAGAGGGACTAAGTAGGAAGATACAAATGGGAAAATATACAATAAAGATTTGCTTAAAGGAAAACCCTAAACCTTTTTTTAGTTTTGGATGGAGTGGAGAGGGATTAGAACACTTGTTAGTTTTTATTGCTGTCTGTGCCCTCCTTTAACCACTTTACCACCGGAGGATTTTGCTGTCTTACGTCCAGGCCACTTTTTGCGATTCGGCACTGTGCGACTTTAACTGACAATTGCGCGGTCGTACGACGCCATACCAAAACGAAATTTACGTCCTTTTTTTACCACAAACAGAGCTTTCTTTTGGTGGTATTTGATCACCTGTGCGATTTTTACTTTTTGCGCTATAAACAAAAAAATAGCGTAAATTTTGAAAAAATAACAATATTTTTCAAATTTTTTTATATGAAATTCCCCAAAAAAATGTAAAAATCTAATTTTTTTTAAATGTTTGGCCAATTTGTTTTCTGCTACCTATGTTTAGTAAAAAAAATCATAATAAGCGTATTTTGATTGGTTTGCGCAAAAGTTATTGCGTTTACTAACTAAGGGAAGGATTTCTGTCATTTTTGGTGTTTTTTTTTTTAACGAGTAATGGCGGGGATCTGCGATTTTTTTTTTGCGGGACTGCGACATTGCGGCGGACAGATCGGACCCTTGACTGACATTTTTGGGGGTACCAGTGACATTACTACAGTAATCAGTGCTATAAATATGCACTGTTACTGTAAAAATGACACTGGCAGGGAAGGGGTTAATTTTATTGGAGAGGGAGGAGTTAATGTATGCCTGGTGCTTACTAACGTGTGTGGGGGGAGGTGACTGAGTGACACAGGGACAGATCGCAGGTTCAGCTATGTTGAACCCTGCAATCTGTCACTGCCTGTCACTTAGGAGATCCGCCCGCTTTGTTTACGCCGCTCCTCCCCTGGCCCGACTTCCGCTGTGACTGAATACAGCGGGAGCGAGCCTCCGGCTGCGCGCATGCGCCGCCCACAAGGGGAGGAGTCCAGCGACGTAGGTCTACGTCGCTGGAGGGGAACTAACCACTTTCCCGCAGTAGAGCTCGAGTGAGCGTTAGTGGTTAAGGAGATTCTCCCTCTCTATTTCTCCTGTTTACCATTATCATTGAAAGTGAAAGTAAAAGAAAATCCTACATTTTGGGTTGTCCCCAGAAAAATATTAGAGGGGAAATCTTCCAATGGGGAAACTAATTCTGGTGACCTGGGGGTCCCCAACGAATTCCCTTAATTTGCAGGGATTTCCTCTCACTTCCTGTTTGGCTATGGGAAATGAAGTGAAAGGAAATCTCCACAAAGAGACACAGATGGGGAAAAAAAAAAAATCTCACAGAGGTTATACCCCTCCCTTACTCTATCCAAAATTAAAAAAAAATAAAATAATAATAATAATTATTAATTATCAATTATACTTGTGATTTTGAGAATACCTTTTTTAGGGGTTTTCTATCAGTTGTAAAATTATATGAATTTTAGCTTATTTTCCATGAGCTTTTTTTTGGAAATTAAAGCAGGCCTTGCATGATTCCTCAAAACGTTGAGTAATGTCATCCTGGCCTAGTTGAAAGGACTGGAAGATGAGTAAGAGAAGTATTTTGTCCCAGGTTTTTGTCTCAAATTGTTTCATTTTTAAAGTTTAAAGCCTAAGTCCATGTTTTCTTTAAATAGTTTGTTCGGGCCATTTACTAAGTAATGCGGTTGTGGTCAGCACTGTATCATACTGTGTATAGCATCAGCTACATGCAGTTTGCAGCACTGTGTTCCAGCACCGTCTGCTGCCGGAAAAAAATCGAGTTGGGTTAAGCTCTACTCAGCCACTCAAAGAAAGCCTTCGATTTTTATCAATGAATACAAATCTTCATCTCATTGGCTGAGGTGGAAAGATGGACGAATCATGCCACAGTCTCCACATGTAGTCATTTTTACTGCAGGGTTGCCCTGTCCTCTTCCTGCTGCTGAACTTTCATTGCTGTGGGGGTTAATAGCTTTGGGTCTCCAGGCTTAGCTGCACTAAAAATGATCCATTGGGGATACACCTACTCTTGTCCTTTTCCTCCTTGAGAAAAGTTCCTTTACTGATTACTACTTGTAATATAACATGTGAATGAGGCAGAGAATTCTGTGACTAATCAGAGACTCTCCCCCATCGGCAGATTGTATTACAGGCAGTGTAATCAGCAAGATAACATTTCTCAGTGGATGATAGGTCAGGAGGGGGCATACCCTCCTCAGATCATCTTTAGTGCGGCTGATCTGAGAGGCCCAAAGCTGTTAATCCCCACAACGCCAAAGGGTTAACAAAAGGAAAAAGGACAGGACTGCAGTGAAGATTTCTACAGAATCCAGCAGAATTTATATTGAAACGTTTTCTATCCATTACAATTACTGCTTATTGATATTAGAATCTGTAATTTTACATGTTATACAATAAATGCTTAACTTTGAAATTGGAGCCCTTTCTGTCATGTCTGCATGAAACGTTATGAATTTCTTTGAAAAAGGAAATATTTAGGGTATAACCCCAATAAGTACGACCCCCCACCCAACCTCTATTGCCTGTCATTCAACCCAGAAGACTGGTCGTATCTGGTGGTTAAGAGGAAATACTACAGAAACAGTTCCAAGTCGAACGTGAGTTATGCAGCAGAAGATTTTTTTTCCTTATAACTTTAATTGGGCTATTTATTTTTAGCTGGAGGTTTTAAACAAAGATGAAGAAGCACTGATGGATAAAGGGACATACCGCTATTTTACCGTGGTCTGTAGCCACTGTGCCAGAAGTCACACACCCCAAATCCACAGCCTTCTCCAAAAATGCATTAAGTTTCTCTTCATCATGCTTTGCACAAGATCCAGATGTTTCCACCAAAACATAGAATGCATTATCTGCAGTTACAGAATATTATTAAGGTATTTATCAAATCAGCAACGACTTGCAATCAGTATAAAAATTTGTGTCAAGTATTACCTGACAGAGGGTTAGTGAGGTTCAGATACGTTTCCACAAGCCTCATGCATTCAGAGTCCAGAAATTCACAGGCAGACAGGATTTCTCCAAGTTCATCTCTGCACATGGTGAAGATCTGCAGCACTTTGCTGAAATTCTCACATCCTGACACATTTGAAAAAAACAAAATCCTAAAACTATTTTCAAAAAACTACTGTATATTTATTTCATATTACTGTAAAGAATAAATGTACTCCGAAAAGTCAGGTCATAATGAATTGAGATTTAAAAATCTTCTCTGAGGCTAAAGTTGGCCATAGATGGATCAGAATTCAGCTGGTTCAGCATGGACCAGATTAATTTTAATCCATCTTTAGCCATTTCCGCTCAACAAAAGTCGATCGAATGATCAATTTAATTGAAATGAGAATGTTGGAAAACTTTTGTCGATAAGCTGCTGATTAGTGTATTCGGACAGCAGAGGACTCCCTTCTGTCAAAATATAATGGCACAGCAGGGGGGATTCTTTCATCCACCTAGTTTGTGTGGATGGGGGAATCCAATGTTTTCTTTTTTTTTTTTTTTTTTTTGTTCAGCCAGTGAAAAAATGATTCATCTTTGCACAGCTTTAGTTTTCTTTTTACACTTTTCTTTTTTTACAAAGCTCCAGCAGTAGGCAAGTATTACATTTCTAACAAGCTGCATCTAGGAGAGAGCCTCCAAAAGCTGATATCCTATGCATCTGCAGATAGCAGAGGCTGAACAGCCCACTGGCCTCACATATCTTGTGTGGACTTTGATGACAAGATCTCTGCACCTGTGTTCCCAGCTCCTCCCACATACCACATTTATCACCAAGGGCTAACTTTTTCTATTGTCTGTTTTAAATTATGGAGAATAGGTGTCCTGGGGATGTACTTCTGACAAAGAGATCTTACCACTATGAGATAACCAGCAAATCATTTGTCCAACTGACAGTGAGGAAATATTGAAAATAAGTTTTAGATAGTATTAGCCCCCGTTCACACTAAGGCGACCTGTGAGGCGACCTGGTCGCCTCACAGGTCGCCGTAGGTCGCCTTCCATAGGGAAGCTGCAGACCCGTTCTAATAGGAGCGACACAAGTCGCTCCGACTCAGAAAAAGGGTCCAGAGCTTCTTTGGGGCGACCCGGAGGCGACCGCCATAGACTTCAATGTTATGAAGTCCGTGGCGACCGCTCCGAGGTCGCGGCGCGCTGCTCGCACCGCGACCTCAGAGGTCGCCCCTCTAAGTCGGATCGCCCCTATGTAAACGGGGCCTAAGCTTTTAAATGTTTACAAATGCAGCCATGTTACTTTTTTCTGTTTGCAAATAAATCATTTTCATCTATAATTTAGCAATTTGTGTGAAACAGGAATGGAACAGAATTTTACATGTTAAACAACATAATCAAAAATACTTGCTTCTATATTTTTAAAATATATATTTTCTTTAATGCTCACAAAAAATGGCAGAACACCCCTTACCTAGAAATGCCACATTGACAGTGCTGGGTTTGCGTGGACACAGTATAGAGATTGCAGTGATGATACCAAGAGTTCCTTCAGAGCCAATGAACAGCTGCTTCAGATCATAGCCTGTGTTGTCTTTGCGCAAAGAGTTCAGGCAGTTTAGAACAGACCCATTAGGAAGCACCTGATAAAGGAAAAAAGTACATTACAGTACAGAAACCTCTATATGTACAAAGACAGAATGTGATAACAAAAGAAAATCTCTCACCGCTTCCAGCCCTAAAACTGTACCACGTAGAGAACCATATCGGAGAAGTCTCAGGCCTCCAGCATTTGTAGCTAGGTTGCCTCCAATGTGGCAGCTTCCTTTTGCACCAAGATCTAATGGCATGATATATCCTCGCTCTCCCAGATATTGGTTCAGAGATTCCAAAATGCAGCCAGCCTGGCAAACCAAGGCCCCTGTAATGAACATGAGTAAGATTAAACAAAGATCTGTCAAAAGAAACATGTACAATGCTGCATTGCTCTCATTCTGATGCCCTGGTTTCAATGCTTTTAAAGTCATTGACCCAAAACAAGTATTAAGATATCAGGAATTCTGAACTTTCTCGCTGCATGCTGCATGACTCAAAAAAAAAAAAAATAAATACTGAACCCAGAGGACAAGCATGTCAGACAGATAACTGGCATTTTCAGAAAATGGTCAGCAATGACAGCCTATGTACTGCTCTTATATGTCATCTGTCAAAACTCGAATAAGCACAGGTCAGATTCAGTGGAAAACCATTTTAAAATATAGACTTCATAGGCAGCAGAAGGTATATGCAAGTGTGACATGATTTGTAATTTTTTTTGGAGATGCATATTTGGTTTTAAGCTTTCTGGCATAGAGGAAAATGGGATTTTTGACTTACCATAAAATCAATTTCTGTGATGTTCATTGACGGACACAGCTCCAGATCTTCTTAACCTTTGGGTTATACTGCCCCTCACAGGAGTAGGACACTAGGCAGAAAAAAAGTCTGACTACCCATATGGGCAGTCCAGGGAGTATACCCCCCCTCTCTGCTATAGGTACAAGTAGTGTCAGAAGAAAATACAACTCTACAGAGGGGTGGATGCTGTGTCTGTCAATGAACATCAGAGAAATGGATTTTACGGTAAGTCAAAAATCCCATTTTCTCTTTCGTTCAATGGACACAGCTCCTGATCTTCTTAACCATTGGGATGTCCCAAAGCATTGTTAAACATGAGGGGTGGGAACAGCAAAACATTTCCAAAGCTAAACAGTAGCTCAACCAAAACAACTGGAGCCCACCTGAAAAAAACAATACCCTTCAAAAAGAGGACCAGGTCCTCTAAACAGCAGCCTGTAAAACCTTGCAGCCAAAAGAAGCATCCGCAGATGCCAACACAACCACTTTATAGAACTTTCTGAAAGTTTGCACCGATGACCAGGTGGACGCCTTGCAAACCTGCATCACCGACGCCTGATGACGGAAGGCCCAGGAGTAGAGTGTGCCTTAACAGGGAAAGGAGGAACCTGACCCCTGATGGAATAGGTCTGAATCACCCTCTGTCTGATCCATCTGGAAATGGTCCAAGAGGAAGCGGACAACCCTTTCCAAGGCCCATCCCATAAGCACAAATAGTGAGTCTGACTTCCTAAAAGACTCCATAGCTGCCAGGTACAACCTAATTACCCGAACCATATCCGAGGCATGCAAAGCAATTTCCTTAGGATGTTTTGGCCTGGGACACAGGGAAGGCAACACAATGTCTTCTGTCAAATGAAAATCAGAGACAACCTTTGGAAGGGGCGAATAACCACCTTATCTCTGTGAATCACCAAGTAAGGTGAACGACAGGATAATGCCAACATTTCCGACACTCTGCGTGCAGAGGTGATAGCCACCAAAAAATCCACATTCTGAGACAGCGTAAGCAAGGGAATCCCTCAAAGGGAGGCTTCTGGAGGACTGAAAGCACCAAATTGAGGTCCCAAGGCAGCAACGGAGCCTGTACTAGAGGAACCAAATGCCCGACACCCTGAAGAAAGGTACGCCCCAGGGAGTGTGTGGCCAAAGGTCATTGAAAGAAGACAAAAGCCTACACCTGGCCCTTGATGGTACTTAAGGCCAATTTTTTTCCAACCCCCCCATTGAAGGAAGGTCAAGATCTGAGCCACGAGAGCCACCAGAAGGAGCGAGGATGAACCCCTAAAGACTCACACCACGCAATGTAAGTCTTCCACGTACAATGGTAGATCTTCCTAGAAGTAGATTTCCTAGCTTTTAAACAGCATTGGAATCACCGATTCAGACAAATCCCTACCCTTCAGCACCTGGCTTTCAACAACCAAGTCGTCAAAGCCAGCGACTGTAAAGCAGGATGGCAGATTGGACCTTGGGACAGCAGATCCTCCCTGAGTGTAAGCTTCCAAGAAATGTTGCCGACCAGATGTACCAGATCGGCGAGGCCAGTCCAGGACCACTAAGATGACCGGAATCCCTTCTGCCTTGATCCTGGGTAGAAGTCTTGGCAGAAGCTTGAGAGGAGGAAAGGCGTCAATCAGACGATACTGACCCCACTGGGCCACCAGCACATCTGTGGCGTCCGCCAGAGGATCCAGTCACTGTGCCTCGAACCTCTGCACCTTTCTGTTGGGCCAAAGCTCCAACAGATCCACCTGGGAGGGTGCCCCACCGGAGACACAAATGATGAAACACCTCTGGGTGAAGAGACCATTACCCCTGGTCCAGTTTTCTACTCTGGGAATTTGTACGGCTGAAAGGGCTAGAACGAAACTTTCTGCCCATCTGAGAATGCCAGCTACCTCTAGAGCCACCAGGACAATTCCTGTGCCCCCTTGGTGATTGGCAAAAGCCACAGCTGTGGCATTGTATGATTAAATGCGCACTGGACATCCTTGGATATGATCCGTCCAATGTTCCAGGCACAGTCTGATCGCACGGAGCTCCAGGAAATTGATCGGTGGTCTTCACTCTTTCAGGGTTCAGACGCCCTAAGCAGAATTTCTGTCAAGAACACCTCCCCACCCAGACAGGCTGGCATCTGGTGGTGACCACTGTCCAATACAAGGGGAGAAAGGATTTGCCCTGCCGGGGCGTCAAAGATCAAAGCCACCAGTTCAGGGACCCTTTTGTACCCCAGGCTCAGCTGGATTTGGTTGTCCAGAGACTGCGGATTCTTGTCCCGTTTGATCAGAATCTCTCTTTCCAGGGAACTCGTATGGAACTGTGCAAACGGGGACCACCTCTAAGGTCGACAACATCAGGCCCAGCACCCGCATGCAAGACCGGAGGAATGACCAACTGCTGAACAGGAGGCGAATTGCAGCCTGCAGTTTATGGAGTTAGTACAGAGGAAGGAATACTCTGGCTAAGGCTGTGTCCAGAGTCAGACCCAGATAGTCTAGCTTCGTGGAAAGAACCAAGGCAGACTTCTGAAGAATCAGAATCCAGCCAAAACTTCTTCAGGGTCCCTATGGTGATCTCCAGGTGTTCCACCAGCACAGTAGGAGACTCTGCTCGCAGAAGAAGGTTGTCCAAGTAGTCCAGGACCGTGATTCCCCCTCTGATGTAACAATGCTAGCACCCAGGCCAACACTTTCGCGAAGACCCAAAGAGAGTAGGTGAGACCAAAGGGCAATGCCAAAACGGATAACGCTCCTCTCTCACAGCAAAGCGGAGGAAACGCCGGTGACCGACAAATATTGGAATGTGAAGGTAGAAGTCCTTGATGTTGATGGAGGCAAGAAAATCCCCCTGATGCAGGGAAGCCACCACCATGTGAATGAACTCCATTCTGAACTTCTGCACCCGCACAAATCAGTTCAGCGCCTTGAGGTCCAGAATTGGACGCACCTTGCATTCCTTCCTGGGGACTGTAAATAGGTTTTAGTAAAACCCCTGGATATGTTCCGAAGAACTGGGACAATCACCCTTTGAAGTAAAAGGTCTTACACCACCCCAAAGAGAGCCTGTAAGGGGACTGGGGACAGTCGCACATTGGAAGGAAAGAAATTTTCCCGGAGGATAAGAACGAAACTCGATCTTGTAGCCGGACCGTATGACTTTTGGACCCACTTTTCTTGTACCAGGGAAGTCCACGGGTCCGGGAACCAGTGAAGACGTTCCCCCACCCCAGATAGGGGTAAGGTCACATCTTCATGCTGAAGGGGCCTTGCTTGCAGATGTAGAGAAGCCCGCTCTTGACTTGCCAGACCAAGTTTGCTTGGATCCTCCAGAGGAGGCCCTGAAGGGCTTTGATCCCTTGTCAGTCAACCCTGAGGGACGAAAACATTTCTTATGAGCTGAGATGGAGGACCAGCGTCTACGACGAGGGTCCTTGCCCTTAGTAGCCTGATGTCATCCAGAGTAGCACCAAACAGGCGATCTCCTTAAAAGGAAAGATCAGTCAAGGCTTTTTTTTTTTAGATGTCTGGTCTGCAGACCAGCCTTTGAGCCAAAAGACAAGCCAAAGGACCACTGCCAAAACGGAGAGCCGAGCCACTGGGGGAGCCGCATCCAAAGAGGAATCACAGATAAACTGCAGCCCCTGGACCCGCTGGTCCACCAGCTCAGCAAAGGCAGGGGGGAGCTGCTCCCCCTCAAGGTCACGGAGCAAAAGCTTAGCCCAGAGTCTCCGACACCAGGTGTTGAATTTTGGCCTCAGTGCCGAACCAGCCAGGGTGTACATATTCTGGGCCACGGCCTCCGCCTTCCTGTCAGCTGAGTCCTTAAAGGCCGGAGACTCTTCCACCGGAATCATGGTTGCCTTGTTTAACCTGGAAACTGGAGAGTCCACCACTGGTGGAACAGTCCACTTCTTGGGAAGGGACTCCTCATTGGGATATCGCCTAGCAAATCCCTTAGGGACCCAAAGGGGGCGCTTTAGTCCCCCCCCCCCCTCTTTAGTGACAATTCTTTCAAAATAGAAGGGGAAAGGGAACACCTTTGCCGCTCTGGATGGCTTGTGAGAGTGCCAAAGGGAACCTGCGCCTCCGTCGCAACTGCAGCTGCATCCTCCATCTTTAAGGTCTCATGCACCGATACAATCAGTGCATCCACCAGCGCCTTTTCGTGCACGGTTGCAGATGTGAAGAAATCCTCCTCACCATCTGAGGATTCAAAGCGCATGGGTTACCCACATCTGCGGCGGCCGAATCAGATTCAAGATCTGATGAGACAGATGAGGCGGGGGGTGCTTTTTGCCTGCACATCGCCCAAAAGCCACCTCCACCCAGGACACAAAGGACTCCAGGACTGCCGTCAGTGCATGGATGTATGATTGGGACCCACAGCCTCAGAGAGGGGATCATGTGAAGAGATGTGCTATAAAGACTCCATGAGTCATCAGGGGGACCCCACAAAAAAATGTAAAGCACTGCTAAGGAACAACCCCCCCCTCCCCGCTCTGGCAGCACCACCCGGTTGCCAGTCAATGAGCACCAACCAATCCTCAGCAGAGGTAGAGGACCCCACCAGACTCACCACCCCGCATCCACCAGGAGAATCTGTACTGCACGTGCGGCGATCAGGAAGTGAAAGGATCCAGGAGTCAGCACCAGGGGATGAGGAGGGGCTACCACTGCCAAAAATGCCAAATTGCCATCGCTGTTTTCTATGGCAAACCACGGCAAAATGGCCGCCAGACTATACAAACATGGCCACCGTGCATTGCAGCACAAGGCTACAACAAAATGGCGGCACCACGAGGCTCCCAAGGACCCAGGAGGGATCCCTGAGCCTCAAGGACAGGCACAGGCACCTTGCAGGAGCCCCCACCTGGTACAGCCCGCCCCTCACACAGCCGATCGTCCGGTCGCCGCGGCGCACCCCTGCCCCCATTGCCAGCATAGCGCCTTGCCCCCACCCCAGGAGGTGGACCAGACCACCCACACAGCCCCAGCATCAGTGGAGGGGGGGGCAGATGAGGAGGGTGCCTGACGGGAAGGAGGGGAGCCCGGGGGGTCCGACCCTCCCATGGAGGGGCCCACATCCACCCCAAAACCCTCCAGGGCGAGAGGGGTAACAGCTATTCACCCTACCAGGAACCAGGCGGGCACTGCTCCAGACAGAACCCCTCGCTATCTAAATGGGTGGGCTGTCGGCCAGGAAGAACGCTGCAACTTGGGCCAAGAACCAGTCTTATGCGACCTCGGGAGGCGTTTAACTCGCAGGCCAGCCCCCGTCCGGTGCGGCTATGTTGCGGCTGACCTAGCGTGGAGCTGAGGTCTGCGCGCGCTCACTGGCCAGACTGGGGTGACAACTGGATCTAGATTAGCCAGCCCGTCACCCAGTCTGGAGGTTGATTGTAGATCAAACAGGAAAAAAAACAGGAGAAAAAAAAATTGATCTAAAAAGAGAAAAAATTGCCAGGGCCAGAGATCCCAACAAGGAACTAAATGCTTACGTAACTGACAAGGCAGTAAAAAACTGAGTACCTATAGCAGAGAGAGGGAGTATACCCCCTTGGACTGGCCATAAGCAAAGCCAGACTTTTTTTCTGCCTAGTGTCCTACTCCCATAGGGGGCAGAGTAACCCAATGGTTAAGAAGATCAGGATCTGTGTCCGTCAATGAATGAAAGAGAAAGGGAATTTTTTTTTTTAAGCAAAAATATTTAAGGCCACAACTTTACACTCTAATAGTACCATGTCTATACAATGTCCATTAGATTTACCAACAGCTACGTAGTATTAGGGCCTGCCTAATAAAATAAAATGAACAGTACAGCAACAAATGTGAGTTCTGACCAACACAGACTTCCACCACTCTGATCTCATGTTTAAGGAGATTCATGTACTAACACAACAGAGAAATCCAGTCACTTACCTGAAACAGTATCAAAACTAATCACCTGGTCCATCAATGCTGTCGAAACCAGGATCTCATCAAAGACAGGGACACTGCCACCAACTAACCCAGTGTTTCCACCTTGGGGAGTCACAGCCAGGCTCCTCTTATTACAGTACCTGCAGGGACAAGCACAAGATATAACAACCTGAGATAATTAGGCCTTAGGGCTGTGTTACGCCTGCATGGGATGCACAGATGTTCCCTGAATCCGCATACAGACAGTCCATGTCCCATGTAGGTCAATTGGGAAGCAGGGGCTGCAGACACCGCTGCTGCTCCCAATTTGACATCTGTGTGGGTGCATGGGGGTTGTGGGTCCCCGAACACACACTGTCTGTGTTCGGGGACCTGCACTCAGACACATGTCAAATTGGGAGCAGGGGTTGTGTCCATACAGCCGCTGCGTCCCAACTAACATGAATAGGGCTGCCTGCACACGGATGTACGAAACATCTTTGCATCCTTTGCAGGCAAAACACAACCTTCACATGGGTGCATGTTTATGTATGCCTGTGTGAACAAGACCTTAGAAAAAAGCTTCCAGAACCATAAAGCATCTGTCACTCCAACTATTATCTCTGCTCTGTTTCACATGCTCACACAAAGACGATTACAAAAGAAAAAACAAAAAATAAAAGCTTTGGAAGGTAGAACTGTAAAGAAGGTAAAGGAAAGATAAATGAATAAATATAAATGTTGTAGATGTTTATGGTAACTCTCATCCAAACAAGTCCTCAAATGGCTGGTGTCATATGTGCAGCGCCATGGCAACTTCAGATCAAAGGATAGGGGGTTAAAGGGCCCCAGGATCAGTGGGAAGAGCCCCAGGCTTGAAGGGAAGGGCCCCGGCCAGGGGTCTGGGGGTCCCCTTCATGGTTTCTTACACTGGGGCCCTGAAGGTTCTAGTTACACATCTGGACTGACCCATGATAGTGGCTCCTTTTGTGACTGTACAATGCCTTGAAATATTATTTAAACCTCCTGAAATTTTCCACATTTTGTCAAGTTACAACCAAAAATGTAAACATATTTTTTTGGGATTTTATGTGATAGAACCAACACAAAGTGGCATATAATTGTGAAGTGGAAGGAAAATGATAAATGGTTTTCAACATTTTTTTACAAATAAATATCTGAAAAGTGTGGCATGCATTTATATTCAGCCCCCCTGAGAGAATGCTTTGTAGAACCACCTTTCACTGCAATTACAGCTCAAAGTCTTTTTGGGTGTGTCTTTACCAGCTTTGCAGATCTAGAGAGTGACATTTTTGCCCATTCTTCTTTGCAAAATAGCTCAAGCTCTGTAAGATTGGATGGAGAGCGTCTGTGAACAGCAATTTTCAAGTCTTTGCACAGATTCTCAAATGGATTTAGGTCTGGATTTGACTGGGCCTTTCTCACACATGAATATGCTTTGATCTAAACCATTCCATTGTAGCTCTGGCTGTATGTTTAGGGTCGTTGTTTTGCTGGAAGAAAAAGAAGAAAGGCACCTCTAAGTGCAGCTAGCTACACTTTATTGCACATACAACAAGCAGACTTACAGGATGGATGAC
Organism: Pelophylax lessonae; assembly: GCF_965119305.1. NCBI lineage: Eukaryota > Metazoa > Chordata > Amphibia > Anura > Ranidae > Pelophylax > Pelophylax lessonae. Next base: position 199,939,168 of record NC_138770.1, read on the forward strand.
ATGTATCGCCACGGCTCCGGGGTCTCTTCCTGGTCCCGCGACTCGTCCTATCCTCTAGCTGTCCAGCAGCAGAGAGATGACACAGATAGGGGAGCTCAATCAGGAAGGGTGGATCAGTCCGAGGCCATGGTGGAACGCATGCCTCGCTCATGGACCGCACCGAGCGTAATGACGCCAAAGGGGCGGTAATGCGTTTTTGGACCATACGCAGTAGTGCTCCTTCGTCAGATCATTATCCAGCCTGTAAGTCTGCTTGTTGTATGTGCAATAAAGTGTTGCTAGCTGCACTCAGAGGCGCCTTTCTTCTTCTTCTTGTCTATTAGTTGGAACTGCTTCTGCCAGGGCCGGTCCTGGGCGGGTGCACAGGGTTCAATGCACCCAGGCGCCGCAAGCTGAGGCGGAGGAGGGGCGCCGAAGCTCCAGCAGTGGCAGAGTCCTCCCCTCCTCCAGCACTAGTAATCTAACTAATTACTGTTTCCCCTGTTGTTACTGACCAGCAGTGTAACAGATCCATCCGCATCCAGCGATGATTGGTGGGCAAGCAGGGGGCGGCCAAAATGACAGTGAGTGGAACTGTCAAAATCAAGCATTGATGTCGGGGTGGGCGGGGCCGGAATACGGGGCTCCGCCCCCTTGTTCCATACACAGACTAACAGCAGCTGCTGGGGAGAAAGTTGGCAGGGGGCGGGACAATTGTAACTTCTCTATCTGCACACATAGTGGTGTATAATAAACCTGAATTATACACTGCTGTGGGTGCATATACAATAGTTACAATTGGTCCTACCCCCTGACACCTTCCTCCCCAGCCAGCAATGTCTTCTAGAAAATGTCAGCACCTTACTAACATATCATGTGAAGGGAAAAGCAGGAACTTTAAGTTCAGTGAAAAAGTACACTGGGGACTGTTTTGGAGAGTGCACCAATCCACATCACATACAGGAAATGCTGGTGTTGCTGGCACTTGTTACCTGGCAGATGGAAGTAAGAGTGCCTGAATGCTGTGTAATTTCAGGGAGGGGGGGTCTGAATATTCTTTCCTATAGACAGGTGAGTCAGATAAGATGGTGACCTGAGCCTGACTTTCCATCCCTGGGCATCACTGATGATATGTGTATAGTGCACCACTACCAGGGTCAGCCATGTGTGTTTCCAGTAGGTAGTGCATCCCCCTCTATCACTCAGGAATAAGCACTGTGGGATCTTCTTTTCTTTTTTTTCTTTAGGCACCTTTCACACGGTCTGCTGCCTGGTGCGGACCGTTCTCTGCTCAGCGGGGGATCGATCCGCCGATCCCCGCTGAGCAGGCAGATGAGAGCTCCGTCTCTGCTCTGTGTGCGGAGAGGGAGGTGTCAGATTCCCGCTGTCCTCTATGGGGGAATCGGAAGAGAACAGACTGCCTGTCCGTTCTCATCCGACCCGATCCGCTGGACGGATGGAAAATAGGGTTTCCATCCGTCCGGATTTCACGGACAGGATCGGATGCAGATGGCAGCAGGTGTCAGCAGACATGTCACCGCTGACATCCGCTGCCCCATAGGTATGCATGGAGGATCCGATTAGGTCCACCTAAAAAACTGACAGGCGGATCTGATCGGATCATTCGTGTGAAAGGGGCCTTATGCTTATTGAAGTGGTGGGGTCCCACCAGAAGTTTTTACTGGGATTCTTCATCAGAGCATTTCTTTATTTTAGAGCTGCCTATATTATTCTGATTAGTATTAAATGAGTATCCCTGTGTCTGTTTCTTTCTTGTTTTATTTGGTTTGTGTATAAGATGTGCAGTGGTTTCCCTAATGTGGTACTAAACCCCAAAACAAAAAATAATATATCAGTTTACTAATTCTTAGTGCCGGTTCACACTTCTGCGATGCGGGAAGGCTGCAAATATGCAGCGTGTTCCCGCATTGCATTCGTACCCCTGGCAGTTCACACTGCCATATGCGATATGCAGGGGGTGTCAATAAAAAGTTAATGACACTCCCGGTTGCGATCGCATATCGCAGTGCGATCTGCAAGTTTGCACAGAATCGGAGCGCACTAGTGTGAACCACTGTGTGATCCGATTCTGATGCGGCTCAAAAAATGCCTCATGTGCGAGTTTGCTGCGGATGCGCTGCAAATCCAGCCATACAAAGTGTATGGCTGAACTCGCATCCGCACATCAGATCGCATGTAATTTAGGAGCAATGCGCTCCGAATTACATGCGATCTCGAAAACCGCAATAATGTGAACCGGCACTTAAAGCAGAAATGAAGTTCCAAAAGACATGCAAAGTGTCTTCTGCAATAAATGACACCTACCTACCTGATCACAGCAATCCCTGAAATGTAAGCTGAGCTGCGCAAGCCTACAGCAACTGGCCTGATCTTGTGTGCCGGGATGACTAGCTCCCACGCATGCGCAGTAGTGATGTGACTCCAAACTGACCGCTAAAGAGGCCTGAAAACTGCCACAGAGGAGCTTATGCCAGCATCAGAGGGACTGTTGGAAACGTGAGTATCTTTCTTCCATCCTAGGGAGGACATGGATCAGTGTGCCAGCGCCATAGACTTGTATTAACTACACACATGAAGCGTCACACCTGGAAAAAACTCTCATTTTGCACTGTTGCTTCGGTGGTGGATGGGGTGGGACAAGACACATCATTTCCATCATTAACCAACCAGAGGCAGAGTAGTACAACATTAAAATGGTGTAGATTAGTGTACAATGTTTTCAAATAAGAATTGATTTTATTTAGTAATCTGCATTTGATGGGCTCTGGTAAGCTGCATTTGGTGGGCACTGGTAGGCTGCATTTGGTGGGCACTGGTAGGCTGCATTTGGTGGGCAATGGTAATCTGCATTTGGTGGGCTCTGGTAAGCTGCATTTGGTTGGCTCTGGTAGGCTGCATTTGGTGGGCACTGGTAGGCTGCATTTCGTGGGCACTGGTAGGCTGCATTTCGTGGGCACTGGTAGGCTGCATTTGGTGGGCTCTGGTAAGCTGCATTTGGTTGGCTCTGGTAAGCTGCATTTGGTGGGCACTGGTAAGCTGCATTTGGTGGGCACTGGTAATCTGCATTTGGTGGGCTCTGGTAAGCTGCATTTGGTTGGCTCTGGTAGGCTGCATTTGGTTGGCTCTGGTAGGCTGCATTTGGTGGGCACTAGTAGGCTGCATTTGGTGGGCACTGGTAGGCTGCATTTCGTGGGCACTGGTAGGCTGCATTTGGTGGGCACCGGTAAGCTGCATTTGGTGGGCACTGGTAATCTGCATTTGGTGGGCACTGGTAATCTGCATTTGGTGGGCTCTGGTAGACTGCATTTGGTGGGCACTGATGAGGCTGCATCAATGCAGCCTTCCTTACCCCTTCCCGGGGTAAGGAAGACTCCTTAGGGGAGCATCTCTGTGTTTGAGCCATTGCCATAGAAACATTTGTAAAGGGGAGGAGTTAGTAAGATAACCACGCCCATGTGAGGGCGCCAGAAAAATTTCTGCACCCAGGCGCCTGTGACCCTAGGATCGGCCCTGGCTTCTGCCATTCCTAAGAGCTGCCCTCAGTGTTAGTTTGGTGCACTTGCACGATATTGGAAGTCCACCCACCTCTCTTTTCATCCTCCTCCTACCAAGATAAAGCTGGAGGACTGGTTTCTCAGCAGAAGCGCCCAACAAACATTCCTTTAAAATACTGTTGTTCTGCTGGAAGGTGAACCTCCGCCTCAGTCTCAAGTCTTTTGCAGACTCTAATAGGTTTTCTTCTAAGATTGCCTTGTATTTGGCTCCATCCCTCCATCTTCCCCTTGCCTACTGAAGAAAAGCATCCCTACAACATGATGTTGCCACCACCATTTTTCATGGTGGGGATGGTGAGTTTAGGATGATGTTCAGTGTTCGTTTTCCGCCACACATAGCATTTTGCTTTTAGACAAAAAAAGTTCAATTTTGGCCTCATCTGACCAGAGCACCTTCTTCCACATGTTTGCTGTGTCCCCCACATCGCTTCTTGCAAACTGCAAATGGGACTTCTCACAGCTTTCTATTAACAATGGCTTTCTTCTTGCCACTCTTCCATAAAGGTCAGATTTGTGGAGTGCACCACTAATAGTTATCCTGTGGACAGATTCTCCCACCTTAGCTGTGGATCTCTGCAGCTCCTCCAGAGTTACCATGGGCCTCTTGGCTGCTTCTCTGATAAATGGTCTCCTTGTCCAGCCTGTCAGTTTAGGTGGATGGCCACATCTTGGTAGGTTTGCATTTGTGCCATATTCTTTCCATTTTCAGATGATGGAATGAACAGTGCTCCGTGAGATGTTCAAAGCTTGGGATATTTGTTTATATCCTAACCCTGTTTTAAACTTCACCACAACCATATCCCTGACCTGTCTGGCATGTTTCTTGGCCTTAATGATGCTGTTTGTTCACTAAGACTCTCTAACAAACCTCAGAGGACTTCACAGAACAGCTGCATTTATACTGAGATTATGTTACACTCAGGTGGACTCTATTTACTAATTAGGTGACTTCTGAAGGCAATTGGTTCCACTAGATTTTAGTTAGGCGTATTGGAGTAAAGGGGGCTTTAAAAAAATTTTGAAAACCATTTATCATTTTCCTTCCATTTTACAATTATGTGCCACTGTGTGATGTTCTAGCACATAAAATCCCAATAAAATACATTTTTGTTTTGAGTTGTAATATGACAAAATGTGGAAAATGTCAAGGGGTATGAATACTTTTTCAAGACACTGTATCTCTCTAATTGAAACTCCATACAGCCCTTTAGGCCTTAGGAACAGAGTGGGGAGAGAGTGACCACTTCTCCATCTCCTTCACCTGTGTGTAAAATTTCAGCCTTAGCTCCATTTTTTTTTTTTTTTTTTTAAAGCGGAGTTCCGGGCACAGAAGTCATTTTTCAATGAACATACCCCCGGGACAGTCAGGGCTAGTACATTCCACAATGGCTAGCCTCTGATCTGTCCCGGTTCGCACTTACCTTTTAGAAGAAATACTTACTTATAAAATTTCTTCCACAGCGTTTCCATCTCTCTTGTGGGCAGCTGAAGCCGGCACGGACCTCTTCTGTGTCTTCTTCCGCGTCTTCTTGTCCCAGAATGCGCCTGCACCGGCCCCTCTCGTCACTTCCGGCGCGGCGCCGCATTCCTCCACAGCTTCTGGGCATGCCCAGAAGCTGTTTAGCAGGGGAATGCGGCGTCGCCCGGAAGTGACGAGTGGGGCCGGTGCCGTCGCATTGATTCCTGGGAGCGATGACGTTCAGCTCCCAGGAATCATCGCGAGACAGGAAGTGACGGGTGAGCCGCGGCGCTGAGGGAGGAAGTACTCTGAGGTGAGTATTTACGATCTTCAATTACAAGGTGAGTAAACAAAAAAAAAAAACCTAACTATCCAATTCCTTTTCAGGTGATGTCTACCTAGCGGAGGGGCACAAAAAAAAAATATTGATTTTGTGCCCGGAACTCCGCTTTAAGCAAAGCAATTAAAATTAGCCTAATAAACATTATAGGGAGCTTAGCCAGACACGCATAATTATGAAATATTTATATGCAATATTTTATACTTGGATGTCAAATAAATGGTTGGCGTAAGCTTTTAAAGGTACAAAGCAGAATGACTTACTTCAGAATTTGTGACACTTCTTCTGTATTTCTAGGCTTTAGAAGAACTTTGCCACCGCCTGAAATAAATTAAAAAACCATAGTGAAGCGAGTCTAGAAAATAGTGAGTATAGAACAGTGATGGCGAACCTTGGCACTGCAGATGTTTTGGAACCACATTTCCCATGATGCTCACCTACACTGTAGAGTGCATTAGCATCATGGGAAATATAGTTCCAAAACCTCTAGGGTGCCAATGTTTGCCATCACTGGTATAGAATATACAAACCCGATTCCAAAAAAGTTGGGACACTGTACAAACTGCGAATAAAAACAGAATGCAAAGATGTGGAAGTTTCAAATTTCAATATTTTATTCAGAATACAACATAGATGACATATCAAATGTTTAAACTGAGAAAATGTATAATTTTAAGGGAAAAATAAGTTGATTTTTAATTTCATGGCATCAACACATGTCAAAAAAGTTGGGACAAGGCAATGTTTACCACTGTGTGGTATCCCCTCTTCTTTTTATAACAGTCTGCAAATGTCTGGGGACTGAGGAGACAAGTTGCTCAAGTTTAGGAATAGGAATGTTGTCCCATTCTTGTCTGATACAGGCTTCTAGTTGCTCAACTGTCTTAGGTCTTTGTCGCATCTTCCTCTTTATGATGCACCAAATGTTTTCTATGGATGAAAGATCTGGACTGCAGGCTGGCCATTTCAGTGTCCGGATCCTTCTTCTACGCAGCCATGATGTTGTAATTGATGCAGTATGTGGTCTGGCATTGTCATGTTGGAAAATGCAAGGTCTTCCCTGAAAGAGACGACGTATGGATGGGAGCATGTGTTGTTCTAGAACTTGGATATACCTTTCAGCATTGATGGTGCCTTTCCAGATGTGTAAGCTGCCCATACCACACGCACTCATGCAACCCCATACCATCAGAGATTCAGGCTTCTGAACTGAGCGCCGATAACAACTCGGGTTGTCCTTGTCCTTTTTAGTCCGGATGACATGGCGCCCCAGTTTTCCAAAAAGAACTTCAAATTTTGATTCGTCTGACCACAGAACAGTTTTCCAACTTTGCCACAGTCCATTTTAAATGAGCCTTGGCCCAGAGAAAACTCCTGCACTTCTGGATCATGTTTAGATATAGCTTCTTTTTTGGCCTATAGAGTTTTAGCCGGCAACGGTGAATGGCACGGTGGATTGTGTTCACTGACAATGTTTTCTGGAAGTATTCCTGAGCCCATGTTGTGATTTCCATTTCGGTAGCATTCCTGTATGTGATGCAGTGCCGTCTAAGGGCCCGAAGATCACCGGCATCCAGTATAGTTTTCTGGCCTTGACCCTTACACACAGAGATTTTTCCAGAAACTTTGGATGATATTATGCACTGTAGATGATGATAACTTCAAACTCTTTGCAATTTTTCTCTGAGAAACTCCTTTCTGATATTGCTCCACTATTTTTTGCCGCAGCATTGGGGGAATTGGTGATCCTCTACCCATCTTGACTTCTGAGGGACACTGCCACTCTGAGAGGCTCTTTTTATACCCAATCATGTTGCCAATTGACCTAATAAGTTGCAAATTGGTCCTCCAGCTGTTCTTTATATGTACATTTAACTTTTCCGGCCTCTTATTGCTACCTGTCCCAACTTTTTTGGAATGTGTAGCTCTCATGAAATCTAAAATGTGCCAACATTTGGCATGACATTTCAAAATGTCTCACTTTCAACATTTGATATGTTATCTATATTATATTGTGAACAAAATATAAGTTTAAGAGATTTGTAAATGAGTCCATTCCTTTTTAACTCACAATTTGTACAGTGTCCCAACTTTTTTGGAATCGGGTTTGTATATGTAGTGCTCTAATCCCAGCACTTAGAGTAGCGCTTTGAGCAGTGGTCCAAATCTCCAGCATACTGCCTGCATAGGGCAACCTAACCCTAGCTGCAACACTATAGTACATTAAAAAATAAATAAAAAAGATGTTACTGTTTATGTAACCTGAATACAATAAAGTGTTAAAAAAGAGGCATCAACTGTGCTTTAAAAGAAAACTTAGTTTTTTTTCCTACACTATGCACAAAGCACACTGGGGCAGATTCAAAATTGGAGTAGAAGCAGAACGATTTTATTATTTTCCCATGCCAAGGTCAATAAACAGTATTCCAGTGTTCATAAATCAGCCCCAATACTTTATCAATATTACAATGCAGGACTGATAGAAAGTCAATTTGAAATATTCACTTTCAGATAAAAATATAGTATTTACAGATCTATTTGCACTAACTAGAATTGTGAACAGCGAGGTTACTCAGGATTTGTGGGATTTGATACACACTTTATTATACACTCACCAGTCACTTTATCAGGTACACCTTGTTAGTACCGGGGTGGACCCCATTTTGCCTTCAGAACTGCCCTAATTCTTCATGGCGTAGATTCAACAAGGTGTTAGAAACATTCATCAGAGATTTTGATCCATAGTGACATGATAGCGCCATACAGTTGCTGCAGATTTGTTGGCTGCACATCCATGATGCAAATCTCCTGTTCCACCAGATACCAAAAGTGCTCTATTGGATTGAGATCTGGTGACTGTGGAGGCCATTGGAATACAGTGACATCAATGTCATGTTCAAGAAACCAGTGGTGAGATGATTTGAGCTTTGTGACATGGTGCATTATCCTGCTGGAAGTAGCCATCAGAAGATGGGTACACTGTAGTCATAAAGGGATTGACATGGTCAGCAACAATACTCAGGTAGGCCGTGGTGTTTAAACCATGCTGAATTGCTACTAAAGGGCCAAAAGTGTGACAAGAAAATATCCCTCACACCATTACACCACCTTCAGCCTGAACCATTGATACAAGGAAGAATGGATCCATGCTTTGATGTTGTTTATGCCAAATTCTGACCCTACCATCTGAATGTCTCAGCTGAAATCGAGACTCATCAGACCAAGAAACTTTTTCCAATCGTCTATTGTCCAATTTTGGTCAGCCTGTGCGAACTGTAGTCTCAGTTTTCTGTTCTGACAGGAGTGGCACCCGGTATGATCTTCTGCTGCTGTAGCCCATCTGTTTCAAGGTTTGATGTGCTGTGGTTTATAGATGGTATTCTGCATACCTTGGTTGTAACAAGTGATTATTTGAGTTACTTTTGCCTATCATCTCAAATCATTCTGCCCATTCTCCTCTGACATCAACAAGGCATTTTCATCCACACAACTGCCACTCACTGGATATTTTCTCTTTTTTGGACCATTCTCTGTAACCCCTAGAGATGGTTGTGTGTGAAAATCCCAGTAGATCAGCAGTTTTTGAAATACTCAGACCAGCCTGTCTGCCACTAACAACCATGCCACATTCAACGTCACTTAAATGCCCTTTCCCACCTATTCTGATGCTCGGTTTGAACTTCAGCAAGTTGCCATCACCACATCTAGATGCCTAAATGCATTGAGTTGCTGCCATGTAATTGGTTGATTAGCAATTTGTGTTACCAAGCAATTGAACAGCTGTACCTAAGACAGTGGCTGGTGAGTGTAATTCCCTGCAAGTATTTTTATAACAATCGAATACAGTGATATCCAGGAAAATGAAATATTACCTCTCACTGTTTTCAGCCAGTCAATGTTATGTGATCTCAGGTCACCTTCATCTGTAATAACCCGACCAGGAATTAATTTATGGAAGTGACTGAGATCCTCAGCTGTGACTTCTGAAAATGGCAGACGGGACACGCAATACCGCTCGGTGGTGAGAGGAGGGTCTGCAAGGGAGCTCATAGATCTGCAATATATTAGTAGATTTGTGCCTCTCCATCTATGATTTGTCAGGCAGAGAACTCTCCCTGCTGTCTGCGACGTCCTCATATACAACCGGAATCCTGATAGACTCATATCCAACCTAATGGGACACAAAGAAAAAAATGATGATGCTTGTAGTTTCGCTTTGTAATGACCAATGCAACTAGATCTATAATGTTACTAAAATTGATTATCACCTCTATACAGTTAGCTCATGTATGAAAATATTCCACTTAATATTATTATGTAGCAGGTTTTCCAGGCCTGTGGCCTGATGTGGGTCTGCCATGGTTACCTTTCCACCCCATGTGAGCTGCGGCCCTGGTTGTAGAGACTGAGACATGGACAACTCCGGCATCTTTGTTTTGTTGTAGATAAAGGGGATGGGAGAAGGGAATGAGTGGGATACTCCTTTAGGCTTCAACTATGTACACTTGGGACTTGGTTCCTGAAAAATGCCCGTTGGCGCTTCCTAGACGCCAACCAATGCTCACTAACTCTGAGAATACTCTGTAGCTAAATAGAAGTGCTGAATCCTTGACTTAAAGTCCAAAAGATCCAGGACTGTGAAATTGTAGAACCACCGACACTGTTACATTGCAACAAGTCACTGGATACTTCCCTCCCGCCTTGCTTTGGCTTGAGGTAGTATGTTGTAGAACTGTAAATCCCAACTGGCACGCTCTTTATACAATTCAGGGTCCAATAGTAAGTGCCCCCTTTTACTTTAATCCTTAGGGGTTAACTGTCTATGTACCCCCCTCTGTAACTTCAGGGTCCTCAGCCTAGGTACCCCCTTTCCGCTAGCTGGCACTGGATCCCAGAACCTCTTCCGGAGTGCTCCCCTTTAACTTGGCAGACCCCCCAGGGGCAATCCTCAGTACTCACGATCTTTGTAGGCTTTCCTGGGACTGAACCCCTCTTGCTCTCCGCTGGTTCTCGGCACACCGGATCCCCTCAGCTCAACTTAGCACTCTCTGGATTCTCAAGCGAAACCCCGAGACATCCTCTTCCTCAAACAGGAGGAGAGACAGCCTGCACTCTCCATCCTGGGACTCTGCTCCTGCCAAAGACATCGTGTCATGTGCCACTCCCAAACCTATACCCACTCCCAGAATCCCTTGCAGCACAATCTGCCTTCTGGGGTAGTTACAAGCCTGGATGTGTCTCCTGATTGGGTTTCCTCCATCACCCTATGAGAAGCCTCTCACAGGAGCCAGTGGGGAGACTCCCCCTTCAGCAAGCACACCTGGAAACCATGACACCCTTGCTAAATAAATCACAGCCCTGCTGTTAAGCAGACAAGGCCCACTATACCTTTACCTAGCTCCTACCTGTAGGGTGCTACACTTATAATGTAAGTTTTGGGCTGCAACATAGCACTTCCACCTTTCTTGCCTAGGTGAAAACGGTGTTTGTACTCCCCGATTCTGCGTGTGCTCAGATACCTGTATGCTGTAGGACTTCAGGTCTCTGCAGAGTACTAGGAGATATCTTTGCACGAACGAGGTTCCTGTACATGTGTAAAGACGTGGCTGGTATGCAAGTCCCCCACATGTATGCAGGTGTGCCGCAGGGTTTCTGTAGGCACCCAAAGGCTGGACAGAGCCCTCTGGCACATGTGCACATGTACTAGAATGTACGCGTCCAGCAGCGATCACCGCAAGTTATCGCTGGCTGTACAGAGAGCCGTGAATAGTTGTGGCCGCTAGCTACCTGTCATTATAGTGAACAGGGCCAGCGACCGCACCTACCTAGCCCTAGCGAGGAAGTCATTCTTGACGTAACGTGTATAGGGGACAGAGCCTGTCTGCGGACGCCGTATCTTAAGCCTTGAGTGTAGAGAGATCTCTTATTCTCTCATATCGTCTGTACCAGTGTTAATTTCGTAGACTAAAACCGACTAAAACGTTTTCGTCGACTAACACAATTCAGATGACTAAAATACGACTAAAACTAAAATGGCATTTTAGTCTTAAGACTAAAATACGACTAAAACTAAAATGGCATTTTAGTTAAAAGACTATAACTAAAACTAAATCGAAATTTGCTGCCAAAAATTAACACTGGTGCATGCTCAAAGCATAAATAATAACATATTAGATTTTTCACTCCAGGACCAGCAGTAGTATATAATGAGTTTGGAAATTGTAGAGAAATGCTTAAATAATGCATTACAAATTACAATTGAACTACACCCATTCGATTATAGATGACTAAAATGAGTTTTAGTCGACTAAAATGTAAGGCGTTTTAGTCGACTAAAATATACTGGAGTTTTAGTCGACTAAATACGACTAAAACTAAAACACTTGCAGAAGACTAAAATAGGACTAAAACTAAAATGCCATTTTAGTCCTAAGACTAAGACTAAAACTAAATTGAAATTTGCTGCCAAAATTAACACTGGTCTGTACAGCCCGCACAGCTGATGTGCCCTCATTGTGACTAACATTTTTATTTTGTTAAAGTATTTGATCAGACAGAGAGCACTAGTTCCCATTCTTTTTGTATTTGAGGAAATTTGGAAGGGCTCGGATACCTGATCCAGCCCATGACTGTCTCCAGACCTACCAAACCACTATTATCCATAGAGGATGAACAGCTGATCTTACTCTGCTAAGCACGGAGATCGGTGTATGAGGCATACCCATGCTATTAGACTGAATACCTGTGGAGTCCAATACACCATACTGCTATTATCCCCAGGAGGGACAGCTGATTATGACCCACTGGGAACAGGGGTCCTAATGTGAAGTGAGAGGCTTGGCATCACGGGTGAAGGAGAAGCACGGAGCACTTAAGTTTCCTTATTCACATTTGGATCACATTGTGGACTTTAACATATTTATGTCCTGATTTATTTGCCTTGTTTTCATGTATTCATTAGTGATTTTTTTAGCAGATGCACTAAGCACTTTAATTTTTCACATTCACTGAGTGGTTTACACAGAAGTTTTATATTGTACTTCAGTTTATTGATTTACATCTATTATCTTGATTATTTATTTTATCTGGCGCTACACTTTTTTGGTATACAGTGACCGCACCTAACCGCTGAGAGCCGCAGCAGAAACCTCCTCTACAATTTGCACCAGTCTTAATAGCCTAGATATCATCTGTATTGCATACTTACATTGCCCCAGTGCCAAGCGTTCTCTGATTGGATTAGATGGGGAGGAGGGAAGGTGACAGATCATACCTTTTCGTGAACTTAGCCTTTAAACCCATATTAGGTTATTTTTTTGCAGTTCTGCTAGGGAGATTTTCCTTCACTTCCTGTTTTGGAGATACAACAGGAATTGGGAGGAAATCTCTCAAAAGCATGGGGAATTCCCATCTTAGACAGCTGTCATTCAAACATTTGTCTCTATTAGATTTCCTCTCACCTATTGTTCTTAGTTTAGGATTTCCCCTCATTCACTGTCACAGTGACAAGGGTCACCTGTTCAAAAAGATGGATGGGTCTCCCCAGCAGGAACACAAACTTTGCAGAGGGTTTAGCCTTTTACTACTCAATGTAAAACCAAAAAAATGTTTTGCCTTTACATACTCTAAGGGCCACCATACAAGTTGTAATCAGGTCATACATTAAATTTTTAGTATCCTTTCACTGTGTCTCCACATTAAAGAATCATCCCTTTGGAGTATCACTGGTTATATTATAGACTTTCACCTTTTTACTAGTACGCAGTATTGTATTGTGTCTATATATTTTTTCTATCTTTGGATGATGACGGGTGGTTTATCATCACTGTTTATATATCACCTTTTTTATATGATTTGTGTTTGTCACTATACACAATTTTTGGTATTTTTGTTTGTTTGGGTGTTATTTCACTGTTTAGTTGCAGCTTCTATTCATCAATTTATTTTCTTTAGTGTTGTTTAGCGCAGTTATTTTTTTCCTTTTCACATGATTTGAGAAATTGTAAAGTCATACGATCACTTGCATAGGCTATCAAAGGCACAGTGTACCTTTAACAGGCTATCAAAGGTACCCAAAGTATCCAGGGCTCTGCTGTCCTACCTACAGACCTGGGAGCAGCATGTGGGTGAAAAGGGGGTGGAACGGGCGGAGACCAGGGAACGTCGATTTTCGCGGATCTCCTCTCCAGTGAATGAAAACAGAAGAAATGTGCATTACATCACTTCTGGGTTCAGCTGCCACTTTCCCCGGCTGCTGTGGTGGGCAAAAAGCTAAAGGGGCATGATCTGATTTCCCAGCAATGAGAACCCCTACCTGATAGCAATAAAGTAAATTGCAAAATGCAAAAAAAATAACACATCAAACACATTAAACATGGTATATCACGGTAAGAGTCAAAGCAATAATTCTAGAGCCATTATTTACAGTTGGCGCTTAACTGATGAAGCATGAAAGCTTTATAAAGCAACAACTACTGACAATTTTGGACACCAAATTTTCTTGCTATTTCATGGGCGTGTACCATTGGCTGAGAGTGCAGATCGGGAGCCAATCGGCAGACCTTTTCAGTAGGGATGCACCAAAATGACAATTCTGGGCCGAAACTGAAACCGAAAATGCAGGATACCCTTGGCCGAAAACCGAAAATTACTTTTTTCCCCCAAATGATTTTAAAATAGATAGAACAGGGGCATACGCCAGAACCAGGCAGCTATGTACACCTGTAGCTGCCACCCTGTCACAGTATATGTACTGTGACGGGTTGGCAAGAGGTTAATTTAATTACCAATGGTATTTGTATTATGCAGCATGAGGGGGTTAATGTACTGCCACTGCTGGTCAGTGATGCATCAGTGACTGACCAGTGGCAGTTAATTAACCTCTTTGTGCTGCATTAGTGCAACCAGTGTCAGTGTTAATTAACACTGGTTGCACTGATGCTGGTTGCACTAATGCAGCACAAAGGGGTTAATTAACTGCCACTGGTCGGTCACTAATGCATCAGTGACCAGCAGTGGCAATACATTAACCCCCTCATGCTGCATAATACAAATACCATTGGTAACCTCGCCTCAGCCCCCCCCCCCGCCTCAGTGCCCCTCCCCCCCCCCCCAATGATGCAATCTCCTTACTTGTCAGCACCTCCATGTCACTGGCATTTAAACTCTCCGCTCCTCCTGTATCCTTCCTTTAAAAAGTCCCACCTCTGGCCGGCAGCCCGCCTCCTGGTGATGTCACTACTACGACTATGTGTATGAATGAACTAACACACCGGGCGGGTATCAGGCGGGTATCTCCGCTGACAGGGAAGTGAAGGGCTCACTTAGTTATAGCTATTAGCGGCCGCTCGCCTGCCCACCCGGTGTGTTAAGCACCGTACACACGATCAGATTATCGAACGATCTGTCGTCCGTTTTTTGTGGCATGCTAGTCTGATGTGGAAAGTGAAGAGGTTATTTTCATACGTGTTTTCCCGTACGACAGAATACTACTTCAGAAGTGATGTCATGTGTTGGATTGCTTTGTATGTGTTCTTTCTCTCTGAGCATGCCTAGTCTTGCTCTTAAGATTTTTTTCTGTCAAAATCTTTACTAATGAGACGAAAATCGGACGTTGTTTTGACGGACGACAAAAATTATATAGCCTGCACATCAGGATTTTGTCAGCCGAAAAGTCGGAGTTGGCTGTTGAAAGCACCATACTAACAACCCGAAAATCGACAAATCGGTCGTCGGACGAATTTTCCCTACAGATTTTCTTATCGTGTGTACGGGCCATTAGTTCATTCATACACATAGTCGTAGTAGTGACATCACCTGGAGGCGGGCCGCCGGCCAGAGGCGGGACCTTTGAAACCTGCGCTGCGCCCGTGCTAGCCATTATTAATATCGGCATCTTTAACCCATTTTCGGCCAAAAGTTTCGGTTGCCGAAATTTCGGTGCACCGCTACTTTTCAGTCACGCCCCTTCAACAGAAGTTGGACCGATTCCAGTACACACAGGCCAAATGTCGGCCAGTTTCTATTGAACCGGCCAATCCGGCCCAACATTCGGCCCATATGTACTAGGCTTAAGGGAAGACTGTTGAAGAAGGATCACTCCAGGCACTGACCAAGTGGATTCCCCATCTGGGCTGAGCTTACAAAAGCTTCCTTTGCCTATTCTGTAAAAATATGGGCAAAAAAATCCGGAGAGTGCAATTCTTGGAGTGCGGTAAAGGGAAGACCAGTGGATCGTTTTTGCCATAGATTTCACTGACAAACTGGGTGGACATTGGAAGCTTTAAACAATATATTGTTCCACATAACTCCTGGCTTGGACACGGATTTGTAGTCTGTGTGTTTTTGTGGACATATTAACTCAGTACTGTATATACTTTTGGATTTGTTGAGTAATTATTTCATATTAACAGTTTTATGTTATTTTATAGTGGTAATCATTTTAGCGCTGTGCTGATTAGGGGATTTGGGGTCTCCATTATCTTCACAATTTTCTACAGTTTTATTGTTTTTTTTCTTTCTGTAGTAGAGTGACTGTTAGGCTGGGTTCACATATCTGCAGCTGCATTTTGCAGTCCGAAGTCCACTGTGTTTCTGTTCACTGGTTCAAGTGCAACTTTTTCCCTGAATTCACACCTGAACCTGGACCAAAAAAGCACGGGACCCTTTTCAAAACCACACCATGGCCGCCCGCATATGTGTGAACTGGCTCCATTGAAAGCCGGTCACATTCATAAGTTATACGAATTGGATTCGGTTAAAAACGCATCCAATGTGCATATACACTATACTGTCAAGAGTATTGGGGCGTCTGCCTATACACACACATGAACTTTAATAATATGCCAGTCTTGGTCCATAGGGTTCAATATTGAGTTGGCCCACCCTTTGCAGCTTTAACAGTTTTAATTCTTCTGGGAACGCTGTCCAAAAGATTTAGGAGTGTGTCTATTGGAATGTTTGACCATTCTTCCAGAAGCACATTTGTGAGGTCAGACACTGATGTTGGACGAGAAGGCCTGGCTCGCAGTTTCCGCTCTAACTCATCCCAAAGGTGTTCTATCGATTTGAGGTCAGGACACTGGTGCACAGCCATGTTGGAACAGGAAGGGGCCATTCCCAAACTGTTCCCACAAAGTTGGGAGCATGAAATTTTCCAAAATGTCTTGGTATACTGACGCCTTAAGAGTTCCCTTCAGAACTAAGGGGCCAAGGCCAACCCCTAAGAAACAACCCCACACCATAATCCCTCTCCACCAAATGATTTCGACCAGTGTACAAAGCAAGGTCCATAAAGACATGGATAAGCAAGTTTGGGGTGGAGGAACTTGACTGGTCTGCACAGAGTCCTGACCTCATCCTGAAAGAACACTGCTGGAATGAATTAGAGCGGAGACTGCAAGCCAGGCCTTCTCGTCCAACATCAGTGCCTAACCTCACAAATGTGCTTCTGGAAGAATGGTCAAACATTCCCATAGACACACTCCTAAATCTTGTGGACAGCCTTCCCAGAAGAGTTGAAGCTGTTATAGCTCCAAAGAGTGGGCCAATTCAATATTGAACCCTACGGACCAAGACTGGGGTGCCATGAAAGTTCATGGGCGTGTAAAGGCAGGTGTCTCAATCTTTTTGACATTATAGTGTGTGTGAACCCAGTCTGAGAATAAAAAACATGCCTCTTTTTGTTATTTTTTTGGTGTGTATTTTTGTGTGAGTGGATTAAGTCATTGTAACAAAGCACAGAAGGGTTTCAAATTCACTAAAGTAGTAAATGTTAATTGAGAAAATTAAGTTCAATTTTAACTACTTGCCGACCGCCCCACGCAGATTGACTGCTGCAGGGTGGCTTGGCTGCGCATAATCACGTGATTAGGCACAGCAGGAAGCAGACCAGGGGAGAAGCGGGCTCAATGGCCGCTGGCCTCCCGCGATCTTCGGCAAAACTGACAGGAGAGCTGCCTGGAATGTAAACAATGTAAGATGGTTCTACTGTCAGAGGAAGATCGTGTGATTAAGCTAAGCTGAATCACAGATCTCTCTCTGCCTCTGTTCAATCCAGCCCTCCACACAGTTAGTAAGCACGTTGATGGAACACATTTAACCCCTTGATCACTCCCCCAGTGTTAACCCCTTCCCTGCCAGTGTCATTTTACAGTAACAGTGCATATTATTTAGTACTGATCACTGTACTAATGTCACTGGTCCACGAAAAAAAGTGTCACTTTGCAGCGGACAAATCTGACACTATGTCGCAGTCCCAATAAAATCACTGATCACCGCCAATACTAATAAAAAAAATAAAAAATAAAAAGTCCATATCCCATAGCTTGTAAACGTTATAACTTCTGTGCAAACCAATTATTTTACGCTTTTTGGGATTTTTTTTTACCAAAAATATGTAGCAGAATACAAATTGGCGTAAACTGATAAAAAAAAAAATGTTTTTAAAAAAATTTTTAATCGGGAATGTTTTATAGCAGAAAGTAAAAAATATGTTTTTCAAAATTGATGCTCTTTTTTTGTTTATAGTGCAAAAATGAAAAACCGCAGAGGTGATCAAATACCACCAAACAAAAGGACTATTTGTGGGAAAAAAGGACATCAATTGAACTTGGGTACAGCGTCGCACGACCGTGCCATTGTCAGCTAAAGCAACGCAGTGCCGAATCGCAAAAAATGGCCTGGTCATTAAGGGGGTAAAACTTTCCAGGGCTGAAGTGGTTAAAGCCGTATTCAACCCATAACCAAACATAAGTATAATCTTCAGCTTACCAATTCTTAGATGCGGTGGCTACATTCGTTTGTTTTTTAGGCTTTTTTTCCATTATTTTCCTCTGGTAATTCAGCATGTATAACGGAATTTTTGTAAAATATTACCGTAAAATTCCTTTCTCTGAGTCCTCCGACAGTCGCCGCCCATTCACACAGTCTTCACCAATGGGTATTGACCTTTGCTCCGCAGGAGTAGCTAGGCACAAAATTTGTTAGTAACAAAGACTTTTAGCATAGACACACCCCTAGGGGCTGTCCCACTAGTAAATACCTCCCTGCACCAGCATTTCCAACTCAGTTTGGTAGCATAGCAGTAAGAGTACACAAAAAACCCCAAAAGAGGGGCGGCGACTGTCGGAGGACTCAGAGAAAGGAATTTTACGGTAAGATTTTACAAAAATTCAGTTTTCTCTTACGTCCTCCGACAGTCGCCGCCCACTCACACAGTCTTCACCAATGGGATGTCCCAAAGCAGTGTAGACATGAGGGGTGGGAGACGCAGCCGCAGAAAGAGCAACGCAGTACCCACATCAGAGAAAGGAACCTTACACACAGTAAGAGAACCAGCTGGGCAACAGGAACGTGCTCAACAGGAGCAACAACCCAGGAAAACATGTAACCCAGGGGCAAAACACCCCAACAGCCAAAGACCCAAACACAAGGGTCCCTATGGCGCTGCCGCACTAAGAACTTTACGGCCAAAGGAGGCATCGGCCGATGCCTGAACATCCACCTTATAAAACTTGGAGAAGGTGTGCACGGACGACCAAGTCGCCGCCTTACACACCTGGGCCACTGAAGCCTGATGCCGGAAGGCCCAAGACGCACTCAAAGACCTGGTAGAGTGCGCCTTCACAGGGAAGGGCGGAACCCTTTCCTTCAAGGCATAGGCCTGCACAATGGTTTGTCTGATCCATTTGGCGATGGTCGCTGCCGACGCCGCCATGCCCTTCCGAGGTCCCTCAGGAAGGACAAAGAGGGAATCCGACTTGCGAAAAGATTTAGTGGACAACAGATAAACCCTGATCGCCCGGACAACATCCAAGGAATGCAAGGCAACTTCCTTAGGATGTTTGGGCTTCGCACAGAGCGAAGGCAAGACAATGTCTTCATTAAGGTGAAAATCAGAGATCACTTTTGGAAGAAAGGACGGGTTAGGTCGCAAGACCACCTTATCCTTGTGTGAAGCACCAAATAGGGAGAGCGGCAGGACAACGCCGCCAGCTCCGACACTGCGAGCCGAAGTGATCGCCACCAAAAAGGTGACCTTTTTAGACAGCAGAGGTAACGAGATCTCCCTGATCTTCTCAAAGGGAGTGCGCTGTAACACGGACAGAACCAAGTTCAAGTTCCACGGAGGCAAGGGCTCCCTTCGAGCAGTGGCGTAGCGTGGGTTGTCAGCACCCGGGGCCAGGCAAGTAATTTGCGCCCCCTAACCCGCGGGATTTTAGCACTCGAGTCTCTTCCACTAGATTAGTTAAAGAAACCCTTACCCCTAAGCACATATATTGTTTATTATGAAAATACTAATGTAATTACTAATTAAAGTAAAATGCATCTAAATACAAGTCTGAATGACCAGCAAGCCCCCTTTCAATGCAGAGAGACCAGCGTGCCCCCTTTCAACGCAGAATGACCAGCGTGCCCCCTTTCAATGCAGACAGACCAGCGTGCCCCCTTCAATGCAGAGAGACTTTCCTTTGAGCGGCGGCTTCTCCTCAGTTCCCTGCATCTCCTCGAGTCCTCCCGCCTCCTCCTCGGCCAATGGCATGCGTTCGCCTTTCGGCCAATCAGGAAGCTGGTCTGGGACCCGCTTCCTGATTGGCCAGGAGGATCCGTGTGACAATAGCAAATTTTCATTCGCTATTGTCACACAATGGGTGGGCTCGGGGTGCACTGCTCTGCGCCCCAGGTCCACCTTTTTTGAAGCCTATTAGAGCCTCTGGCTCTAATCAGGTGATTAAAAAAAAAAACCCCACTCTGTGACAGCGCCAGGCTGCTGACTTACTCGCTGCGAAATTGACCGAGCAGTGAGGATAGGCAGCATAGGCGGGGCTTGGCTTGCAACGCCACCCCACCCTACACCAATGGACAGGTGAGGCACAGTCCAGCCCCGCCCCGACCCACCATTTTTAGCCATAGTGTGGCCGCGCTGGACATCTCCCAGCCTAAAGATGGAGGCAGCCGCAGACAGTGTGTGAACTGTGTATGTCAGAGTCAGACAGACAGAGTGACACTGCAGATGCGCCCCCCCAGATGTTGCGCCCGGTGCGGCTGGCCCCCCCTGCACCCCCCACGCTACGCCACTGCCTTCGAGGAGGGGCCGAATGACGCACCCCTTCAACAAAGGTGTGAATTAAGGAATTAGACGCCACAGGGCGCTGAAAAAGAACAGCCAGTGTAGAAATCTGGCCTTTTATTGTGGCCAGCGCCAAACGCTAGTCCACCCCAGTTTGGAGGAAAGCCAGCACTCTCGACACCGAGTATGAGCGAGGGGAAAACCCCCTGGACTCACACCAGGCAAAGTACGCTTTCCAAGCACGGTAATAAATCTTCCCCGATGAGGCTTTTCTAGCCTTGATCAAAGTAGGATTGACCTCAGGGGAGAGACCCTTGTCTCTCAGGACCTGGCTTTCAACAGCCAGGCCGTTAAAGCCAGCAACTGTAAAGCAGGATGGAATATCGGCCCTTGAGACAGAAGGTCTTCCCGGATCGGCAGGCGCCACGGAGGCTCGACTGCCAGATGAACGAGGTCCGCGTACCAAGACCGGCGAGGCCAGTCCGGTGCCACCAGAATCACCGTGTGCGGTTCCAAGGCCAACCTGCGAAGGAGCCTGGACAGCAGCTGAATTGGAGGAAAGGCATACATCAGACGATACTGATGCCAAGGCGCCACCAATGCGTCCGAGGCGTCCGCCCGAGGGTCGTGCGTCCTTGCCACGAACCTTTCCACCTTGTTGTTTAGACGAGACGCGAACAGGTCCACATCTGGTGAACCCCACCTCGCGCACAACATCTGAAAGACATCCGGGTGTAAGGACCATTCCCCCTGGTCCAGGGTCTGGCGGCTCAGATAATCTGCCTGCCAGTTTTCCACCCCCGGTATGTGTACTGCCGTTATCGCCGGGACGTGAGTCTCGGCCCAAGACAGAATGTCGGTCACCTCCCGGGCTGCTGGGGCACTCCTGGTGCCCCCTTGGTGGTTGATGTAGGCCACTGCGGTGGCATTGTCCGTCTGAACCCGAACCGGACGGCCTTGAAGTCTTACTGACCACCGGAGAAGGCAAAGCTTTATCGCCCTCAATTCCAGGATGTTGATCGGAAGGGAGGATTCCTCCTCCGACCAAGTTCCCTGGGCAGACAGGTTGCCCAGAACACCACCCCAGCCCGACAGACTGGCACCCGTGGTGACCACCGTCCAGTGCAATGGACGAAAGGACTTGCCCCCCGACACTGCCGGGGACTGGAGCCACCACAGAAGGTCCCTTCTGGTGCGGCAGCTCAGTGAGATCCACAGATCCAGAGACTGAGGTCGCCCGTCCCACTTGGCGAGAATCTCCGCTTGGAGACACCGCCTGTGAAACTGAGCAAAGGGGATCGCCTCGAAAGCCGAGACCATCAACCCCAGGCACCTCATGCAGGTCCTGAGTGACGAGGATCGGTTGTCCATGAGGGACCTGACTTCGTCCTGAAGCGTCCGGAGCTTGTCCTCCGGCAGGAAGATCTTTGCCTGAGCAGAGTCCAGAACCATCCCCAGGTAGGGAAGGCGAACTGAAGGAGACAGCGTCGACTTCGGAACATTGATGGTCCAGCCGAACTCCTGAAGTGTCCGGACCGTAGTGGACAAGTCGCTCAGTAGGTTCTGACTGGCACTCGATCTTAACAGGAGATCGTCCAGATATCCCAAGACCGCAATGCCCTGGGCTCGCAACAGGGCCAGAACAGGCGCCAGAACCTTGGTAAAAACCCACGGAGCCGAAGCGAGACCGAAAGGTAACGCCACAAACTGGTAATGGTCCTCCGCAAAGGCGAACCGAAGGTACCTCTGGTGGCCTTCAAAAATGGGGATGTGTAGGTACGCATCCTTCAAGTCGATGGAGGCCATGAATTCCCCCGGGCTCAGGGCAGCCACCACTGAGCGCAGGGATTCCATGCGAAACTTCCGAACACGCACGAATCGGTTCAGAGCTTTCAAGTCCAGGATCGGACGTACCTTGCCCTCCTTTCTGGGCACAGTGAACAGATTGGAGTAAAACCCCCGAAATCTGTCCCGATGAGGCACCGGAACCACCACCCCCTGGGCCCGCAGATCCCGCACCGCTAGGTGCAGATCCCGCAAACGCTCCGAAGGCAGCTGAAGATTCGAGGGAAAAAATCTTCCCGCCGGCCGAGAAAGGAATTCGATCTTGGACCCTGATCGAACGATTTCCTGAACCCATTTGTCCTGAATGCGGAACAGCCAAGGTTGGAGGAAACCGCGCAAACATCCCCCCACCCCAGAAACGGGTGAGGGCGTCCCTTCAGGCGGACGTGGAGTGGGGCGCAGAACCGACTTGTCCGGACTTCTGCTTACCTGCCCAAGGCTTCTTCTGGCTACCTTGGCCTTTGAAGGGCTTGCCCTTGGACTGCGACCGAAAGGCACGAAGGACCCCTGAGAGGGCCTAAAAGTGGAGCCCCTCTTGCCGTGAAAGGACTTGTTCTTCGGATTCTGGGGTAAGAGAGTGTTCTTGCCCCCAGTGACTCCTTTTACCAGAGTATCCAAAGCCTCGCCAAAAATACGAGATCCAGCATAGGGAAAATCCGCCACCGTTTTGCGAGATGATTGGTCAGCCGACCAACTTTTTAGCCAGATCAGTCGACGGTTGAGCACCGCGACACTAGACAGGCGTGCAGCTAAAGGGGCCTCATTCAAGGCTGCATCGCACAAATACATGACCCCCTGATGGATCTGGTCCACCATAGCC
The DNA here is from genome assembly GCF_965119305.1 of Pelophylax lessonae. Classification (NCBI taxonomy): domain Eukaryota; kingdom Metazoa; phylum Chordata; class Amphibia; order Anura; family Ranidae; genus Pelophylax; species Pelophylax lessonae. Next base: position 199,962,256 of record NC_138770.1, read on the forward strand.
AGCGTAGCCGGTGGGGCAGAATCAGCCACCAGGGTGCGTCTAAGCACCTTAGTCCAGTCTGCCACCGCCTGAGCTGCCATAACCGAAGCAAAAATAGGTTTGAGCATAGAGCCCGCCACCATATACGCGTGACGGGCAAGAGACTCCAACCTCCTGTCCGTAGGATCCAGGAAAACCGGGGTATCCTCAGTGGGAACCAGGGTAGCCTTGTTCAAAATGGCCACAGCGTGATCCACCTGGGGCGCTACGCACCAGCGCTCGTCAGTGGAAGGCGCAAAGGGATAAAGCAGTTTAAACCGACTGGGCACTGTAAAGGGCTTCTTTAAAGTGCGCCATTGCTCATTCACAGTGTGATGAAATTCAGCAGGGCAGGGGAAAACCTGCGCCGATTTGCGGGTTCTGTGTGTCCCAAAGGAGGACACCCTAGCTGGAGGAGTGGGCTCATCCTCCAGGTGCAGCGTGTCTTTTATGGAAGCGATTAGTTCATCCATGAGCGCAAGCTCTTCAGGCGAGCCAGGGGGAGAAGTATCAACCCCTTCCACCTCCGCCTCCCCCTCAGACCCCAAAAGGTCCAGAGATGAGCGAGACCCTGAAAAGGGCACTCCAGCCACAGCAGCCACATCGCCCTCTGAATCAGAGGAGATAGATAACCTGGCCCTCTTTTTTGCAGAACGTTCAGCCATTAGCACCTGCATCTGTGACACCAAAGATGCCACTACAGCGGCCAAATCAGACCCTTCGGTGGGTGCAGCAGACCCCTTGTCCCCCACCAGGGCCGGGGGGGAACTTGCTATCCTGGGAATCCATGCCAAACCAAGTATGGGACAAAAAGGCACTGGCCCTTTAAAGACCGCGGCGAGCGCAGCCCACCGTATACTCACTGTATGCACCGACCCCCACAGGGACAGAAAATACTGAGTTAGGAAGGATAGCACAGAGAAAAACCTGGAGAGAGCACTGCAGACTGCTGCCACCGATCGCTGCCCAGAGAAAAAGGAAGTGATGGCGTGGGAGGCTGAACTTATAACCTAGGAGGCTCAGGGAAAATGGCTGCCCGGCAGAAGTGATTGGAGGCTACAGGAAAATGGCCGCCGACATGTGCTCGGATCGAGCGAGCATGCCCCGTAAAAATGGCGCCGACTGGCGCCAAAAGCACAAGGCCCAGGGAAAGGCCCAGAGAAAGGCCGCAATCAGCCCACAGTAAAAAAAAACGGCGGACCGCACGGCGCCACACATGTCTGCACTCACATCACCAAAAGGTAACACCGGAGCGAGAGGGGTCCCCACCACAGTAGTGAATAAAGACTTTAACCCCCGCAGGGATCACATCAGGGAGCCCGCACACACAGACATGGGGGGAACACACAGCCACAGACTGACACCCCAGGTGCTTACCATACCGGATGGCGTGGGGAACCGTCACAAATGACAAACCCCTGTCCTCATATGACAGGGAGTGTCGTAGCCGGGATGCAGGAGATCGCAGCACACAACTGCAGAAAGCGTCCGGTGAGGTAGCCACCTCACAGGCTGCATCCCTGCAGCGAGCAGGGATGGGTCGTTCATGGCGCCAGGGCGAACCGTAGCTGAACGCTCGATGGCAGGCTGGGGATCCATCTGACCCTCAGCCCTGGAGACCCAGGGCGGCCAGTCCGATACCCAGCTCCGCATGATGTTTCTTCATCCGAAGATCCCTATCTAAGAGCTGGTAAATTAACAGCTAGTAAAGTAAAGAAAAAACACTTTGAAATAAAATCAAAAAAAGGGTAGAAGGCTGAGACTGAAGCCCCAGCACAGGAAAGCCTGACTACTCCTGGGCTAGGCAAAATCAAACTGAGTTGGGAATGCTGGTGCAGGGAGGTATTGACTAGTGGGACAGCCCCTAGGGGTGTGTCTATGCTAAAAGTCTTTGTTACTAACAAATTTTGTGCCTAGCTACTCCTGCGGAGCAAAGGTCAATACCCATTGGTGAAGACTGTGTGAGTGGGCGGCGACTGTCGGAGGACGTAAGAGAAACCTATTTTTTCTCAACAGAACAAGCTGTCCTGCAGATGTAGCAGTTAAGAATGTATAAAAACGTTATCCCAAAAGGAAAAAAGCTGCTGTAACTGCTTATGAAGTTTTCGCTGGGGTTCAGCTTCAGTTTGTTAGTGTATCCAAATCTGCTAGTACATAAAAGACTCCCCTCCCCCCAGACTGACAATGATACTGTCCAATGGTGCCCCCTGTGCTCCTTCATCCAGAGTTCATGCACTCTAATACAGGTGATGGAGCCAGATCCCCAGATGAAAACAAAGTAAAAAAAAAAAAAATGAATGCAGCCACTCCACGTAATGATTGGTAAGCTGCAATATATTACATTTTTAGTTTTGGTTTTAATACCGTTTTTGTAGAGCTGACCGGTTTCTTTTTTCTGAATGGACAAAGCTGTTTTTTCCCTAGTAAGTTACTCCAAGAAATCTTCCCCTGATCTCCAGCAACTGGTTTTCTATATGATCAGCCTGCTATAGGATGCCAATTATACCCAGATCACATGCATTGGCCTAATGTGATATGCCTTCACATATACAGTACATGGCTAGGAGTATAGATCTGCAGCAGAGGAAAAGTTATGAGGAATACATCACACAGGACAGCTATCCAGTCATGTACTTTGTACTGTTTACAGACTGCAGTACCAGCAAACACTCTCCCCTTCTTTAGATCATCCTCTCTATTCCTTGTATAGTCTATTTATTAGTTACTCAGCACTGCAGTCTATGGAAACTTCTATATAATATTATATGATCCGCACACATACACAGTACAGGCACACACATAACCTGGCTCTGCTTACTGTCACCGCAGCTACTTCCGGGGAGGAGAAGGGGCGGAGACAGAGAGCTATGACATGAGGCGTCCCTTCAGATGTGCACACTCCTTCCTGGTGCTCAGTGCTGAGGAAGAGAGAGTAACAACTAAACCGTCCTCCACACAACTCCTCCCACCAAACATTTCCTTCATATAGCATAATAATAGTGAACACTTCCTTCCTATAACCCTGGATTATGGGAGCACGAAGAACATAAATGTGCATTCATAGGCAAGAACTAAGTTTGGCACACAAAAAGAAGACACTTTTTATATATATTTTATGCGCTAAAAAATAAAAGTGTTGCACGACAACCCAGTATTATGTTGCATTATAGCGATGCACTGTCTGTCCATCCATCTCTCCTATCCCTCCTGCAGTGCTGCTCCTCCCTGCCCATCCACACATCCATCTCTCCTCCTCCTCCTCGTCCTGCAGTGCTTCTCCTCCCTGCCCATCCACAAATCCACCTCTCCTCCTCCCCCTCCTGCAGTGCTTCTCCTCCCTGCCTATCCATTCACATCCACCTCTCTTCTCCCTCCTGCAGTGCTGCTCCTCCCTGCCCATCCACACATCCATCTCTCCTCCTCCTCCTCGTCCTGCAGTGCTTCTCCTCCCTGCCCATCCACAAATCCACCTCTCCTCCTCCCCCTCCTGCAGTGCTGCTCCTCCCTGCCTATCCATTCACATCCACCTCTCTTCTCCCTCCTGCAGTGCTGCTCCTCCCTGCCCATCCACACATCCATCTCTCCTCCTCCCCCTCCTGCAGTGCTGCTCCTCCCTGCCCATCCATTCACATCCACCTCTCTTCTCCCTCCTGCAGTGCTGCTCCTCCCTGCCCATACATACACATCCACCTCTCCTCCCCCCCTCCTGCAGTGCTGCTCCTTCCTGCCCATCCATTCACATCCACCTCTCTTCTCCCTCCTGCAGTGCTGCTCCTCCCTGCCCATCCACACATCCATCTCTCCTCCTCCTCCTCCTCCTCCTCCTGCAGTGCTTCTCCTCCCTGCCCATCCACAAATCCACCTCTCCTCCTCCCCCTCCTGCAGTGCTGCTCCTCCCTGCCCATCCATTCACATCCACCTCTCTTCTACCTCCTGCAGTGCTGCTCCTCCCTGCCCATCCACAAATCCACCTCTCCTCCTCCCCCTCCTGCAGTGCTTCTCCTCCCTGCCCATCCATTCACATCCACCTCTCTTCTACCTCCTGCAGTGCTGCTCCTCCCTGCCCATCCATACACATTCACCTCTCATCCCCTCCTGCAGTGCTGCTCCTCCCTGCCCATCCATACACATCCCCCTCTCCTCCCCCTCCTGCAGTGCTGCTCCTCCCTGCTCATCCACACATCCATCTCTCCTCCTGTCCTGCAGTGCTTCTCCTCCCTGCCCATCCACCTCTCCTCCCCCTCCTGCAGTGCTGCTCCTCCCTGCCCATCCACACATCCATCTCTCCTCCTCCTCGTCCTGCAGTGCTTCTCCTCCCTGCCCACCCACACATCCACCTCTCCTCCTCCCCCTCCTGCAGTGCTGCTCCTCCCTGCCCATCCATTCACATCCACCTCTCTTCTACCTCCTGCAGTGCTGCTCCTCCCTGCCCATACATACAAATCCACCTCTCCTCCTCCTCCTGCAGTGCTGCTCCTCCCTGCCCATACATACACATCCACCTCTCCTCCTCCCCCTCCTGCAGTGCTGCTCCTCCCTGCCCATCCATTCACATCCACCTCTCTTCTACCTCCTGCAGTGCTGCTCCTCCCTGCCCATCCATACACATCCCCCTCTCCTCCCCCTCCTGCAGTGCTGCTCCTCCCTGCTCATCCACACATCCATCTCTCCTCCTGTCCTGCAGTGCTTCTCCTCCCTGCCCATCCACCTCTCCTCCCCCTCCTGCAGTGCTGCTCCTCCCTGCCCATCCACACATCCATCTCTCCTCCTCCTCGTCCTGCAGTGCTTCTCCTCCCTGCCCACCCACACATCCACCTCTCCTCCTCCCCCTCCTGCAGTGCTGCTCCTCCCTGCCCATCCATTCACATCCACCTCTCTTCTACCTCCTGCAGTGCTGCTCCTCCCTGCCCATACATACAAATCCACCTCTCCTCCTCCTCCTGCAGTGCTGCTCCTCCCTGCCCATACATACACATCCACCTCTCCTCCTCCCCCTCCTGCAGTGCTGCTCCTCCCTGCCCATCCATTCACATCCACCTCTCTTCTACCTTCTGCAGTGCTGCTCCTCCCTGCCCATCCACACATCCATCTCTCCTCCTCCTCCTCCTCCTCATGCAGTGCTTCTCCTCCCTGCCCATCCACAAATCCACCTCTCCTCCTCCCCCTCCTGCAGTGCTGCTCCTCCCTGCCCCTCCTTATACATCCAGCTCTCCTCCCCCTCCTGCAGTGCTGCTCCTCCCTGCCCATCCACACATCCACATCTCCTCTCCCTCCTACAGTGCTGCTCCTCCCTGCCCATCCATATACATCCACCTCTCCTCCTGCAGTGCTGCTCCTCCCTACCCATCCATACACATCCACCTCTCCTCCCCCTCCTGCAGTGCTGCTCCTCCCTGCCCCTCCATACACATCCACCTCTCATCCCCCTCCTGCAGTTCTGCTCCTCCCTGTCTGTCCATACACATCCACCTCTCCTCCCCCTCCTGCAGTGCTGCTCATCCCTGCCCATCCATTCACATCCACCTCTCCTCCCCCTCCTGCAGTGCTGCTCATCCCTGCCCATCCATACACATCCACCTCTCCTCCCCCTCCTGCAGTGCTGCTCCTCCCTGCCCCTCCATACACATCCACCTCTCATCCCCCTCCTGCAGTTCTGCTCCTCCCTGTCTGTCCATACACATCCACCTCTCCTCCCCCTCCTGCAGTGCTGCTCATCCCTGCCCATCCATTCACATCCACCTCTCCTCCCCCTCCTGCAGTGCTGCTCATCCCTGCCCATCCATACACATCCACCTCTCCTCCCCCTCCTGCAGTGCTGCCCATCCATACACATCCACCTCTCCTTCCCCTCCTGCAGTGCTGCCCATCCATACACATCCACCTCTCCTCCCCCTCCTGCAGTGCTGCCCATCCATACACATCCACCTCTCCTCCCCCTCCTGCAGTGCTGCTCCTTCCTTTTTGTCAATATACATCCACCTCTCCTCCCCCTCCTGCAGTGCTACTCCTCCCTGCCCGTCTATACACATCCACCTCTCCTCCCCCTCCTGCAGTGCTGCCCATCCATACACATCCACTTCTCCTCCCCCTCCTGCAGTGCTGCCCATCCATACACATCCACCTCTCCTTCCCCTCCTGCAGTGCTGCCCATCCATACACATCCACCTCTCCTCCCCCTCCTGCAGTGCTGCCCATCCATACACATCCACCTCTCCTCCCCCTCCTGCAGTGCTGCTCCTTCCTTTTTGTCAATATACATCCACCTCTCCTCCCCCTCCTGCAGTGCTACTCCTCCCTGCCCGTCTATACACATCCACCTCTCCTCCCCCTCCTGCAGTGCTGCCCATCCATACACATCCACTTCTCCTCCCCCTCCTGCAGTGTTGCTCCTCCTTGCCCATCCATACACATCCACCTCCCCTCCCCCTCCTGCAGTGCTGCTCCTTCCTTTTTGTCAATACACATCCACCTCTCCTCCCCCTCCTGCAGTGCTACTCCTCCCTGCCCGTCTATACACATCCACCTCTCCTCGCTATCCTCCTCACTAGAGTACTTACCGCACTGTGGTATTGGTGTACACGTTAGAACAATTTTTAACAAAAACATTGTGTGTTTTATTATTTTGGTGCACTCTTTCGGACATTATTATCAAGAGTTGCATTTCACTTCAAAAGGTGGGGTGCGGCTGGCACATTACATAAAATGTGTAATGACATTTTTGATTTGGCACACAGAAAATGAAACAACATTTACTCCAAAATAAGAAGTATTTCACTCTGGTAATGCACTCCAATGTATCATAGCCTTCTCCTCTGTTCTCAACACATTGTTGTGGCAGGAAATGATTGCGAGCATGGTGTCCGGAAAAGACAAGCACAAATTAAAAATAGTTCAACACTTGTGCTTTCAATCTAATTAAAGCTACTCATTTATAAATATGATGATTGACAGAATATTCAGAACATGGAGATGTTTTTTGTTATCAAACAAGCAAATCATACTTGTGGCTCATAGAGTACAGAGGAAAATTAGCTGAAAAAGTTAATCTTACCCAGCTGTGTTTTTAAACACTGGGATTCATTGGGGGAGACTTAGGCCCCTTTCACACACTCCGTCCGTCGGAGGGAGTCAGTTTTTCTCAGCGGATGATCGATCTGCCGATCCCCCGCTGAGCAGGAGAAGGACAGCTGTGTCTCCGCGCTGTGTGCGGAGACACAGCTGTCAGTTTCTAATGCATCACTATGCAGGAAATCGGATGGGAACGGACCGTTGGTCCGTTCTCATCCGATCCGATCTTCTGGTCGGATGGAAAATAGGGTTTCCATCCATCCGGATTTGATGGATCGGATGTCAGCGGACATGTCTCCTCTGATATCCGATGCCCCATAGGGGTGCATGGGGGGACCGTTCAGATCCGTTCAGAGACGGTACAGATCCGCCAAAAAAACTGACTTATTTAAACTGAAGCACTTAAACTAGGTGATGGGGGGGAGGGTACAGATGTAGAATTAGCCAGTGAGGAGCAAGGTTCAGCGGGCACAAATGGGGACATTAGAGGTAGGGTGTTCAGAATTCCTAAGCCCAAAGTGGGTATGGGGAAAATTTGCAAGAGCAGTCTAAAAACAACATCAAATGAGGATATAGTATGCAACCGGACAAAATTACGAGGTTTGTATACCAATGCTACAAGCCTGGCCAACAAGATGGGAGAGCTGGAGGTGCTGATGTATGGGGAGGACTTAGATTTTTTTGAGATTTCAGACACTTGGTTTGACAACTCTTATTATTGGCTGGCGACCATTCAGGGTATTCCCTTTATTGCATAGATAGAGAAGGTTAAAAAGGGGGAGGGCTATGTCTGTATATTAAGAACAGTGTACAGGTAAATAGGAGGGACGATATTAATAATGGAGCTAAGTAGGAGGTAGAATCCCTATGGGTAGAACTTCAAAGGGAAGGCACTATGGGGCAGTAGGCAGGATTTCTTAACCTTATCTTAAAATATTAAATAAGACACCTTCAGACTTTAACTTTGGAATTAAAGAGGCCGCGGCCGTTTATTATTTCACACATAAAGATCGATAAATCTTTTTAAACTTGAATAAAACAGCAGTATAGAAAAACAACCCGGTCCCAACGACCCAGGTTGCCATTAACAAATAAATATATCAAAACATCCAATCACAAATATAAAATAACGTCCCCCTTCGCTGTGACCGAAGGTGACCCTAAAATAACAAACTGACCGCGACAAACAAAAACAGGGGGGGGTGGGGGGGGGAACCGCTGGGCTGACTTCTTACTTCTCCTGTTGACTGGCGACGTGACGATTCATCTGTGAGGGGGCCCCTTAAATAGGACCTCTTGAACTCTTCTGACCAATCAGATTCAACTCTTCTAGGCGGGAAAAAACCCGGCTCAAACTGGTAAGGGGCTTATTCTCCCTGGATACTGGGTAAACTAACTATCCCCTATAGCCAATCAGCTTTCTTCTCATCTGACAGGCTCTAAGCTGCCTAAACACTAACTCAGCCTATTCCTTACTCTAAGCTATCCTCACCTGCCACTTCCCCATAAATAAAAGAGGCCATTCGTCCCCTTTTCTTTTATGGGGCAGTAGGCAGGATTTCTTAACCTTATCTTAACCGGTTGCCGACCGCCGCACGACTATATACTGCGGCGGTCAGCCCCGGCCAGGCAGAGTGACGTAGCGGTACGTCACCAGCCTTCGCCGCTCTGGCGCGCGCGCGCGCGCACCCGCGGTCCCGCCGATGACTCGATTGGGTTCAGAACCGATCAGTCATCAGGTCCAGGCCAATCATTTTTGGTCTGGACCTGTTGATCGGTCCTGCCCAATCAGATCTCCCTCTAAGCCTGTGAAATGTAAACACAGGCTTAGAGGAGATGTGCCCTCCCCTCCCAACGGTCTTTTTGGATCCAGCGTGAGAGGAGAGCACATCTAATTGTAAGTACAGCACCAAGCACGTACATACACAGTTAGATAGGCACATTTCACCCCCGATCGCCCCCCCAATTAACCCCTACAGCACCTGACACAACACACACTATATACAGCATATAGCATATACCTATATACCTGTATAAGTGTGATTTGTGAACAGGTGTAGCCCTTGCGACCCCCCCTTTTCCACTCAAATTACCCCCCACCCCCCCCTAATAAAGATTTAACCCACTGATCCCCCCTGAACCCCCCCTGATCACCGCCGTTAACCCCTACACCCTCTGTCACATCAGCACTAATACAAACGCAATATACGGTGTTATTGTATTTTTGTATTAGTGTCATTGTGATCAGAATTAGCGCAGGCGACTAAGTTTCTGTCCCAAGAAGGTTTAGGGTCCCCGCCACCCGCCCAATAAAGATTTAAGCCCCTGACCCCCCCCTGATCACCCCTACACCCCCTGCCATAACACACACCGTATACAGTATATAGCATTTTGCTATATACCCGTATAAGTGTGATTTGTGGTCAGGTCTAGCGCTTGCGACCCCCCTTTTTCCACTTGAATTACCCGCCACCCCCCCCTAATAAAGATTTAAGCCCCTGATCCCACCTGATCCCCCCCTGATCACCGCTAGTTAACCCCTACACCCTCTGTCACATCAGCACTAATACAAACGTAATATACTGTGTTTTTGTATTTTTGTATTAGTGTCATTGTGATCAGAATTAGCGCAGGCGACTAAGTTTGTGTCCCAAGCAGGTTTAGGGTCCCCCCCACCCGCCCAATAAAGATTTAATCCCCTGATCCCCTCCTGATCACCCCTACACCCCCTGCCACAACGCACACTGTATACAGTATATAGCATTTTCTATATACCCGTATAAGTGTGACTTGTGACCAGGTTTAGCGCTTGCCACCGTTCCTTTTATCCTTAGGATACCCGCCAGTCCCTTCCAATAAAGATTTAAACCCCTGATCCCCCCCTGATCACATCCCTTTAACCCCTACACCCTCTGTCACATTAGCACTAATACACACATAATATACTGTTTTTACTGTATTTTTGTATTGGTGTCATTGTGACTTGAGGTTGCTCTAGCTAGCTAGTTTCTTTCCCAAAGGAGGTTTAGGGTCCCCGCCACCCCCCCCCAGATCCCCGGCGCATAGTTTAGAAGTAACCCCTTGATCACCACACACGCACGCACGCACCTACACTTCCATTTCTAGTATAGTGTTTGAACAGATCAATATCTGATCTGATCAGAGCTATACTAGCGCCCCCATAGTTTAGGGTTCCCAAAACGCGGTGTTTGCACGATCAGCACTGATTCCGGCCAGCACCTGCGTTTAACCCTTTCACCCAGGTAAGTGTAGTAATCAATAGATTACTGTCACTTACAAAAAACACAAGACACAAAACCGCTGTGTTAGCAGAGTCAGGCCTGATCCCTGCTAGCATTAGCAGTTTTTTTGGTAGCGCTTGAAATAGTCTTCGACAACCAGGTGCTTTTATTACCTGTGAGTCGCATCACTGTACGGGTAAATTTAGTTACCAAAATGTCTAAACGTTCGTACAGTGATGAAGCTATTTACAGTATAATGTCCATGTCAGGTGAGAGCGATGGGGAAGCCTCACCGGCAGAATCAGGGTCATTATACGAACCAGATGACAGCAGCGGCTCCCTGACAGACAGCTCCGACGACAGATGGGTCCCTGTTAGACCCAGGCGTACCCGACCCCATTCTGGTGTTGTTGAAATGCAGGAATCGCAGGGTGCTCGTATGGAGCAGAGTGTGGGTACTAGTGCCGCTCATCCTTCTGGCGACCTGGCAAGCGCCAGCGGCCTAGTACAACCTGGACCTAGTACAACCAGCACTGCAGTAAGACCTGGTGACGTGGCGAGTCCCCTAAGTGCAGTTGAAGCTGGTGCGGTGGCTAGCACAAGTAGTGGCCCGCAGCCACCGCGTATTCGAAGACAGGCCCGTAGAGCCCATAGTGCCCTCCCTGATGCGCTGGCATATCCCAATTGGCAACCCACTGATTCTACAGCGCCAGTACTTCCCCCATTCACCGCCCAACCTGGAATCCACGTGGAGACAGCTGGTTTTACGCCCCTGAACTTTTTTGAGCTGTTCTTCACGGAAGATCTTTTCAGATCTATTGTGGATCAATCAAATTTATATGCTCAACAATTTATCGCCGCCAACCCAAATTCGCACCTTGCCAGACGATTCGGCTGGAATCCTATAACGGTTTCCGAATTTAAGATCTTTCTGGGCCTTTCCCTCCACATGGGCATAACTAAACAAAGTGAATTGCGGCTATATTGGTCCACTAGCCCAGCTCACCATATGCGCATGTACTCTGCCTCCATGTCCAGGGGGAGATACGAGCAAATTCTGCGATTTATGCATTTCAGCGACAATGAAATCTGTCGTCCTCGGGGAGACCCTGCATACGATCGGCTCCACAAAATTCGGCCCCTCATAGACCACTTCAATCAGCGGTTTGCAGCCTTGTTTACCCCCGAACAAGTTGTCTGCATTGACGAGTCCCTGATTAAATTTACTGGCCGTCTTGCTATCAAACAGTACCTCCCCAGCAAGCGTGCCAGATACGGGGTCAAGTTGTATAAGCTCTGTGACAGGGCCACAGGCTATACAGTTAATTTCCGTGTCTATGAGGGAAAAGATAGCACTGTGGAGCCCCCGAACTGCCCAGACTACATAGGGAGCAGCGGTAAGATTGTTTGGGACTTGGTGTCACCCTTATCCGGAAAGGGGTACCATTTGTACGTGGACAATTTTTACACAAGCGTGCCACTATTTAGTCACCTGCTTGATTTACAAATTGGCGCATGTGGCACCGTGCGACCTAATCGCCGGGGCTTCCCCCAACGGCTTGTAAATTCCCGTCTTAGTCGGGGGGCGAGAGCCTGCTTGAAAACGGACAAATTACTTGCGGTGAAGTGGAAGGATACACGGGATGTTTATGTTCTGTCCTCCCTTCACGCAGACACGACAGTCCAAATCCCTACGGCAACTGGCGTTATGGAGAAACCCCTCTGTGTCCACGAATATAACCTTAACATGGGAGGGGTGGACCTTAACGACCAGCTTTTGGCGCCGTATTTAGTTGCCCGTAAAGCCAGACGCTGGTACAAAAAAGTGTCTGTTTACCTTTTCCAATTGGCTATGCTGAACGCCTTTGTCCTATACAGGGCGTCAGGACGAACTGGACCCTTCCGGGAATTCCAGGAAGCGGTCATCCTTGCCTACCTGTACCCAGGAGGCATGCCTGCCCAACTTCCCCTTCCAGATGCAGTGAGCCGGCTGCATGAGAGGCATTTTCCTTATGCCCTCCCGAGTACCCCTACCCAAATACGACCCCAAAGACGATGTCGTGTCTGTAGCAGGCGCGGATTTAGGCGTGACACCCGTTATTATTGTCCCAAATGTCCTGACCATCCTGGTCTCTGCATCGGGGAATGTTTTGAGCGCTACCATACACTAGTGGAGTATTAGTGTAGGGTACAGCACGACACAGTGTAGGGCACATAAACACAGGGTCTCGAAGGATGTTGGATGTCCATCGACATTTTGAGAGACCCAAGCTGGAAGAGAAGATCGCAGAAGATCGCACTCCCTCCCAAATCAAGAAATAAAGGAACAGTTAGAAAGTAAAATAAAAGGATCCAAAAACTGTTGTGGTGTCAGTAATTTTATATGTCCTTCTACTCCTTCCTACTATACTTTTTTCAATGTCCTTTGTTTGTTTTTTCATTCTTTTGTGACCTGTTTCTCTTGCAGGTAATTGTCGGCTACCACGCATTGATTTTATATATTCTGACACAAACAGCGTTTGCGCTCAGCATATATGGATACCTTTGCTGATAGCAGCTGTGGTGATTTTCTGATTTCAGCACTGCAGTTAAAATCTTATTTTGGTATACGTGGATAGCGCCGTGTATACCCATCATTAAATTCAGTGGGTGGTTGTTTGGGCGGTTAATGATGAGAATCCAAAAACTTTTGTTGTGTCAGTCATTTTATATGTCCTACTCTTCCTAATGTACTTTTTTTAATGTACTTTGTTTGTTTTTTCATTCTTTTGTGACCTGTTTCTCTTGCAGGTCCCTCGTCGGCTACCACGCATTGATTTTATATATTCTGACACAAACAGTGTTTGCGCTCAGCATATATGGATACCTTTGCTGATAGCAGCTGTGGTGATTTTCTGATTTCAGCACTGCAGTTAAAATCCTATTTTGGTATACGTGGATAGTGTCGTGTATACCCATCATTAAATTCAGTGGGTGGTTGTTTGGGCGGTTAATGATGAGTAATACTACGCATTATTCCTGTGCTGATTTCTGATAGGTTCTCTTTTTTTCCGTTCAGCCCACAGGCTGCATGAAAAAAAAAAAACCTATATGCCAAACAAGGACCAGCAATGTACTGGTACGTTGCTGGACTTTGAGTGGTTGTACCAGGATGATGCCTGCAGATTTAGGCATCATCTTGGTATCGTTTTTTACAGCCAGCGGTCGGCTAACATGTAAAAGCAATCCTAGCAGGTAATTGGCCGCTAGACTGCTTTTACATGCAGTGGGAGGGGTCTCCCCCCCCCCACCGCCGCCTTCCGCAGCCTTCCGTGGTTTTTCTCGGGCTCTCCTGTCCCACCGGTTAACCCGAGAGTGCAGCCGGTGGTTCAGTTATCTAACCATAGAGCTAATTGAAGATTAGAATGGCTCCAATCATCTCTATGGCCTAAGATGCCGGAGGCTACGAGCATTTCATGACTTCTTTTTCGCCAGAAATAAACAGGGCCATTGGGAAATTGGGAAAGTATTTTATCACACCAATTTTGGCGTGGTCAGATACATTAAGGTCAGAGGAGAGATCTAGAGTATAAAAGACCCCAATTTTTTTAAAAAAGAGTACCTGTCACTACCGATTGCTATCATAGGGGATATCTAAATTCACTGTGATAACAATAAAAATGATTTAAAAAAAAAAATTAAAGGAAAGGTGTCAAAATAACATAAAAAAGCAAAAAAAAAAAAAAAAAAAAAAAAAAAAAAATTGAGCCCCCCCCCTTTCCCCCCGTGCTTGCACGCAATGGCACACGCAAGCGTTGGTCTAGTGTCATATGTAAACCGCAATTTCAGCATGCATGTGAGGTATCGCCGCGATCGCCAGATCGAGTGCAGTAATTTTTGCAGTAGACCTCCTCTGTAAGTCTAAAGTGGTAACCTGTAGAGACTTTTAAAGTTTTTAAAAATGTACGTACGTTGTTGCCGCTGCGCAGGCGTGCGCAATTTTTAAAGCATGTCATGTCAGGTGTCTATGAACTCGGCATAAGATCATCTTTTAAATTTTACCAAAAAAATTGGAATTATATAGTGTATTTGTGAAATAAATTAAAAAAAAATGTATTTTTTTCGCAAAAATTGCGTTTGGAAAATCTGTGCGCAAATACCGTGTGACAAAAAAATTTGCAACATCCCCCATTTTATTCTATAGGGCCTCTGCTTTAAAGAAATATATAATGTTTGGGGGTTCAAAGTAATTTTCTAGTAAAAAAAAAATATTTTTTCATGTAAACAAAAAGGCACAGAAAAGGCTTGGTTTTCAAGTGGTTAGAAGAGTGGGTGATGTGTGGATAAGATTGAGCATAAAATGCCGGGACAGTTCAAACACCCCCCAAATGACCCCTTTTTGAAAAGTAGACACCCAAAGCTATTTGCTGAGAGGCATGGTGAGTCCATGGAATATTTTATATTTTGCTACAAGTGTCGGGAAAATTATTATTTCTTTTTTTTTTGTTGTTTTTTTACAGAAAGTTGTCACTAAATGATATATTGCTCACACATGCCATGTGTATATGTGAAATGACACCCCAAAATACATTCTGCTGCTTCTCCTGAGTACAGGGATACCCCATGTGTGAGACTTTTTGGCAGCGTAGCTGTGTACGCGCCCCCGAAAACCAATCCACATCTTCAGGTTTTCTAATGGCGTAAATTGCTGATTTTACCCCTGACTACCTGTCACAGTTTCAGAGGCCCTGAAATTTCAAGATAGCACAAAACCCCCCCAAATGACCCCATTTTGCAAAGTAGACACTCCAAGCTATTGGCTGAGAAGCATGGTGAGTCCATGGAATAGTTTATATTTTGCCACAAGTTTCGGGAAAATATTTTTTTTTTTTTTTTTAACACAAAGTTGTCAGTAAATGATATAATGCTCACGCATGCCATGGGTATATGTGAAATGACACCCCAAAATACATTCTGCTACTTCTCCTGAGTACAGGGATACCCCATGTGTGAGACTTTTTTGCAGTCTAGCCGAGTACAGGACCCCGAAAACCAACCTCCACTTTCAGGCTTTCCAAGGGCGTAAATTGTTGATTTCACTCCTGACTACCTATCACAGTTTCGGAGGCCCTAAAATTCCAAGATAGCACAAAACCCCCCCAAATGACCCAATTTTGCAAAGTAGACACTCCAATCTATTTGCTGAGAGGCATGGTGAGTATTTTGCAGCTCTCATTTTTTTTGGAAAATGAAGAAAAAACAGGAAAATGCATTTTTTTTCCTCTTTTTTCAATTTCCAAAACTTTGTGACAAAAAGTGAGATCTGCAAAACACTCAACATGCCTCTCTGCAAATAGCTCAGGGTGTCTACTTTCCAAAATGGGGTCATTTGGGGGGGTTTTGTGCTATCTTGGAATTTTAGGGCCTCCGAAACTGTGATAGGTAGTCAGGAGTGAAATCAACAATTTACGCCCTTGGAAAGCCTGAAAGTGGAGGTTGGTTTTCGGGGTCCTGTACTCGGCTAGACTGCAAAAAAGTCTCACACATGGGGTATCCCTGTACTCAGGAGAAGCAGCAGAATGTATTTTGGGGTGTCATTTCACATATACCCATGGCATGTGTGAGCAATATATCATTTACTGACAGCTTTGTGTAAAAAAAAAAAAAAATATATATATATATATATATATTTCCCGGAACTTGTGGCAAAATATAAAATATTCCATGGACTCACCATGCCTCTCAGCAAACAGCTTGGGGTGTCTACTTTCCAAAATGGGGTCATTTGGGGGGGTTTTGTGCTATCTTGGAATTTTAGGGCCTCCGAAACTGTGATAGGTAGTCAGGAGTGAAATCAACAATTTACGCCTTTGGAAAGCCTGAAAGTGGAGGTTGGTTTTCGGGGTCCTGTACTCGGCTAGACTGCAAAAAAGTCTCACACATGGGGTATCCCTGTACTCAGGAGAAGCAGCAGAATGTATTTTGGGGTGTCATTTCACATATACCCATGGCATGTGTGAGCAATATATCATTTACTGACAGCTTTGTGTAAAAAAAAAAAAAAAAAAATATATATATATATATTTCCCGGAACTTGTGGCAAAATATAAAATATTCCATGGACTCACCATGCCTCTCAGCAAACAGCTTGGGGTGTCTACTTTCCAAAATGGGGTCATTTGGGGGGGTTTTGTGCTATCTTGGAATTTTAGGGCCTCCGAAACTGTGATAGGTAGTCAGGAGTGAAATCAACAATTTACGCCTTTGGAAAGCCTGAAAGTGGAGGTTGGTTTTCGGGGTCCTGTACTCGGCTAGACTGCAAAAAAGTCTCACACATGGGGTATCCCTGTACTCAGGAAAAGCAGCAGAATGTATTTTGGGGTGTCATTTCACATATACCCATGGCATGTGTGAGCAATATATCATTTACTGACAGCTTTGTGTAAAAAAAAAAAAAAAAAATATATATATATATATTTCCCGGAACTTGTGGCAAAATATAAAATATTCCATGGACTCACCATGCCTCTCAGCAAATAGCTTGGGGTGTCTACTTTCCAAAATGGGGTCATTTGGGGGGGTTTTGTGCTATCTTGGAATTTTAGGGCCTCCGAAACTGCGACAGGTAGTGCAGAGGTGACATGAACAATTTACGCCATTAGAAAACCTGAGAGTGTTGATTGGTTTTCGCGGTCCTGTACACAGCTAGGCTCCCAAAAAGTCTCACACATGGGGCATCCCCATACTCAGGAGAAGCGGCAGAATGTATTTTGGGGTGTCATTCCACATATACCCATGTCATGTGTGAGAAATTTATCTTTTAGTGACAACGTTGTGTAAAAAAAAAAAATTAAAAAAAAAAAATGGTAATTTTCCCGAAACTTGTGGCAAAATATAAAATATTCCATGGACTCACCATGCCTCTCAGCAAACAGCTTGGGGTGTCTACTTTCCAAAATGGGGTCATTTGGGGGGGTTTTGTGGCATCTTGACATTTCAGGGCCTCCTAAACCGTTATAGGTAGTGAGAAAATGCAATGAAAAATGTACGCCCTTTGAAATTCTGATGGTGGTGATTTGTTTTCCGGCTCCCGTACACAGCTACGCTCCCAAAAAGTCTCACATATGTGGTATCCCTGTACTCAGGAGAAGCAGCAAAATATATTTTGGGGTGTAATTACACATATACCCATGGCATGTGTGAGCAATATATCATTTCAATGACAACTTTGTGTAAAAAAAAAAAAAAAAAAAATTTTTTTAGTCATTTTTCAAACACCTGTGACAAAAAAATAAAATATTCAATGAGCTCAACATGCCTCTCAGAACATTCCTTAGGATGTCTACTTTCCAAAAAGTGGTAGTTTGGGGGGGTTTTGTACTGCCCCGCCATTTTAGCACTTCATGAAATGAGATAGGCAGTCAGAAATTAAAGCTTCGTAAATTTCAGTATTTACACCATAGTTTGTAGACGCTATAACTTTTGCGCAAACCAATAAAAATACGCTCATTGATTTTTTTTTTGTCAAAGACATGTAGCTAAATATATTTTGGCCAAAAAAAATGACATAAATTGAGTATATTGGATATTTTTTAAAAGACAAAGTTGAAAATGTCATTTTTTTGCAAAATTTTCGCTCTTTTTTTATTAATATCGCAAAAAATAAAAAGCGCAGAGGTGATCAAATGCCACCAAAAGAAAGCTCTGTTTGTGGGAAAAAAAGGACGTAAATTTCGTTTAGGTACAGCATTGCATGACCGAGCAATTATCAGTTAAAGTCACGAAGTGCCAAGTTGAAAAAAGGGGTCTGGTCCTTTAGCAGCCAAATCCTCCGGGGCTTAAGTGGTTAAAATATTAAATAAGACACCTTCAGACTTTAACTTTGGAATTAAAGAGGCCGCGGCCGTTTATTATTTCACACATAAAGATCGATAAATCTTTTTAAACTTGAATAAAACAGCAGTATAGAAAAACAACCCGGTCCCAACGACCCAGGTTGCCATTAACAAATAAATATATCAAAACATCCAACAGGCAGGCGGCTCACACCCGCCTGGCACACCCCCAACACGCGGCCTCTTCAATGCTAGTACTCAGGTTGGCATTAAAAGTATCAAGGCCAATATCCGATAAGTGGGTGTCATCAAACCTGTACAGCCCACTAGTACCACCCTCCAACTCCCTATGCCTGAAAGATAAAATCCCGACGACGCGCAGCAGCTTTTCCAGAGCCCTGTTGACGCGCTTACGAATTTTTTCAAATGGTCTCAAGTAACAGTGCTTGAACCAGGCAAGTCTCGGGATGACCTCCGAAAAAACCACAGTCATAAAAGGAAACGACAACTTTAACAATTGTAGGTCATCCCGGATTGCAAAAATCAGATCCAACGTCCTAGCTCTACCTACATCATTCCCCCCAAGGTGTACTACCAGTATATCCGGGGGGGGAAGAAACTGCAGAAGTCTAAAAATTTCGGGACGAAATTCCGACCACAGCATTCCTCTCTTGCTAAACCACTGAATCCTATAAAAATTGGGATCTAAGCCAAGGTTTTCACCGTAGGAACGTCTTCTGGCTCGTGCACGAGCCCAGTGCACGAAAGAGTGTCCGATGATCCATATGGTCAGGCATCGTCCTGAAAATTTTAACAAACAGTGTCAGGGCGGATATAAGATTGAAAAACATCCGACTTCCATCTACCCAACTTTTTAACAAATTGATCATCAAGACCCAATCTCGCAGCTTCAGTAGCGGCACCGATACGAAAGGAATGGGAAGTCAACCTTTCCTTATCCAGCCCCAACTGAACGAGACACTTCTTAAAAACAGCATTAAATTGATAGCCAGTTAATGGCCTACCATCCTGATGATTGAACAAGAATACGGAACCGTCCGCTCTAATAGCCAAAAATTTGTTCAGTAAACGCACCGGACATACTGACGAGTTGCGGAACCTGTGCAATTCGACACGCTTCCCAACACCCAACTGATCCGTCTTAGAGAAACGTATCAAAATGCTACAGGTCATGTCAGATAAAATTGCGTCCGAGACAAAAAGACCGGAGCTAAACGTCCTATTAGTCGGCACTAGCTCAGAAATTCTCAGTGCCGCAAAAAACATCAACGAGAAAGCCGCCTGAAAAAGGACCGACTCATAATAAGAAAAGCAAACGGACGACGTAATTGAACACAAATTCACCAAAAGTGAGACAGTGACAGGCTTCCTGGAATCAGGCAAAAAAGTCGCCTTCCGATATCCCTTCATGGCTTGACGCACCGTAAAAAATGAAACGCATGAAGGGAAATTCCGTAACTTAACGAAAAACGATACTCCGGCCAAAATTTTGTTCACGTGAGACCATGCATACCCTCTATGGAATAATAAATTTAGAAATGACAGCACCAAATGTTCTGAAAAACTATCCGGGGATACACCCGATGACTGAAGATGCGACACCCATAGAGACCATGCAGATTGGTATCCTGCCATGGTCGACGGAGCCAAAGAGCGCAAAACATTCCTTGCCACCAAGTCTAAACTATGTACCACAAGTGGCTCGGGTAATGACAGCTCAGCTCGTCCGCTTCCGGAAACAGCGTAAAAAAGCGTTCCATCTGTAAGCGAGACAAAGCATCCGCCAAAACATTATCTTTGCCCGGGACGAAAGTCGCCTTAATCCAAATATTAAAGGACAAGCATTTAGACACAAGATAACGCAATAATGCAATAACAGGAGGGGATTTTGAAGATAAACAATTGATAGCAAACATCACCCCCCTGTTATCTGTCCTAACCATCAATCTCCTGTTCCGAAAGTGATGGCCCCAGACTTCCAGGGCCACCACAATTGGAAAGAGCTCCAGAAGAACGCTGTTGCGTGTGAAACCCAACTGAACCCATCGCGGACACCAGCGGTCGGCGCACCAGTGTGTGCGCCAAATGGCGGCGAAGCCAACCGAACCCGCTGAATCCGTAAAAAGACAAAAGTCCTTGTCCAGGATAAATTCCTCCTGCCAAACACTTTTGCCATTGAAATCCGACAAGAACTGGAACCACACCAACATATCTTCCCTGACCTCCTGAGTTAACCTCACATGAGAATTGGGCGACTTGAGACCCGCAATCGTCGCATACAGCTTCCTGGAAAATAGCTTACCCAGGGGAATGACCCTGGAAGCAAATGCCAGCAAACCAAGCAAGGACTGCATCTCCTTAAGACGAACCTTACGCCTCCGGATCAAAGACAATAGACAATGTTTGAGTTTGGACACTTTCTCTTGCGGGAGCCTAAACTCCATTACCTCGGAGTCGATGGTGATACCTAAAAATTGAATGCAGGTAGACGGCAAAGCCGTTTTCTCATGAGCCAACGGGATCCCAAAAAGCTCGCACAACTGTACAAAACCATCCAGTAAGCGCAAGCAGTCTGTAGATCCCGCCCGCCCCAAGAACAAAAAATCGTCCAAATAGTGAACGATGTCGGTCGAATCACAAAATGTCGAAACGACCCATTCCAAAAAGGTTGCAAAACATTCGAAATAAAAACATGACAATGAACATCCCATAGGGAGACATCTGTCAAAATAAAAATTGCCCGAAAAGAAAAACCCCAGGGAATTAAATGCGTCCGGGTGTACCGGCAGCAGACGAAAAGCCGATTTAATGTCAGCCTTGGCCATCAAAACCCCCCTCCCTAGGCCCCTTAATTTCACTAGGGCATCGTCAAACGAGGCATACTGGACCGTAGCTAAATCCTCGCTTATCTCATCATTTAAAGAATCCCCGAAAGGAAACGACAAATGATGAATAAGCCTGTAAGTATTAGGCTCCTTCTTTTGGACAATGCCCAAAGGGGAGATCCTAAAATTCCTAAAGGGGGGGACCGAGAAAGGGCCAGCGAATCTACCCAATTCAATTTCCTTACTCACCTTTTCTTCCACGACTGATTCCAAACCCTCAACAGACCTAAGATTGTCCACCAACCTACAACCCTGACCGTAAAACTTGGGCAGGGGAAAACCATCTGTAAAACCCTCAGTGAGGAGGTTGGCTTTCGCCCTGTCTGGGTAACGCTGAAGCCACGGGAGCATGGCGATGAGGCTCACTGGGGTTACCGCCTTTGTGCAGAACACCCGGGGCCTGACCCCCTTGCCTCTTAAAGCACTTTGCGATGGGGTGGGCCCCAGAGCAAAAAGCGCATTCGTGCCTGTACTTGCATGAACCCGGCCACTTGCAGACGGATTCATTGAAGTTAAAGCACACTCCTTTTCTAAACTGCAAACCCGAGGAGGAGGCTTGGGGCTGCTGGCTCGGAAAGGGCTGCCTGGGAAAAATTGACCTTTGTGGGAGAAAAAGGTCCAGCCAAAGGCTGACATCCTTTACTCCCCACTTCATAGCGGGCTGTACCGCCAGCTTTTGGCGAAAAGCCACGTCGTACTGAAACCAGGAGGTTCCGCCGAAATTTTTGTACGCTTCCAGTATAATATCGGCATGCTGAAACAACCCGACGCTTTTAGCAGGGAAACGTTCACACATAACCGACGAAAAAATAAAAAAGCCCTGCAACCAGTTGTTGAAAGACTTGGAAATAGGGCGCCTCCGCTCATCATCGTCTTTCTTATCAGCCCTAGCAACAAAATCTTTAGCTGAAGGTAATAGCGACAACATATCCATAAAATGTCCCTGCCAGATCCTCTCCTTAACGGACTCAGATAAGTGGAAACCTAACGGGGACACCTCACAGGTGAGAGTTTCCCTCAGGGAAGTCTCCGGCAGATTCTGCGCTTTAGCTAGGAGGTAAGAAGCTGACATATCGGAATGTAAACTCTGGGGCCTATGAGGTTCAACCTCCAAATTGCCCATAGGGGGAATCCATACATCTCTAGGTGAAGGAGCAGGCTGGGGAGCCACCATGTCGCCCGATATAGTAGTAGTGGGGGCAGACATGGCAGCTGGGGATGGCAGCACAGTAGCAGGGGTACTCAACCCAGCACCTGTGCTGGTTTCTAATAAGGACTTAAAGTCCTTCAGGAAAGTCTGTAACAATCCTGACATGGCAGGCAGGGGTGCGCTGTCCTGAGCAACAGCGCCCCTGGTGGTGTGATCCGGTTCCATGTGCAGTGTTCGAGGGGGCCTAGTGACCAGGGAGGGGGCTACCACAGTCTCCACGAAGATCTCCTCACCTGATCTCGCCGGCGCGATCCCCTCCGAGCTCCTCGTCCCGCCGACCGATCTTGCCACCGCCGACTGGGCCCTCGCTCCGTCACCCGGAGCAGGTCTTCCCGCTTGGCCGCTCCTTGGCGATGCTCCGCTGCCCCTCCCGGCTCTTCGGACCTCCACCGGAGGGGAGAAACGATGGCGCGGATTGCGCCGCCTCTTCACCGGCCCGATCCCCTGGCCGGCTCTTCCGGGTGTGACGCGCCTGCTCACACCGCTTCCCGTGACGTCTTCTCCGCCCGTCGTCGCCGAGGATGACGCTCTTCCGTCCGGGACCGTTACGTCAGCCGATCCCCGTCCGACTTCACTTCCGGCGGCCGCTCTCGATGCCGGTCCCGCTCCATCTTCTCCCGCCGCTCTACCGGATTCCGCGACGAGCGGCAGCTCGAGACACCGCCGGACCCAATCTTCGCCGCCAGCCTCGCCCGCCCGCTCGATCAGTCTTCTCATGAGGCTCATCGCTCCTGAGGTAAGTTGACACGCCTGTCTTCTTCTCTTCTGTCTTCGGCCAGGACCGCTCCGGAAGCCTCCGGTCTTCCACCCGATGACGCTGGGCTGATACCACAACGAAAGAGGAAAGCCGCTGCCGCCCGACGATGACTCTTCTAGACCGCCGCTGCACCGACCGCTCCTTCCGTCTGGGAACCGCTGGGCTGACTTCTTACTTCTCCTGTTGACTGGCGACGTGACGATTCATCTGTGAGGGGGCCCCTTAAATAGGACCTCTTGAACTCTTCTGACCAATCAGATTCAACTCTTCTAGGCGGGAAAAAACCCGGCTCAAACTGGTAAGGGGCTTATTCTCCCTGGATACTGGGTAAACTAACTATCCCCTATAGCCAATCAGCTTTCTTCTCATCTGACAGGCTCTAAGCTGCCTAAACACTAACTCAGCCTATTCCTTACTCTAAGCTATCCTCACCTGCCACTTCCCCATAAATAAAAGAGGCCATTCGTCCCCTTTTCTTTTATGGGGAAAGTAATATTGGGCGTATGCTATAGGCCCCCAAACCAAACTGTGCATTCATCCAAGGCTCGGCAGTTCCTAAATGTTTTGCAGGACAATTTCATGGGTCAGATGGTGAACGCAATGACAAGAAAAAATGCGGTACTAGACCTACTGCATACCAACAATACGGACCTGATCATGGATATAGAAATACGGGGCAACTTAGGAAACATTGACCATAGGTCAATTCGTTATAGTATTAATCATAGTAATAGGAAACACAAGGGTAATATATAGACACTGAATTTCAAAAGAGCCAACTTACCAAAACTGCGCGCTTTGCTAGACAATATCAAATGGAATAGAGCCCTGGGAACAAAGAACACGGAGGAAAAATGGGAGTGCTTCAAAAACATACTAAACAGAGGGATTGGCCAGTGCATTCCAAAGGGGAATCAATTTAAAAGAGCAAAAATAAACCCTGGGGGCTAAACTCCCACATAAATAAGCATATTAATACTAAAGAAAAGGCCTTCAAAAAATACAAGGCTGAGGGATCATTGGCAGCATTCCAACATTACAAAGAGTGCAATAACACATGTAAAGGTGAAATCAAGGCGGCTAAAATAGAACACGAGAGACATATAGCGGAAGAGAGTAAAAAAAAACCCAAGAAATTCTTTAAGTATATAAATAGTAAGAAAGCGAGACCAGAACACATTGGCCCCATAAAAGACGATGAAGGGAATCTGGCCACAGAGGACAGAGGGAAGGCGAAAGTGCTAAATCATTTCTTCTCTTCAGTATTCACAAAAGAATTGGGGGGCTACACTAACCCAGCTTGTAATGCTAATTTAAATAATACACCTCAGGAAGTACCGCCATGGTTAACAGAAGATAGACTTAGAACTAAACTAGAGAAACTTAACATAAATCAATCACCGGGACCGGATGGCTTGCACCCTAGGGTTCTTAAAGAGCTCAGCCAGGTGGTAGCCAGACTGTTATTCTTGATCTTTACGGATAGTCTACAAATGGGAACGGTGCCAGCTGATTGGAAAAAAGCCAACGTGGTACCAATATTTAAAAAAGGGCCGAGATATATCCCGGGTAACTATAGACTGGTCAGCCTAACATCAGTAGTCTGCAAGATTTTGGAGGGGATGTTAAAGGACTATATACAAGACTTTAGTAATAAAAATGGTATTATTAGTAGTAATCAGCATGGATTCATGAAAAATCGTTCTTGCCAGACCAATCTATTAATCTTCTATGAAGAAGTGAGCTGCTATTTAGATAAAGGAAGGCCTGTGGATGTGGTGTATCTGGACTTTGCAAAGGCATTTGACACAGTTCCCCACAAACGCTTACTGTACAAACTAAGGTACGTAGGTATGGACCATAGGGTGAGTACCCGGATAGAGAACTGGCTCCAGGGGCAAGTCCAGAGGGTGGTGATAAATGGGGAGTACTGGGATTGGGCAGGTGTGGAAAGTGTTGCCCCCAAGGATCTGTCCTGGGACCAATCCTGTTTAATTTATTCATAAATGATCTAGAGGAGGGGATATCTAGCACAATCTCGGTATTTTCAGATTATACTAAACTAAGCAGGGCAATAACTTCTATGCAGGATGTAGAAACCTTACAAGCAGACCTGAACAAAATAATGTGGTGGTCAACTACATGGCAGATGAGGTTTAATGTTGAAAAATGTAAAGGTAATGCACTTTGGTGTCAGAAACACGAACGCAAGCTGCTCGCTAGGGGGGGGAACCTCTGGGTGAATCTAAGATGGAAAAGGACCTGGGGGTCCTAGTGGACAACAGGCTTGGCAGTGGCATGCAATGCCAAGCCGCTGTAAGCAAAGCCAATAGAATACTGGCATGTATAAACAAGGGGATTCACTCCAGAAATAAAGAGATTATTCTCCCACTTTACAAGACTCTGGTCCGGCCACATCTGGAGTATGCCATCAAGTTCTGGACACCGGTCCTCAGAAAGGATGTGCTAGAACTGGAGAGAGTCCAGGGAGGGGCAACAAAAATAATAAGGGGAATGGAGGATCTCAGCTATGAGGAAAGACTACAAGCATTGAACTTATTCTCTCTGGAGAAGAGACACTTATAAGGGGATATATCAATGTACAAATACTGTACTGGTGACCCTAGCATAAGGAACAAACTTTTTAGTGAAAGGGAATACAATAAGACACGTGGCCACACACTAAAACTAGAGGGAAAACGGTTTAACCTTAAAATACGTAGGGGGTTCTTTACTGTCAGAGCAGTGGGGATGTGGAATTCTCTTCCACAAGCAGTGGTATCAGCGGGGAGCATCGATAGTTTCAAAAAACTATTAGACGGGCACCTTAAAGACCACAACATAAAGGGGTAAGCAATGTACGGTTAACATCAAACACACACACACATTATAGGTTGAACTGGATGGACTGTCTTTTTTTCAACCTCACTAACTATGTAACTATGTAACAATCTGGTGCAGGTGTGCATAGTAACCAATCAGCTTCTAACCTCAGCTTGTTCAATTAAGCTTTGGAAATAAACCTTGGAAGCTGATTGGGTTATGTGCAGAACTGCACCAGATTTTGCACTCTTCAGCTTTAGTAAATAATTCCCAATGTTTTGTAAACTGGCTGCCCGGCTGTCATCCCACAACCAGACCATATATATTGGACATGTCCACCTAGGAGACACTCAACCTCCTATTTTGAGCTCCATACACCTCATACCATAATAAAACATACAAGTGTAGTGCTGTCAGTAAGTAAAAAAAGGTGTACATAACAAAAACCAATTCATATTACAGGGATTCATATAATTATGCTAGATAACCCAAAGAGAAACTAGCATTAGCAGCGCTAATAATATAAATGGATTTTATCTGTAAGTAAAAGTCTTTATAGTAGTCCATGCATAAGATTAGTCCATATCCTGAGATGACACCAGATAGGATTTACTGCAGTGGTGGAAACACACAAGCAAACCAAAGAGGTAGGATATAAAGCCGTCACCACACCTTGTGGAATCCTCTCCCCTTAAGAAATGCACTCACCACAATGAAGATTCTTATAGCCTTATATCTCCTAGTCACAGGCAACTGGCACAGATCTCCTGGTAAACTCCCCTCCACACGGATAGATATAATAGGGGTCACAACTCCTCACAGATCCTCAATTGCCAGACAGACGACCATAGAATCCTCACCGGATTGATATACATGAGCAGGGACCACATCCATGCAAAAGGGGAAAGGACACTCATAGTGTAAAATGTACCAACTTTATTGAACCATACAATAACCCCCCTTACTGCAATGCACTTACTTACACGTACATTTAACAACAGAAAAATTGAATTAAAACATCTACAAAATGACAGCGGGACTTTAAATCACCCACGTCTCTCACCGGATCCACCGTCCCGCGGTATCTCACCGATGAAGAGGCGGTGATAGACAGTCCAAAGTTTGTGATGTGAGCTGTGTGATCACGCCCCTGTATATTACAGGGATTGTAAAGGCAGAAGGGTTTTCATTTTAATGCATTCTATGCATTATTATTATTATTATACAGGATTTATATAGCGCCAACAGTTTGCGCAGCGCTTTACAATGTGAGGGAAGACAATACAGTTACAATACAATTCAAAACAGAAGGAACTAGAGGGCCCTGCTCGTTAGAGCTTACAATCTATGCATTAAACGTAATGCATTCTATGCAAAAAAACTTCTGTGTGCAGTAGCCCCCCTAATTGGCTGCTTGCTGTGGGGGCACTCAACAGGAGGGAGGGACAAGGAGCACAGAAGAGTGACCCGAGAAGAGGAGGGTCTGGACTGCTCTGTGCAAAACAATTACATAGACCAGGTGTATAACATGTTTGTTATTTTACAAGAAAAAAAAATGAGACATTACAATCACTTTAAATCATATGTGTAATAATCAAACAATATAAATATCAAAGTCCCATTCAAGCGAATCCACAGCAGTGCAACTGTAGTGCTGTAAATAATTTATATCCAAACGTGTTCTGTGCCCACCACCTTCTGCCAAAATTCCTGCTCACCTCCAATAAATGTCCCCACCACAGAGTCAAACCAGCCTTTATTGTCCTCTGCTACAGATGGTATTGGATAATATTGGAATGTATCCTCTGGTGGCACCCCTGAATCCTTAAACCTCCATCCCTTTTTCTCGATGTATGTTGAATATATCATAAAAACAGAAATGGAGAAACCATAGTGCTCTCTATACTAAAATGTATTTATTGATTGAAGTTTAAGGTACAATGCACATATCATCAGCTCACCACACTTATACAGATTTGGTGAAATGGCATCAAGGAAAACGACTCCTATCACCCGTACGCGTTACGCTCAGAAGATGAACTTCCTTAGCAGGTTATGGAGCTGTTGACAAACACACCTTTATATAATAGTCTATGTAACGGACCTTAACTCCTACGTGTATGGGTTGTCGTAATTTAAAAGGGTAGATGGGCAGGGCCTCATAGTGACTCCTCTAATTGTGTCACGTCATATCACCCTGTTTCCTTCTGGCTGTGTGTACTAGACGTGACAATTCCGCGTTCTCGTGTACAGCACTCGGAACAGCGTCTGACCAGAAATGTCGTGCTCACTGGATGCCTGGACAGTGAGGCTACTTCCGCCCTCTCTTCGTTATCTCTAATTACAAGAAGAGGTATATAGAAGAATAAGGTACACAAACTGGGGAAAAATAGGGCAACCTACTTAAAGCGAAGTTCCGGGCACAAAATCGATGTTTTTTTGTGTGCCCGTCCGCTAGTTCTGGATAACCTGAAAAGGAATTGGATAGTTAGGTTTTTTTTTTTTTTAAAACTCACCTTGTAATTGTAGATCGTAAATACTCACCTCAGGGTACTTCCTCCCTCGGAGCCGCGGCTCACCCCGTCACTTCCTGCCTCGCGATGATTCCTGGGAGCTGAACGTCATAGCTCCCAGGAATCAATGCGACGGCACCGGCCCCGCACGTAATTTCCGGGCGACGCCGCATTCCCCTGCTAAACAGCTTCTGGGCATGCCCAGAAGCTGTTTAGGAATGCGGCGCCGCACCAGAAGTGACGAGAGGGGCCGGTGCGGCGCATTCTGGGAGAAGAAGACGCGGAAGAAGACGCAGAAGAGGACCGCGCCGGCTTCAGCTGCCCACAAGAGAGATGGAAACGCTGTGGAAGAAATTTTATAAGTAAGTATTTCTTCTAAAAGGTAAGTGCGAACCGGGACAGATCAGAGGCTATCCATTGTGGAATGTGCTAGCCCTGACTGTCCCGGGGGTATGCTTATTGAAAAATGACATCTGTGCCCGGAACTCCGCTTTAAAGAGGAAGTAAACCCTCCTCTGACACTTGTACCTATAGGTAAGCCTATAATATGGCTTACCTATAGGTACTGTAAATATCTCCTAAACATGCACCGTTTAGGAGATATTTACCTTAGATGCATCCAGTGACGTCACTGGCGCATGCGCTCTGAAGGAACGGCCGCTGGTACCGTTCCTTCAGAACTCCGCGCCGTGACCGTCGGCTCCCGCGCGGGAGTGACGTCACTGCGGCTCCGGCCAATCAGATGGCCGGATGCCGCGATCCCGGAAGACGGACGACTGTCATACAGGTAAGCGGATGGCACGGCGGGGGCTTGTTCTAAGGTGAGTATTTCATAATGAGCTAGTATGCGATGCATACTAGCTCATTATGTGTTTCTCTTGCAGGGTGAAAAAGAAAAAAAAAAAAAAGGGTTTACAACCTCTTTCACTCTCTCCGAGTACAAAAGCAGATAAAATATTCATCCTTTATATAAAGGATGCTAAACTGGAAGTAGCCCGGTGTTCCGTGAAAAAACCATACCCGTGAAAATTCCATACCCTCGTCACTTCCGGTGCACCTACGTCATTGAACAGCTGAGGAGCTTACAAGTGCCCATGCTCGGAGGGTATGGAATGTTTTCACGGTAGTGTGTTGTAACGTTACACCGCATCAGCTGTTGCGGCGGTAACATTAAAGGTTACATTAAAACAGCTCGGCTGCAATATGAATCATCTCCGCTCCTACCCCTGTCACTTCCCTGATCTCGGCTACTAAATGTAAAAGCGGCGGCGGGTCTATGAAAATATAAATCACGGAGCCGAGATCTCCGTCATTTAAATTTCATACACCCGCCGCCGCTTTTACATTTAGTAGCCGAGATCAGGGAAGTGACAGGGGTAGGAGCGGAGATGATTCATATTGCAGCCAAGCTGTTTTAATGTAACCGCCGCAACAACACACTACTGTGACAATTCCATACCCTCCGAGCATGCGCAATGCTAGGCTCCTCCAGCTGTTCAATGACGTATCCGGAGCGGTGAGCATGCGCACTGCTACGCTGCTCAGCTGTTTCTGACAGGAAGTGACGTGGGTATGGAATTTTCACGAGGTATGGTTTTCTAACTTTACACCGTCAGTAAACTGCCCTCACTCTGAAACCTCTTCCGTCCTACTCTCTGTCTCCCTC
This sequence comes from Pelophylax lessonae, assembly GCF_965119305.1. Classification (NCBI taxonomy): domain Eukaryota; kingdom Metazoa; phylum Chordata; class Amphibia; order Anura; family Ranidae; genus Pelophylax; species Pelophylax lessonae. The sequence goes on from NC_138770.1 coordinate 199,992,273, forward strand.
ATCATAAGAGGAGACAAGGATAAAAACATAACAACAAAATTCTGGGGTGACCTAATATATCTGTTTTTACTTCCCCTTAATAAATATTTATGTGAATAAGAATGAATATTAAAAAAATCATACAAAAAAATGCCAGTACTAATTATCAAATCCAATTCACCACAGATGAGTTAAACTCACATTATTATCTTGTTATAAAAAACATTGATACAGGATAAAAATTATCAAAATATGTAAAAAATCTATCTATCTATCTATCTATCTATCTATCTATCTATCTATCTATCTATCTATCTATCTTATCTATCTTATCTATCTATCTATCTATATATATTGTGACAGGAAGTCAGGTAAATCTGTGGATGTAGTCACAGACAGGAGATACATTTCCACCTGGTTTAGAAAATTCACCAACTACTATAGGGTGTCGGCTGCAAAGGTAGCCAGAACTGTCTAAGGATGTTGAACAGACTTCAGCTGTTCAGAATGAGGAAATTAAGGCCTCTATAATTTGTCCATAGGAAGTCAAGGATTGCTGCCTCCTGACGCTGTGTGAGCTGGGGGAGGAGGACAGTCAGATGTGTGCCTACCGACACTGTGTGGGCATGGGGGAAAGAATGCCCCCTGAAGCTGTGTGAGCATGGGGAAGACCTCCTGAAGCGATGTGCGCTGAGGAGGGTAAAAAGGGTTAAGACTTCTCAAGGTGAGAAAATGAACTATTTCTATGTGAAGAGTGTGAAGAGAAAAACCAATTGGAAAGTCCAATGAACATGTGCTGTGTGAAGAGAAAAGGGACATTCTCTATGTCAAGAGATAATAAATGGACTATTGATAGTCTGCTGTATGATCAGCCAAGTCTGCCCAACAGTAGGTTGGGGACAGACTTCATTAGATAGGTTCCTGTGTGTGAGAAGGTAGCCGCCCACAGTGGCAAGGATTTATTTTGTGTTTTATTCTATTTTGATGTTTTTGAGGCTTGCACTTGTGTGGGGAAAATTGCAAAAATAAAACCTTACACTGTTGTTTGCAACCACTTCTCGGCTATCTCCCTATGTAACTTACCCCCCCAAGGGGTCATCCACACTCACCACCGAGCTAATCCCCTCACAATATATAGATATATACTGTATATAGAGAGAGAGATATACAAAGCTATATATATGGAAAGCATGCTGCGGAGCAGGAGAGCAGGTCGCCCGAAATTCCTGTTATCAGGACCAAGCACAAACATAAAGTGAAGGCATCTCCCATGACATTAGAACAAATGGTGGCTATGGTGGAAGTGTTGGAAAAGAGGGACTATGATGGCAAGTGTGGACATTACACCAAAACCAAGAAAGAAACGCATTATGGGCAAAATTGTGAAGATGCTGCTCAGAAATCATGGAGTCCACCTTTCAAAGGATCAGCTCCGAAAACATTGGTCAGATCTGAAGCATGGTAAACAGGAACAGTACCACAAAATCACAAAAATTATTAAAAAAGTAAGCATGTTTTTCCTATTATCTTGCAATGTTTTACTATATGTGTAATCCTGTTTTAACGTGTTCTTTTTCATTGGCCACTTGCCATTTTTTTCATAATTTTTAAACTGTATTGTCATTACCAAGATGTAATGTAATGTATATATTTATTTGCTATTGAAAAACTGAATTTTTGTAAAATCTTACATGTAAAATTCCTTTCTCTGAGTCCTCTGACAGTCGCCGCCTCCTCTAAGTAATCACTATTGGGTATTAACTTCCGCTCCGCAGGAGTAGCTAGGCATAAGACTTAGTCAAAAGAACAAAAGCATTTGCATATACACACCTATGGGGGCTGTCCCACTAGTCAATACCCCCCTGCAGTGACCACTCCCAACTCAGTTTGGTAGCATAGCAGTAAGTGTACAAGAAAACCCCAAAAAGAGGGCGGGGGCGGCGACTGTCGGAGGACTCAGAGAAAGGAATTTTACAGGTAAGATTTTACAAAAATTCAGTTTTCTCTTACGTCCTCCGACATTCCCGCCTCCTCTAAGTCATCACTATTGGGATGTCCCAAAGCAGTATAGACTTGAGGGGTGGGAGACGCAACCGTAGACAAGGCAACGCAGTACCCACATCAGAGAAAGGAACCTTACACTCACAGTAAGAGAACCTTCTGGGCAACAGAAAAACAAGGCTCAACAGGAGCAACAGCCCAGGAAAGCAAATAACCCAGGGGATAACACCACAACAGCCAGGGACCCACAAAAAAACACAAGGGTCCGTCATGGCACAGCCGCACAGAGAACTTTGCGGCCAAAGGAAGCATCAGCTGATGCCTGAACATCTACTTTATAGAATTTGGAAAAGGTGTGTACCGACGACCAAGTCGCAGCCTTGCACACCTGGGCCACCGAGGCACGATGCCAATAGGCCCAAGACGCACTCACAGATCTGGTAGAGTGCGCTTTAACAGGGAAAGGTGGAACCCGTTCCTTCAAAGTATAGGCCTGTTTAATGGTCTGTCTGATCCATTTGGCAATGGTTGCTGCAGACGCAGCCATGCCCTTCCGAGGTCCCTCAGGAAGGACAAAGAGAGAGTCCGTCTTTCGAAAGGACTCCGTGGACGACAGGTAAACCCTGATCGCCCTGACAACATCCAAGGAATGCAAAGCAACCTCCTTAGGATGCTTAGGCTTCGTACAAAGCAAAGGCAGGACAATATAAATACAATAAAGCAGCGCTAAAACCTAATATGAACGTGGTACAATATTGACAGTGAGAGTCCATGCAAAAACCCGTGGTGAAAGGTGAACACACTTTCTGGCAGGATCAACAGGTGCTCTAAGTGCTTGAATCCACCACCGAGTGAAATGGCCTCTCACCTCACGCTTATTAGACATAAGCATAAAATCAAGATATCATGAAGCGATCTTCCCCTTATCACAGGCGGTGGGTGGGATGTCCCTCCCTCTTGTATTCCACCAAAGAGACCTCACATTGGCCAGGTAAACGCCAAAATGTTTACAGAGCGGACCTTGCACTGATCACAGATAAGCTTCAGCCAGCAGCTCCCCTTAAACCATGAGACAGGGAAAAACACCGGGCAAGCCCATAGCGTAATACTGACAAAAGCTTTATTGGGTATAAAATAAAGACAGCCTCTTACTTGTGAAAGAAGGGTAAAATTACAGTAATGCCGGCAGGTCCTGTGGGCACCACACCGAATCTCCAGACAGCAGTGGGCGACGTCTGCTTGCTCCACCTTCCCCCCGGACGCGTATCGTCCCCCAATGGATGGGGACTTCTTCAGCGGTATATAAAGGTAAGTGTCAACGTCGCCCCTTAAAATATACCGCCATGTCCATTGATTGGACAGGCGGAATGGACCTTCTCATTGGCCAGCTTCCAATGCCCGGACTATTACATGTACTTCCGCCCTTACTAGGGCGGAAGAAAACAATGCCCTGTATTAGGAAACTACTGCAGATGACTCCGATGCCCGGACTATTACAAGTACTTCCGCCCTCATTAGGGCGGAAGTAACGTTGCCCAGTATTCGGAGACCGCTGCGGACGGCAGTGGTGTACTTCCGCCCTCACTAGAGTGGAAGTGACGATCCTCTGCATCGAGAGACCGCCCCTTCATCGCTCTCTGCTACAATGACCGGGTCCAATTGGAGGCGGATCACTCGTCGTCATAGCGACAATGGACGCCACCGCTCTGTTTAGAGAGGGAAGCGCCCCTGTTAGCCATCAGAGGACCGCCCCTTCCAGAAAAACAATACTATATCATACCAATGGAAGTTCATGGTACCTCCCATAAACAATACTGCTACAGGGTATGCATAGGAAAAGAAGACACAAACTGATGCATCTCCTTCTAGTCTGGACAAAAAAGATAATAATAATAATAATAATAATAATATGGCTGTATAAAAACATGTTAGGACACATAATCTACATATATGTCTCACATGATGTCAATATAAACCTATATTAAAAGCATGGATAAAATTAGGCTATGGATGGAGGTCCTCTTCATATGATATATCCCGGCACCCACCATAGGTACACGTTATTGGATATGCCTCCGCCACTAGCAAGACCTAATGTCCATATAATGATAACAGTATTAGAAGATAAAAAAACCTTTTGTAGAAAATTAAAAAAATATTTTTTTAATTTAAAATATGGAGCTGTAGACGTCCCACTGTTGTCTGGGTTACATTAAAACATAGAATAAAACGCATGTAAATATGAAATATAAAACACTCAAAAAAACCTTAAAACCAGGAATTGTATTTATCTATCCGAAATAAAACAATTGAGGTCGAACTCTACGTTCAGACCTCGAGGCACCCCCACTTTAGTCTCGTATATCCAAAAAGACTCTCGTTGACTAAGTTTCCTGATCAGATTACCCCCCCTCCAGTGTTTATGAACCCTTTCTATGCCCCAAAACTTCAGATTCCTAGGATCTTTATTGTGGAATTTTTTGAAATGTTGGGTCACACTGTGGGGGGTTTTTCCTTTTTTAATGCTCCGGACATGTTCGGCAACCCTAGTCGTTAGGGCCCTTGAAGTCCTACCTACATACTGCAGGCCGCAGTCACATTCTAGCATGTATACTACGCCTGTAGTCGAGCAGGTGATCAGGTCTTTGATTACATAGTTCCTTCCTGTTGCATTTGCTATGTACTCCTTTCTGCGTTTCAAGTTCCCTTTGGCTGTTCTACACACCACACACTTGCCACAGGCATAAAAACCTGACAAATACGGCAACAGTGTGTTGTTAATCTGTGTAGGTGGGTCCACTACCCCTGGGGCTAAAAGATTCCTGAGAGTCGGTGCCTTTTTATACACAAACGATGGTCTGGTAGGTATAATTGCTCCCAGGGTCTTATCCTGTTGAAGGATGGGCCAGTGTTTCTTAAAAATCTTTTTGATTTTTTTATGCTGGATATTATAGTCTAGTATTATTCTGATCTCATCCTTCTTAGGTTTAACTACTTTGGGGGCAATAGACAAAAGTGACTCCCGGTTAATAGCCTGTACGGCCAGCCTATCTTCCTCGAGCTTATCTCTGCAATATCCTTTTTGCATAAATCTATCACAGTAAACCTTTGACTGTGAAGCAAAATCTGTATCCGAGGCGCAGTTGAGTCTTAGGCGCATAAACTGCCCTTTAGGGATATTGCAGAGCCATGTGCGGTGATGGCAACTGTCTAATGGTATGTACCCATTCCGGTCCGTAGGTGTTGAAAAATTGGAGGTAGTGATTTTATTTCCGGTAGCCGAAATGACCAAGTCCAAGAATACTACCTTTTCTATACTAGTGGTCCAGGACAAGGTAATATTTTTGTTGTTGCAGTTCAATCTGTCCATGAACTTATTTAAGCCCTCCATGTCTCCTTCCCATATAAGGAACATATCATCTATGTACCTTCTATAACATGTTAGCTCTGGGGGACGATCTTTAAACACCACTTCTTCCTCCCAGTGGGCCATAAACAGGTTGGCCACACTGGGAGCGAAGCGTGCCCCCATCGCCACACCTCTGGTTTGAAGGTAGTATGTCCTATTATACCAGAAGTAATTCCTAGTGAGACAAAACCACAAGCTGCTCAGTAGGAAGCTTCTGAGTTTTCTGGGTAAGTCAGACTGGGAGAATGCCCATTTGACAGCTGCTTCTGCGGCGTCATGTCCAATTATGGTGTAAAGCGAACTGACGTCTGCTGTTACCAAAATCGTAGATGATGTGCACGGGAACTCTTGTAGAATCTGTAAGATATGTTTGGTATCTTTTAGGTAGGACCTGGTTTTGACTACCAGGGGTTGTAGATACACGTCTATAAATTGTCCTAATCTGGACGTCACAGATTCTATGCCATTTACGATAGGCCTTCCGGGTGGGTGTTCCTTGTCCTTATGGATTTTTGGTAAGAAGTAGATGATAGGAGTCCGGCAATAGAGGGGGTCAAGATACACAGACTCCCTTTTATTTAGGACTCCTTTCTTCCTGCCAGATTCAACTAAGGTGTTTAATTCTCCTTTAAATTCCGGAAGTGGGTCATGTCGTAAGGTATTATAAGTACTCTGATCCGAAAGAAGGCGTGCCATTTCATTTTTGTAGTACTCCTTGCTGAGGACTACAAGGCCCCCTCCCTTGTCTGCCGGCCTGATAACAATCTCTTTATTCTCCTCAAGAGCTTTTATACCGGCTTTGATGGATTGGGGGTCAGTCACTTTCCTTACTTTTAGGTCTTCTAAATCCTTAACCACCATATGTTTGAATACATCAACATATTTATTCCCCTTGTTTTGGGGGTTAAAAGTTGACCTGTTCCTCAAATTGGTGTGTTGGAAGACTCCGGAAGGGTTAGTAGGGACCGGGGGGCCTCCAGGGGGGTCAGAGGAATTCTTCATAATGGGGTTATTCATGCAATATTTTTTAATATTGAGAGAGCGGATGAATTTCTGGATTCCCACATAGGTTTGAAATTTATTTAAATTTCGCACCGGTGCGAACTTAAGGCCTTTATCTAGGGTCCTTAATTCGTCTTCTCCCAATCGTACCCCACTTAGATTAAAGATGCCGGATCCTACCGGGATCTTTTTCCTCTGGACCCTCCTGCCTCCTCGGTTTCCTCTCTGTTTCTTTTGCCTCCTTTTCCCCCTGGGGTGCCTTCTCCTGGTGCCCTCCACCAGTTCTCCGACTGGCTCTGAAACGGTGGAGGGGGGCCCCTCTCTTGTCCCCCCATATTCCCTAAAAAAGGATTCCCATACTGATTATTTTGTAGGGGATCAAACCTATTGTAGGTGGCTACTTGGGCATAGGATGAATGGTTCCCTTTATTGGGGTATCCTCGGTTCGATTGGCCTCCTCTTTGAGGATAGGCTGCACCCCCTCTTCCCCGGCCCCTCCCTTGTGAGGTGTGTCTTGGGGTTTGTGGGCGATCTCTATGGGGATTGGGATACTGCTCATTGTGATAGTTATTTGGAGGGGCAGGATAGTTACCTCTCCCTGGGGTGATAAATTTCCCTCTGCCCCCCCTCCCTCCCCTTTTCCTACCCCGGTTTTGATGACCTCGTTGGAACTCTCCATTATAATATGGGGCCGGTGAGGCTCTCCAGACTTCGCTAGGGGCTTCTCTCAGTCCTGGTGCTGGGGTAATGGGGAGATCTTGTGAACCTTCTCCACCCTCATCAATCTCTATGTCCCCATTATTAATATTCTTTTGCCACTTATAGATATTATTTTCACGAAAATCTCCAAAGTCCCTAATGTATTTTTTCTTTTTCTTGTTTTGTGTTTCTATGTCCCATTTGACCAACCTATTTTTTAGTATCCCTGAGAGTCTAGAGAACTCTTCAGTTTCTTTATGTGGTTCTAGGGAGGTTTGTAGCTCTTTAATCTGGGCTTCTATGGTTTTTAGTTTGCGCTTTTTCCTTAAAAGGAGGAATTCAATTAACTCAAAACCCTTTTTGGAAAAGAACCCTTTCCATTCCTCCATAGACTCACTGTCTCGCAGCCCGTCATTAGGTGGGAGATCCCACCTGAGGCGCCTCGGGATTAGTTTTTCACGCAAGTAATATTCAAAGGTAGTGATGTCCCACCATAGTTTTATCTTTTTCTCAAGCGCATAACCCAGTTTTTTAAAAGCAGAGGGCACATCCCCCTCCCCATTCAGTACTGGGTTATAAGAGAAAATGTCTCCCAGATTAATCTCTCTTTTTTCAATATAACTGAAAATATCCATAATGACTGCAGCCAGATATAAGTAAATTGGATAACCGTGAGAACAAAAACAGGATAATATCAGCGCAGAATGGACGGTAATGAATGAAGACAAAAAGCAGCTGCACTTCTCAGGTCAAAATACAATTCCTGTCTGATACAATATAAATACAATAAAGCAGCGCTAAAACCTAATATGAACGTGGTACAATATTGACAGTGAGAGTCCATGCAAAAACCCGTGGTGAAAGGTGAACACACTTTCTGGCAGGATCAACAGGTGCTCTAAGTGCTTGAATCCACCACCGAGTGAAATGGCCTCTCACCTCACGCTTATTAGACATAAGCATAAAATCAAGATATCATGAAGCGATCTTCCCCTTATCACAGGCGGTGGGTGGGATGTCCCTCCCTCTTGTATTCCACCAAAGAGACCTCACATTGGCCAGGTAAACGCCAAAATGTTTACAGAGCGGACCTTGCACTGATCACAGATAAGCTTCAGCCAGCAGCTCCCCTTAAACCATGAGACAGGGAAAAACACCGGGCAAGCCCATAGCGTAATACTGACAAAAGCTTTATTGGGTATAAAATAAAGACAGCCTCTTACTTGTGAAAGAAGGGTAAAATTACAGTAATGCCGGCAGGTCCTGTGGGCACCACACCGAATCTCCAGACAGCAGTGGGCGACGTCTGCTTGCTCCACCTTCCCCCCGGACGCGTATCGTCCCCCAATGGATGGGGACTTCTTCAGCGGTATATAAAGGTAAGTGTCAACGTCGCCCCTTAAAATATACCGCCATGTCCATTGATTGGACAGGCGGAATGGACCTTCTCATTGGCCAGCTTCCAATGCCCGGACTATTACATGTACTTCCGCCCTTACTAGGGCGGAAGAAAACAATGCCCTGTATTAGGAAACTACTGCAGATGACTCCGATGCCCGGACTATTACAAGTACTTCCGCCCTCATTAGGGCGGAAGTAACGTTGCCCAGTATTCGGAGACCGCTGCGGACGGCAGTGGTGTACTTCCGCCCTCACTAGAGCGGAAGTGACGATCCTCTGCATCGAGAGACCGCCCCTTCATCGCTCTCTGCTACAATGACCGGGTCCAATTGGAGGCGGATCACTCGTCGTCATAGCGACAATGGACGCCACCGCTCTGTTTAGAGAGGGAAGCGCCCCTGTTAGCCATCAGAGGACCGCCCCTTCCAGAAAAACAATACTATATCATACCAATGGAAGTTCATGGTACCTCCCATAAACAATACTGCTACAGGGTATGCATAGGAAAAGAAGACAAAAACTGATGCATCTCCTTCTAGTCTGGACAAAAAGATAATAATAATAATAATAATAATATGGCTGTATAAAAACATGTTAGGACACATAATCTACATATATGTCTCACATGATGTCAATATAAACCTATATTAAAAGCCTGGATAAAATTAGGCTATGGATGGAGGTCCTCTTCATATGATATATCCCGGCACCCACCATAGGTACACGTTATTGGATATGCCTCTGCCACTAGCAAGACCTAATGTCCATATAATGATAACAGTATTAGAAGATAAAAAAACCTTTTGTAGAAAATTAAAAAAATATTTTTTAAATTTAAAATATGGAGCTGTAGACGTCCCACTGTTGTCTGGGTTACATTAAAACATAGAATAAAACGCATGTAAATATGAAATATAAAACACTCAAAAAACCTTAAAACCAGGAATTGTATTTATCTATCCGAAATAAAACTCTCACTGTCAATATTGTACCACGTTCATATTAGGTTTTAGCGCTGCTTTATTGTATTTATATTGTATCAGACAGGAATTGTATTTTGACCTGAGAAGTGCAGCTGCTTTTTGTCTTCATTCATTACCGTCCATTCTGCGCTGATATTATCCTGTTTTTGTTCTCACGGTTATCCAATTTACTTATATCTGGCTGCAGTCATTATGGATATTTTCAGTTATATTGAAAAAAGAGAGATTAATCTGGGAGACATTTTCTCTTATAACCCAGTACTGAATGGGGAGGGGGATGTGCCCTCTGCTTTTAAAAAACTGGGTTATGCGCTTGAGAAAAAGATAAAACTATGGTGGGACATCACTACCTTTGAATATTACTTGCGTGAAAAACTAATCCCGAGGCGCCTCAGGTGGGATCTCCCACCTAATGACGGGCTGCGAGACAGTGAGTCTATGGAGGAATGGAAAGGGTTCTTTTCCAAAAAGGGTTTTGAGTTAATTGAATTCCTCCTTTTAAGGAAAAAGCGCAAACTAAAAACCATAGAAGCCCAGATTAAAGAGCTACAAACCTCCCTAGAATCACATAAAGAAACTGAAGAGTTCTCTAGACTCTCAGGGATACTAAAAAATAGGTTGGTCAAATGGGACATAGAAACACAAAACAAGAAAAAGAAAAAATACATTAGGGACTTTGGAGATTTTCGTGAAAATAATATCTATAAGTGGCAAAAGAATATTAATAATGGGGACATAGAGATTGATGAGGGTGGAGAAGGTTCACAAGATCTCCCCATTACCCCAGCACCAGGACTGAGAGAAGCCCCTAGCGAAGTCTGGAGAGCCTCACCGGCCCCATATTATAATGGAGAGTTCCAACGAGGTCATCAAAACCGGGGTAGGAAAAGGGGAGGGAGGGGGGGCAGAGGGAAATTTAACACCCCAGGGAGAGGTAACTATCCTGCCCCTCCAAATAACTATCACAATGAGCAGTATCCCAATCCCCATAGAGATCGCCCACAAACCCTAAGACACACCTCACAAGGGAGGGGCCGGGGAAGAGGGGGTGCAGCCTATCCTCAAAGAGGAGGCCAATCGAACCGAGGATACCCCAATAAAAGGGAACCATTCATCCTATGCCCAAGTAGCCACCTACAATAGGTTTGATCCCCTACAAAATAATCAGTATGGGAATCCTTTTTTAGGGAATATGGGGGGACAAGAGAGGGGCCCCCCTCCACCGTTTCAGAGCCAGTCGGAGAACTGGTGGAGGGCACCAGGAGAAGGCACCCCAGGGGGAAAAGGAGGCAAAAGAAACAGAGAGGAAACCGAGGAGGCAGGAGGGTCCAGAGGAAAAAGATCCAGGTAGGATCCGGCATCTTTAATCTAAGTGGGGTACGATTGGGAGAAGACGAATTAAGGACCCTAGATAAAGGCCTTAAGTTCGCACCGGTGCGAAATTTAAATAAATTTCAAACCTATGTGGGAATCCAGAAATTCATCCGCTCTCTCAATATTAAAAAATATTGCATGAATAACCCCATTATGAAGAATTCCTCTGACCCCCCTGGAGGCCCCCCGGTCCCTACTAACCCTTCCGGAGTCTTCCAACACACCAATTTGAGGAACAGGTCAACTTTTAACCCCCAAAACAAGGGGAATAAATATGTTGATGTATTCAAACATATGGTGGTTAAGGATTTAGAAGACCTAAAAGTAAGGAAAGTGACTGACCCCCAATCCATCAAAGCCGGTATAAAAGCTCTTGAGGAGAATAAAGAGATTGTTATCAGGCCGGTAGACAAGGGAGGGGGCCTTGTAGTCCTCAGCAAGGAGTACTACAAAAATGAAATGGCACGCCTTCTTTCGGATCAGAGTACTTATAATACCTTACGACGTGACCCACTTCCGGAATTTAAAGGAGAATTAAACACCTTAGTTGAATCTGGCAGGAAGAAAGGAGTCCTAAATAAAAGGGAGTCTGTGTATCTTGACCCCCTCTATTGCCGGACTCCTATCATCTACTTCTTACCAAAAATCCATAAGGACAAGGTACACCCACCCGGAAGGCCTATCGTAAATGGCATAGAATCTGTGACGTCCAGATTAGGACAATTTATAGACGTGTATCTACAACCCCTGGTAGTCAAAACCAGGTCCTACCTAAAAGATACCAAACATATCTTACAGATTCTACAAGAGTTCCCGTGCACATCATCTACGATTTTGGTAACAGCAGACGTCAGTTCGCTTTACACCATAATTGGACATGACGCCGCAGAAGCAGCTGTCAAATGGGCATTCTCCCAGTCTGACTTACCCAGAAAACTCAGAAGCTTCTTACTGAGCAGCTTGTGGTTTTGTCTCACTAGGAATTACTTCTGGTATAATAGGACATACTACCTTCAAACCAGAGGTGTGGCGATGGGGGCACGCTTCGCTCCCAGTGTGGCCAACCTGTTTATGGCCCACTGGGAGGAAGAAGTGGTGTTTAAAGATCGTCCCCCAGAGCTAACATGTTATAGAAGGTACATAGATGATATGTTCCTTATATGGGAAGGAGACATGGAGGGCTTAAATAAGTTCATGGACAGATTGAACTGCAACAACAAAAATATTACCTTGTCCTGGACCACTAGTATAGAAAAGGTAGTATTCTTGGACTTGGTCATTTCGGCTACCGGAAATAAAATCACTACCTCCAATTTTTCAACACCTACGGACCGGAATGGGTACATACCATTAGACAGTTGCCATCACCGCACATGGCTCTGCAATATCCCTAAAGGGCAGTTTATGCGCCTAAGACGCAACTGCGCCTCGGATACAGATTTTGCTTCACAGTCAAAGGTTTACTGTGATAGATTTATGCAAAAAGGATATTGCAGAGATAAGCTTGAGGAAGATAGGCTGGCCGTACAGGCTATTAACCGGGAGTCACTTTTGTCTATTGCCCCCAAAGTAGTTAAACCTAAGAAGGATGAGATCAGAATAATACTAGACTATAATATCCAGCATAAAAAAATCGAAAAGATTTTAAAGAAACACTGGCCCATCCTTCAACAGGATAAGACCCTGGGAGCAATTATACCTACCAGACTATCGTTTGTGTATAAAAAGGCACCGACTCTCAGGAATCTTTTAGCCCCAGGGGTAGTGGACCCACCTACACAGATTAACAACACACTGTTGCCATATTTGTCAGGTTTTTATGCCTGTGGCAAGTGTGTGGTGTGTAGAACAGCCAAAGGGAACTTGAAACGCAGAAAGGAGTACATAGCAAATGCAACAGGAAGGAACTATTGTAATGTTCCGGTACCTTTGGTACCCTAAATTACACTTTCCACAAGTGTATGCGCCCTACCATTTACTTTTGGAAAGGTGCGCATACACCTTTAAGACTGGAGCTGTCATCACTCAGCGCCGGACTAGATGGCTATTTAAGGCGTCGGCTCTCACTCACATGTGTTCGTTCAAACACCCTTATCTGGATGCTAACCTTGCTTGAAGCTTCCATGCTTGCAAGCTTACTTCGCTGACGGAACCTCGCTGCGCTGATCCCTGTATCCCGCTACTGGATCATCCGCCTCTCCTGAACCACCCTTCGGCTGTATCGCTAATAGTGCTAAGTACCCCGCAGGGGAATTCTCTATAAACTTATACTAAGCTTACACTATCTAGCTCTGCATAGTAGAGACTGTTTATCACATCTGCATAAACTAGATTGCTAGCTCTTGAGACTACTGCTACTTTTCTGCACTGGGTTGATCTCTTTTGTATGTCCACCTGCTATTCTATCATCTGTTATCATACAACATTGCTAAACCTTCCTGCATCCATCTGCTACTGTCTCACCTTCAAGTGTCTATCACCTACCACCTCCACTCAACCTATCCCTCAAACCTTCATCATTGTGTTACCACATATATAAAGTCACTCTAGGAACCAGCTTGCTAATTGTGTGTATTTACTGGCTGAAATAAGACCTTCCACACATGATGAGTCATTGAGGTTGGGAATGGTATCTCAGCATATCTCTTACATGACTACTGACGTGGAACTATTTCTGCAGCTGAAAATCCACACCATATAAGAAACGCAGGAGCGTTACAGATTGAACGAACCCAAAAATGGATTCAGCAGAAATAACCACTCAGGTGACACAATTAAAACAGCAAGTATCTGCGTTAATACACGCACTTGCTGAATTAAAAGAAGACAATCAGGCTCTGTCGCAGCAGGTAATTAGACTGACACAACTTACCTCTGCTCAGTCCCCTGAACCCAAGATAAATCCCCCTTTGGTATTTACAGGCGATCGCAAAAAATTTCGCGAATTTAAAAACGCATGTGAGTTACTTTTTTTGCTAAAACCTCGTACCTACCTTACTGATCACATTAAGGTTTGTACTATTATTTCTTACCTATCAAGCGATCATCGAGCCTGGGCAGATTCTCTTTTTGAGAAAAACGACCAGCTTCTCAACTCCTATGCCTTGTTCCTGGCAGAGCTCACTAGCCTATATGATGACCCTAATAGGCAGAGTACTGCTGATCTTCAGTTAAGATCCTTGAAACAAGGAAGGAGGCCTGTGGAAGACTTTGTCGCAGAGTTCTAGAGATGGACCCTTGATTCAGAATGGAATGATGCATCTCTGAAAACCCAATTTAGGCTTGGCCTATCAGAAGCCGTTAAGGACGAGCTCGCCCGAGCGGATCTGCCAAAAACCCTGGATGCATTAATACAACTCAGTATTACCATAGATAGAAGACTACGAGAAAGAAAGGCTGAAAAGATGGGAATGCCATTATCCGTTTCCTCTCGGAGTCTGGCCGTTCCTATGGAGGTAGGAACCATACGCCCACCGCTATCAACTATGGAAAAAGCCAAAAGACGAAATGAAAATCTCTGCTTGTACTGTGCGTCCCCGGATCACAAGATAAACGTCTGTCCCCTAGTCAACAAAAAGAAGGGTGAGTGTTCACATGTCTCTCTAGGAGGATTGACAACTTCATTCACTAACCCCTACATTTCTGTTTTTTTGACATTACAGTGGGACCAGAACAGGATTACTACTAAGGCCATGATTGACACAGGATCTTGTGGAAATTATATGGATATATGTTTTGCTGCTTTAAATAAAATTCCTATTATTTCTAAACTCAAACCTGTCTCAGTAAGTCTTATTACCGGTGTTCCGTTATCCTCTGGTCCGATCACCGATCAGACACAAGCACTTCTAGTCACTATTAACGAGTCTCATAGGGAGACTTCTACCTTCGATTTAATACCATCACCCCACTTTCCCATTGTGTTGGGACTGCCCTGGTTGCACACACACCAACCAACCATAGATTGGAAGAAACGGTCCTTGACCTTCCCTTTTTGTTATTGCGAGGAAACGTGTAACCTCCCGTTTTCCGGGAAGATTCTGTCTGTGGTGACAGATGAGATTGCACCACTATGTTATCAGGATCTTTCTGAGGTTTTTCTTGAGAAAAATGCTCAAGCATTACCTCCTCATCGAGACTATGATTGTAGCATTGATCTACTCCCAAATAGCAAATTGCCATTTGGTCATGTTTATCCTCTTTCACAGGATGAACTTGCCCATCTCAAAACCTATTTGGATGAGAACTTGGAAAAAGGTTTTATTAGACCTTCCACTTCTTCCACAGCAGCAGGACTCTTTTTTGTTCGCAATAAAGATTCAAGTCTCAGACCTATCATCGACTACAGGAAATTGAATGCTATCACAATAAAAGATCGCTATCCTCTACCGCTTATCCCTGAGCTCATTGAGCAGGTGCGTGGAGCTACCTATTTTTCAAAATTAGACCTGAAAGGAGCATACAATCTCATTCGAATCCGTGATGGACACGAGTGGAAGACTGCGTTCAGAACTAGATACGGATTGTTCGAATATCTTGTGATGCCATTCGGCCTATGCAATGCCCCTGCAGTTTTCCAACGATTTATAAACGATATTTTTAAAGACTTACTAGATGTCTGTGTTGTGGTATATCTGGACGATATACTTATATATTCACGATCCCTGTCTGAACACATAAGACATGTAAGACTTGTATTATCGAGATAGCTTGCACATAATCTTTATGTGAAGCTGAAGAAATGCTTGTTCCATAAAGATGAGGTACTCTTTCTAGGCTACATCATATCCAAAACAGGAATCGAGATGGACATGAGTAAAATATCCTGCATTCAGGATTGGCCTACACCAACTACACGCAAGGCGCTACAGCGATTCCTGGGATTTTCAAATTTCTACAGGAAGTTCATAAAAAACTTTTCTGCTATTGTGAGACCCCTCACACAGCTCACTAGCATAAAAATACCATTTAAATGGTCAGAAGAAGCAAATAAGGCTTTCCACTTGTTAAAGACAAGGTTTACTTCCGCTCCCATATTACGCCATCCAGACCCATCCCTCCAATACATTCTGGAGGTAGATGCGTCAAACCTGGCAGTAGGAGCAATACTCTCCCAACGACCTACCCCCACTTCACCACTTCATCCAGTCGCCTTTTTTTCTAAATCGCTGAGCAGTCCCGAGATAAATTACCCCGTGGGTGAGAAGGAACTGCTTGCTATAAAATTGGCTCTGGAGAATTGGCGACATTTACTCGAAGGCACCCAATTACCAATAATTATATACACGGACCATAAAAACCTCCAATATCTTCAGACTAGCAAAACTCTCTCGCATCGACAGGTACGATGGTCACTATTCTTTCTAAGGTTTAACTTCCTAGTGACCTACACACCTGCAGATAAGAACAAAAAGGCGGATGCACTATCACGACTAACTGAAGAAAACTACTTTGAAATTCCTTCCGTTCCTATAATACCTCACAAACGCATTATTGGAGTTGTCCGTTCCTTGAAGGAAGAGGTTCTGCATGGTATAAGGTTGGATTCACCCCCACCACAACTAAATACCGATGCAGAAGGCTTCCTCTACTACAACGACAAACTTTACATACCACCTACCCTACGCACCAAGATCTTGGAATTATCGCATGATGTGCCTATGGCAGGACATATGGGTATGACAAAGACTTTCAATTTGATTTCTCGGCAATTCTGGTGGCCTGACATGAAAACATCTATACAAAAATTCGTCTCTTCATGCAATGTCTGTGCCAGGTCCAAAATTGACACTACGAGACCATCCGGTCTACTATGCAGTCTACCAATACCCCAAACTCCATGGGAGGTTCTGTCATTGGACTTCATCGTAGAATTGCCTCCTTCCAAAGGATTTAATACCATCTTGGTGTCAGTGGACCATCTGACAAAGATGGCACATTTCATTGCTATTCGCAGACTACCTTCGTCCAAACAAACGGCAGAACTCCTGATGAAACATGTCTTCAGATTACATGGTATCCCAAAAACTCTTTTGTCTGACCGTGGATCCCAATTTATTTCTAAATTCTGGCAAGAACTATGTCACATACTATGGATTGAGCGAAAGCTCACTTCTCCTTACCATCCGCAGACCAACGGACAGACTGAAAGAGTCAACCAATGCATCGAGCAGTATTTACGTTGTTACACTTCTTACCAACAGGATGATTGGTTGGATCTTCTCCCCCTGGCAGAATTTGCCTACAACAACGCAACTCACAGTACAACCAAGCAGAGTCCGTTCTACTTGAACTATGGGTTCCATCCCTCTATTCTCCCTCCACGCATCCTTCCTTCAAATAACCCAGTAGCCTCAGACTATCTTTCCCAAATAAAGGATTCTCTGGGTTTACTAAATACTACCATTGCACACGCTCACAGTCAACAAAAGAAGTACTATGATCTTCGTAGAAGACCTTCTCCACAGTATACTATCGGGGACCTCGTTTGGCTCTCAACAAAAAACTTGAGACTGAAGATCCCTAGCAAAAAGCTTGGACCTCTGTTCTTGGGACCTTTCCCAATCAAGAAACTTATTGGAAAAGCTGCAGTGCAGCTTACATTGCCAATGGACCTAAAAATCCATCCCATTTTCCATGTGTCGCTACTAAAACCCCATGTTCCGGACCAAGGAATAAGGCCTAATATTCCACCTCCCCCTCCTGTACAAGTTGAAGGTGGAGAAGAATACGAGATAAAAGAGATTCTGGATTCTCGTATCTACAGAAGAAGACTTCAGTACTTGGTTAGATGGAAGAACTATGGGCCCCAAGACGACACCTGGCTAAACACCTCTGACATACATGCCCCTAGATTAATCCGCAATTTTCATGCGAGATACCCAGACAAACCAGCTCCAGAGGCCTTCAGGAGCAGGCCTTAAAGGGGGGGTATTGTAATGTTCCGGTACCTTTGGTACCCTAAATTACACTTTCCACAAGTGTATGCGCCCTACCATTTACTTTTGGAAAGGTGCGCATACACCTTTAAGACTGGAGCTGTCATCACTCAGCGCCGGACTAGATGGCTATTTAAGGCGTCGGCTCTCACTCACATGTGTTCGTTCAAACACCCTTATCTGGATGCTAACCTTGCTTGAAGCTTCCATGCTTGCAAGCTTACTTCGCTGACGGAACCTCGCTGCGCTGATCCCTGTATCCCGCTACTGGATCATCCGCCTCTCCTGAACCACCCTTCGGCTGTATCGCTAATAGTGCTAAGTACCCCGCAGGGGAATTCTCTATAAACTTATACTAAGCTTACACTATCTAGCTCTGCATAGTAGAGACTGTTTATCACATCTGCATAAACTAGATTGCTAGCTCTTGAGACTACTGCTACTTTTCTGCACTGGGTTGATCTCTTTTGTATGTCCACCTGCTATTCTATCATCTGTTATCATACAACATTGCTAAACCTTCCTGCATCCATCTGCTACTGTCTCACCTTCAAGTGTCTATCACCTACCACCTCCACTCAACCTATCCCTCAAACCTTCATCATTGTGTTACCACATATATAAAGTCACTCTAGGAACCAGCTTGCTAATTGTGTGTATTTACTGGCTGAAATAAGACCTTCCACACATGATGAGTCATTGAGGTTGGGAATGGTATCTCAGCATATCTCTTACATGACTACTGACGTGGAACTATTTCTGCAGCTGAAAATCCACACCATATAAGAAACGCAGGAGCGTTACAACTATGTAATCAAAGACCTGATCACCTGCTCGACTACAGGCGTAGTATACATGCTAGAATGTGACTGCGGCCTGCAGTATGTAGGTAGGACTTCAAGGGCCCTAACGACTAGGGTTGCCGAACATGTCCGGAGCATTAAAAAAGGAAAAACCCCCCACAGTGTGACCCAACATTTCAAAAAATTCCACAATAAAGATCCTAGGAATCTGAAGTTTTGGGGCATAGAAAGGGTTCATAAACACTGGAGGGGGGGGTAATCTGATCAGGAAACTTAGTCAACGAGAGTCTTTTTGGATATACGAGACTAAAGTGGGGGTGCCTCGAGGTCTGAACGTAGAGTTCGACCTCAATTGTTTTATTTCGGATAGATAAATACAATTCCTGGTTTTAAGGTTTTTTGAGTGTTTTATATTTCATATTTACATGCGTTTTATTCTATGTTTTAATGTAACCCAGACAACAGTGGGACGTCTACAGCTCCATATTTTAAATTAAAAAAATATTTTTTTAATTTTCTACAAAAGGTTTTTTTATCTTCTAATACTGTTATCATTATATGGACATTAGGTCTTGCTAGTGGCGGAGGCATATCCAATAACGTGTACCTATGGTGGGTGCCGGGATATATCATATGAAGAGGACCTCCATCCATAGCCTAATTTTATCCATGCTTTTAATATAGGTTTATATTGACATCATGTGAGACATATATGTAGATTATGTGTCCTAACATGTTTTTATACAGCCATATTATTATTATTATTATTATTATTATCTTTTTTGTCCAGACTAGAAGGAGATGCATCAGTTTGTGTCTTCTTTTCCTATGCATACCCTGTAGCAGTATTGTTTATGGGAGGTACCATGAACTTCCATTGGTATGATATAGTATTTTTTTTCTGGAAGGGCCGGTCCTCTGATGGCTAACAGGGGCGCTTCCCTTTCTAAACAGAGCGGTGGCGTCCATTGTCGCTATGACGACGAGTGATCCGCCTCCAATTGGACCCGGTCATTGTAGCAGAGAGCGATGAAGGGGCGGTCTCTCGATGCAGAGGATCGTCACTTCCGCTCTAGTGAGGGCGGAAGTACACCACTGCCGTCCGCAGCGGTCTCCGAATACTGGGCAACGTTACTTCCGCCCTAATGAGGGCGGAAGTACTTGTAATAGTCCGGGCATCGGAGTCATCTGCAGTAGTTTCCTAATACAGGGCATTGTTTTCTTCCGCCCTAGTAAGGGCGGAAGTACATGTAATAGTCCGGGCATTGGAAGCTGGCCAATGAGAAGGTCCATTCCGCCTGTCCAATCAATGGACATGGCGGTATATTTTAAGGGGCGACGTTGACACTTACCTTTATATACCGCTGAAGAAGTCCCCATCCATTGGGGGACGATACGCGTCCGGGGGGAAGGTGGAGCAAGCAGACGTCGCCCACTGCTGTCTGGAGATTCGGTGTGGTGCCCACAGGACCTGCCGGCATTACTGTAATTTTACCCTTCTTTCACAAGTAAGAGGCTGTCTTTATTTTATACCCAATAAAGCTTTTGTCAGTATTACGCTATGGGCTTGCCTGGTGTTTTTCCCTGTCTCATAGTTTAAGGGGAGCTGCTGGCTGAAGCTTATCTGTGATCAGTGCAAGGTCCGCTCTGTAAACATTTTGGCGTTTACCTGGCCAATGTGAGGTCTCTTTGGTGGAATACAAGAGGGAGGGACATCCCACCCACCGCCTGTGATAAGGGGAAGATCGCTTCATGATATCTTGATTTTATGCTTATGTCTAATAAGCGTGAGGTGAGAGGCCATTTCACTCGGTGGTGGATTCAAGCACTTAGAGCACCTGTTGATCCTGCCAGAAAGTGTGTTCACCTTTCACCACGGGTTTTTGCATGGACTCTCACTGTCAATATTGTACCACGTTCATATTAGGTTTTAGCTTTATTGTATTTATATTGTATCAGACAGGAATTGTATTTTGACCTGAGAAGTGCAGCTGCTTTTTGTCTTCATTCATTACCGTCCATTCTGCGCTGATATTATCCTGTTTTTGTTCAAAGGCAGGACAATGTCCTCATTAAGGTGAAACTCAGAGACCACCTTAGGAAGAAAAGATGAATGAGGTAGCAAAACCACCTTATCCTGGTGAATTACCAAGTAAGGAGAGCGGCAAGACAACGCCGCCAGTTCCGACACTCTGCGAGCCAAAGTGATTGCCACTAAAAAGGCAACCTTCTTAGACAGCAGAGGCAACAATATCTTCCAGATGTTCTCAAAAGGAGAACTCTGTAACACGGACAGAACCAAGTTCAAGTCCCATGGAGGAAAAGGCTCCCTCCTGGGAGGAGCCAAATGTTGCATACCTTGAACGAAGGTGCGAATCAAGGAATGAGACGCCACTGGGCGTTGGAAAAGAACAGCCAGTGCAGACACCTGGCCCTTTATTGTGGCCAGCGCCAGGCGCTGGTCCACCCCAGACTGGAGGAAAGCCAACACCCTCAACACCGAGTATGAGCGAGGGGAGAACCCCCTGGACTCACACCAGGCGAAGTAAGCTTTCCAGGTACGGTAATAGTCTTACCGGATGAGGTTTTCCTAGCCTTGATCAGAGTAGGAATGACCTCAGGGGAGAGACCCCTGTCTCTCAGGACCTGGGTCTCAACAGCCAGGCCGTTAAAGCCAGCGACTGTAAAGCAGGATGGAAGATCGGTCCCTGAGACAGTAGATCTTCCCGCAGTGGCAGCCGCCAAGGAGGCGCCACTGCCAGGTGAACAACGTCGGCGTACCAGAACCGGCGCGGCCAGTCCGGTGCTACCAGAATCACCAAGTGCGGTTCCGAAGCCAACCTGCGAAGGAACCTTGACAACAACTGAATCGGAGGAAAGGCATACATTAGATGATACTGATGCCACGGGGCCACCAACGCATCCGAGGCGTCTGCCAGAGGATCGCGCGTTCTTGCCATGAACCTTTCCACCTTGTGGTTTAGCCGAGATGCAAACAGATCCACGTCCGGGGATCCCCACTTTGCACACAGCATCTGGAAGACCTCCGGGTGCAGGGACCATTCCCCCTGGTCCAGGGTCTGGCGGCTCAGATAGTCGGCCTGCCAATTCTCCACACCCGGAATGTGAACTGCTGAAATTGCCGGGACATGAGTCTCGGCCCAAGACAGAATGTCGGTCACTTCCTGGGCAGCCCGAGCACTCCTGGTGCCCCCTTGGTAGTTGATGTATGCCACCGTGGTAGCATTGTCCGTCTGTACCCGAACAGGACGGCCCCAAAGGCGATCCGACCACTGGAAGAGACAAAGCCTTATCGCTCTCAATTCCAACACATTTATCGGAAGGGAGGATTCCTCCTCCGACCAAATGCCCTGGGCAGACAGGTTGTCCAGAACAGCACCCCAGCCCGACAGGCTGGCATCCGTGGTAATCACTGTCCACAGCAACGGACAGAAGGACTTGCCTCCCGACACCGCCGGGGACTGGAGCCACCACAGAAGATCCATTCTGGTCCGGCGACTCATGGAGACACTCAGATCCAGAGACTGAGGTAGTCTGTCCCACCTGGTCAGGATCTCTGCTTGAAGAGACTGCGTGTGAAACTGAGCAAAGGGTATCGCCTCGGAGGCCGTTACCATCAACCCCAGGGACCGCATGCAGGCCCTGAGTGACGAGGATGGTTTGTCCCTGAGGGACCTGATCTCGTCCTGTAAGGTCCGGAGCTTGTCCTCCGGCAAGGACACCTTTGCCTGAGCAGAGTCCAGGATCATTCCCAGATAGGGAAAACAAACCGATGGCGCAATGCCCTGTGCCCGTAGCAGGCCCAGAACAGGCGCCAGTACTTTGGTAAAGACCCATGGAGCCGAAGCGAGACCAAAAGGTAACGCCACAAACTGATAGTGGACCTCTGCTATAGCGAACCGAAGGTACCTCTGGTGACCCTTGAAAATGGGGATGTGTAGGTACGCATCCTTCAGGTCTATAGAGGCTAGGAATTCCCCCGGACTTAGGGAGGCCACCACCGAGCGGAGATATTCCATACAGAACTTCCGAACTCGCACAAAGCGGTTCAGCGCTTTTAGGTCCAGAATAGGACGTCTGGTCAGCTTGCCAGCTCTTCAGCCAGATCAAACGACGGTTAAGCACCGCAACACTAGATAGGCGTGCAACCAAGGGGACCTCATTTAAGGCCGCATCGCACAAATACATGACTCCTGTGGCGCGTGGGGCAGAATCAGACGCGAGGGTGAG
The DNA here is from genome assembly GCF_965119305.1 of Pelophylax lessonae. Taxonomy (NCBI): domain Eukaryota; kingdom Metazoa; phylum Chordata; class Amphibia; order Anura; family Ranidae; genus Pelophylax; species Pelophylax lessonae. Next base: position 200,015,113 of record NC_138770.1, read on the forward strand.
TCTAAGCACCTTAGTCCAATCCGCCACCGCCTGAGCCACCAGGATAGACGCGAAAACAGGTTTGAGCAAGGAACCCACCACCGTGTAGGAATGGTGGGCTAGAGACTCCAACCTCCTGTCAGTGGGATCCCAAAAAACTGGGGCATCCTCAGTGGGAACCAAGGTAGCCTTGTTCAACACGGCCACAGTGTGATCCACCTGTGGAGGCACACACCATCGCAATTCCGTAGCCGGTGCAAAGGGATAAAGCAACTTAAACCGACTCGGTACCACGAATGGACGTTTTAAAGTGCGCCACAGCTCATTTACCGTGTAATGAAACTCAGCGGGGCAGGGAAAAACCTGTGCCGACTTGCGGGTCCTGTGTGTACCAAAAGAGGACACAATGCCCGGAGGACTGGGCTCATCCTCCAAGTGTAGTGTTTCTTTCACAGAAGAAATCAACTCATCCATGGTCGCGCGTTCCTCAGGCGACCCCGGGGGAGAAACATCAACACCCTCCACCCCCGCCTCCCCCTCAAACCCCAGAGGGTCCAGGGATGAGCGAAACCCTGAAAAGGGCTTGCCCGCCACAGCAGCCACATCACCATCTGAATCAGAGGAGAAAGATAATCTGGAACTTTTCCTAGCAGCACGTTCAGCCATCAGCACTTCCATCTTGGACACTAAAGACACCACTACGGTGGTTAAATTAGGTATAACAGGGGCCCCAGCAGGACTGGGGTCCCCCACCAGATCTGTAGGGAATTTGCTGTCCTGAGATTCCATCACCCAAGTTAGAAATTAACAGTGCAATAAAAGGTACTGGCCCTTTAAAACCGCTGCGGTGTGTGCAGCCCACCGCTATATGTACAGTGCAAAAGACCCCCAAAAGGAGAAGAAACTGAGCCAGAAATGACACAAAACAGAAGGTTATGGGAGAGACAGTCTGCAGAGCCCCACAGAGTGTTACCTCATCGATCGCTGCTTCAGAGGAAAAGGAAGTGAGGTCATGAGAGGCTAAACTATAGCTGCAAAGAAACCCAGGGAAAATGGCTGCCCATAGAACTGAATGGGAGGCTTCGGGAAAATGGCCGGCGAACATGTGCTCGGAACGATCGCTCTGCCACACGCAAGATGGCGTCGGCTGGTGCCAAAACAGCATGTAAAGTAGCCCACAGTGAAGCCAGACATGCATGCCCAAATTAAAGATGGCGGACCGCGCGTTTTTCCCCCGCTGCGGCCGCCGCACACATCGTCTGCACCCCCCCTCCAATATACACAGCACCGCAGCGCATGTACAAAAAAAAGACCCCTCAGGGATCGCAACAGGGAGCCCCACACCGGCACAGACATGGGGGACACACAGCAACACAGGACTGCCACCCCAGACAGAGGCCCCACACAGAAGTACTTACCTGTACCAGATGGCGTGGGGTGTCTCTCAGAACGGAAAGCCGCTGTCCTCATATGACAGGGAATGCCGTTAGCCAGGGACATTACACTGCAGTATCGCAGATGAGTCCAGTGAGGTAGCCACCTCACAGCTGCATCCCTGCTGCGAGCAGGGATGGGTCGTTCATAATGCCAGGACAAACCATGGCTGAACGCTCGATGGCGGGCTGGGGGTCCATCTGACCCTCTGCCCTGGAGAACCAGGGCGGTCAGTCCGAATCCCAGCTCCGCATGAATCCATCTTCATCCGAAGAGTCGACTAAAACTAAAGCTGACAAAATAAACAGCTAGTATAACAAGAAAAAACTGACATTTTTCAAAAGAAATCAAATAAAAAGATTACAAGGCTGAGACTGTAGCCCCAGCACAGGGAAAGCCTAACTACTCCTGACGCTAGGCAGAAACAAACTGAGTTGGGAGTGGTCACTGCAGGGGGGTATTGACTAGTGGGACAGCCCCCATGGGTGTGTATATGCAAATGCTTTTGTTCTTTTGACTAAGACTTATGCCTATCTACTCCTGCGGAGTGGAAGTCAATACCCAATAATGATGACTTAGAGGAGGCGGCGACTGTCGGAGGACGTAAGAGAAATCATGTTTGTTATAACCCCAACAGGAAAAAAAGACAAACTACAGAATATGTCGTATGGACAGGATAGTCAGTGAAAGAAAAAAGTCCAGGTCAGCTGAAAAAGCAAAAGATGACTGTGCTGAAGTGCAACATGTCCAGGGTGTACAAAAAGGGTCGGATGAGCTCCAGCCAAGCGATATTTCAACATCAAGATCAAAACCAGGTAAGAACCCATACTAATGAAAATTATTAGTGATTTCTCTCTCAGGAAGGAAATATTTATGTGTTAACTTCTTTATTTCACAGGAATATTTGGGAAAGAGGATATACAGTGCCTTGCGAAAGTATTCGGCCCCCTTGAACTTTGCGACCTTTTGCCACATTTCAGGCTTCAAACATAAAGATATCAAACTGTAATTTTTTATGAAGAATCAATAACAAGTGCGACACAATCATGAAGTGGAACGAAATTTATTGGATATTTCAAACTTTTTTAACAAATAAAAAACTGAAACATTGGGCGTGCAAAATTATTCAGCCCCTTTAAGTTAATACTTTTGCCCATTCCTCCTTGCAAAACAGCTCAAGCTCAGTGAGGGTGGATGGAGAGCATTTGTGAACAGCAGTTTTCAGTTCTTTCCACAGATTCTCGATTGGATTCAGGTCTGGACTTTCACTTGGCCATTCTAACACCTGGATATGTTTATTTGTGAACCACTCCATTGTAGATTTTGCTTTATGTTTTGGATCATTGTCTTGTTGAAAGACAAATCTCCGTCCCAGTCTCAGGTCTTTTGCAGACTCCACCAGGTTTTCTTCCAGAATGGTCCTGTATTTGGCTCCATCCATCTCCCCATCAATTTTAACCATCTTCCCTGTCCCTGCTGAAAAAAAGCAGGCCCAAACCATGATGCTGCCACCACCATGTTTGACAGTGGGGATGGTGTGTTCAGGGTAATGAGCTGTGTTGCTTTTACGCCAAACATAACGTTTTGCATTGTTGCCTAAGGCCCCGTTCACACTGGGGCGACGCTACTTTGCCGGGCGACCTCATAGGTCGCAGCGCGCTGCTCGCCCCGCTATCTCGGAGCTGCCGGCACGGACTTCATAACATTGAAGTCTATGCAGGTCGCTCCGGGTCGCCCCCAAAGAAGCTCCGGACCCTTTTTCTAAGTCGGAGCGACTTGTGTCGCTCCTATTAGAACGGGTCCGCAGCTTCTCTATGGAAGGCGACCTGTCAGGCGACCAGATCGCCTGACAGGTCACCCCAGTGTGAACGGGGCAAAAAGTTCGATTTTGGTTTCATCTGACCAGAGCACCTTCTTCCACATGTTTGGTGTGTCTCCCAGGTGGCTTGTGGCAAACTTTAAACTACACTTTTTATGGATATCTTTAAGAAATGGCTTTCTTCTTGCCACTCTTCCATAAAGGCCAGATTTGTTGCAGTATACGACTGATTGTTGTCCTATGGACAGAGTCTCCCACCTCAGCTGTAGATCTCTGCAGTTCATCCAGAGTGATCATGGGCCTCTTGGCTGCATCTCTGATCAGTCTTCTCCTTGTATGAGCCAGGTCTTCGTAAATTTGCAGTGGTCTGATACTCCTTCCATTTCAATATTATCGCTTGCACAGTGCTCCTTGGGATGTTTAAAGCTTGGTAAATCTTTTTGTATCCAAATCCAGCTTTAAACTTCTCCACAACAGTATCTCGGACCTGCCTGGTGTGTTCCTTGTTCTTCATGATGCTCTCTGCGCTTTAAACGGACCTCTGAGACTATCACAGTGCAGGTGCATTTATACGGAGACTTGATTACACCAGGTGGATTCTATTTATCATCATTAGTCATTTAGGTCAACTTTGGATCATTCAGAGATCCTCACTGAACTTCTGGAGGGAGTTTGCTGCACTGAAAGTAAAGGGGCTGAATAATTTTTCACGCCCAATTTTTTTATTTTTTATTTGTTAACAAAGTTTGAAATATCCAATACATTTTGTTCCACTTCATGATTGTGTCCCACTTGTTGTTGATTCTTCACAAAAAATACAGTTTTATATCTTTATGTTTGAAGCCTGAAATGTGGCAAAAGGTCACAACGTTCAAGGGGACCGAATACTTTCGCAAGGCACTGTACCTACTACATCAGCTGCTGATCTCACGTATGAGGATGACAACGTACACCAGCAGAATGAGAAGACTGACATGTTGAGGATTCTAGGGGAACCTGATATTACCAGCACAGGTAAAAAATGTAATCCGATTTTTTTTGCACTGTTTGATTCTCATTCTCTCTCTCTCTCTTCCCATATAGATCAACTCTTTAAATGACTATACAAAAGTTATGTGCAATGTGTATGAAATGTAAACCATATAATAATATTAATATTGCATAACAACTAATTACAGTTTTCTATTTTTCTTTTATAGGAAAATATGCTAGAAGTGATTAATTTAAGTCATAAGGGATAGCCAAGATGTGTGCACATTTGATATGGATTCACGGACATTATAAAGTCTACGGAACATCCTACAGCCCTTAGTTCGACACCATTGAAGAACAAAGAAATGCTTCTGTACCAGGTGGGTACTAAAGGCTATTGTTTTTTCTGGAATTTAATGTACTTGCTTTTGTTTCATGTCGTTAAGTGCACTTCAAATTTGAGCCAATGAGGAGAGAGAAGGTGCGGGGATGAGCCACGGCTTTGGGTCTGAATGGACATGTTAAGCAGCAGATCAGCACAGCGGCTTGCTGTGGGGGCACTCTACAGGAGGGATAGGCCAGGATTTCTGGTGAGGGACCAGAAAATAGGATGACCTGTGCAAAAACACTGCACGGAGCAGGTAAGTATATCATATTTGTTATTTACAAAAATAAATAGATTAAAAAAATCAATTATCACACTTGCTATATTCACTAAAACAAAATTGCGATGCTGTAGCACCTTACTCCTGCGCTCAGAACCAGAGCCTCCCTCACACTTGGCATCCCAAATGGCTGAGGCCTTGCTGCCCTATAAGACCGGGGTAGTCTGAAGTAGTGATCGACTGATATCGGATTTTCGTTGCCGATACCGATATTTTGGCCATTGAATATCGGCCGATATTTTTGTACATTTAAAAAAAAAATATTTTTCTATTTTTACACTTGACAGGTACTGTTGTGGAGGGATCTTGGGTCTAAAGTTTGGCTGTTTTGAATGCTGTCATTTTTTTAATCTGTCGCGGAATACCCAGAAGTGATGTCATGACATCACTTCCGGGTTTTTACATGGAGACCCCATCAGAGCCGAATGCGGCTTTGATCGGGTCTTCTCTTCGGCAGCCGTGCAGGTAGGATGTCCGGGTCTCCCGGTGCGACAGGAGACCCGGGCGAGCCGCGGAAGGCGGGGGGGGGAACGTCCCCTCCTGCTCCTTGTAATGACAACCGAGCAGCTTCTCAGCCGCATCGATTGTCATTACAAGTCAGTCGACCGTTGGCTATGGACGCGGTGATGCCTCTAGCTGCATGGTCATGGCACTGTGACTGAATGCGCACTGGACAATCCTGAAGACGATCTGTCCAATGATCGAGACATAGTCTGATCACTCGGAGTTCAAGACATTGATTGATCGGTAGTCTGGATTCTTCCAGCGTCCAGATCCCCTGCGCAGAACTTTTGCCGAGGTCACCTCCCCAGCCGGACAGGCTGGCATCCGTGGTGACCACTGTCCAATACAAGGGGAGGAAGCCGACGGGCCAGAGAATGAAGCCACCATATCAAGGTCTCTCTCGTTCCCCAACTCAGCCAGGTCGGATTGTCCAGACACTGCGGAGTCTTGTCCCATGTGGCCAGAATCTCCCTTTGCAGGGACATTGTATGGAACTGTGCAAACAGTACCGCCTCAAAGGTAAACACCATCAGGCCCAGCACCCGCTAGTCTGGAGGGATGACCATCTGTTGAACAGCAGGAGACGAATTGCAGCCTACAATTTCTGAAGTTTGTCCAAAGGAGCACTCAGCCAGAGCATACTTCTGAAGGTTCAGAATCCAGCAGACAGAACTCTCACAGAGTTCGTATTGTGATCTCCAGGTTGTCCACCAGAGCAGAGGGAGACTCCGTTCGCAGAAGGAGATTGTCCAAGTAGCCAAGTACGATGATCCCCGTTGACGTAGCAAAGCTAGCACCGGGATTAACACTTTTGTGAAGACCTGAGAAGCAAAGGCGAGACCAAAAGGTAATGCCACAAACTGATAATGCTCCTCTCCCACAGAAAAGCGGAGAAAACGCTGGTGACTGGTACATATTGTAATGTGAAGGTAGGCATCCTTGATATTGATAGAGGCGAGGAATTCCCCCTAAGGCAAGGATTCCACCACTGTTTGAATGGACTCCATTCTGATCTTCTGTACCCGCACAAAGCAGTTTAGCGCCTTGAGGTCCAGAATTGGACGCACTTTTCCTTCCTTCCTGGGGACTGTGAACAGGTTTGAGTAAAAACCCTGAAAACGTTCCATAGTCAGAACCGGGACAATCACCACTTGAGGGAACAGGTCTTGTACCGCCCAAAACAGACCTTGTAAGCGGTATGGGGACCGGCGCAAGTTGGAAGAAAAAAACCTTGCCGGGGGAGAAGAGCAATCTTGTAGCCGGACCGAATTACTTTTTGGGCCCACTTGTCTTGCACTAGGGAAGTCCACAGGTCCAGAAACCAGCGAAGACGTCCCCCCACCCCTGATACGGTTGAAGGTGCACCTTCATACTGAAGAAGCCTTGTCCATTGGTCTGGAGAAGCTCGATCTTGGCTTGCCCTGAGGGATGAAAAACTTCTTATGAGCTGAGAAGGAGGGCTCACGTCTACGACGAGGTTCCTTGCCCTTAGTAGCCCGCAGAAGGAAAGTACTCTTGCCCCCTGTGGGATCTTTAAGGATGTCAGCCAGGGTAGCTCCAAACAGGCGATCTCCTTAGAAAAGAAGATCAGTCAAAGCCTTTTTTGAAGTCTGATCTGCAGACCAGCACTTAAGCCAAAAGACACGCCGAAGGACCACCACCAAAACAAAGAGGCGAGCCATCAGGGGAGCCACATCCAAAGAGGCATCACAGATAAACTGCAGCCCCTGGACCAAAGGCAGGGGGCAGCTGTTTCCCCTCCAGATCCAGGACAGAGTTTGCGACATTAGGGCAATGGTGAATACTGGCCTCATTGTCGAACCAGCCAGAGTGTACATACGGCGGTCTCTTTAACCAGAATTATTTTTGCCTTGTTTAATCTGGAAACAGGAGGGCCCACCACAAGTGGCACAGTCCACCTCTAAAGAAGGGACTCTTCAGAGGGGTAACGCCTAGTAAAAGACATTTTTGTCGTCCCCACTCTTTAGCGACAATTCTGTCAAAATAGGCAGGGAAAGGAAACACCTTTGCTGCTCTGGATGGCTTATGAGTGCCAAAGGGTACCTGCGCCTCCATCGCAGCTTCTGCTGCATCCTCCATCTTCAGGGTTTCATGCACAGATACAATCAGTGCATCCAACAGCGCCTTTTCGTGCACGGTTGCAGACGTGGAGGAATCATTCTCACTATCAGAGGATTTCAGGTGCATGGTTGCAGACTGAGCAGTGTGACCCACGTCTGCGGTGGCCGAATTAGATTCAGGATCTGATGAGACAGGGAAAGGCGGGGGGCACTTTTTGCTAGCCCATCGCCCACAAGCCACCTACACTTGGGACACAACGGACTCCAGGGCCGTCAGTGCATGGATGGATGGTTGGGACACGGAGGGCCCCGCAGCCTCAGAGAGGGGATCAGGTGGGGAAATGTGCCCCAAAGACTCCAGGAGTCACCAGGGGGACCCCACAAAAAAAGAGTAAAATACTGCTAAGGGACAACCCCCACCGCGCTGGCAGCACCACCCGGTCGCCAGACACAAAGCACTAAGCGATCCTCAGCAGAGAGGAAGAGGACCCCGTCAGACTCACCACTCACAGAGACAAGCACCTGCAGCCACCAAGATAATCTGAAATAAAGGAATGGCTGGCGCTCTGATGCACTGGGTAACAGCTACTGTGGAAGCAGGATGTCAGACAAATGCATAGCAGAAAAAGAATATATATGTAGAGGCATTACCTACATAACGGTATGTGGGGTAAAGTCCATAAATTGTAAAGGAGATGAGCTGTGGGGTGGAAGTAAGCACGAAGGGCCGGCTCAGCTGCACAGGAGTCAATCTGTAGACAGGGTAAAAAAAGGACAAAGCGGAGCGCCTCTAAGTGCAATACGTTTAATGGAGAAAATAACATACAGTGTGAAGTAACTCACTAGACGAAAGAAAATGAAGGCTCAAGTGCAACGTCCTGGGGTCAAGCCGTCCAACAGCTGATGCCGGGAGAGGAGAAGTTGGTGCTATCCGGTGGATGGAAAGGCGGGGAGGTGCCGGCTCTCACTTCGCCGAGACCGGACTCTCGAGGCAAGCTGTTTCTCAGCGTCGACCATGTGACGTAGGCAGGGTCAAGGTGCACACGACGCGTTTCTGAGCGTGCTACAAGCTCGTGGAGAGCATGCGCGCTCTTTCTTCAGGTGTAGATGCCGGGACCATTGTAAGTAAGGGAATTTATACACACGTAATGTGTGAATGGCTGTACACGAAGATTTAGTGACCAATGAGGTACTATGGCGGCCATATTAAAAGCTCAAATCATGCAGGATTACACAGTAATAGTTAAAACATACACTATTGGTAAAATAAGTAATTAAATGAATAAAACAAAACGGAATGTGAGGGGAATGTGTACATATGTGAACAAAGGAGAATACAATGTAGATATAAACCCTAAGCTGATGTCTCAATATAGAATAAATTAATAAAAAATAATAATTAATAATAAAAAAACATTAATAAAAAATGATAATAATAAAATAAAATAAAAATGAAAATAAATATAAATAATAATAATCGAAATAAAAATAAAAATAAAAATCAATATAAAAATAAAAATAAAAATGAAAATAAAAATGTAAAAAGAATAGACATGTACATGTATGTACGCACATACATTTATGCACATACACATGCATATGGCAGGTGAGGAGAATATGTTAAAAAATATATTTTATAATATGTTAAAAAATATATATATTAAAATATTAAAAAGTCACAATATTTAATGGTGTATATTTTATAAAAAAGGACCTCTATAAAAGAAAGGTAATTATAAAATAGTACTGATTTCAAGTTCCTCGTTTAGTCCATACGGTTTTAATGTGTTCAAAGAAAAAATCCAAAAAGTCTCACGTTCGCAGAGCCTAGAGAACCGCTGGGCCTCTGGTAATTTATTGGATATGGCCTCAATAATCCAAACTCTCAACCCCTCAGTGGATTTGTTGTGATACTCTAGGAAATGTCTAGGGACACTATGTTTATCGGACCCTTCCTCAATAAGCCACCGATGTTTGCCAAACCGTTGGCGCAAAGGACATATGGTGCGGCCCACATATAATAATTTACAAGGGCAAGTCAGACAATATACCACATGATCTGTGGAACAATTGTAAAAATTGTCCAACAAATATGTGTGGCCTTCATGGGAAAAGGATTTTTGTCCATAATTAATAAAGTCACATGTCTTGCATAATTTTTATTTACATGGATACATTCCTTTAAGGGGAATGAGGTTGCAACAAAATATTCCAATGTTTACGGAGTGTCCCCTCCATGTTTCTGAACTTGGTGTGGAATTTAGTAATGAAACGAACCGGTTGGTTCCCAAGCCGGTAGCGGACCAACCGGTTCGTTTCATTACTAAATTCCACACCAAGTTCAGAAACATGGAGGGGACACTCCGTAAACATTGGAATATTTTGTTGCAAGACCCACACCTCAAAGCAATCTTACACCCACGCCCTATAGTTACCTATCGGAGAGCACCAACATTAAAGAATAAAATAGCTCCCAGTAAACTACCTGAGCATTGCAAAGCCCCATCATTGAACCTCATTCCCCTTAAAGGAATGTATCCATGTAAGAAAAAATTATGCAAGACATGTGACTTTATTAATTATGGACAAAAATCCTTTTCCCATGAAGGCCACACATATTTGTTGGACAATTTTTACAATTGTTCCACAGATCATGTGGTATATTGTCTGACTTGCCCTTGTAAATTATTATATGTGGGCCGCACCATATGTCCTTTGCGCCAACGGTTTGGCAAACATCGGTGGCTTATTGAGGAAGGGTCCGATAAACATAGTGTCCCTAGACATTTCCTAGAGTATCACAACAAATCCACTGAGGGGTTGAGAGTTTGGATTATTGAGGCCATATCCAATAAATTACCAGAGGCCCAGCGGTTCTCTAGGCTCTGCGAACGTGAGACTTTTTGGATTTTTTCTTTGAACACATTAAAAGCGTATGGACTAAACGAGGAACTTGAAATCAGTACTATTTTATAATTACCTTTCTTTTATAGAGGTCCTTTTTTATAAAATATACACCATTAAATATTGTGACTTTTTAATATTTTAATATATATATTTTTTAACATCTTATAAAATATATTTTTTAACATATTCTCCTCACCTGCCATATGCATGTGTATGTGCATAAATGTATGTGCGTACATACATGTACATGTCTATTCTTTTTACATTTTTATTTTCATTTTTATTTTTATTTTTATATTGATTTTTATTTTTATTTCGATTATTATTATTTATATTTATTTTCATTTTTATTTTATTTTATTATTATCATTTTTTATTAATGTTTTTTTATTATTAATTATTATTTTTTATTAATTTATTCTATATTGAGACATCAGCTTAGGGTTTATATCTACATTGTATTCTCCTTTGTTCACATATGTACACATTCCCCTCACATTCCGTTTTGTTTTATTCATTTAATTACTTATTTTACCAATAGTGTATGTTTTAACTATTACTGTGTAATCCTGCATGATTTGAGCTTTTAATATGGCCGCCATAGTACCTCATTGGTCACTAAATCTTCGTGTACAGCCATTCACACATTACGTGTGTATAAATTCCCTTACTTACAATGGTCCCGGCATCTACACCTGAAGAAAGAGTGCGCATGCTCTCCACGAGCTTGGCGCACGCTCAGAAACGCGTCGTGTGCACCTTGACCCTGCCTACGTCACATGGTCGACGCTGAGAAACAGCTTGCCTCGAGAGTCCGGTCTCGGCGAAGTGAGAGCCGGCACCTCCCCGCCTTTCCATCCACCGGATAGCACCAACTTCTCCTCTCCCGGCATCAGCTGTTGGACGGCTTGACCCCAGGACGTTGCACTTGAGCCTTCATTTTCTTTCGTCTAGTGAGTTACTTCACACTGTATGTTATTTTCTCCATTAAACGTATTGCACTTAGAGGCGCTCCGCTTTGTCCTTTTTTTACCAAGATAATCTGCACTACACATGCAGCGATCAGGAAGCAAAATGATCCAGGAGTCAGCACCAGGGGGAGGGGCTCCAACCATCGAAAATCTCCACCCACAGGGTTCCACTGTCATGGCTACCGCTATTTTCAATAGTAAACCACAGCAAAATGGGCACCAGACTTCACAAACATGGCCACCGTGTATAGAATATAGGCTATAACAAAATGGCGGCACCACGAGGCATACAGGGACCCGGGATTGGCAGAATGTTTTGTCCTACTCCTGTATGGGACAGTATAACGCAATGGTTATAAATACCAGGAGCTGTGTCCCTCAATGAACGAAAGAGAAAAATCCCCCACACCATTACACCACCATCAGCCTGAACCGTTGCTACAAGGGAGGATGGACCCATGCTTTCCTGTAGTTTATGCCAGATTCTGACCCTACCATCTGAATGTCGCAGCTGAAAATGAGACTTATCTATAGTATATTAAGAATCCATCATCTCACAATTATCAGATTTGGAGAGACAACTCTAGGCAAATGGATCTGGTCTTGCTGGAAAAAAAACTCAGAAAAACTACTTTATCAGAAACAGAAACTATTTGAATATGGCAACAAGAATAGCAGAATCTTAGCATACCTTTCTCATTCTGAATACCCTCCCACATCTATCTCCGGGGTGTATAATGAGTTATCAGTGTATTGCACAAGGAGAGTGGAGATTGAAGAAGCCTTTATTAATTTTTATTCTGATATTTATAGCACTAGAGCAGGGGTGGGGAACCAGCGGCCTGCACAATCATTGCGTCCGCCCCCCGTGCCGCTGAGCCTGTGTATGCCAGCGGAGCTGTCAGAAGGAGCCGATGGCTCCGTCCTGACAGTGTGAGTCACAGAAAAGCTTTAGAGAAAAGGGTGGACTCGGGGCGCAGAGCAGTGCGCCCCGAGCCCACCCATTTGTGTGACAATAGCGAATGAAAATTCGCTATTGTCACACGGATCCTTCTCCTGACCCGCTTCCTGATTGGCCGAAAGGCAAACTCATGCCATTGGTCGAGAAGGAGGCGGGAGGACTCGAGGAGAAGCCGACGCTGCAGGTAAGTGCACTGGCTTTCTGCATTGAAAGGGGGCACGTTGTGGTCAGTCTGCATTGAAAGGGGGCACGCTGTGGTCAGTCTGCATTGAAAGGGGGCACGTTGTGGTCAGTCTGCATTGAAAGGGGGCACGCTGTGGTCAGTCTGCATTGAAAGGGGGCACGCTGTGGGCACTCTGCATTGAAAGGGGGCACGCTGTGGTCAGTCTGCATTGAAAGGGGGCATGCTGTGGGCACTCTGCATTGAAAGGAGGCACGCTGTGGTCACTCTGCACTGAAAGGGGGCACGCTGTGGTCATTCTGCATTGAAAGGGGGCACGCAGTGATCAGTCTGCATTGAAAGGGGCACGCTGTGGTCACTCTGGATTGAAAGTGGGCACGCTGTGGTCACTCATGCCATTGGCCGAGAAGGAGGCAGGAGGACTCGAGGAGAAGCCGCCGCTGCAGGTAAGTGCACTGGCTTTCTGCATTGAAAGGGGGCACGCTGTGGTCACTCTGCATTGAAAGGGGGCACGCTGTTGTCAGTCTGCATTGAAAGGAGGCACGTTGTGGTCAGTCTGCATTGAAAGGGGGCACGCAGTGGTCAGTCTGCATTGAAAGGGGCACGCTGTGGTCACTCTGGATTGAAAGTGGGCACGCTGTGGTCACTCTGCATTGAAAGAAGGCACGCTGTGGTCAATCTGCATTGAAAGGGGGCACGCTGTGGTCACTCTGCATTGAAAGAGGGCACGCTGTGGTCACTCTGCACTGAAAGGGGGCACGCTGTTGTCACTCTGCATTGAAAGGGGGCACACGGTGGTCAGTCTGCATTGAAAGGGGGCACGCTGTGGTCACACTGCATTGAAAGTGGGCACGCTGTGGTCACTCTGCATTGAAAGGAGGCACGCTGTGGTCAGTCTGCATTAAAAGGGGGCACACTATACCTTGATTACTAAAGGCCCCTTTCACACTTTTGTGACGTCAAAGTCACGCAATTTCTTACAGCGTTTTTTGCCGCAAAGCAATTCCTATTACATTTATGTATAAATTTTGTACAGCCCCCGAATGGTTACAAAAATCCAAATGGCCCTTGGCAGAAAAAAGGTTCCCCACCCCTGCACTAGTTTTGTAAACTCGGGAGGATCTGGTTTCATACTACAGCAAATTCCCTTAACTGAGGTAGACGAGATGGACAGACTAGCATTGCATTTACTTATAACTGGGGAGGAGATTGAGGCCGCTGTGGCTTCCTTTGCTGTAAACAAGACTCCGGGCCTGGGCGATTTCCCGATTGAGTGGTACCGTTCATACTCGGAAACCCTTACTCCCATCTGTTGAAGATGTACTCTGAGGCCTTTGAACAAAATACACTACCTGACTCTATGCGGGAGGCGTCAAGTCCTGATTCCTAAGCCGAACAAAGACCCCAAATATTGTGAATCCTACCCCCCAATTAATTAATGTGGATATTAAGATTCTGGCAAAGGTTCTGGTGCGCAGGTTAAATACAGTGATTACTAAAATAATACATCCGGATCAGACCGGGTTCATCCCTGGACGCTCCACCACCATCAATATCCATCGCCTTTATACAAACTTACAAATACCTGTGTGAACCACCAGACACAAGAATAGTGGTATCATTGGATACACATAAGGTGTTTGACTCAATCGAATTACCTTATTTGTTTGCGGTCCTTGAGCGGTTGGGATTTGGTCCCAATTTCGTTAGATGGGTCAGGTTGCTGTATGTCTCTCTAGTTGTTCGAATTGGGGTCAACAATTTTATTACGGAACCCTTTTCTATCTGTTGGGGAACAAAACAAGGGTGCCCATTGTCACCCGTTGCTTGCCATAGCGATAGAACCTCTGGCGTCACTGCTCCAACAGAACACACAGATTAAGGGTCGTAGAATAGGTGACTTGGAGGGGAAGATGTCTCTATACACAGATGACATGCTTCTGTATCTGGCAGACGCTGGTGCCTCTTTGTCCAGCGCCCTGGAAATGGTGGAGCATTTTGGGCAACTTCTCAGGCTTTAAGGTCAATTGGAATAAATCGGTCATATTCCTATTTAATCCACGGGAAGTGCCAGCTATGGCATCATCACACACAATTCAAGTAGTGAATACATTTTAATTTTTAGGGGTGGAGATCCAGCAGCATATACACTCCTATGTTGAAAATAATATTTCACTGCTAGGGCAGAGGCTTAAACAGACTTTGACCACATCGACCAAATTGCCCTTAATCTAATGGGGAGAATATATTTAAAACTGTGTATTTGCCTCGCTTTCTATATCTCTTCTGGCAGGCCTTGGTGTATCTACTGAAGAAACTCTTTTCAACAATAGCTAACCTCCTTTCATCAGTTATACGGGGAGCGAAACGGAATAGAATTTCTCTAGGAACTTTGAAGCTCCCTATTCAGGGGGGTGGCAGTCCCAGACCTCCAATCTTAAGCCCCGTACACACGTACTGATTGTCGGCCGAACGATCGGCCGTCTTTTGTCCAGGGCTGTCGTGTCTGCTGAAAACTGCAAAAGACTGCACACAAATTTTGTCGGCCAACAACAGCCGACTGTAGAAGTGATGTCATGTGATGGTTAACTTTCCTTGTCTTTTTTCTTTTCTAAGCATGCCCAGTCTTGCTAATCTGCTGTCTGTCGGCCGAAATCTGTACTGACTGGCGAACAATCGGCCGTTCTGGTGACGGCCAACAAAAATTTTAATGCCTGCACACCTGATTTTGTTCGGCCGAAAATGCGCTGTCGGCTGTCGGAAGCATCATACTAACAAGCCTACAATCGGCCGAATATTTACGGCCAACAATCGGTACATGTATATGGGGCTTTACTACCTAGCTGCTCAGTTGACTCATGTGCATGCTTGGTTCTTTCCAGACTTGCCAAATGCAGCGATCACCACTCTTGCCGTGGTGATGGGATTCTATGAGACCTTGTTGAACTCACTGTACCGGAAGGGCCCATACCCCTTGGGAGGGTCCGCAATTCACAAACTTTTATACAAAATAATGCATATGTGCAATATAAAGTTGAAAGGGTCACTCCTCAATAGGTCTCCTAATGCCCCCCTGTGGTATAATCTGAATTTGAAGTAATTGTATAAAATGGTTAAGCCCCAGAGATGGACAAACTTTGAACTAAAATATGCTCATGAGTAGGGTTGAGCGAACACGGACTGTATTGTTGGGGATCGTACCGGACTTTTGGGTGTTCGGTACCCGGACCCGAACATTTTACTGTATGTTCGGGATACAGTCCGTTGTTCGGTAATTTATTTCATGTTTTGGCGCGGTTTTAATGGCGCTGTTTCAACGGCTGCAGGGCAGCCAATCAACAAGCGTTTAACTTGTGTGCCCTTAGAAGCCATCACAGCCACGCCTACTAAACGCATGGCTGTGATTGGCCAGTGCAGCATGTGACCCAGCCTCTATATAAGTTGGAGTCGCATAGCGCCGCACGTCACTCTGCTCTAACTACTGGGAGAGGTTCCTGATGCTGCTGAGGGAGAGATAGGAGATTATTGTAGGGGCAGGCTGGAGATTGCTTTCAGGGAGGAATAGGAAGAATCTTCTATAATCAGACAGCGATTTACATCAATTTTATTGTGTGGGGGTGCAGTACACGATCCTTTTGTCCTGACCTGAGCCCAGTGAGGATGAGGGAGAAAAAAAAAACTTTTATCAGTCTGTTAGGTGGGCGGCGTGCGGCGGCCATGTAATGCAAGCTCAGTGCATATGTGTCTGCTTAATCTGGATTTAAAAAAAAAAAAAAGCACCAATTTAAGGGGAAAATTATTTTTCAGTTTTTCATTCATACTTTACTGTGACATTGACATACAGAGTTTAGACACTGCTGTTCTAATCTGCTCTTCAAAAATCACCAATTAAAAGTGAAAAAAAATTTTTTTCATTCATACGTTACTGTGAGATACACCCGTTGGATACTGTTGTCCTATTCCGCTTTTCAATAAAAAACCCATTTAGGGGAAAAAAAATGTAATTGCGGCCTAGTCTGCATATGTTACTGTGAGATACACCCGTTGGATACTGTTGTTCTATTCCGATTTTCAATAAAAACCCATTTAGGGAAAAAAAATTAAATTGCGGCCTAGTCTGCATAGGTTACTGTGAGATACACCTGTTGGATACTGTTGTTCTATTCCGCTATTCAATAAACACCTATTTAAGGGAAGATTCTAAATTAGAGAAATATGAGGAGAAGGTCAAATAAGGGACGTGGCCTGGGTCGGGGTGCTGCTGGTGGAGCTCCTGTTGCAAGGAGAGGACGTGGTCCATCTGTGGCAGCTACACGCACAAGTGAAACACCTTCCTCAGGTGTTAGTAGGCGACAGAACCTGCAGCAGTATTTGGCAGGGCCTAATGCGCCTCTACAAATGTTGAGGCCAGAACAAGTACAGGCAATAGTAGATTGGGTTGCTGACAGTGCCTCCAGTTCCTTCACATTGTCTCCCACCCAGTCTACTGCCGAACGGTCAGAGTTGGCCCCTGCAGCCGATGTCCATCAATCTTTCACCTCACCCCCTTGCAAATAAGCCAAGCAGTCTGAGCCCCAAGTCATGCAGCAGTCTCTTCTTCTTTTTGATGACTCTGTTAGCATGGTTTCCCAGGGCCATCCACCTAGCCCTGCCCCAGAAGTGGAAGAGATTGAGTGCACCGATGCCCAACCACTTATGTCTCAAGATGAGTACATGGGAGGACCATCGCAGCACGTCTCGGATGATGACGAAACACAGGTGCCAACTGCTGCGGAATTTCGAATTGTGGAAAACGACAAGGAGGGCAGGGGTGAAGACTGGGTGGAAGATGATGTGGAGGATGATGAGGTCCTCAACCCCACATGGAATGAACGTCATGCAGGTGACCAGAGCAGTTTGGAGGAAGAGGCGGTGGTCGCACAGAGCCACCAGCACAGCAGAAGAGGGAGCAGGGTGCAAAAGTGGAGCGGCCAAGCCCTAGACACTATGCTTGCTACTGCCCAATGCAGCAAGGGACCGAGCACACCAAAGCCAGCTCAAAAGAGTTCCCTAGCGTGGCAGTTCTTCCGACAATGTGCTGATGACAGGACACGAGTGGTTTGCAATCAGAGCCTGAAGCGAGGCATAAACCTTCTCAACCTGAGCACAACCTGCATGACCAGGCATTTAAGTGTAAATGCCAAAAAAAAACGCTAGCGTCAAAAGAAAATGCCCAGGTGTGTTTTTGCTGGCATTTTTTGGGGGTTTTTGGAGGCAGGCAAAACATCAGAACTTGTGCACAGTACCACTATACACAAGTTCAGATGTTTTTCCTGACTGCAAAGAACCCAAAAAAATGCCTGCTATTAAACCGGCAAGGTGTTACAGCAGCGAAGCCAATCCCCTGAGCTGAAAGTTTTCTAATAAAAACTTTCTTTTTTTTTTTTATGGTTCTGGACATGCTACAGAGCTTAAACTTCACATGTACACTTTTTAGACCCCCCCAGATACTAAATCCAAAGTAAAAATCAAAAAATGACAATTTTTAAGAACTTTTTTGTGTGATTTTGTGTCTGGTGGGTCTAAAAGGTGTACCTGTGAAGTTTCAGCTCTGTAGCATGTCCAGAACCAGAAAAAAAGATCATATAGGTGTTAAAGGAGGGTCCCACATCCCTGTTCTACTGAAAAATTATCTTTTTTTTTCTCATGGTTCTGGACATGCTACAGAGCTGAAACTTCACATGCACACCTTTTAGACCCCCCAGATACTAAATCCAAAGTCAAAATCAAAAAATCTCTCTCTTTTTTTTTTCCAATAATTGGCTTTTTTTATCAAAAATGACAATATTTTAAGAACTTTTTTTTGTGTGATTAATAGTTAATGGGGCATGACCCAGAACCCTAGGCACTTTTTATGGGCATTTATTGCGTTTTAGGGCTTAAAAATTGTGTTTTTTGATTACCGAAGTTTGGGTCCCATTGATTTCAATGGGGTTCTGAAATCCGGGCCGAACTTTCGGGAAGTTCGGATGTTCTGGCCGAACCGCACAGCACCTCAGAAGGCAGGGTTAGCATGGCCAAAATGTGGAAAAGCTTTGTCAGCACGCCACACCAAGCAGCAGCACCACCAGCTGATATGGAATGTCTAAGCAGGAGGCAGCATTTCACCAACATGGTGGAGCAGTATGTGTGCATACGCCTAGACGTACTGAATGACAGGTCTGCCCCCTTCAACTTCTGGCTCTCCAAATTGGGCACATGGACTGAGCTTGCCCTTTACGCCTTGGAGGTGCTGGCCTGTCCTGCAGCCAGTGTATTATCTGAACATGTATTTAGCATGGCTGGGGGCGTTATCACAGACAAGCGCAGCGGCCTGTCCAGAGCCAATGTGGACAAGCTCACGTTCATTAAAATGAACCAGGCATGGATCCCACAGGACTTGTCCGTACCTTGTGCAGAATAAACATTACCGGCCTTACCCAGCCATTGTTGTATTTTTGATCTTTCTCACTCTTTTGGGGTGTACCCTAATTTAAAAAGAAATGTAAAATAAAAACAAAAACCAGTGTTGGCTACCTCATCCTCCTCCACCGCCGCTTCCACCTACACCGCCACCTCAACCTCCTACTCCATATTGGCCTCGTCTTCCTAGATCAAGATGATTATTTTTTATTTTTATGTTATTTTTCCCTATCCACATTTGTTTGCAGAGCACTTGCCATGCTCTTAAAAAGATTTTGCTACCATTTTCAGCCCTCTAACCCTTTCCATGTTTTTTTTAGAGCCATTTTAGTGCTCAAAAGTTCAGGTCACCATTGACTTCAATGGGGTCCGGGATCGGGGTTAAGTTCGGGTCACGAACCCAGACTTTTTTTTCCCCAAGTTCGGCCAAACCCAGACATCCAGGTGTTCGCTCAACTCTACTCATGAGTTATTTTCTGAACATAGTTTCAAATCTTTTTCCATGTTTAGAGCAGAACTGGGAGTGCCCTCTAATTACTGGTTCCAATATCAACAGCTTCTGCATGCAGTGGCAGCGCAGTTTGGGTTGAAGGATGTACATCTGGATCCCTCACAATTGGAGAGGGAACTAATGGGTGGTGACCATACAAAGCTTATTTCTAAATATTACTCTCTCCTGATGGAAAGCTGCTCCACAAGATTAAACAAAATTAAAAATCAATGGCGAATGGACCTGCCAGGCTTGGAGGAAGAGACGTGGGAAGAGGTGGTTGGGTCTCAATTTTCTGAAATTTTAGCAGCTGGACATAAGGAAATACACCTAAGCTATCTACATGGAATTTACTACACTCCGTAGAGACTATATAAAATGGGGAGGGCCCCGACTCCAGAATGTCAGAGATGTCACGCGGAGATGGGAGACTTCTTCCATATGGTTTGGGGGTGCAGGAGTTTTGGAGGGGGGGGTCTGTATATTTATCGAGGACAAACTGCCACTTCCTAATATTTGTACCCCAGATAGATGCTTATTGGGTAGCCTGGGGGAGGAGGAGCTCAGGCAATTCCACAAGGTCCTGTTAGGACTCCTCTTTTATGCCAAAACGATTATAGTATTGTGATGGAAGAAACCAGATCCTCCTAGTGTAAAAGCTTGGGTTGAACTTGTAAATAATGCATTACCGATGTATAAACTAACATATCTGGCAGGAGGTTGTCCTAAGAAATTTGATAAATTGTGGCAAGGTTGGGTGGACTCATTTTTGGGTCCCCTTGGTGTGTGAGAGGCAATGCTTACAGCGAAAATGGGGAGAAAGTGGAGGGCGGTGGATGTCTCTCCTGGTGGCCTATACACATAACCCTGATGGCCTACTCTTCCACTCGCTCTGATTTGATCTAACTCTCTGCAGGAAATTGTATGTTTCACCAATGGAATAATACTGATTTGAATATACTTTTGGGTTGGTTTGCTAATTTTCTTTGCGGGGGGGGGGGCGAGTATGTCTCTGCTACCGTATAATCCTCCTCTCTTTTAATAAGGGTTGTGTTACTTGTTTATTATATATTTGTGTTCATGCACTACAGTATGATATGTTATGTGTTTTGTATGTTTTTTTTCTTCTACATACCAATAAAAGTTACCTTTAAAAAAAAGAAAATGAGACTCATCAGATCAGGCAAGGTTTTTCCAATCTTGAGCCTGTGTGAATTGTAGCCTCAGTTTCCTGTTCCTAGCTGAAAGGTGTCAGTAACCGGTGTGACCAAAAAGGTGTGGACTGCCACAGACAATATCATTGTGTAAAAGAATAGAATTTTTTTTTAAAAGATAAATGAACAACAAAACACATCTCCAAAATACCAAACTGTGTAAAACAAACTAGATAACCAAATAAATAGTGACACACAATGAACAACTGCCTAAACCAAATATATACAAGCAAGCAAGGGATGCAATGCGTAATCATAACAGAGGCAGGTTCATACACAGGAGATCAAGCAGAGGGAGCAAAACAGAACAGGGAGGGTAACAGGAGACGGAGAGCAGGTGGGAAGGGATCAGGGTCCAGGAACAGGATGCAGCACACAGGAACACAGGTCAATGGCACATAAAGACAAAACCAAGGCAGTAAGGAAGAGTATGCACAGGGTTTAAATACACTTCCTGCAACTAGCATCAGGTGATGACTGATTGCATGAGATGTCAACTTCTGGCTGCTGAGGGACACCTGCTGGTGGACCCTGGAAACTACAGCCTATAGATCTGGGCGCCACAGTGCCACCAGCAGTTGAACCCTTTCCTGACAACAGGAGTAGCACCCTGTGTGGTCTTCTGCTGCTGTAGCCCATCTGCTTCAAGGTTCGAGGTGTTGTGTGTTCAGAGATGGTATTCTGCATACCTTGGTTGTAATGAGTGATTATTTGAGTTACTGTTGCCTATCATCTCAAACCAGTCTGCCCATTCGTCTCTGAGATGAGAAAGGCATTTGCGTCCACACAACTCCCACTCACTGGATATTTTCTCTTTGCCCACCCATTCTCTGTAAACCCTAGAGGATTGTTGGGAGTGAAAATCCCAGATCTGCGGTTTTTGAAATAGTCTGACCAGCCCATCTACCACCAACCACTACGCCACGTTCAAAGCCACTTAAATCCCCTTTCTTACCCATTCTGATGCTAGGTTTGAACTTCAACAAGTCATTTTCACGTCTAGATGCCTAAATGCACTGAAATGATGCCATGCGATTGGCTGATTAGTAATTTGTGTTACCAAGCAATTTAATAGCTGTACCTATTAAAGTGGGCAGTGAGTATGTAGAGGGTAGTATAAAGAGCTTTAACACAAAACCAAAAAATAAATAAAAAACCCACCACACAACCATAGGTATTAACAAAATTGCTCTTTAAGATGATGTGGATAAAAGTAACTTCAAAATAAATGTTTATTATAAAAATGAACAAAATCAGTAAAGGAAGAAACATCAATTAGGTGTGGGTGTTTATGTAATTCATATTAACATTTATTAACTCCAAAGTTTGCATTAACGTTCCAGGTAAATATGAAGTGTTCTTAGAACTGCAACATGCAGCACCATTTAAAAAGAACATTTACATTGTTTAAGAAGTCATAAATTAAATAACTCCGTTATACAGATCATTATCAGTTTCATACGTCAACAGTTTGTAACCATCTATAAAACCTGGAGAAAATAGAATACCAAAATACACATATAATACATTCTGTTATCTGAGCTACTAGAAATTGACAAAATCATCACACCAGTACTTTGGTCACAGTTAAATCGGGCTTATATTGACAATTTTAAATATATATTCATATTCACAATCATGGCTACATTCAATAAAAACAGTTCAAAAAGAAAAAAAAAAAAGTGGATTCCCATAAATTAGATTTGACTAACCACTTCATGTCCAGCTCAAGGGTACTTTCAGGTAAGCAATGGCCAGCTGCTCCACCTTTCACTCCCTACCTGTTGCATTACAAAGACCTCAAACAAGATGGACATCATTCTTGAGTTCTGCAAAGTTTTGGTAGCGTTTTACTGTTTTTGAAGCCAGTTAGCTGTGAAGTAATGTGGAAAGTTGGCTTCCCAGAATACAGCTAAGCAACCACCCCGCTTGTTTGGCAGGTCTTAGTCTGAAGAATGGGCAGTTTGAGAAGTGCAATTGGGTTATCCACCTAAATAAACAATGTTAATCCCAATTTCTTCTTTGGAAGGCAGGTAAATAGGCCTTTTTTTTTTATCATAAAAGAGACAAAACTGTGGGGGAGATTTACCAAAACTGGAGTGTCCAAAATCTGGAGCATAGAAACCAATCAGCTTCCTGGTTTTGTTGTCAAAGCTTAATTGAACAAGCTGAAGTTTGAAGAGGATTGGCTACCATGCACAGCTGCACCAGTTTTAGTAAATCTCCCCCTATACTTCTAAGGCCCCTTTCACACATACGGTCCGTTCAGTTCATCAGTTCAGTCACGTCAAAATGAATCAGTTCATCTGTTTTTCATCCGTTTTTTTCATCTGTTTTTTTTACATCCACTACCAATGCAAAAACGGATGAAAAATGGACCGTTTGTCCGTTTACAATAGTTTTTCATCTGATTTGTTTTTTTGACGGATGAAAAATAGGGCATTCATCCGTTCCAAAAAACGGACATTGACGGAAGCGAATGATCATCCGTTGTCATCCGTTTTTACATAGAGATGCATTGATGTCCGTTTTTCATCCATCAACGGATGGATGAAAAACAGACAAACGGACCGTATGTGTGAAAGGGGCCTAAGTTTTCAAAAGTACATGTAGCTTACAACAATTTGTTTAAGCATACCCCAAATGGACATAAAGTGGTTATTAAGTTTGCAGTTTTAAAATAGTACCTTTCCAGCCCTTATAGGAACAATCTAATGTCTTGTGCGTACATACTGCAGCATCCTTCTGTACATTAATTGAAAACATCCATATTCAGGATTGTCTGGGATACAACAGCTCTGCTTTACTGTCTGCATAGTTCTCTAGAATCCAGAAACCATCTTTGTGCTCAAGACACATTAATATCTGTTTTAGCACACAAGTACATAACTAAAACAGGAGGAAGCAGATGAAAAGCAAGAAGGAAGGAAAAAATAAAAAAGAAGCGGGGGGCTCTTCTTGTGAGCCTGTGCTTCAAAATGATAAAAACACTTGAAGCTGAAAATGCATTATAAGAGATTGCACTAAAGGTCTTTTTTTGAGAAGGTCAGAGCATGGTGCAATGTGTAGAACCTATAACCACCCTTATGGTGACCCTACTGGTTTTATTAACTGCTGGGAGCCTATTTTGGGTTGCTTCACTGGGTGTCTTTATAGTAAATATTGGGAAGCAGCTAGCCTTCCTCGCGTAAAATAAAATTACAATTTGTTTTAATGTTCCTTTGGAGGGAGAACACTGGCCGTGCCTTTTTGGTCTGTTAAATATAGCATTGAAAGCAAGTTAAATATATTTGCTCAGCAAGTGCAAAAAAAAGCCTCTTGCTAAGGAGATGGCAATGCTGCACAGTATGCTTATCACTTTAGGATAGGATGCAAGTTAATCCCAGGATTATCAAGTTAAAAAAAAATGAAAAAAGAAACCTAGTGCAGCCACCACATCCAAGGACAACCTTTTTTTGCTTTATTTTAGATACACTTTATTAGTAGTGAGCCACCCTCAGAGTATATGCACTAAAAAAAAAAGCCAGTTTTGATCAAAACAGGCTTGATTGTTTTTTTATTACACTAATATGCAAGATTGGTTGCTATGGGCAAAAGCCATGCCTTCTCCCAAGTGCTTTGAAAAATTAGGCCAGTTGTTCCCAAATACTATGCTACAATCATCAAGAACCAAATTTTAAAGTGTTCAGTGAAGTCCTAACAAAGTGATTTCTTCTTTGTTAGAAGTTACTACATTTTGCACATTGCTCTTGGCCTAACTAAAGTGACCATGATAGTCAGCAGTTAGGACCTGAAACTTGAGAAGGCAAACTGCATAGCCATACCTTCTTCATTCTGCTCGGATTTTGTCACAATAGGATGTGATGCATTGCTAAACATAGGCAAAATTTTTTTTACAGTATGTACATTTACGGTGACTTCAGTAAAGATGCAGTGGGAAGCAGTTTACTCGCAACACAAGAGTCATCCTCCCCTACAACATTCATGAAAAGGCAGTGGATTATCACAATGAAAAGCAATAAAAAGGTTAATCTCTGTGTTCACACATTGAACTAATTTCAGATGATTACCTCTGTTGTATTTTCACTGAACTGTGGCTGATTTTAAACTGGACAATACAGGTACACCATACAGTGAGAGCAAAGCGGTTTTCCTGGTAATACAAAAATTACTATAAGCATGCATATATTCTAAATAATATAATAAATCATAGCTGCTATGCTGTGTTTTATAAAAGTAGTACAGCTCTTCTAACGGTTAACACAAAAGGTGTGGAAGTAGAATTTGGACTAGAAAAAATGACTTTTGTGACTAGACACCTCTTCTGTCACACAGAAATAATATATTCTACTATATAATCATATATATTAAAAGTATTTATTTCCATAGCGGATTTATATATATTTAAATATTTTTGGAAGATCTACAAACTTTTTTTTTATATAGAATATTGGGTTTGTTAACATTTGGAATAAAAGTGCATTTTTTAAAGATGCAGCTTGATGTCCTGAACATCCCTGCGCTCTGAACCATGTAGAGGGGAGCGCCATTTATCTCTCTGAGGGAACAGTGGTAACCACCACAATTAATACAACTGCATTGGATTTTCATAAAGAATTGCGGTTCTTCTTTTAAAAACCCAACTTAAACCAAATGCAGGTAAAAGCACAGAAAAATCAAATCATCTAAATGCAAACTTGCTTGGTTTTTCTTCCCCATATATTATTTGTATTTACGTGCAATGCTCCTTTAATTTTGACTATTCCATAAAGAGTCATTTCCCTTGCACATCATAGCCCTCTAATCTTCTGGGAGTGCCTAATGTCACTGCTGCCCAAATGACCTTTCCTCTACCCTTATTACATAGCCTTTTATGTAGTGCCAGGAAAAGAACGAAGGGGAGTGTCACTTAAGAGTCTGCTGACATTCAAGATGGCACCGCCTAGTAGCCGTTTCAAGGCTTTTGGGTGTCTACACAACGGGGGCTTTTACAGGTATAGAAACATGTAAAATACTTTTTATGCACATATAATCTTCTGAGAAAGCATAGGGAATACAGGGCTTCAAGATGTGTCCCTTAGAATATGCCTTGTTGCCCACATATGAGAACTACTGAAGTTATAGGTTACAAAAATACATTGCTACATTACTGAGCATTTGGAGCTTTGTGAGACAAAAAAAGTTATAATCTGACTTATCCCTCCGTCTATGATATAATATGGCTTGCCAGTATTCTGGGATGGTAATCATTAACGTCAGGCACAACAGTGTGTGCAACTCATGGCTGTGCAGCCACCCCAAAAATCAACTGGCAGCACTAAAAAAAAAAAAAAATTATTAAACATCTATGCAACAAGTCCTAAAAATTCATATATTAAAGTTCTTCATTCAGTAGGATTCTCTCAGTAACATCACATTTATACATATAATCAGATCTCCATATAGTTATACTTCATTTTTTATGTATTTACATATACAAGTAAAAACGGACACTTTAAACTTTAAAAGGGCAATTCAACCTAAACCCCAGCAGCAGATAGAATTATTTGATGATCTGTAGAATCAAAACATAATCTTGTTTATTATCTATCTCTATATATATATATATATATATTTTTTTTTTTTGTTTAAAATAGGTTTTGAATTGGATTTGTTTTAAGTATTCTTTGGCTCCAAGTCTCTATAGTTAACTATACCAAGTTGTGATCATCTACTTCTGTTATAATTGCACCATAACTTAAGAGACACTGTTATGCCATTTAGCTCCCATTCACAGAGCCGATTTGACATGTCAAATCGCATGCCAAATCAGAGCCTATTGTCCGCAACGGCATCGTCCGAATAGGTGCGAAGCCGCACTGGATTCCCAAAAGTATTTTCTGCACTACTTTTGGCAACTTCGGGGGCGATTTCAATAGACCTCTCTGTAGGAACCCGCACAGCTGTCAAAATCACCCTCGAGCTTGCACCGACATGCGGGTTTGAAATTGTGCGAGTTCAGCTGAACGTGTATGATTTCAAACCCGCCCTCAATGTGAACGAGGGTTTAAGGTTCAGTATGCATATTTTTGACACTGTTAAAATATGCATTTTATTGCTTTCTGGTCTAGTTTTAACATATAAGCACTGAAAGAAAACAAGCAGTGCTTAGGCTCTACAGAGCAGGTATACTGCCCAGCAGAGCTAGTTCAACAATAGCAGCACACATCACTTGTTTTTTCTTGTGCCATGGGTTTACAATCCGACACAGTTATATGACCATGTACCCACAACACTATTATGATATTATGACAGATATTTTTGGCTTTAACTGGATAATTATAAAGCCTTCTACACACAATGAGAACATCTGACGAATTATCATCCATTTTTTTTTTTTTTGCATGCTAGTCTCATATCGAAAAACCAATAGGTTACTAAAGTGGGCAAAATTATCGTACAACAGAATACAACTTCGGAAGTAACGTAATGTGTGTCTTTTATTTTCGGACAAATGCGGTACTGATTAAATGAAAATCGTTCAGACTGGTATCATACGAGAACACTTTTTGTGTTGGTCCCTTCGGATAATTTTGCATGAACTATCGCGATTGGCTTTGGAAAGCTGAGACCAACGATCATATTACCGTACGATAGCTTTGAAAGCAGTGATTTTCGTCAGATTTTCTCATCATGTGTAATAGGCACAAGAAGAGTATACTAAACAACTTACCAAGAATCAATAAAAAGGCTGTTACATGTAAGGGTATGGTAACTGTACACTGTCAAAACTAAACTTTAAACATGTTAGGCTGACAGCTTGCCTTTAAAATGAATTCATACACAAAACTCCACAAAATGAATCTTAAGATGAGAACATAACATGGATGTTTCATAGAACAGGTGGAATGAATACACCTTTTCCAAAACAGATTTTTATAGCAAATTAAAAAATGTAAAGCACAACTCCAACCAAAACTCCCCCCCCCCCCCCCATTTATTAGTTTTGGACAACAGAAAAGGATTCAAATCTCTGACAGGCTTTATTGTGGTTTCTGTAACCATTAGGAAGATTTCCCCTCTTCCTGCACAGCCATCAGAACAGAATATGTGTAAACTCTCTCCAATAGGGTAATGGGGAGCAAAGAACACTCACAAATGGAGTGGTGATTGTAGAGTAGCTTTTTCAGGTTTTTGTTGCTGTATTTGTCCTTGCTGGGATGATCTCCTAATTTCCTGTTTGGTCGCCAAAACAGAAAATTATGTGACATCTCATGCAAGGGGACACAGATGACAAAGAAAATCCGACAGAGGCTATAATCCTTCCTCATGTTAGCCAAAACAAGTTTTAGATGGTGTTGGGCTTTAACATAATTTCTTGTTGCAGTGAAAACTTTTTAAAATGATGGTTTATATTAAAAGGACAACTGTACTTTAAAAGTGAAAGAAAAGTATGCTGAAAACTTTCAATAAAAATAATTGAAAAGAAAAGTGAAAGAAAAGCCTAAATATAACCATTTTTAAAAAGGTTCCCCCTCTATCCTTTACCTAACCCAACTTGTAAAACATAATCCGCCCTGGTAACATGATCTCACAGCTCTGGCTCCCCTGTGTCAGCGAGTGGCTGCTGCAGGAGAAAAAAGAGGGAGCACCGGCTGGGCCATGGAAGCCTATCAATGTCACAGCTCCCAGAATTCCTAGCCATTTAAGACCGACCGGAGAGGATAAAAAAAAAAAAGAGTATTTTTTTACTTAACACAGGTTTGGCAGGATAGAAATAGAGGGGGGGGGGGGGTTAAAATAATAATTAGACAAGCATTTCTTCCACTTTAAAATAAAATGAGAAATTTGCAACATGCAAACAAGGTTTTAGCAAAAGGGGTAAATCTAAAAAAAGTACCTCCTAGAAGATCAACTTCAACCTACTTCCCAAGTAGCCTGCCAGGCACCCCCCCTTCCCCCGTTTTCTTTTTAACAAAATGATGTTAAGGCTGCACATTCACACAGACCGGGGAAATAAACTGGATCTTAAGATTAGCAGTACCTGCTTAGATTTACATTTTTGAAAACATATAATTGAATGTACAGTACAATGGTCATTCAATGAATATGTGGCTTTTTTTTTTGCAATCCTAAAAATTTCAGCACATTGCATACATTCACATTATTAACACCTTTGTACACCGAAACAGGGAAATTGGAACGGATGACTCAGTTCTTAAAGTGGAACTTTATGATAGATATTGAAAATGGGCAGACAGGCATGATTTTTTTAATGCAGAGGAGACATGCTTTGTCTCTTTTGCATTAAAGTTACCCACCTGCCGGTCCGCCCTGTACACCTCACAAATTCGGCAATGCTGAAGCTCATGGAACTCCCACGCACATATAGGAGGGACATCATCTCAGTCGGCCAATGACAGCAGCTAGCAATCGAGACTTGGAAGCCGGCTGCCCGAAGATGTCAGCGGCTGGATTAAAATAGAGTATAGTTGGCCAAAAGTGTATCTAAAAGGCAGCAGTGCTAAATAACCAGTGTTAGCCTTCAAAACAATCCCAGTGGTGACCCATGGATCCTAGGCTCAGGCCATACTTGCAGACAATAGGATTTTTATACTCGCGGTAAAAAAAAAAAATATTTTTGGAGAACACGAAGTGTCGGACAGCCAGCAAACTATATTCCCTTCTACTACCAGCATGCCTCAATTTGGTAGCAAAGCAGTAGCAAAAGCAGGATTATAAACACAGATGTAAAAGTGTTCTTGTTCAGTTGTTCACACATACAAATATTTTCCTGGTGTTATATGAACCTTAAGCTCTATATTTCAGTAACAAGAATGGATGAAATATTGAGTTCCATATGGCTCTTTACAAGCAAGAGCAGCAGCAGGTTTGATTATTGACGCTAAATTGTGGGAAAGTGTGGAGAGGATGATGTCAGCACTGAGTCTTCAGAGACGGAAAAATCTGAGCGCTCTGTGGCTAACTTGTAACCAGAATAGGGTCTGGAAAGCACCCTACATGGAACCCAGTGCCCGGAGGTCAGTTCTAGGCTATCCCTGCAATGTCCAGTCCATTGGGGTGTGAAAGCAGCACTCCAACAGAATGGTTGAGATGGCCAGGCCAGATAGCTGCAATCAAAAATATACCAGCTCTCGCAGCTATGTAAAGAGTCTTGATTAAAATAAAAAAAATGGTGCTAGTAAAAGATAGGCCAGACATCTATCCTCCTAGGACACTAGCTAAAAAATGAGGCATGCTGATAGTAGGAAGGTCATCCTGGTCTGCCCTACAGTTTGTTTGCTCTTGTCCAATCCTTCTGCAGGCAGCAGTGTAACCCAAAAGTAAAAAACCTTATGTGCCCCTAAAATGAGAAAAAATGGCTTTTGCCCAAGTTGCCCATAGGAATAAATGGCACCAATGCAATGTGAACCTATTCTCATTCAGCTGGTAAATGGCCATTGAATTTCTGGTACAAAACACTTAAATCACAAAAAGGTAAGGCCTAATGTTGACAGAGGCATGGCTTAATCTCAAATTTGAAGCAGAAGTTGAGGAGTCATATAAAGCCTTAATCTAAGACTCATGGGACTCTACAGGGACAAATTAGAAGACAGAAGACTTCCAACATTTCAGATGTTACATTACAATTATTTAGGTGAGGTTCACTTTAAAGCATATCTTCAAGCTAGACACGTTTCATCAGTAAATCAACACATGACTGTTTACAAGGGGTCTGCTGGAGGTAGGGACCACTTTGTGTTCCTAAAGTGTGGAATCCTAATAAAAACAGGGACTAGAGAGGTGCACCTTAGAAATTATATGAGTGCACTATACTCTTCCTTAGGATTCAGTCTGTATGGCTGGCCATACATGTTCAACTTTTTTTGTACACTTTGTTAGATTTACCACAAACCACATAATATGAGGTCAAAGCTAAACAACACTTTCACTTGTATCTAATTAGGCAGGCCTTTGTACTACATAGTTGAAGGTAAATTTCAAGAAAATTGTTCAGAAAATTGTATTGTGTATGGCCAGCCTTATCAACCAAGTTGCATGAGTAACAACCATCTTATCTTTTACATAAAGGGGGGATTGGGATGAGAAAAAAAGTGTACACTAAGTTAGCTTAGCCCATCCAGTATCATAAATTGATGTAAAAACATTGTTTGGGGAAGAATAAAAATGGGGTATAATTCTGACACACTGTATGTAAAATGAAACTTGTACAAACAACAGTACCAATCCCAAAGTGCAATCAATACTCTCCCCCCAAAATAATAGTTGTATAGAAACACAACCTGACTTGCTGCCTTCTGCTTTTGAAAGGAAGCAGCCCAGTAGCAAGACAAATGGCAGGGGTGATACATGAAACATAACACAAAAGTAGACAAATTTATTAACAGATATAAGTGCTGTAATCATTTCCTCCGTTCCTGGGTACAGCGGGGACAGAACCTAGAAATGAAAAATGTATATATTGTTAAGCTTTCCAGATATACACTTTAATTTTTAAATAAAAACTTTACACACACACACACACACACACACACACACACATACACACACTTAAAAGAGTAGGTTCAAAGCCCCTCATCTCCCCTTTCCGAGGTACAATGCCTCAATCACACATTTAAAGTTTGCCAGTATAACATGTTACCCCTATATTCAGGGTGTAACATGTTATGAATGTGCCGGCAGCACATGTGGCAGCATGTTCGGCTGTCCAGGGCTCCATTTACAGTCCTCTGTGAATGGAAGATTACAATGTTCGGCAGTCTTTGCGACTGTCGGCTTGTAGTTTTCAATGAACTACCACGGCCTGTGAAAGTTCATTAAGTCTTCCTTTTAGAATGAATCAGGTTCCTGGTACAAGGTAGGAGCAAGCCAATACATGGACTGATCTGCATGGCATTGGCAACCTGCTGTTCCCTGGTAGAACGCTTTACAAGCTCCCAAAACAAAAACATTTTAAATGCTTTTTTTTTTGCAGGTAAAATGTGCATGTGATATTTTTGATTTTGGTCTTACCGTAAAACCCTTTTCTCTGATGTTCATTGACAGACACAGCTCCAAAATCTTCTTAACCATTGGGTTACGCTGCCCCCTACAGGAGGACACTAGGCAGGAAAAAGCTTTACCACGCCTATGGGGCAGTCCAAGGGGATATACTCCCACACTCTGCTCTAGGCATTCAGTTTTGTTGCAAGCAGTGTCAGAAGAAAAATAACCTAATTCAATAGAGGGGTGGGTGCTCTGTCCGTCAATGAACATCAGAGAAAAAGATTTTACAGTAAGACAAAAATCCAATTTTCTCTTTAGTTCATTGGCAGACCATTGGGACTTCCCAAGCAGTGTCAAACATGAGGGTGTGGGAAAAAATACAGCAGAAAATGATTCCAAAAAGGCTAAACCTAGCCAAGCAGCTAACAAGGAGCTCAACCAGGAACAACTGGAGCTCACCTGAAAACAATACACCCTCAAAGAGGACCAGGTTCTCTCAAACAGCGGCCTGCAAAACCTTGTGGCCAAAAGCAGCATCCGCAGATGCCAGTACATCCACTTTATAAAACTTTGTTAAAGTTTGCACAGATGACCAGGTGGCCGCCTTCCAAAACTTTATCACCGACACCTGATGGCGGAAAGCTCAAGAGGCACTAAGCTCCCACGTAGAAAGCATCCTAACAGGGAACGGAGGAACCTGACCCTTGAAGGAAAAGGGACTGCACCACCGTCTGTCTTGTCCATCTGGAAATGGTAACAGCAGATGCGACCAACCCCTACGAGGTCCCTCCGTAAGGACAAACAGTAAGGCTGATTTACTAAACGACTTGGTTACTGCAAGTTACACCCTGAGCGCCCGACCCACATCCAGAGAGTGCAAGGCAATCCCCCTAGGATCTTTAGACTTAGGACACAAAGAAGGCAAAATAATGTCTTCATTCAGATGAAAACCAGAAACAACCTTAAGAAGGAAAGACTGGCAAGGGCGAAGCACCACTATCTCTGTGATTCACCAGGTAAGGTGAACAACAAGACAAAGCACCCAGCTCCCGACAACCAACGTGCAGCAGTAATAGCCCCCAAGAAGGCTACCTCCTGGGACAATGTAAGCAGAGGAAGCTCGCAAATATTTTTGAAAGGCAGTTACTTGACAGCACCAAATTGAGATCCCATGGAGGCAACGAAGACCGAACTGGGGGAGCCAAGTGGCAAACCCCTGAATAAAAGGATCGAGCCAAAGAATGCATAGCCAAAAGGATGGTAAAATAAGACTGGCAAGGTTGAAAACCTGGCCCTTGACGGTACCCAAGGCCTGGCGCTGCCCAACACCTCGTTGGAGGAATGCCAAAATCTGTTCACTGAAAAGGGAACAGGGACGTCCCCCAAAAGACTCATACCACGCAATATACGTCTTCTAGGCGCAATGGTAAATCTTCCTAGAGATTTTAAAGCCTTTAACAGCGTTGGAATCACCGATCCAGACAACCCCCTATCCTTCAGCACCTGGCTTAAAAAAGCCAAACCATTAAAGCCAACAACTGTAAAGCAGGATGGAAGATTGTCCCTTGGGCCAATAGATCTTCTGAGAGGAAGTCTCCAAAGGGGCATTGGCGACCGGCTGTACCAGATCGGCATACCAAGACCAGCAAGGCCAGTCTGGAGTAACTAGCATGACCAGATCCCGTCTGCCTTGATCCTTCCCAGAAGACTCGGCAGAAGTTTTAGCAGGGGAAAGGTGTGTATCAGATGATACTGTCCCCAAGGAGCCACCAGGGCATCTGTCGCGTCAGCCAGAGGATCCAGAGACCTTGCCTCAATTCTATGAACCTTCCTTTTGAGATGAGAGGCCAACAGGTTCACTGCGGAAGTTCCCCATCAGAGATACAGCTGAACTTTAGAATACCGACTACCTCCCGAGCCGCCAGGACACTTGTTCCCCCTTGATGATTGACATACACCACAGCCGTGGCATTGTCCCATTGAATCATTACCGGGCACCCCTAAAGGCTATTTGTCCAATGAGCCAGACAAATCTTATCGCCCAAAGTTCCAGTATATTTATCAGTAGTCTTGATTCCTCCTTGAGCTTATCCGTGCCCAAAAGCCTCGGACAGGCTGGCAACCGTGGAGACCACTGTCCAGTACAGGGGAAGGAAGGATTTGCGCTGTCGAAGCACTGGAGAGCGAAGCCACCATATCAGGGACCCTCTCGTAACCAGGCTCAACAGGATCCGATTGTCCAGAGACTATGGATTCTTGTCCCACTTGGAAGAATCCTTCTTTCAAAGGTCTTAAGTAGAATACTGTGTAAACAGAATCGCCTCAAAAAAAGGTAGTCACCATCAGGCACAGCACCTGTATTCAAGTCCAGAAAGATAACCGACTGCTGGACAACAGAAGCAAAAACGCATCCTGCAGCTTTTGGAGTTTTTTCCCCTGGAAAAATAAACCCTGGCTGAAGCCGAGTCCAGACCCAGATAGTCCAACTTGGTGGACGGAACCAGCGCAGAGATTTTTGGAAGTTTAATTTCCAACCGAACTCCTACAGAGTCCATACAGTAATTTCTAGGGTGTACTTTGAAGCAGTCGGAGACTCTGCTCGCAGAAGAACAGCGTCCATGTACCCAGTACCGCAATCCCCCTGCTGCCGCTACAATCCCAACACCGGGGGCCAACACGAGTAGCTGAGGCGAGACCAAACGGTAATGCCATGAATGGATAACGCTCTTCGCCCACAGCAAAAAGGAAATGCTGATGACTAACATATATTGGAATATAAAAAGGCAAGCGCCCCTTTGATGTGGGGATGCCACTACCGCACAAATGAACTCCATTCGGAACTTCTGTACCCTGACAAGGCAGTTCAAACCCCTGAGGTCCAGGATTGGACGTAGCGTGCCTTCCTTCCTGGGAACTGTAAACGAGTTGACTAGAAACCTTGAAAACGTCCGATTTTGGAACCAGAACAATCACCACTTGTAGTAGAAAGTCTTCCACCGCCCGAAGAGACCCCCCAGGCAGTCTGGGGACAAATGCAGAGTGGAAGGAAAGAACCTCACTGGAGCATAAGACTGAAACTCAAACTTGTAGCCGGACGGAACCAGCTCGTGGACCCCTGTCTTGAAATCAGGGTGGTCCATGGGTTCAAAAAGAAGCAAAGACGTCTCCCCACCTCAGACACGGGTGAGGGTGCCCCTTCAGGCAGAAGAGGGCATGTCTGCAAGAACCCGTTTTGGGCTTACCAGGCCAGGTCCTCTTGGAACCTCCAGAGGAGGTCCTGACATTTAGATCCTTTGTCTTGAGAATGAGTGACGAAAAGGCCGCATATGAACCAAGAAAAAAAAAAAGGGCCCACGTCTGCAGCGAGACTCCTTGCCCCTGGCAGTCTGTGGAAGAAGAGTAGAGTACTCTTCCTCCCTGTAAGACCCATAATGACATCATCCATAATGCACTGAAGGACCACTGCTGTCACGGACAGCCTAGAAACTAAAGGAGCCACATCCAGAGAGGCATCACAGACAAACTGCAACCCCTGGACCAACTGGTCCGCAAGGGCAGGTGGAAGCTGTTCCCCCTCTAGATCCTGGCGCAAAAGCTTGCCCACTCCGTTCAAGTCCGGCGTCCACCCTAAAAAACCACCAGAGGTGAGGGGGGGGGGGGGGGGGACACGACTTACCACATCATAGAACCGGATAAGGGGAACCGCTCGGGGCAGACCACCGCACCATTGGAATGGGGGTGCTACGGGCCAAGAGGCACGCTGCGACTCTGGCCGGGACCAGGTCGTACGCGCCCTTGCGAGGAATTTAACTTGCAGGCCAGCCCCTGTCCAGTAGGGCTATGTCGCAGCTGACCTAGCGGGGAGCTGAGGCCTGCGCGAGCTCGCTGGGTGGACTGGGGAGACCTTAAGGATCTAGAATATTAATCGGTTGATTGTAGTTCTTACAGGAACAGAAAATAATAAAAAGGAGGAAAAAATTCCATTTAAAAAAGGAAAAAAATTAAAATGCTAGAACCTGAGATCCCAGCAAGGAACTAGATCCTTACTCCTGACTAGGCAGAAAAAAACTGAATGCCTATAGCAGAGTGTGAGAGTATATGCCCTGTGACTGCCCCATAGATGTGGTAAAGCTTGTTACTGCCTAGTGTCCTACTCCTGTAGGGGGCAGCATAACCCAATGGTTAAGAGGAAGATTCTGGAGCTGTGTCCATCAATGAACGAAAGAGATTTTTTTTTTTAAAGTGAACTTATTCAAGTCAATTGGGGCACAGCGGATGCACAGACAGCCGCTGGTAACAATGTGACATCTGTTAGGGTGCATGGCCCTAAACGCACCCAGGGTGCCATGTACCCACACGTGAACGAATGTCACATTGGGAGCAGTGGCTGTGTCCAATCAAACACCACATGATGTCCCAATGGACTTGAATGGGACTACCCACATGGCAATGCACAGAACACCTGTGCATCCACGTGTGGGTAAACACAATTGTCACACAGGGCACGGGTGCATACACTGTGTGTAAACAAGGCCTAAAACTTACCTCTGATCAGCCTATCCCTGGGTCTCCCTGCTGACAGCCTATCCCTGGGTCTCCCTGCTGACAGCCTACCACAAGGCCAAGTATTACTGTCAGTTTTGTAGGTCTACAGACACTATGGTGGTTATAAGAATAGATGTGCAATACCTGATCTAGTAAAAAGTGCAGCAGTGGGACCAAGGGATTGGCTGATTTGTGGGGCAGGAGGGTTGAGAACGCTGCAAAAGTAAAGTAGTAAAGCGCCTAAAAACTTAAGTGCACTAAACTTCACAAACGAATGTTCAAAGGGTGGTGAGCAGATACTAAAAATAGTAAGTATCTGACAAATCAAAAGGTAACATACTGCTCCAGGTGTCGGTCCTTCAGTTACATCTCCCCCATGCAAAAAAGGGTGCTGGCTCTGAATTCAAAGACTGTGAGAGTGGAAAGATCTGGACAGCCACACTCCAATGCAAACACCTTTATTAGGTTTAAAAACTGTCCATACAGCAACAGAAGATATGGGAATCAGCAGCAGCTGATGCGTTTCACACCTTTACTGGTGCTTAATCATAGCTGTCCGGCTATGATTACGCACCAGTAAAAGGTGTGGAAAGTGTCAATTACTGCCGATTCCTGTATCTTCTGTTGCTGTATGGACAGTTTTTAAACCCAATAAAAAAAAAGGTGTTTTCTTTGGAGTGTGGCTGTCCAGATGTTTCCATTCTCACAATCTGACAAATCAAGAACTGGGAGCTTTAAAGTTTTAATGTCATTAGCAATTATTAGATACATACTGTAGGTATCTAGTCACAGGCAATTGACAGGAATCTATACTCTTGACCAAGTGATTGGAAGTGGATTTTTAACTCTCCCTTTCCCATACAAAATTAATAAAAAATTTAGTACACACCATTTTCCTTTGGGTTTAGTGGTGAGGTCCACACATGCAAAATGAAACCACTCTATGGGACACTAGGAGGAAAAAAAATAATAATAATAATAATAATAATTTCCTGGTTGTACTTCACAAAATAACAGATTATGAAATCACAAAAAAGCCACTCCACTGTAATTTTATAAAGCGGAAGTAAAGCCTTATACCTTAAATTCTCCCCTGCAATCAATATGAGCGTCGTTCCGCATTAGGTGTCAAATGTATAAAAAAAAAAAAAAAAAAAAAAAAAACCTGGATTTTTGTCTTACCGTAAAATCCTTTTCTCTGATGTTCACAGCTCCAGAATCTTCTTGACCATTGGGTTATGCTGTCCCCTACAAGAGTATGACACTAGGCAGGAAAAAGCTTTAAAAACACGCCTATGGGGCAGTCCCAGGGGGTATACTCCCACACTCTGCGCTAGGCATTCAGTTTTGTTGCAAGCAGTGTCAGAAGAAAAATAACCCAACTCAATAGAGGGGTGGGTGCTGTGTCCGTCAATGAATGTCAGAGAAAAGGATTTTTCGGTAAGACAAAAATCCAATTTTCTCTTTCGTTCATTAACTGACACAGCTCCAAAATCTTCTTGGCCATTGGGACATCCCAAAGTGTCAAACATGAGGGGTGAGAAAAAACACAGCAGAAAAAAATCCCACAAAAAGCTAAACCTAGCCAAGCAGGTAACATGGAGCTCAACCAAGAACAACTGGAGCACATATGAAAACAATACACCCTCAAAGAGGACAAGGTCCTCTTAAACAGTGGCCTGCAAAACCTTGCGGCCAAAAGCAGCATCCGTAGATGCCAGTACATCCACTTTAAAAAATTGTGAAATTGTGCACAGACGACCAGGTGGCCTCCTTGTAAACCTGCGCCACTGACGCCTGATGGTGGAAGGCCCAGAAGGCACTAAGCGCCAGTGTAGAATGCGCCTGACCCTTGAGTGAATAGGCCTGTACTACAGTCTGTCTGATCCATCTGGAAATAGTTGCAGCAAGCGGGGCCAACCCCTTGCGAGGTCCAGCTGCAAGAACAAAAAGGGAGTCTGATTTCCTAAATGACTCGATTGCCGCCAAGTACACCCTGATTGACCGAACCACACCAAGGGAATGCAGAGCAATCTCCTTAGGATGCTTAGGCTTAGGACACAAGGAGGGCAACACAATGTCTTCATTCAGATGGACAACCTTCAGGAAAGAATGACTGACAAGGACGAAGCACCACTTTATCTCTGTGAACCCCCAAATAAGGTGAACGACAAGACAAAGACAGTCAGCTCCTTCACTCGGCGTGCAGAAGTAAAATCGCCACCAAGAAAGCAACCTTCTGGGACAATGCAAGCAGAGAAATCTCACAAATATTTTCGAAAGGCGTTTTCTGAAGAACCGACAGTACAAAGTGGAGATTCCACGGAGGCAACGGAGACCGCACAGGCGGAGCCAAGTGGTGAGCCCCCTGAACAAAGGTGCGAACCAAGGAATGCATAGCCAAAGAACGTTGAAAGCAAAATTGACAAGGCTGAAAACCTGGCCCTTGATGGTACCCAAGGCCAGACGCTGTTCCACACCTCTTTGGAGGAACGCCAAAATTCGAGCCACCGAAAAAAAACGGGGAGAAACCCCCAGAGACTCAAACCATGCAATGTACAACTTCCAGACATGATGGTAAATCTTCCTAGGAGGTAGATTTTCTAGCTTTTAATAGTGTGGGAAGCACTTGGCTTTCAACAGCCACCAAGCCAGGATGGAAGATCGGCCCTTGGGCCAATAGGTCTTCTCTGAGAGACATTGGCAAATTAGATCCGCGTACCAAGATCAGAGAGGCTAGTCTGGGGCGACTAGGATGACTGTAATTCCTTCTGCTTCGATCCTCCGCAGAAGTCTCGGCAGAAGTTTCAGAGGGGTAAATGTGTATATCAGAGGGTACTGGCCCCAAGGAGCCATCAGTGCGTCTGTGGCGTCGGCAAGAGGATCCCGAGACCTTGCCACGAATCTCTGCACCTTCCTGTTGAGGCGAGAGGCCAACAGATCCATCCCGGAAGTGCACCACCGGAGACACAACTGATGAAACACCTCCGGATGAAGGGACCACTCCCCTTGGTCCAACGCCTGCCAGTTTTCCACCCCTGGAATGTGTACGGCGGAGAGGGCTGGAACAAACCATTCTGCCCATCTTGGAATGTCGGCTACTTTCCGAGCCGCTAGGACACTTTGTGTCTCCTTGGTGATTGACATATGCCACGGTCGTGGCATTGTCCGATTGAATCCGTACCGGACACCCTTGAAGACGAACCGTCCAATGGGCCAGACAAAGTCTGATCGCCTGGACTTCCAGTACATTGATGGGAAGTCTGGACTTCTCCAGAGTACAAACCCCCTAAGCACCTCCCCACCCGACAGGCTGGCATCTGTGGTGACCACTGTCCAGTACAGGGGGAAGGAAGGATTTTCCCTGGCGAAGAGCAGGAGAATGAAGCCACCAGATAAGGAACCCTCTCGTTCCTCACCTCAGCAGAATCAGATTGTCTAGAGACTGGATTCTTGTCCCACTTGGCAAGAATCTCTCTCTGCAGAGGTCTCCTTTGGAACTGTGCAAACAGAACCTCCTCGAAGGTAGACATCAGGCCCAGCACCCTCATGCAATTCCTTAGAGACAACCGACTTCTGGACAACAGAAGTCAAATGGCATCCTGCAGCTTCTGAAACTTGTCCAGCGGAAGAAACACCCTGGCTGAGGCAGAGTCCAGAGGCAGATAGATAGTCCAATATGGCGGAGGGAACCAGAGCAGACTTTTGGAAATTCAATGTCTAACCAAACTTCTGCAGAGTATGCACAATGATGTCTAGGTTGTCCTTTTGTGAACACCTGAGGAGCTGAGACAAGACCAAAGGGTAACGCTACAAATTGATATTGATCCTCACCTACGGCAAAGCCGAGGAAACGCTAATGTCCGACAGCGCTTATGGAGGTAAGCGCCCTTGATATCGATAGAGGCCAGAAGATCCCCTTGATGAAGGGATGCCACTACCGTACGAATGGACTCCATCTGGAATTTCTTTACCGGCACAAAGTGATTCAGGGCTTTGAGGTTCACAATTGGATGAACTTTGCCTTCCTTTCTGGGAACTGTAAAAAGGTTTGAATAAAAACCCTGAAAACTTTCCGAGTTTGGAACCGGTACAATCACCCCTTGTAGTAGCAAATCTTGTACCGCCCTGAGGAGACCACGCAAGTGGTCTGGGGACAAATGCAGATTGGAAGGAAAAAAACCTCTCTGGAGAATAAGACCGAAATTTGATCTTGTAGTCGGATTGAATCAACTCGTGGACCCACCTGTCTTGAATCAGAGAGGTACACGGGTCCAGAAAAAACAAAGACGTCCCCCCACCCCAGATGCGGGTGAGGGGGACTCCCTTCAGGCAGAAGAGGGCTTGTCTCTTGTCTGGAAAACCTGCTCTCGGCTTACCAGGCCAGGGCCTCTTGGAACCTCCGGAGACAGTCCTAATGGATTTGGATCCTCCAGAGAGGCATCACAGATAAACTGTAACCCCTGGACCAACTGATCCGCCAGCTCCGCAAAAGCAGGGGGAAGCTGTTCCCCCCTCCAGATCCTGGCACAAAAGCTTAGCCCTTTCTGTCAAGGTCTGGGACACCCAGGCATAGGTGAACACTGGCCTAAGGACTGAAGTGGCCATAGTAAAACATGTGCCGAACCAAGGTCTCTGCTTTCCTATCAAAAGGGTCCTTAAAAGCCGGAGGGTCCTCCAGCGGAATTAGAGGGAATTTGTTCAGCCTGGAAACCTGAGAATCCATCACAGGTGGGACCGTCCACATTTTTAACAGGGACTCTTCAAAGGGGTACCTTCTAGCAAAACGCTTAGGAACCACCACATTGCGTTTATGGCAACCCCACTGATTTGCGACAATTTTGTCACAATAGGCAGGAAAAGGAAAAACCTTTGCCGCTTTTGAGGATTTTCGGGTGCCGAAAATTACCAGCGCCTCCCATGCAGTGCATCCTTCATTTTTAAATTTTCCTACACTGATACAATCAGTGAATCCACCAGCGCTTATTCATGCGTGGCTGTAGTGGAAGAGGAATCCTCCTCACTATCCGAGCACTCAAGATGCGTGGAAGCAGACCCAGTAGGGTGACTCGCGTCCGTAGTGGCCAGATCAGACTCAGAACCTGAGGAGACAGAGGAGGTAGGTGAAGGCGATGGATGTTTTTTGCTGGTCCTTTTTTACAGGACCAAATCAACCTTGGACACGAAGGACTTCAGAGCCGCCGCCACTGCAGACAGGGTGGACTGGGACCCAGAAAGGCCAGCTGTCTCTGAGATAGGATCAGGTGGTGAAATTTGCTCCAGGAACTCCATGTTAATCAGGGAACCACCATGCAAAAGTAGAAAAAAAAAAAAAAACAAAAAAAAAAAAAAAAAACACTGCTAATTGACCCCACCCCCTGCGCTCACGGCACTACAAGTCCCAGCACAGGTGAATCGCTGCTATAGCAGAGAGAAGGAGATCTCACAATAACTCGCCACCCCCGGTCAGCACAGAGCAGAGCGCTGGATACTGTACACTATACGGCGATCAGAGAGAAATAGTAAGTCCAGGGTCAGCACTAGAGGTCCATCGCCACCAGTCACCGCCCACAAGGCTCCAAAAACATGACCGGGACTTTAGTCAATGGGAAACCACCAAGAAAATCCCTGCCGGACTAAACAAACCGCCGTTAAATACAGCCAGCCAGCCATCCACGGCAAATTGGTGGCTGCGCGCGGCTCCCGGGACCCACAGGGAACACCAAGGACATTATTACAGGAAAACAACTCCCCCTAAAAATAGCGCATTCGGCAGTCCGGGGGTGTGACCCCCCCAGCCCCCGCTCGACACCCCACAGGCGATCCTGGACAGGTATGGCCACCCCCTAGGGGGGGGGGGGGGTGCTAGGTGTAGGTATATGGGGGGTGGTCCCCGATATTTGGGTGGGTAGGGACGCTGTAAAGGAAGGAGGGGAACCCGGGGGTCAGACTGTCCCAGGGAGGGACCACACCGACAGGCCACGAGGGGGAGGTGGGACACTATTTACCATACCATGGAACTGGGTGGGCACCGCTCCAGGCAGACCACCTCTCCATCGGAATGGGGGTGCTGCAGGCCAGGAGTCATGCTGCGACTCAGGCCTGGACCAGGTCCTTTGCACCCTTGCGAGACGTTTAACTCGTAGGCCAGCCCCTGTCCAGTGGGGCTATGTCACGGCTGATCTAGCACGGAGCTGAGGTCTGCACGCGCTCGCTGGCCGGACTGGAAAGATCGTAAGAATCAAGAACATCAGTCCGTCGCCCAGTCCAGCAGTTGATTGTAATTCTCACAGGAACGAGGAAAAAAAATCAGTTTAAAAAAGAGAAAATACTAGGACCAGAGATTCCAGCAAGGAACTAGGTCCTTACTCCTTACTAGGCAGAAAAAAAAAAAAAAAAAAAAGAAGAAGAATGCAGGAAGTGGGAGTACACCCCCTGAGACTGCCCCATAGGTGTGGTAAAGCTTTTTCCTGCCTAGTGTCCTACTCCTGTAGGGGTCAGCAAAACGCAATGGTCAAGAAGATTCTGGAGCTGTGTCAGTCAATGAACAACAGAGAAATCCCAGTTTTTCTTCCTTATTTTGCAGTATTCAGTGCTGTCTCATGACTTCAATTCCTCTTCCTGCTGAGTCCAAGAGCAGCAAGTGGGTGCGGTTACTGAAAGCTAGTAACATCACTTCCAGGAAGGGGCACTGTTCCTGTGTGGCCAGTGGGCATATACAGGATGGGAGGAGCTGATCATAGGTTCTCGCCCAGTGTTCTCTCATCAGTAAGGATGCATTGTACATCCTAATTCATGAGAAAATGAAGAAATAGCTCACACGGGATAGGAGGTGCAGTGCACATATACAGTATAGCTGTGCTGGGCTTTGAATGAAGACTACCATAAGAGAAGGGAGCACGGAACTGTCAGTGTAGCTGGAAATGCTCTGGGGGGTCTCACTCAGCTCACAATCTACAATGATCACTATACATTAAAAGA
Source organism: Pelophylax lessonae (assembly GCF_965119305.1). Lineage (NCBI taxonomy): Eukaryota > Metazoa > Chordata > Amphibia > Anura > Ranidae > Pelophylax > Pelophylax lessonae. The sequence goes on from NC_138770.1 coordinate 200,058,244, forward strand.
ATAGTACAGGCAACCACACTAAATCTAAGTTTTCACCAGTGCGACTTATCATGCGATATAGGACACAGCCACGTGACAAGTTACAGCCCATTGATTTCAATAGCACCCGTTCCCAACTATGCGACTTTGAAAATCAGTGACTTTGAAAAATGGGATTTTTGACTTACTGTAAAAGCCATTTCTCTGATGTTCATTGACGGACACAGCTCCTTATCTTCTTGACCATTAGTTATATTGCCCCCCCTACAGAAGTAGGACACTATGCAGGAAAAAGCTTGACTACGCCTATGGGGCAGTCACACTCCCACTCTCAGCTATATGCACTCAGTTTTGTTACAAGCAGTGTCAGAAAAAAGCTGTATCCGTCAATGTACATCAGACAAAATTAATTTTTCAGTAAGTCAAAAATCCCATTTTCTCTTTCAATCATTGACGGACACAGCTCCTTATCTTCTTGACCATTAGGATGTCCCAAAGCAGTGTCAAACATGAAGAGTGGGAACAGCAAGAAAAAATTCCCAAGGCTAAACCGTAGCCAACCAGGTAACATTTAGCTCAACCATAAACAACTGGAGCTCACCTGAAAAACACAGTACACCCTCAAAGAGGCCCAGGTCCTCTAAACAGCAGCCTGCAAAAGCTTGCGGCCAAAAGAAGCATCTGCAGATGCCATTACATCCACTTTATAGAAATTTGTGAAAGTGTGCACATACGACCAGGTGGCCACCTTGCAAACCTGCATCACTGACGCCTGATGACAGAAGGCAGTAAGCACCTGAGTAGAGTGCGCCTTAACAGGGAAAGGAGGAACCTGACCCCTAATTGAATAGGCCTGAATCCCCTGCTGTCTGACCCATCTGGAAATCTTCGCAGCAGAAGCGGCCAACCCTTTCCGAGGTCCATCCGTGAGTATATAGGGAGTCTAACTTCCTAAAAGACTCCGTAGCTGTCAGATACACCCTGATTGCCCGAACCACATCCAGGAATTGCAAGGCAATTTCCTTAGGATGTTTAGGCCTGGGACATAGGAAAGGCAATACAATGTCTACATTCAAATAGAAATCAGAGATGACCTTTGGAAGGAACGACGGACAGGGACGAAGAACCACCTTATCTCGAACCACCAGGTAAGGTGAAAGACAAGACAATGCCGCCAGCACCGATACCCTGCGCGCAGCAGTAATAGCCACCACAAAAAGGCCACCTTCTGTGACAACGTAAGCAGGGGAACCTCCCGAATATTTCTGAAGGGAGGTTTCTGGATAACAACCAAACTGAGGTCCCACGGGGCAATGGAGACCGCACTGGAGGAGCTAAGTGTTGAACTCCCTTGAGAAAGGTACGCACCAAGGAATGTGTTGTCAATAGATCTTCCTAGAGGTCGTTTTTCAAGCCTTGAACAGCGTAGGAATCACCAATTCAGACAAACCTCCATCCTTCAGCACCTGGCTTTCAAAAGCCAAGCCATTAAAGCCAGCAACTGTAAAGCAGGATGGAAGATGTGCTGTCCCAAGGGCCAATTTTCCTTGAGAGGAAGTCTCCAAGGAGCATAGGCACCAGCTGTACCGGATCGGCGTAGCAAGACTGGCAAGGCCAGTCTGGAGCCACTAGAATGACCGGAATCCCTTCTGTCTCAATCCTGCACAAGAGTCTTGGCAAAAGTTTGAGAGGGGTGAAGGCGTAAATCTGACGATACTGACTCCAAGGAGCCAGTAATGCGTCTGTGGCATCGGCCAGAGGATCCGGAGACTGTGCCACAAACCTCTGTACCTTCCCTGGAATGTGTACAACAGAGAGGGCTGGAACGTAGCGGTCTGCCCACCTTAGAATGCCAGCTACTTTCCAAGCCCCCAGGACACCTCTTGTGGCCCCTTGGTGATGAGCATAGACCACGGCCGTGGCACTGTTCAATTGAATTTGTACCGGACACCCCTGAAGACGAATTGTCCAATGATCCAGACAAAGTTGATCGCTCTGAGTTCCAGTACAATAAATCGGCAGTCTGGACTCTTCCAGAGTCCAGACCCCCTGAACACATCTGTGCCGAGGATGCCTCCCCATCCAGACAGGCTGGCATCTGTTGTGACAACCGTCCAGTATAGGGGGGAGAAGGATTTTCCCTGTGGAAGTGCCGGATAACGAATGCACCTCTAAAGACCGTGGATTCTTGTCCCATTTCACCAAAATCTCTTTTTGCAGAAATCTCGTGTGGAACTGTGCAAACAGAACCACCTCGAAGGTAGACACCTCTGAAGGTTCAGAAACCAACCAAACTCCCTCAGAGTAATTTCCAAGTTGTTCATCAGAGCAGTCGGAGGCTCCACTTGCAGAAGAAGATCATCCAGGTACCCTCGCACCGCGATCCCCGTCGACACAACTATGATAGCACCGAGGCCAACACTTTTGTGAAGACCAAAGGTGCGACCAAGGGCCAATGTAACAAACTGATAATGTTCCTCGCCCACAGCAAAGCAGAGGAAATCCCCCTTATGTAGGGACGCCACTGCCGTGTGAATGGACTCCATTCTGAACTTCTGTACCCGCAAAAAGCAGTTTAGCGCCTTGAGGTCCAGAATTGGACGTACCTTGCCTTACTTCCAGGGAACTGTAAAGAGGTTTGAGTAAAAATCCCTGAAAACATTCCGAAGTCAGAACCTGAACAATCACCCCATGAAGTAACAAGTCTTGCACTGTCCCAAAGAGACCCCGTAAGCGATCTGGGGACAGGTGCAGGTAGGAAGAGAAGAACCTTTTTGGAGGATGAGACTGAAACTCGATCTTGTAGCTGGACCAAATTACTTCGTAGACCAACTTGTCCTGTACCAGGGTGGTCCATGGATCCGGAAACCAGCGAAGACGCCCCCCCCACCCCCGATACCAGCGACGGCGCCCCTCTATGCAGAGGAAGCCTTGTCAGCAGGCCTGCAAATGCCCGCTTGCCAGACCAGGTCCTCTTGGAACCTCCAGTGGAGGCCCTGAAGGGCTTTGATCCCTTGTCTTGAGACCCTGATGGACAAAAAGGCCTCTTATGAGCCGAGAAGAATGGCCCACGTCTACGACGGGGCTCCTAGCCTTTGGCAGCCTGCGGAAGAAGAGTACTCTTCCCCCCTGTGAGACCCTTGATGAGGTCATCCAAGAAAGCCCCAAACAGAAGAAGATCACCCAACAAGGGGAGATCAGATAAGGTCTTTTTAGAAGTCTAGTCCGCAGACTGTCAGAGTTTGCGACACCAGGGCAATAGTAAATACCGGACTAGGTGCCGAACTAGCCACAGTGAACATATGGCAGGACAGAGCCTCTGCCCACCTATCAGCCGGATCTTTAAAGGCCCGGGACTCCTCAACCGGAATCAAGGTAGCTTTATTTAACCTGGAAACTGGCGAGTCCACTACAGGTGGGACCGTTCACTTTTTAAGCAGGGAATCCTCATAAGGATACCACATAGCAAAATGCTTAGGGGAGACAAGGGTGAGTTTTGGACAACCTCACTGTTTTGTGACAATGTTGTCAAAGTAGGCGGAAAAGGTGAACGCCCTCACCGCTTTGGAAGGACTGTGGGTGCCAAAAGGGACCAGCGCCTCCAACGCAGCATCAGCCACATCCTCCATTTTTAAAGTTTCACACACTGACATTGTATCCACCAGCACCTTTCAATGTGCAGCCAGAGAAGCAGGGGAACCATCCTCACTATCGGAGCAGGCAGGGTGCGTGGATGCAGACCCAACAGGGTGACTCGCGTCCGCAGCGGAAAAATACTGATTCAGGATCTGTGAGGCAGGGGAGGGCGGGGGGCGCTATATACTAAGCTCACTGGGAAAACATAACAATCACGTGAGGGCCGCCGAATGTGATCCCGCAAAGGAGACGCCGACCAAGGGCCCATGAATAATCCACCTACTAGGCCCCACAAAAAAAAAAAAAAAAAAAACCACACACACACACACACACAACACACAAGGGGGGTCACCCTCCGAGCCCCTCCATAGAGGCCCACATAATAGGAAATAGCCCCCTTAAAAAGGGGGCCACCCGCCACAATGCGAACGTGCAGACTGGGTGCCCTGATGGGCCCACAGCGCTAAAAAGGGGCAAGTGTCCTACACAATAATGGTGGCATGGCTGCCATCAAAAAAAGAAACCGCCCCCACAGTGCCACCCCTCAAAGGGAGGCGCCAAGCTGGCCACATGGCCTAGTAGGCCACAGGCCGAAGCCTAAATTTTTGTGGAGGCCAAGCCGCAAGCGCATGGATCCCAGCCAGGCAGAGAGCTTTGGTAACCTCACTGGGGCTGCCCCCCAATGGAGGTGCCTTACTCAGCCGCACGGCTGAGTAGGCCGTAAGCCGCGACCTAAATTTTTGCGGACACCCAGCTGTTTGGGCGCGAACCTCAGCAGAGCCGACCACCCAGGGGTAGCGGGGGGGAAGGTGGAAACCCAAATGGAGGATAGTGGCTTCAGCCACCCTCACTGGGGTCGTCCCACATAACTCCCGACCAGTAGGCCGCAAAGCAGCTGCCTACATTTTTGACCTGATCCGCAGGGCTAAACCATCCGCTCCCCCAGCCCAACAACTGCAGCAGGGAGCCCAGAGTCATCCCTGCCCTAGTCACCAACTCCCAGGGGGGGTGAGGAAACCTGCTCAACCCCCTGTTGCGCACCAGGAAAAACCCGGTAAGCAGCAACTCCAAAAAGCCCCCCTTAAGAGCATGTGGCAAAAGCCAGCTCAAAACCTCACCCTGGGAGGAGGGGGTCGGAACACCCACAGTGACCACCAAAATTTTAGAGGGGCTGGGGGGTGAGAAGGGGAACACGGTGGTCCCACCGTTCCAGGGAGGGGCCTACATCCACCCCAAAACCCTCCTGGGGGGAAGAGGGGGGACAGCTACTTACCATACAAGGAACTGGGTGGACACTGCTTCTGACAGACCACCGCTCCATCCGAATGTGGATGGCTATCAGCCAGGAGGAGGGCTGTGACTCAGGCCGAGGCCAGTTTGCATGCGCCCTCGCAAGACATTTAACTCACAGGCCAGTGGGGCTATGTTGCGGCCGACCTAGCGTGGAGCCGAGGCCTGCGCGCGCTCTGGCCAGACTGGGGGGACCCTCTGGATCTAGATTGCCCAGTCCGGTAGTTGATTGTAGATTCTCACAGGAACAAAATAACAAAAAGATGAAAAAAGGTCCATTTAAAAAGAAAAAAAATAAATAAAAATTGCCAGGACCAGAGAGATCCCAGCAAGGAACTAGGTCAGTATACCCAATGGTCAAGAAGATAAAGCACTGTGTACATCAATGTACGAAAGAGAAAAGGTGCCTGCACTACTTTGATGCGATTTTGATCCAGAGAGTATAAAGTTGGATCAAAGCTGCACTCTAGCCCAGTGGCTGTTTCCACTAGTACAACTCTAAGTTGTGCGACTTTGAGTGCCGCTTTGATCCAACTTTACACTTTCTGGATCAAAGTCGCATCAAAGTAGTGCAGGCACCTTTTCAAAGTCACTGATTTTCAAAGTGGAATAGATTAGAACGGGTGCCATTGAAATCAATGGGCTGTGACTTGTCATGCGTCTGTGTGTCCAAAGTCGCATGACTAATTGCACTTATGGAAACTGAGCCTAAAACTCCTTACTCATATGTAATGAGCAATAGAAAATCGATCTGTATCCTTCTAAACTTTCAAAAATGTTCCTTTGTACATTTCATTTCTTTCATATATTGCACCCCCCCCTCAGGAGAAGCTGCTAGCCTAAACGAGGCTATGAAGACAGGAGATTACGTTCTGTGAAGGATAGGAGGGATGGGGTGGGGCTGGGCAGGTCTAGGCATGTCTGTCTAAGAAAGACTGACAACCTTTTCAGGAAGTTAAAGACAGCTTAGCAAATTTAGATAAAAGGGAGCTAGCGTTGTCGGTGAAGAACAGGAAGAAGCTAATTGTCTAGCTTAGATAAGACTTTCTAAGCTACACAAGCAGCTAGCTAGAAAATGAAATATATCAAAAGATAAAAGATATTTAACATACTATTAATGGGAAAATTTTCATTTTTGACTGGAGCAAAAATTTACTCGCCTGTCCAGCTGCATTGGAGGTCATCTTGCTGAATGTTCTTGCACATTTGAAACTTTAGGAAGCAAGTATCAGCATCCCCTGCTACACTGTGATTTCATTTGCCAGCTCCTTCATCACTACAGCATGTAGCAATGTAGGGGGCCAGGAAACAAACTTAAGGGGGAGCAGAGAATCGTGTGTGTGTGTGTGTGTGTGTGTGTGTTTTTAGCAGGATTACAGCTAAAAATATAGTCATTAAATAGAAATAGCTTAGAGGATTATAGCTGTAGTCAGCAACCAAACGGTATAACTTTCAAATTGTTATTGAAACCTTTTTTGTATTGCAAGAGTAATATTTTAATAAGACACTTACATCTGGATTGTCACAGCCAATCATTTCTCCATAGGACACCTGGTGACACAAGCAGTAGGTGGGTTCGTTGGGATCTACAGGCATATCAAGGACATCAGAAGGATGTACAGACAATACTGCCTCTGAGAACGCTGGACTGGAAGATAAAAATACATCATACAAAAAGGTCTTTGGTGGTTGTAATCAAGAACAAAAAAAACAAAAACAAAAAAAAATAAAACCCACACAGCTGATCAAGGTACGCAAGTATTACTACAGTGACAACTTGCAGACTTGTCAATACTAACTTCCTGTACAAGACTCCACACACACACCAAAATTTTGCTACTGCACGGTCGTCCAGTTCTGGGAGGGCGTCAATAGAAGTTCTCCCAGAGCCTCGTCCACTGCAGCACACCTTGGGTGCGCTCTGTGTTCTTGGAACGCAGCTGATTGCAGATCTGGGTAAAGGGCCAATCACAGAGGCCCTTTACCATGTGATCAGCTGTGTCCAATCACAGCTGATCACATGTAAACGGACTTGCTGGTTATCGGCAGTCCTTTCCTCCCGCGCTGTATCTGTGGGAGTAAAGGAGAGCAGTTAACCAGCAAGCCTGTCAACACATTGTTTACACGGATAATCAGGGCCGCCTCATTAGTGCCCATCGGTGAAGAAGAAAAATTACTTATTAGCAAAATTTTATAACAGAAACTAAGAAAAACATAAAAACTTCATATGGATACAGTGTTGCATGACTGTGCAATTGTTATTCAAAATACGACAGCACTGAAAGCTGAAAATTTGCCTGGACAGGAAGTGAAAGTGTCAGGTAGGCAAGTGGTCAATATATAATGCACGCACACACTATTTACTTACATACATTCAAAATTCTGTGAGGTTTCTGCACAGTGCTATATGGGTGTCTTAGAAATTACCCAAACACGTGTGAAAGCTGCCAACCCTTTAGTAAAAATACTACATGCCTCTCTGTCGTCCTCCAATTGCTTCAATAACATTGAAGCACAACACAAAAATGTGCAGCTCCACAGTTCCAACTTAAATCTACATGCTTGTTTTAGGTCAGTGACTCAAGGTATGGTAGTTAGAAAGTCAAAACAAGCTAGGCTTTTTCAGAAGCAGGCCAGCAAAGACCTCCATTGACATTAGGTTTGCTCATATATCAGCGGAAAGTAACATCCAATGCAATCATATGATTTGTCACACATCATTCACTTCATACTATTGAAGAAAAAATGCTAAACCCGCGCTAAGTGAAATAAATATAAAGTTAAAATATTACAGCAGCTGCTCACCAAGTAAAATCCTCGGATATATAGCAAAAACAAGAAAAAAACAGCGCTTGCAAAAAATACCAACTAATACTTCATATAACTCATGAATAAATGCATGATAAGCATCCAACCATAAAAAGTGCAGAGTGTTAATAAATACCATTAACTAGTGAAAAATGGATTGCTTGTTTGCACAGCATTTGGACTTTATTCACCAATTGTCATTTTTCTTTGATTGCACATCAAAAGCACTGGTAAACTTTTCATCCACTGATGATTTTTTTATCACTAGTTAATGGTATTTATTAACAATCTGCACTTTTTATGGTTGAATGCTTATCATACATTTATTCATGAGTTATATGAAGTATTAGTTGGTATTTTTTGCAAGCGCTGTTTTTTTTCTTGTTTTTTCACTTCATACTATTGTCTGGCAAATGGTTTAAAGTATTGAAGCCATTTCATCAGAACAACTAGGCACCTAACATTTCCAGAAAAAGGTCAGCAATAGCATCCTCCACATTTCTATTTGTAAAGGCGTGAACTAGTGGTTTGCACTTCATACGTGGCTAAATATTTAGAATTCATTTGAGTGCTTGCTTTGCTGTTCCTGACATCTCCTCACCCTCCTTTTAATTTCTTCTTCTTTACAGTGTCCTCTTCTGATACCCTACGGCCTCGGGAACCTCGTTTGTCTTTTTGTGATCGATTCTCTGCAAAAAAATAAAATAAATGAATAGACACAATTTTATGTTCTGAAATGAGAAAAATACATTATACTGATCTGGTATAAAACAGGGGACGTATTGAAAAAAAGACACTTGCTTTTTATTCCACGTCCAGATGGACTGTCAAATTCTGTTCCTTCCAATTTTTCTTTAAGATCAGCCTCAAATCGTGCCAGGTCTGCATCTAGCCGTCTGATGTGTTTATCCACCTTTAAAAGGGGAATAAAGAATTGTAATTGGTGGAGGTAGAAGAATCAAGATTGATCAAATAAGCATCCAATGTACCCCCAATTTACCATGCTGGGGACGAAACACCATCAAACTGGTGTGGATAATGCTAATACCGAACACCATCTTTTATTGTATTTATTAGCATCCTCATCTGTGTACCTTTCATAAAAATAACTGTTAACCGATTGGTTATGCCTCCCGAATATTCGAGCCAAGCTATACTAAAAAAAGACTACCTCGTGGTCACGAAGGGCCCCTCAGTTGGTGGACCCAGAATCAGGCTCCTAGTAACAAAGCCAAAATACTTTAAAAGCAGAATTCTGGGATCGACCTAACTAATCTTAAAACTGCTCCCATCCCCTTTTTAACACCTAAAAATCGTTGCTTCTCGGTTTTCTAGGATGGCTGCAATACAAGCCCTACCCCGAAAATAAGCCTTAGTAAAAATTCTGGTAAAATGATGTAGTCCATGCTGTAAAAAAAAAAAAAAATGATATGATGTCCAGGGTTTGTCTTTATGTAACATTATTGTAGAAAATACCTTATTTACAGCACTGCTGGACACTCATGTGACCCGTCTGAGCTCTCCTCTCGACTGACGTCAGCGCCCCCCTCCCTCTGCAGTGCTCGGAGCAGGGCTGACGTCAGTGGGGATCTCGGCATCTCCCTCAACAGTTCTCGGAGCAGAGAAGAAGAGCTCCGGCTTAGCACGAATGCATTATTTGTAGCCACAATTAATACAAGACCTGGATTTTAAATTCAGGGAAATACGAGATATATATATATATATATATATATATATATATATATATATATATATAAATAGGCACCTCTGCATTTCTGTCAGAAAATTGTTGCAATTCCAAATGTATAGGCCTTTTCATGTTTATTTCTTTTGTTTGTAGGACACAAAAGAAAGTGGAGAGACATAAAGCCAAATCTGACACATGCCACGCAAAACTCCGAAAGGGGACTGGACAAAATGATTGGCACCCTCAATTTAATATTTGGTAACACACCACATGGAAATAAAGAACTAAAATCATTCACTTCCTGTTTACAATCAATGAGTTTCTTACACCTCTCTACTGGAATTTTGGGCCACTCTTTTGCAGTGGCGGCTGGTGCTCAAAATTTTTGGGGGGGGGGGGGGGGGGCGCAAAAAGAAAAATGTAATAGGTATTGCTTCGCGGCAAAAAACGCGGGAAAAAAATTGCATGATTTTGAGGTCATGGTACAGGCATGGCACAGGTGATGGCATAGGCATGGCACATGTGATGGTATAGGCATGGCACAGGTGATGGCACAGGTGATGGCATAGGCATGGCACAGGTGATGGCATAGGCATGGCACAGGTGATGGCATAGGCATGGCACAGGTGATTGTTTACACATGGTCTGCTAAACTTCCCATCAAAGTCATCAGATCAGCAGCAAGTGGCACATCGCCAGTAAGTGTCACATTGTCCTAAGTCTCATCACATCGCTACTAAGTGTCAGATCGTCACTAATGGTCGTCCGATCGCTATTAAGTGTCAGATCGCCGCTAATGGTTATCAGATCGCTATTAAATGTCAGATCGCCTGTATGTGTGACCAGATGGCCACTATCTGTCAGATCAGCAATGAGTGTCAGATCACCAGTAATGGTCATCAGATCTCCAACTAATGTCAGATCACCAGTAATGGTCATCAGATCTCCAACTAATGTCAGATCACCAGTAATGGTCATCAGATCTCCAACTAATGTCAGATCACCAGTAATAGTCATCAGATCGCAGACACGTTGCTCATGTATGTGTGGAGGGATGACAGATGGGCTGCCATTCACTGACCAGCAGTCAGCAGTAACAGGAGAGTGAGAAATGATCAGATGATTCTATTTCATCTGACATACGTGAAAGCAGCAGGGAAGAAGTAAGTGAAGATCAGCTCTCTTGTTGTGTATAGGGAGTGACAGGTATTTCTTCAAGGGATTCCTAGAGTGTATGCTGGGATTGCTATATCAGGAAATCCCCTAGTCCCTAGTGACATATAACCCCAGATCAGCAGCCTTCTCTGCAGCACTCGCAGCCTATAAATAAATGTGTTTTGCATTGTGTGCATGCAATACACAAGTGGGACTTCACTGCACCGCTTTACTTACCGGTGGTGGTCTGGTCCCGGATCGATCCGATTCCGATCCGGTGACGGTCTCCTCTCCGCTCTCTGCCGGTCCTCTCCGCTCTCTCCCGCCGTGTCCGTCCACTAGGCACCCGACTCGTGACTGACGCACGCGACGTGACGTCAGCAGGGTCAGTATGGGGCCATGGGATGTCCTGGATGATGATTGGTCCAGGCTGTAGACTGGACCAATCACAGCCAGGATATCAGAAAGTGGGGGTGTCCAATCGCAAACACTTGCGCCCAGGTTACGCCCCAGAACTTCAGAAGGCAGCCAATCGGCGCCTCTTCTGGGACGTAACCCCACCCCCCCCCCAGCCACCAGTTCCTACAGGCGAGGCCGGCGAACCCAATTTTTTTTTTGTACAACTTTTTTTGTACGTTTTGTAATTTTTTTTTTCTTTCTTTTAGGGGTAGGGGGCGGCGCCCTGGCGCCCCCTATGCACGGGCCGCCACTGCTCTTTTGCAAACTGCTCTAGGTCTCTCAAATTGGAAGGGTCACTTTTCCCAACTGCTGTTCTGAGATCTCTCCACAGGTGCTCTATGGGATTTAGATCCGGACTCACTGCGGTCAGTTCAGTACTCTCTTGCGCTTTGTCTTAAACCATTTCTGGGTGCTTATTGGACGTGTGATTTGGGTCATTGTCCTGCCATAAGACTTCTGACAGAGACCCAACTTTCTGACACTCGGCCCTACATTGCACCCAATAATTCTTTGGTAGACTTCAGATTTCATAATGCCAAGCACACGGTTAAGACATCCAGTGCCTGAAGCAGCAAAGCAACCCTACATTAGTGAACCTTCACAATGTTTGACTGTATTCTTTTTTTTTTTTTTAAAGGCCTCATTTATTTTTCTGAAAAACGGTAGAATGATGGTCTTTACCATAAAGATGTAAATTTGTTTTATCTGGCTACATAATATTCTCCCAAAAGGATTCTGGCTTCCTCCGGGAAGTTTTGGCAAACTCCCAATCTGGCTTTTTGTGTTTCTGTGTCAGCAGTGGGATCCTCCTGGCTCTCTTACCATAGCAACCCTTTTCATTCAGACGGTGACGTATAGAGCGAGCTGACATTTTACCCTGTGCCTTAAGGTCAGCATGAATTCGTCTGGAAGTTGATTGAGGTTTTTATTCACCATTTGAGCAATACTTTTTTTGCAATCTTTGATAAAGTTTTCACGGTCATCCACGTCAAGGGAGATTAGCTACAGTGCCACGGGCTGTAAACTTCTTGACAATGTTGCACACAGTGGACACAGAAACATTAAGATCTCTGGTAATGGACTAGTAACTTTGAGATTGTCCATGCTTTTCCACAATTTTGGTTCTCAAATCCTCAGACCAATTATTGCTGCTCTTTCTGTTCTCCATGCTCTGTGTGGCACACAGACACACAACAGAAAGGTGGAGTAAAATTTTCACTATTTTAACTGGTTGCGGGTGTGTTACAAACTTGGAATGCAATTATTTCTTACAATATTGAGGAGATGCCAATAATGTTGTCCAATCTATTTTTGGATATTTGCGTGGAATGCGTCAAGATTTGGCCTTTTGTTTCTCCACTTTTTTGTTGTCATACCAATACAAACAAAAGAAATAAACATGAGAATGCCTAAACATTTGTAATTGCAATGATTTTCTGGTGCATTATCAGAAAGAAATGAAGGGGTGCCAATATTTTTGGCCATGACCATATATTGTATAATATATTATAAAATAGAGACTACCTGAATTCTAATATCCACAGCACTTTAACTGCATTGCTCCGATACTTACCATCTCATATGTCTGCATGGCTAACTGCACTTTATCATCACTGTACTCCTTGCACTTGCTGTAGGCATTTTGAATGCACTGTAAATGTTGTACTCTCTGTTCAGGGGTAAAGTCTCGTACTTTGTTTATGTATTCACTAGCCAAGGCATCAATCTCTTTCTTTTTATCTGTTCCAAAAGAAAATATATAATCTTCATACAACGCATATGTCCATGCTATCACCACAAATATACCAATAAACCTCCTGGATTTTGGCTGCCAAATATACAGCTGAATAACCCTGCAGTTACCCTTACTAGCCACAAAGGCTTATTTTATGCCCTACTGTGGTTAAAGCCTATTAAACCCCAAGAGCAAAAGTGTAATAGATAACAGCTTAGCAGTTCTTAGATTAGATTTTTTTTTTATATTTTTAACAGATTACAAGGGGGCGAATAAGAGAGGTTTGTTGTTAACCCCTTCATGCCTAAACCTTTTTTCTGACAAGTTAAAATCAGTGTTTTTTGCTTGAAAATAACTTTGAACCCCCAATTATATATATATTAGCAGAGATGCTAGAGAATAAAATGGGGATAGTTGCAATATTTTATGTCACATGGTATTTGCGCAGCGGTCTTTCAAATACAATTTTTTGGTAAAAAATACACTTTCATGAATTAAAAAAAACAAAAAAAAAAAAAGTTAAATTAGCCAAATTTTTGTATAATGTGAAAGATGATGTTACGCCAAGTAGATACCTACCTAACATGTCATGCTTTAAAATTATGCACACTCATGGAATGGCAACAAACTACAGTACTTAAAAATCTCACATGTGTGGTTTGAACACTGTTTACATATGCGCAGCGACTTACGAATGCGTTCACTCCTGCGCGCGAGCATGGAGGGACAGAGCACTTTAAAAAATTTTTTATTTTTTTATTACACGGTTGCTTTAAAAAATGTAAACATCCCTTGTGACAGTAATAGGCAGTGACAGGTACTCTTTATGGAGGGATCTGGGGTCTAAAATACCCCAAATCCCTCCCCTGCACTTAAAAGCATTCAAAACGTCAAGTTTGGCCGTTTTAAATACTGTCATTTTTAAAAAAAACTCTAGCGCTTTTAAAGCTCCAGTACCCGGAAGTGATATCATGGCATCGCTTCCAGGTTTCTACATCAGCGACCTGATCAAAGCTGAATCCGGCTTTGTTCTGGTCTTCGGCCAGCAGGTGGATGTGCCGGCTGGTCGCCCGGGTCTCCCGTTGAAACAGGAGACCCGGGCGAGCCACGGAAAGCAGCGGGAAGGAGGGTGATCCCAACCACTCCTTGTAATAACAACCAAGCTGCTGCTCAGCCGCATTGGTTGTTATTACAAGAAAGGCGACCTTCGGCTCTAAATGATACCTGCAGCTGCAGACATCACAACGGTACAACCCCATGAAGCCGAGGCCACATATTTGCATTCCCTGGGCGTGAAAGGGTTAAGGTTTACCTACATATAAAGCGAACTAACTTTCTCTTCGTTGATAAAACCTTTCATGCCCTTTCATGTGCACCTTACTGTACAGGCTAATTATCAGTTGGGGTGGTTGCCACTTTTTGTACTGTTGGCAATACCTGGCCAGTGATAGGACCACTAAAAAGTGTAGCGCCAACACTCATCTACGCTGAAGAAAATGCTGTCACTTGACAGGAGATCAACACTCTTAGAAGTGTATCTTTTCCTGCTCAATTTCAGGGGACCTCTACAGAGCACCATTTACCCACATGGGAAAGACATGAGTTTACTTTTTTTTTTTCCCCCAAGCATGCCTTCAGTGAGAACATTCTGTGTATAGGAACAAGGTTCCTACAAGCATTTCGCAAGCTGCAGCCTGTGCTAATACAATACTCTTCAGACTAGAAATTACAAGGTTAAGAAAATTCCTGGGTGTACTTGGCCTACAACACCAACATGAATGCAATTGCAGGCCACATACCTTCAGTCCTCTGGTCCAGGTCACTCATGAGTTGGAAATTTCGTTGAAGCTCACATGGTAGATTTTCTATACCTAAAAAAAAAAAAAAAAGAAACAAAAAATAAAAAAAAAAGCCCTTAAGCTGAAGTTTGCCAAATAACATCTAAATGATTCAGATAAGGATTGGGAGAAAGTGCTGTGATCACAGGAGACCAAAATTCAGCTCGGCATTTACTCGACTCGCCATGTTTCGAGGAAGAAAAATGCTGATTATGACCCAAAGAACACCATCCACACAGTCAAGCACAGAGGTGGAAACACGCTTTGGGGCTGTTTCTCGGCTAAAGGTACAGGCCAACTTTGCTGCATTGAGGAGCCAATGGCCAGGGCCATGTGTTGTAAAATCTTGGATGAGAACCTTCTTACCTCAGCCAGAACACTAAAGATAGGTCATGGATGGGTCTTCCAGCAAAACAATGACCCAAAACATACCGCCAAGGCATCAAAGAAGTGGTTTAATACCAAACACATTAAGGTTATGGAATGGCCTCACCAGTCTCCAGACTTTAATCCTATAGAAAATGTATGGAGGGAGCTGAAACTTCGAGTTGCCAAGAAACTAAGGATTTAGAGAAGATCTGTAAAGAAGAGTGGACCAAAATCCCTCCTGAGAGGTAAGCAAACCAGGTCACCAAGGGGCTTATTTACTAGCTAGAGAGCAAAATTAGTAACAATTCTGAGGGAAACCAATCAGCTCCTGTGGGACAGCAGGTGCACATATACAGTATAGCTGTGCTGGGCTTTGAATGAAGACTACCTTAGGAGAATGAGCGGGGGGGGGGGGGGGGGGGGGCAGGGGGACAGGACTGTCAGTGTAGCCAGAAGTTAGGGCTGCATGATATTGGAAAAAAAAAAAAATCACATTGCGATATTTTTTCCCCAGCAATATATATTGCAATATTTTTTTGCGGCGGATCCTCTTCGTCGCGCATTTTTAGTAGTGCAGAGTTACCACAGCGTGCCCCCATTCAATGCAGAGTTACCACAGCGTGCCCCCATTCAATGCAGAGTTACCACAGCGTGCCCCCATTCAATGCAGAGTTACCACAGCGTGCCCCCATTCAATGCAGTGACCAGCGTGCCCCCATTCAATGCAGTGACCAGCGTGCCCCCATCAATGCAGTGACCAGCGTGCCGTGTCCCCTTCAATGCAGAGAGACTTACCTAAGGTAGAAGATCAGAGCCTGACATCCGTCCCACATGTTCAGTCTGCCCCGCAGCTAGTTCTCCTGACCGAGCGGTGAGCGCCGTGAGCACAGTGAACCAATCAGGTTGTGAGTAGCGGCACAGCGAACCAATCAGGTGTGCAGGCATGTGTGATTGGTTTGCTGTGCCGCTGCTCACCGCTCAGTCAGGAGATCTAGCTGCAGGGCAGACTGAACATGTGGGACAGATGTTGGGCTGTGTTCTGCTACCTTCTACCACCACTGTGAGTCCCGACTTCTCTGCCTTCCATACCGCATGTTCCGGCGATGTGACTATCGCGCACACTCGCAGCACGGTATCGATGTTCACATCGAATATCGTTCAGCCCTACCGGAAGTGCTCTGGGGTCTCAGCTCAGTCTACAATGATCATAGTACAAGTAAGTCTACATTTCCACTTGTGTGTCTTGTCATGCAACTTTGGACACACAAAGTCTAATAACAAGTCAAAGCCCATTGATTTCAATGGCACACGTTCCCATCTATGCAACTTTGAAATGGTACGTGCACTACTTTGCTGCAACATTTGATCTGACTTTGAGCCAGAGAGTGTAAAGTTTGACCAAAGAGGCACTCCAAAATTGCACTCTAGCCTAGTGGCTACGTTTCCACTAGTGCGACTCTTCAGTTGTACGATTTAGAGTGCGACTGAGTGCAGCTTTGATCCAACTTTAAACTCTCTGGATCAAAGTCACATCAAATTAGTGCAGGCTGTTTGTCTAGCTCAGACAAAACTTTCTAAGCTACAGAAACAGCTAGCCAGAAAATCAATAATAAAAGAAGTTTTACATACTATTTTTAGGAACATTTTATTTTTTGACTGGAGTTTCCCTTTAAGCTTTAGCAATAAAACCTGGAATCTGATTGGCGTCTCTGCAGAATTGTGACAAATTTTGCCCGCTCTACCTTTAGCAAATAAACTCTCAACTGCCAGAAAAGTCTTACCTGTGCATGCCAACAAGGGTTTCTCCACCAAGTACTAATTCATATGGAAGAAATGGACTGGATGGCGGCACTCCAAAAAATGTATTGAAGAAAACAAAAAAACATGAAGGATAATCATACCACAGCGGAGATGATGACACTGGCAGCTAACGCATTTTGCACCCAAGCTAGTGCTTAGTCATAGGCCATGACTAAGTACCAGCTTGGGCACAAAACGCGTTAGCTGCCAGTGTCATCTCCGCTGTGGTATGATTATCCTTCATGTATTTTTGTTTTCTTCAATAAAAGGACACATTTTTTTTAAGTGCCGCCATCCAGTCCATTTCTTCCATATGCTTCTGTTGCAACCAGGGCGTGCACCTGAATTTCCTCTGAGGCTGAACTTTGAATGGAGGCTTTTTGTCCTGGAGCAACACAAGTGCCTTGCAAGTACTTATTCATGTTTTGCTTGGGGATCAAATTCCCATTTTACTTACTGAATTGCAACTTAATTTATAAAATTTGTATCATGTGTTTTTTGGTTGATATTCTGTCTCGATCATTTAAAATACACCTATGTTAATAATAGACCCTTTATTTCCATGTACAGTATATGGGCAAACTACCAAAATCTGCAGGGGGGTCAAATAACGGAATTTTTGTAAAATCTTACCTGTAAAATTCCTTTCTCTGAGTCCTCCGACAGTCGCCGCCCCTTCATATTCATCACCAATGGGTTATGTCCTCTCATCCGTAGGAGTAGCTAGGCAATAGAATATGTTAGTACAAAGACTTTTAACATATCCCACCCCCAGGGGGTGGTCCCCTCAGTACATAACCCTCCACTTCCTGTATCCAACTCAGTTTCAGTGGAACAGCAGTAGAGAGTATATCAAAACCCCAAAAGAGGGGCGGG
The DNA here is from genome assembly GCF_965119305.1 of Pelophylax lessonae. Classification (NCBI taxonomy): domain Eukaryota; kingdom Metazoa; phylum Chordata; class Amphibia; order Anura; family Ranidae; genus Pelophylax; species Pelophylax lessonae. The sequence goes on from NC_138770.1 coordinate 200,075,876, forward strand.
GGCGGCGACTGTCGGAGGACTCAGAGAAAGGAATTTTACAGGTAAGATTTTACAAAAATTCCGTTTTCTCTTACGTCCTCCGACAGTCGCCGCCCCTTCATATTCATCACCAATGGGATGTCCCAAAGCAGTGTAAACATGAGGGGTGGGAAGAACGCAGCCGCGCCCAAGGCAACGCCGTCTCCCCATCAGAGAAAGGAACCTTACCAAAGGAAGGAAACCAGTTGGGCATAAGAACAAAACACTCGCTCAACAGGAGCAAGAAAACCCAGGGAAAAACAAATGTCCCAAACAGTCAAAGAACCCGTAACAAGGGTTCTAGGGAACTGCCGCACTAAGAACCTTGCGGCCAAAGGAAGCATCAGCCGATGCCTGAACATCTACTCTGTAGAATTTAGTGAAAGTGTGTACGGTCGACCAAGTCGCCGCCTTACACACCTGGGCCACAGAGGCCCCATGACGACAGGCCCAAGACGTACTCAGAGATCTGGTAGAGTGCGCCTTCACAGGTACAGGGGGAACTTTCCCCTTCAAAGCATAGGCCTGTTCAATGGTCTGTCTGATCCATTTGGCGATGGTAGAAGCCGACGCCGCCATGCCCTTCCGAGGACCTTCCGGAAGAACAAACAAGGCATCCGACTTGCGAAAAGACTCAGTCGAGTTTAAGTAGACTCTAATCGCCCGGACAACATCCAAGGAGTGAAGCAGCACCTCCGTCGGATGCTTAGGCTTCGCGCAGAGCGAAGGTAGGACAATGTCCTCATTGAGATGAAAGTCCGAAACCCTTATTGGAAGAAAAGAAGGGTTAGGTCGCAGGACCACCTTGTCCAAATGCACAACCAGATACGGAGATTTGCAGGACAAGGCTGCCAGCTCCGACACTCGACGAGCCGAGGTGATAGCCACCAAAAAGGCGACCTTCTTGGATAACAAAGACAGCGAGATCTCCCTGATCCTTTCAAAAGGAGCACGCTGCAATACAGACAGGACTAGATTCAAGTCCCAAGGGGGAAGAGGGTCCCTCCTAGGAGGGATCAGATGACGTACCCCCTGCACAAAAGTGCTAACCAAAGCGTTAGATGCCACAGGACGTTGAAACAGAACGGCCAAAGCGGACACCTGACCCTTGATCGTAGCCAGCGCCAAACGCTGTTCAACACCCGTCTGAAGGAAGGACAACACCCTAGACACTGAATAAGTGGTAGGAGAGAAACCCCTGGATTCGCACCAGGCAAAATACGCCTTCCAAGTACGGTAGTAAACCTTCCCCGAGGAAGACTTCCTCGCATTGATCAAGGTGTGAATGACCTCAGGGGAAAGACCCCTGTTCTTCAGGACCTCGGTTTCAACAGCCAGGCCGTCAAAGCCAGCGACTGTAAAGCAGGATGGAAGATCGGTCCTTGCGACAGAAGATCTTCTCGAAGAGGCAGACGCCACGGGACGTCGATTGCCAGATTTACGAGGTCTGCGTACCAGGACCGGCGAGGCCAGTCCGGTGCCACAAGAATCACCGCAGTTGGTTCCGAGTGCAACCTGCGAAGGAACCTGGACAGCAATTGAATCGGCGGAAACGCATACATCAGTCGGTACTGATGCCACGGGGCAACCAACGCGTCCGACGCGTCTGCCCGAGGATCGCGCGTCCTTGCCACGAACCGTGGAACTTTGTTGTTCAGATGAGACGCGAACAGGTCTACCTCCGGGAGGCCCCACTTCGCGCACAACATCTGGAAGACATCCGGAATGTGAACTGCTGATATCGCCGGGACATGCGTCTCGGCCCAAGACAGAATCGCGGCCACTTCTCGAGCCGCCTGGGCACTCCTGGTGCCCCCTTGGTGATTGATGTAAGCCACCGCCGTGGCATTGTCCGTCTGCACCCTGACCGGACAGCCGTGAAGACTGTCCGTCCAACGGCGTAGACAGAGGAGTATCGCTCGCAGTTCCAGAATGTTGATCGGGAGGGAAGACTCCTCCGTCGACCAAACACCCTGGGCGGACAGAACGCCCAGAACACCACCCCAGCCCGACAGGCTGGCGTCCGTGGTGATCACCGTCCATGAAAAGGAACGAAAAGACTTGCCCCCCGACACTGAGGGGGACAGAAGCCACCACAGAAGATCCCTTCTGGTCTGAGAACTCAAGGATACCTGAGGATCCAGAGAGTGCGGTCGCCCGTCCCACTTGGACAATATCTCCGCTTGGAGACCCCGAGTGTGAAACTGGGCGAAGGGAATCGCCTCGAAAGCCGAGACCATCAATCCCAGACACCGCATGCACGTCCGAATGGACGAGAACTGATTGTCCCTGAGGGACCTGACTCCCTCCTGAAGAGTCCCGAGTTTGTCGTCCGGTAGGAAGACCTTCGCCTGGACAGAGTCCAGAATCATTCCCAGGTATGGGAGGCGGACCGACGGGCACAATGTTGATTTTGGGAAATTGATCGTCCAACCAAACTCTTGCAGAGTCTGCAACGTGACGGACAGATCCTTCACCAGACCTTGGTTGGTCGCAGACCGAACCAGAATATCGTCCAGATATCCCAGGACCGATATGCCCTGGGCTCTTAACAAGGCCAGAACCGGAGCCAGCACTTTGGTGAACACCCTCGGAGCCGAGGCGAGACCGAAAGGCAAAGCCACAAATTGGTAATGATCCTCCGCTATGGCGAATCGAAGGTACCTCCGGTGACCCTCGAAGATGGGGATGTGAAGATACGCATCCTTCAAGTCGATGGAAGCCATGAATTCCCCCGGAACCAGGGCAGCCACCACCGATCGCAGGGATTCCATGCGGAACTTGCGCACCCGCACAAAGCGGTTTAGCGCCTTCAAGTCCAGAATCGGACGTACCTTGCCCTCTTTTCTGGGCACGGTGAACAGATTGGAATAGAACCCCCGAAATCTGTCCCGATGAGGCACCGGGACTACCACTCCCTGAGCCGTCAGGTCCTGCACCGCTAGGCGCAGGTCCCGCAAACGCTCCGGGGACAACAAAAGATTTGAGGGAAAAAATCTGCTCTTCGGCCAAGAGAGAAACTCGATCTTGTAGCCAGAGCGAACGATTTCCTGAACCCACCTGTCCCGAACCCGGGACAGCCATGGCCGAGAGAAACTGAGCAAGCGTCCCCCCACCCCAGACTCGGGTGAGGGCGCCCCTTCAGGCCGCACTGTTGTGGGCCGCAGAACCGGATTGGCCGGACTTTTGCTTACCTGCCCACGGCTTCTTGTGGGAGCCTTGACCCTTTGACGGCTTGCCCCTATAGTGTGACCGAAAGGCACGAAAGGACCCCTGATGGGGTCGAAAGGAAGCATGCGTCTTACCAGGAGCCGCCTTGGGCTTGTGGGATTGAGGCAAGAGCGTGCTCTTGCCACCCGTGACTCCCTTAATCAGTGCATCTAAGGATTCGCCAAAAAGGCGAGAACCATCATAAGGCAGATTGGCCAAAGTCTTACGGGAAGATTGATCCACAGACCAACACTTCAACCAAACCAGGCGGCGATTTAACACCGCCACACTGTGTACACGTGCAGCCAACGGAACCATATCCAGGTCCGCAGCGCACAAATACATGACACCCTGGTGGATTTGATCCACCATATCCAAGGTCGCCTGGGGGGCAGAATCAGCCACCAGGACCCGCCTAAGCACCTGCGTCCAGCTCGCGACCGTCTGGGCCGCCATAAGAGAAGCAAATAAGGCTTTTAACATAGAACCCATAATAGAATAGGTGTGACGGGCAAGAGATTCCATTCTCTTGTCCGTGGCATCCCGGAACACCGGGGTGTCTTCAGCCGGAATCGCAGTGGATTTGTTCAAAACCGCTATCGCATGATCCACCGGCGGTGGAATACACCAGCGCTCATCAGTAGCAGGCGTAAAGGCATAGCGTAGCTTAAACCTACTAGGTACAGCAAATGGTTTGCGTATATTACGCCACTGTTCTCTCACAGCGTTTTGGAAATCATCAGTGCAGGGGTACACCTGCGACACTTTGCGCCTTTTCTGCGTTCCATAAGCCGCTAAGGCAGCAGGAGGACATGATTCCTCCTCTAACCGCAGTGTTTGCTTGATAGAAGCAACCAATTCATCCATGAGTGCAAGCTCTTCAGACGAGCCAGGGGGAGAATTATCAACCCCCTCCACCTCAGCCTCCATCTCTGACCCGATAAGGTCCAGGGAGGAACGGGACCCCGATAAGGAGACCCCAGCCACAGCAGCCCCAGCACCATCACCCTCTGAATCAGAGGAAATTGACACCCTGGGCCTTTTTGTGGATTGAGCAGCCACCAGCTTTTGCACCTGAGTCGCAAGGCTAGCCACCATCGCAGCCAAATCCCCCCCGGGGGGGGGAAAGTGCAGACCCCTGGCTTCCCACTAAGGCTGTAGGAAATTTGTTTTCCTGAGAATCCATGCCCCTGTAGCAGAAAAATAAATGGGTGACCGCCCCTTTAAGAGAGCGCTGCGATCGTAGCCCACTTCACACAAAAACCCCCCACACAAGGGACCCCCACAGGGACAATGAACCAAGGCAGGACACAGGGAATAGAGGGAAATGAACCTGGAGATCGCTGCTGCTGCTGCTGCTGCCTGCGGTGCTTCTGAAGGAAAGGAAAGTGCTGGTATACAGGGCGCTCTATTAAAGCCTATGGAGGCTACAAGAAAATGGCCGCCATGCATGTAAAACATGCGGCCGGAGCGATCGCAGCCAAAATGGGGTGAAGGTGAGGGTGAAGTATAAAAACACACCAATTGCCCAGCAAAAGGAATAAACATGTTAAACCGCCGCAGCGGCGCTGTAATGTGCCCCAAGCATGAGAAACTCAAGCCCCACAGCACACAGCCGTTCACATACAAACTGACACAGAGTGCAGCACAACCCCCCCTCCTGCAGCCCACAGCATGCAATACGAGGGATAGGGAGACAGTAACATTGTGAACACAGGGTAAGGTAACACAGTCCCAGACTGACACCCCCCAGACAGACAGGTCCCCACATACATACACTTACCTCTTACATGGCGTGGGGAACCCGCACAGGCGAACAAACCGCTGAACATGAGGCAGGGAGAGTCGCATCTAGGACGCATCAGAAGGTGGGTTGAGAAACCGCACAGCGTCCGGTGAGGTAGCCACCTCACCTGGCATCCCTGCACGGAACAGGGATGGGTCGTTCAGATAACTCAGGAGCGATACCTGACTGAACGCTCGATGGCGGGCTGAGAAACCACTGACCCACAACCTGCGACCAGGGGGGTCAGCCCGAGACGCAGCCCGCATGATCCTCTTCTTCCGAAGAACTAACTAACGCTGATAAAAATAACAGCTAACAAGAAAGAGAGAAAAAACTCAAATAAAATCCAAAGAAAGGAAAGAGAGCTGAGACAAGGTGTCCCAGCACAGAAACATCCAGCCACTCCTGACAGCTAGACAAATGAAACTGAGTTGGATACAGGAAGTGGAGGGTTATGTACTGAGGGGACCACCCCCTGGGGGTGGGATATGTTAAAAGTCTTTGTACTAACATATTCTATTGCCTAGCTACTCCTACGGATGAGAGGACATAACCCATTGGTGATGAATATGAAGGGGCGGCGACTGTCGGAGGACGTAAGAGAAAATGGTATTTTTGACTTACCGTAAAATCCATTTCTCTGATGTTCATTGGCGGACACAGCTCCTGGTATACCCATTGGGTTATTTTGCCCCCTACAGGTGAAGGACACTAGGCAGAAAATTTTGGCTACATCCATGGGCAATCCCAGGGGGTATACTCCCTCTCTTTGCTAAAACCACTCTCTTATTACAAGCAGTGTCAGGAGAATAATAACTCCACAGAGGGGTGGGTGCTGTGTCTGTTAATGATCAGAGAAATGGATTTTAGGGTACGTCAAAAATCCTATTTTCTCTTTCAACACAACTCTTGGTATTCATAACCATTGGGACGTCTCAAAGCAGTGTTAAACATGAGGGGTGGGAACAACCAAAAAATTCCCAAGTACACCCACAAAAGAGGATTAGGTCCTCTAAACAGCAGCCTGCAAAACCTTGTGGCCAATGGAAGCATCCGCAGATGGCAACACATTCACTTCATAAAACTTTATGAGAGTGTGCACCGACGACCAGGTGGCCACCTTGCAAACCTGCATCACTGACGCCTGATGACGGAAGGTCCAGGAGGCGCTAAGCATCCTAGTAGAGTGCGCCTTGACAGGGTAAGGAGGAACCTGACCCCTGGTGGAATAGGCCTGAACCACCGTCTGTCTGATCCATCTGGAAATGGTCGCAGAGGAAGCGGACAACCCTTTGGAGGAGTGTCCTTGAGAACAAACAAACAGAGTCTGGACTTCCTGAAAGACTCCGTAGCTACCAGGTACACCCTAATCTCCCAGACCACATCCAAGGCATGCAAGGCAATTTCCTTTAGATGTTTAGGCCTGGGACACGGGGAAGGCAACAAAATGTCTTCATTCAAATGAAAATCAGAGATAACCTTTGGAAGGAAAGATGGATGGACAGGGGTGAAGAATCACCTTATCCCTGTAAAATCACCAGATAGGGTGAACGACAGGATAGTGCTGCCAGTTCCGACACCGTATGCAGATAGCCACCAAAAAGGCCACCTTCTGGGACAACGTAAGCAGGGGAATCTCCCGAATATTTTTAGAGGGAGGCTTCTGTAGAGCTGAAAGCACCAAATTAAGACCCCATGGCGGCAACGGAGCCCACACTGGAGGGACCAAATGTCGGACACCCTGAAGAAAGGTACACACAAGGGAGTGTGTGGCCAAAGGTCATTAGAAGAAGACCGCCAAAGCCAACACCTGGCCCTTGATGGCACGTAAGGCCAACTTCTGTTCAACCCCACATTAAAAGGAAGGTTAAGATGCAAGCCACCCAGAAGGAGCGAGGATGAACCCCAAGTGACTCACACCACGCAATGCACGTCTTTCATGTACGATGGTAGATCTTCCTAGAAGTAGATTTCTTTAGCTTTCAACAGTGTAGGAATTCAGATCAACCCCTGTCCTTCAGCACCTGGCGTTCAACAGCCGAACCATCAAAGCCAGCAACTGTAAAGCAGGATGGAAGATCGGTCCTTGGAAAAGCAGATCCTCCCTGAGAGGAAGCTGCCAAGGAAAGTCGGCGACCAGACACACCAGATCGGCGTACCAAACACAGCGAGGCCATTGCAGAGCCACTAAGATGACCGGAATCCCTTCTGCCTGGATACTGCCTAGAAGTCTTGGCAGAAGCTTGAGAGGAGGGAAGGTGTAAATCAGCCGATACTGACCCCACAGGGCCACCAGCACGTCTGTGGCATCTGCCAGAGAATCCCTTTACAGAGGCACAAACCTCTGCACTTTTCTGTTGAGCCGAGATGCCAAGAGATCCACCTCGGGGGTGCCCCACAGCTGAAGAAACACCTCCGGATGAAGGGAACACTCCCCTTGGTCCAACTCCTGCCGACTGTGGTAATCCGCTTGCCAAATTTTCTACCCCGGGAATGTATATGGCGGAGAGGGCTGGAACGAACCACCAGGACACTTCTTGTGCCCAGTTGGTGATTGACATAAGCCACGGCCGAGGCATTGTCTTATTGAATGCACACTAGACATCCCTGAAGACGATCCGTCCAATGGTCCAGACAGTCGGATTGCTCAGAGTTCCAAGGTATTGATCGGTAGTCTGGACTCTTCCAGCGTCCAGATTCCCTGAGCAGAATGCTTGCCGAGGGCGCCTCCCCACCCGGACAGGCTGGCATCTGTGGTGACCACTGTCCAATACAAGGGGAGAAAGGATTTTCCCAGCTGAAGTGCCGCAGAACGAAGCCACCATATCAGGGACTCCCTCGTTCCCCGACTCAGCTGGATCTGATTTCCAGAGACTGCGGTGTCTTGTTCTATTTGGTCAGAATCTCCCTTTGCAGGGACCTTGTATGAAACTGTGCAAACAGAACCGCCTCGAAGGTAGACACCATCAGGCCCAGCACCCGCATGCAAGTCTGGAGGGATGACCATCTGTTGGACAGCAGGAGGCGAACTGCAGCCTGCAATTTTTGTAGTTTGTCCAGAGGAAGGAGCACTCTGGCTAAGGCGATCAAGAAGTATAATGATCCAGGAGTCAGGACCAGGGGAGAAGGAGAGGAATACAAAGGCTACAACAAAATGGTGTCCCCACGTGGCACTAGGAGGCATACAAGGACCCAGGAGGGAGACCAGGCCTCAAGGAGTGATCCTGACAGGATGGGGAGGCCCTGGATGGAGCCCCTACCAGGTACAACCCCCCCTGCACAGTCCATCGTCAGGTCCCCAGTGTCGCACCCCCCCGGCCCCCCATCGCTAGTAAGCGCCCTGTCCCCACCCCAGGAACAATGGCCAGACCAACCAAAAACAGCCCCAGTGTATGTGGAGGGGGGGGGGGGCAGGTGAGGGACTCGGCAAGGGGGAGGTGTTTGTGGGAAGGAGGGGAACCTGGGGTTCCGACCGTCCCAAGGAGGGGCCCACGTCCACCCCAAAACCCTCCAGGGTAAGATGTGTGGGGGGGGGGGGGGGACGACGACGACAGTATACTCACCATACCAGGAACCAGGCGGGCACCGCTCCAGACAGAACTCCTCTCCATCAGAAAGGGGTGGCTTTCGGCCACAAGGAACGATGAGACTCGGATCGAGACTCAGTCGTATGCGACCTCGCGAGACATTTAACTCGCAGGCCAGCCCTTGTCCAGTAGGGCAATGTTGCGGCCTACCTAGCGCGGAGCTGAGGTCTGCGCACGCTTGCTGACCAGACTGGGGTGACCACTGGATCTAGATTTACCAGCCTGTTGCCCAGTTTGGCAGTTGATTATAGATCTCACAGGAAAAATTTCTATCTAAAAAGAAAAAAAAATTGCCAGGACCAAAGATCAGTTCAGGAGCAAGGAACTAGGTCCTTACTCCTGACTAGGCAGAAAAAAAACTGAGTGGCTATAGCAGAGAGAGGGAGTATACCCCCTGGCAGTAGGAAACAGGCTTGTGAAGCTGCAAGTCTTTACTTCCTGTTTCCCTTACTACAGATGCTGGTGCCTGCACCCGAAGCCGATTAAATAGTTGGCTTTGGGTGTCGACATTGTGGGATCCCTGGACAGGTAAGTTTCCTGATATTAAAAGTTGCTAAACAAACCAAAAAAGATTGACATTTTTAGAAAAAAAAGTTTGTTTCGGTTATAAAATGTTGTAAATAAGTAATTTTTCTCCTTTACTGAAGTGCGCTGATGAGGCTGCAATTATGAGCACTGTTGGGGCTGCAATGATGATTAATGCCCTGATTATAAGTGTAGATGTCCCCTTGTCAGGACCCGGACTTGAACCTGGGAGCTCCACTATGTCTGGCAATGACTCTGCTTAATGAGCCACCTGGAATGCTGGACAGCTCCATGGACAAATCCTTGAATGATCCTGCCGTGAATCTTAATTGCCTTGAACTCTTTGCTCCTCCCATGAACTTCCTGATTTATGCCATGTCTTTGCACTTCCCGTTTGCCAGAATATTGTGCCTTCACCAGCCAATATCTTGCTGGTCTCTCCTGCTGCCGTCCACATCTCCTCTACCATTCGTTATCGACATTTGGCTTGTTCCTCGACTATGCTTCTGCTTAATCCCAACCTGCAACTACTCGTTACCAACCTTTGGCTACTCCTTGACTACGCTTCTGCTTGATTCCACCCTGCTTTATCTGCTACCGCACCCTGGCTTGCTCACCTCCTGGTGGGGCTATTCTAAGGACCGTGACCTGGTACTAACACACAGCAAAATCCATCTCCATAATCAGGAGCGCTGGCGAGCGAGCACCGGTTAGTACTTAGATTCCGTACCTCAGATGAGCCTGTGTCTTCTGCCAGAGTGACCTGCCTGTGTTCCTATCCTGCTGATTCCTGTGTGAGCTTCCACTGCTATAGCTACTGGTCTTCGAGCCTCACCCCTGATCATGACAAGCCTGTGTGGATTGCGGCTTACAGCCTCTCCTCATGCACTGTCAGGGTGAAGAGACTGACAATAACCGGCAGATCCTGTTTACACTGTGATCAGCTTTGATTGGACATAGCTGGTCACATGGTAATGAGCTGATGTGATTTGCTTTTTACCCCGATCGTAGATCCCTGCCAGTGCAACCGTCAATAGATGCCCTCACGGAAATGTGCAACCGTGCTGTAGTCGGCAATAGCACGGTCACAAAGAGGTTAATAATTATGCTACCTAAATTAATGTGTGCTGTAAATTGCCTCTAGCATTGTTCCTGTTTCTTCTTGATGAAGGCTGCCATCTTGCTAAAGACCAGAGCCACTGAAAAGCAGTAAGGCCTCCTTCACACCATGGTGCAGAGACATCTGCTTTTCTGCACGCGTTCTGCAAAGGCAGAGAAAAAAAAAAAAAAAACAATTGTTCTCTGTGTGCCCTGTTCCCAACACTGGTATCATGAGCAGATTTTTTTCTGCATGGGGAAAAAAAACGGATATGACAACATTGGTGCGAATGGGGCACATAACTGACACGCATGGAAACTGATGTTGGTTTTCCGGTCGGTTTTCATGCACGTATGGTGTGAACGAGCCCTTAATGTTTTACATAGATATACCTGCAAAGGGACCAGCCTGAAGTAATCTAGCAGGGGACTTCATTTTCTGACAAAAGTTCCACTTTAAGCTTTTTTTTACCTAAAGGCATTCTATTAATTAAGGTAAAAAACCTTCAGTGCTGCAGAATCCCTCAAACCCCCCCTTATACTTACCTGAACCCAATCTTGATCCAGAGTTGTGCACGATAGCACCGTCTCTCTGGGCTCTCTCCCTCCTCACTGGGCAGGCTGATAGCAGAGGTATCCATTGGTGGTATTAGTTTTGAGTGTGCGCACTACACTTCAGAGAAAAAAAAAAAAACAAGTCCTGTAGGTTTTGAGGTAGGACCTCCCATGAATCGGACTTCCCATAGTGTATCCTGGGGACATGTCTTCTCCAGGCATGTGACATGCATGCACCCGACCATCCACATGATGTAATATAAGCCCAGGCCACCTTCTTCCATTGCTCCGTGGTCCAGTCCTGATGCTCATGTGCCCATTGTGGGTGCTTTTGGCTGTGGACATAGATCAGAATGGGCACAGCCCTATACAGATCAGCATGGGCACAGCCCTATACACAAACTGTGATGCACTGTGTGTTTTGACACCTTTCTATTGGAACCAGCATTAACCACTTGCCTACTGGGCACTTTTACCCCCTTCCTGCCCAGGCTAATTTTCAGCTTTTAGTGCTGTTGGCACTCTGAATGACAAATGCACGATCATGCAACACTGTACCCAAACTAAATGATTATCATTGTTTTCACACAAATAGAGCTTTCTTTTGGTGGTATTTAATCACCACTGGGTTTTTTTATTTTTTGCTAAGTAAACTAATAAAGACTAAAAAAAAAAATGTTTTCTCTTAAAAAAAAAAAAAAAGTCATAGTCTGTTACAACATTTTGCAAACAGGTAATTTTTCTCCTTCACTGATGTGCGCTGATGAGGCAGCACTGATAATCAGGGCACTGATTTTTACTGTACATGGCCCTTTTAGAGAAGCTGGCTCCCTTCTCTGCTCCTCATGCTCTAAGGGTCCTTTTACACGGGCTTTCCGCCCGGGAGACTCCGTTTTGCTCAGCGGGGATCGATCCGCCAATCCCCGCTGAGCAGGCGAATGACAGGTCCATCTCTGTGCTAAGACGAGCTGCCAGATTCCCCGCTCACCACTATGGGAGATCAGATGAAAACAGATCGTATGTCTGTTTTCATCTCCAGACGGATGGAAAATAGGGTTTCCATTCGTCTGGAATTTGCGGACAGGATCGGATAGCAGCGGGTGTCAGTGGACATGTCACCACTGTCATCCGCCGCTCCAGAGTGCTGCATGGAGCATCCGATCAGGTCCGCCTGAAAAACTCAGGCGGACCGGATCGGAAAACCCGTGTGAAAGGGGCCTTAGTGTGAGGAAAAGAGTGCTGATAACTGGCTTCTGTTTATATCCATGATCAGCTGTGATTGGACACATCTGATCACATGGTAAAGAGCTGCTGCTATTTGACTATCTCAATCTGTGATCAGCAGTGTCCAGGGAACACTGCCGCCCACACCCTGCAGTGGCTGCGACCACAGGATGCCGTCATATGATGGCATCCCAGAACAAGCTGGCAGCGCTGTAGCTGTCATCTGGCTATAGTGTGGTCAGCAAGTGGATAATGTGAGCTACAGGCACTTGGACAAGGTCATCCATGACCTCATTGCTGGTTTTCCTTCCTTGGACCACTTCTGGTCAGTCCTGACCACTGCAGACTGGGGAACATTCCATAAGAGCTGCAGTTTTGGAAATGCTCTGACCAAGTCCTCCAGCAATTACAATGTGGCTCTTGTCAAAGTCACCCAAATCCTTACACTTGCCCAGTTAATTTTTTGTTCTGCTTTCAACATAGGCATATTGTTATGGCTGATCAGTGTACAACCAAAGTGAAAATTACCATTTTAAATAAAGTTTTCATTACTCAAAATAGTTACGTAAGCGAACTACGTCAGCACGTCGCACTCTAAGCAGTGAGAGCGCGCTCACGGACTGGTGACGCAGTTTTAATTATACGCTCGGCTGATTCTTACTAGAACCGTCCCTGCACCGAGCGCTAACAGCCCCGCCTTCCCTGCCCGTTCGCCTCCTCTTAGCCCACACTCACTGTCCAGGTAGTGTTCGAGGTACATCGCAGTCGCCATATTCACAAAGTCCGCCTGTTTCCGCCGTCAGTCCTCAATCCCGCTCAGCCGCTTGTTGGATTATTCATGAGCAACTCGTTTCCGGCGCGGCGGGTTGGACGGCTGTAAGATTAATATTCATGAGCCGTCCCGCTACTAGAAGCAAGCTCAGGCCGGTTTGCTTTGGATCCGCCTACAGGCTTGCCAAATTCCTTTCGCCGATTGGAGGATTGGATGCTCGTTGCTCTAATCCTACTGGTAGAGATCCTAATCTAGTTGGTGGGCGGTTAACATGAGGATGTGAAGCATTCCATTAGAGAAGGCATCGGGTTAGGGGGTGTGGCGAGTCTTACGAATCGATGGTTGGTTGACTAGTCAGAGCGGCAAATTTGACTGATTTCTGGGTGTTTTATTGAGCGCTCGTCTTCGTATTGCTACTAGTGCTGGGCTGGCGGTCATGGCTGGACGTCGCGGAGCATTGATTGTATTGGAGGGTGCTGACAGGGCCGGGAAGAGCACGCAGGCCAAGAGGCTGGTGGAAGTATTAAAAGAGCGGGGATACCAGGCTGAGGGCATGCGCTTTCCTGGTAAGAGAAACGGCGGGAGAGGTGACATGTATTCTGCTACTCCACGTGTCATTCCTTCCTTGTCACCCACCAATCATAACCAGCTATTTGTTCTGACACCTTTTAGGAATGTGTGAATAATGCATGTAAAGTGCAAAAGTGATGAATGAAGTGCTTGTGTGCCGAAACTAAGGATGATAATCATCCTTTCAGCACACAAGCACTTCATCACTTTACATATCATTTATTGTATTTATCTGTGTATTAGAAGATTATTTATTGTGATTTTTGATTGTTTTTATTTATATTTATTCATCAGTCAAAATTTCCATCCATTTATCTGAGTCTTTTGGTTCACCAATCTCAGAAATCTTGCGCTGATTCCTTCTTCCTTTATAATTGTCTATAGTATGTGGTGACACTACTGAATTGGCTGCAGATTTCTCCTCACCATTTCCTTTCTTCATTCATTTACCTATTGGTAGTGCATAGGTTCTTTTTTATACATGAATAATGCATGGCAAACACCAGCTGGGCTCGCGGTGCTATTTGGCCTTATGCATGCGGAGTGTCTGCCCAGGTGTTCGCCCTCGTTCACATCGGTATGATTTCATATGTCAGATCACAGCCCATTACCTGCAATGACACCATCCCAATCAGTGCAATGCCGCTGTCATTTCCAAAAGTAGTTCCTGCTCTACTTTTGGAGACTTCATAGGGCGATTTTATTAGATATCTATGCATGAACCCACGCAGATGTCATTCAAATTGCCCCCAAACGTGCAGGTTTGAACTTGCTTGCGCAGGTTTGAACTCGTGCATGTTTACTTGAACTCGCACGCTTTCAAACCTGTGTTCCTTGCGAATGTAGGAAACTAAGCGCCTTTTCTATTGGCGGGAGGAAAGGAGCATTAAAATCACACCTGAAGCTGCCTTCTGCAAACGCGTTTGGCTGTTTATTATACTGGCCAGTTCTTCTGTCCATTGATATGATTTCAGGAATCCAACACAGGTGGATCGCTCAGGTGAGATATAACTGGTGCAGATCTGATCCGCCATCCAAACAGTTCATAAATCATAGAGTGACCGCACTCCGATGTAATTGAAATCAAAAGATTGGAGTATATTTATTCTTCATCGTACTTCAATACAAGACTAGTAAGACATGGGACAGGTTAAATAGGTTGACGCGTTTCACGACAAAACCAGTTACCTGTCCCATGTCTTACCAGTCTTGTATTGATGTATGATGAAAAATAAACTCCAATTTATTGATTTCAACTACATCGGAGTGCGGTCAATCTTTTTCTATGATTTATGAACTGCATTGATATGAATGCTCAAGTCCTGAACATGCCTAGCGCTCATGCTCTTATGTTGGTGAGGTCTGCATTGTTAATGGCTTCCCAAATGCAGAAAGCTTGCTGTCGGAGTGTTTTTTTTGGCCTGCATAGGGTAACATATTCAAATATATGGGCAGCCCTATGCTGTTCTGTGAAGGGGGGGAATCATGGGAGTATGGATGGGGCCTCAGGCTCCACTCCTCATGTGGAATGCACATTTGCTTCATGTAGTACAGGGGTCAGCATCCCGTAGACTGGTAAATTAGTTTGGGCTTCTATAGTTGGGTTGAAAAGAGACACGAGTCCATTTAGCTCAACCCCCAAAAAAAACATACATACAATCCTATACCCGCAGTTGATCCAGAGGAAGGCAAAAAAAAAGCATGATTCAGTTTGCTACAGCAGGGGGAAAAATTCCTTCCGGATCCCCCCCCCCCCCTTCCCGAGCGACAGTAGGATGTTCCCTGGATCAACTTTACCTATAAATGTTAGTACCCAATAGTTATGTACATCTAGTAAAGAATACAGGCCTTTTTTAAAGCAATCTACTGAACTGGCCAGAACCACCTTTGGAGTGAGTCTACAGGCATACCCCACTTTTAAGTACACAATGGGACCAGAGCATGTATGTAAAACAAAAATGTACTTAAAGTGAAGCAATACATTTTTTTTTCATTTCTCAATGCATGTAAATGCACTAGCTCCATAGGAAATCTTGGTCTGCTTGACATGGCACTGCTGATAAGGACACCAAGCTTGGGGAGCATATTAAGGGGATCCAGGACTATGATATGGTAGATTACCTTGGCAAGCTGGCTGGCCACAAATGGGATATGTTGTAGTCCTGGGTCCCCTCTCGGGGGTGCTCCCTACGTTTGGTATCCCTGTCACTTATGGTTTGGGAGCAGTGCCATGTCAAACTGACCAAGATTTCCCATAGACACCAAAGTTGAAAACCTGGAGTAGTGCCATGCCAAGCTGACCAGGCTGTGTCTGTACTCGTGAGTGTACTTAAAACAGGGTATGCCTGTATTCCACATTTTCACAAATGACTGTGAAGAAAATTTCTGTATTTGGAGATAAAAATCTTTTACTCTAGGTGTAAAGAGTGCCCCCTTGTCCTCTGTGTGGACCTTGCAGTGAATAACTCAACACTAAGTTCACTATATGGACCCCTTATGTATTTGTACACATTGATCATACCCCCCCCCCCCCCCAATAAAGGAGTTGTAAAGGCAGAAGGTTTATCTTAATGCATTAAGCTAAAAAGCCTTCTGTGTGTAGCAGCACCCCTAATGCTTACCTGAGCCCCAGCAATGGCCAAGAATCCCTCGACCATCCGAGACTCTTCCCTCCTGATTGATAGCTGGCTGTGTCCCAGTAAATCAGTCAGGTAGCCAATTGGGAGAGAGAGGATGCAGTGTTGAACCGCAGCTCTGTGTCTGAATGGATACACGGAGCTGCAGCTGGGCTTGGGTGCCCCCATAAAAACTGCTTGCTGTGGGGGCACTGGACAGGAAGGAGGGGCTAGGTGCAGCAGGAAGGGACCAGAGAAGGAGGATCCTGGCTGCACTGTGCAAAACAACTGCACAGAGTAGGTAGGTATAACATTAGTGATTGACCGATTTAGTTTTTTAGTACCAAAATGTTGGTCATCGGATACCGATACTGGCCGATATTTTCGGACATTTAAAAAAAAAAATAAAACATTTATTTTTCACAGATACTCTTGTGGAGGGATCTGGGGGTCTAAAAGACCCCCAAACCCCTCCCCTGTACTTAAAAGCATTCAAAATGCCAAGTTTGGCTGTTTTGAATGCTCACATTTTTTGCCATCGAGTACCTGGAAGTAATGTCATGACGTGACTTCCGGGTTTTTTACATGGACACCCCATCAGAGCAGAATGCGGCTTTGATCGGGTCTTCTCTTCGGCGGCCTTGCAGGTAGGATGCCCGGGTCTCCCGTCCCCTCCCGCTCCTTGTAATGACAGCCGAACGGCTTCTCAGCCGCATCGGTTGTCATTACAAGACAGCCGACCGTCGGCTATGGACACCGGTACCAGGGTGATGCCTCTAGCTGCAGGCATCACTCCGGTACAGCACTTTCCCAAAATATCGGTAATCTCGGGGACTGATTCCGATATATCGGGGGGAAAGTGCTTATCGGCCCCCAATATATGGGCATTGCTGATAATCGGTCGATCCCACTGAACTTCATATTCCAGATCAGGTCTTACTAATTTGTACAGGGGCAAAATTATATCTCTCTGCTGTCCATGCCTTTCTTAATGCAAGAAAGGACTTTGGAAACCGCAGCTTGGCATTGCATGGAAATATTGGGCTTATGATCTGCCGAACACCCAGATCCTTCTCCACTATGGATTCCCCCAGGTGTTCTCCTAGTATGTATGATGCATGCATTTTCTTTGCCACATAGTTGCCTAACGAAACAGTGCATTGAGGGTCAGCTTGTAAATTGGAGACATCCTGTAAGGAAGTTATTCCACTGCAGAGCTTGGTGTCATCTGCAAAGCCTGAAATTGTACTTTTAATCCCAGACCCTATATTATTTATAAATGTAAGGGTCCCAACACTGAACCTTGGGGCACACACCTGATAACTTTAGACCATTCAGAGTATGAATCATTAACCATTGCTCTGAATTCTATCTTTTAGCCAGTTTTCTATCCATTTACAAACTGATCTTTCCAAGGGAAAGGATTGCAACATACATGCTGGGTTTTGCTGCTACCCAGAGCTCCTTTTGTCTACGTTCACATGTGGGCGTAGCGCATCACGGGCAGAATCACCAAAATTCTGCCCGCGATCCAGAATCATTGCAAATTGCGGGACGCCTGTGCGATGCCCGTGATTTGCAATGGCACCCCAAACGCTGTGTGATGTTGCCACGATTTCCGCCTGCTGAATCGCAGTAACATTGTGCAAACAGAATCACGGGACGCATGACGCACAAAAGAAGCTCCTGTAACTCTGTTTGCACGATGTTACCACCATTTGGCAAGCGGAAATCGTGGCAACATCGCACAGGCGCCCCGCGATTTGCAATGATTCCAGATCGCGGGCAGAATCGCGGTGATTCTGCCCGTAATCCGCTACGCCCACATGTGAACGTAGCCTAAAGGAGCTCTGGGTAGCAGCAAAACCCAGCATGTATGTTGCAATCCTTTCCCCACTTTTCTAAAACTAAAAAAGTTTTTGGCCTGTTACATCTAAGTGGTTCTAAAGGTATACTTTTTTTTTTTTTTACGTTAATACATTCACTGCTATATGGTGAAAAATGTCTCCGTAGCAATATCGCCCCCTCGCCCCGCCCCTCTAATATTTACATCGCTCAATAAAGCGCTATGCCCATCAGTAGCAGCTCTCTCCCCAGGTTCACAAATCGGAAGCAGCAGCAGGAACCTTTGGCTTCTTGTCAGTCAAATCCTGTGAGCTGGGGGGCAGGGTCGAGCCATTCCTGTCTATGGGCGCACACAGCCTGGCTTGAGAGCGTGCCCATACGTCTGACAGGCACTGAAGATGAGCCGCTAGCATTGGTGGGAGACCCCAGAACAGGAGGTTCAGGGCCACTCTGCAATACTATTGCACAGAGCAAGTAAATATACCATGTCTATTTTAGTGTAAAAAAAAAAAAAGACAAAACCTTTACAATCTTTTTAAAGCTAAACAAGAAACCTGCTTGTTTGAGGTTATAAACACTGAATTTTTTTAGGTGATTTGACTGGATCTCCCCAAGGGCTGAGAGGGCCTCACACATTGAATACAGGAACACTTGTAAGGTGAGACCGAAGTGCTTGACCTTGCAAGGTGGTATATTCTTCCCTTCCCCTGGAATGTCCACTGCTAGCTGGGTAAAAGGTAGACTGTTTTTCCCCCACCAAGACTAGATTGTCAATGTTTAAATCCTTTATTTCATAAACTAATCTGTTTTGTGGTTTCACAGAGAGGACAACTGAAATCGGACGGCTGGTTGGCTCTTATCTTGAGAAGAAAAGTAACCTTGAAGATCACACTGTTCATCTACTCTTCTCTGCAAACCGCTGGGAACAAGTGTAAGTACTGGAGATCTTAAGTGCTCCCTTAGTGTTTGGGGTTATCTGTCCATTGGTTTTATCTCGAAGTAGAACAGTGAGGTTGCTTTACTAAAAGCAAATAGGATATTTATTTTGCTAGAGAATTTTTTTCTTTAGCTTAGTGAATGTGATGGAAATCCATTTTACAAAGAATACCCAATAGCTTGCAAGGAAAACTTAGAAAAAAAGTTTGCTTGTACATCAGATGAGGCAGCTAAGCTTTATCTCCTTAGTTATGCCAAGCGGAAATTTTCTTGCAAAGTGAACAAACTATTTGCCTTAAAGGCAGGGCTCGAGTCCAGCGGGAATGCGCTCCTGTACTTTTTCTTCAGCAGGAACGCCGTTCCCGTTAAAAGCCACGTTCCCCCCAACACGATCCTGGCGCTATCTCCTGCTCTGGGATGGCGGGTCGGCAAGCCCAGATTGCAGGTTCCTGACCCGCCATCCCCGAGCACAGTGTGAAGAAAGGAGCAGCACTAGAGGAAGCAGCCGATGCTTCCTGTATAGTGCCAGCTCCTGTCACAGGCGGCGTGATACCAAATGTACTCCGCCTGTGACAGGAGCAAAACAGGAAGTATCTGCTCTGCAGATGAGCGAAGGAGAGGTAGAAGCAGGGGCGGACTGGGTCGGGCGGCAGGGAGGAAATTGCCCTCTGGGCTGCTCTGAATGCACTGTAAAACAGCGGCTTCCAGGGCCGACACACTTTTCAGCCTGTGGAGTGGATCACTGTGCCTAAGCTGTCTCACCACAGCCGTGATCGGGGCCACAGTGACAGCTACAGTGTTTTTGCTCCGGTCTCCTAATCGCTGCATTGCTGGTTCATGGTTCTCCCTTCCCTGTCTCCCATCGGCACTGTGTATCAGCAGGGACATGGAGGCTCCGCCTCCATGTTGCAGACAGCTCTGACTGGCTGCAGGAGGGATGTGGAGGCGGAGCCTTCATCTTGCCATTGTCCTGATTGGCTGCAAGAGGGACATGGGGGTGGGGGCAGGAGCTCAATTTTACCGGCTTCTATGTTGATTTCTGTGCAAGGAACAGCATTGCATGCAGTATAGTAAGTTGTTTTTTGTCTGTGTGCCAGGGACTCAACAAGGGGTGTTAAGGTGGCTGGGACTCTGGGAGGGTCTGGGGTATCGGGTGGGGGAAATTGAGCAGGATTAATTTTTGTGAGGGGATAATTTACAGGTGGCTGTTAAACTAGTGCTGATGTAGTTGCTCTGTGCATGCCAGTGGCCCCTGCAGTGAATTGGGGCTCATTAACGTTAGTGGTTGGGGAAGGGGGGGGACGGTAAAACTTTGAGTCACACTTTACCACCCCTGCCTCCAACCACTACTTCAGAGGGAGCATCCAAGGGTGTACACTTGCTGTCGCCGCATGGTAAGAATTATAGCCCCTGCTACTTTTTAGCAGGTATAGCACCTAACAAATATTAGCTGTTCGTGAAAGCTGCCCTGCAACCATAGGGATCAAGGGGATAAAGCAGGCAGTGTGGAGGCAATAAAATGCCCTCCAAAGAGAGATCCAAACTCCGATTGCTCTTCAGACACCGGCACGAATGTGAATGAGCCCTTTAAGACAGATGGCAGTGCTTATCACCCTCTGAGGCGCTTTCACACTAGCAGTGCTCTCTGAAAAGTGATCTGTATTTGAGCGCATTTAACAGGCTGTGGGGAAGCACTGTATTGTCTTCTCATTGCCTGATTTAACCCCACACTAGCACAGTTGCAGAGTGGCTCTATTCACCTGAAAGCAAAGCAAAGTAAACCTTTGTGGCTGCGATATGTATACACACCCAGCCGCTGCCTCTGCAGCTAAAGGGGAGTGATTGGAGGGTGGTAAAAGTGCAGCTCAGCTACAGGGTTTCACTTCCCCGCTCAATTACCGTTATACCCTTCACACTCCTGTCCCGTACATACTGCCCACCATAATATCCTCCACACTCCTCTCCTGTACATGGTGCCCACACTCATCTTCTGTATGTAGTGCTCACTGTCATACCCCACACACTCCTCTAATCTAAGCATATTTTATGGAAACAATTATTTAACCACACACCCTCCCCCCTGTTAACACAATTTGGCCACACCCGCTGTTCTCATCATGCATGCTACAAAAAAAGTTCCCATGAGCCACTAAAGTGTTAGTTTGACTTGAAGAAAAGGTGGCAACCCTACGCCTGGGCTGGGTGGTGGGATTAATAATGGGTGCTGGGCTGGGAAGCCCAGTAGTTTGCTTTTGTAGTGTTGTTTTAGGCGTGCATGGCTGCGCTGCGCCCTTCCACCTCATCTCAGGAAACGCTGCGCACTCTGGTGCAGGGCTCCTACGGGAGGCCTCAAGCTTGTGAAGTATTGAGACTGTGGGGCTGCACCCTTTCACCTCAGGGCACATGTCGACCCACAGCCCTTACAGAAGCCTGAAAAATCAAATGCCAGGCATCCTAATTGTTTTGCCATTTTAACTTTAGTCGCACACAACACAGGCTCTTGGAACTGCAGGGGGGTGCCCCGTAAGTAGGAGGGCTGGGATATGACCTTACCTACGTCGTATCCCTGCCACTCCTAAATCTGCTCTACTGCCGCCAGCACCAGACTCATGATGCTCTTGGCTGCACCGCAGACATGCCTAAACTAAAGGCTTCCTGGTGAAGCTGAATAAAAAGTCCCTGCCATCGTCCTATCAAGTGTGGAATGAGGACAAGGACAGAGCACAGGAGGCCCCCCCATGGATGGTATACGTTGTGTCTGAGCGAAAGCCGACTCTCTCGCCCAGCCCCCACAGAACTGCCCCGACTCGCCCCTGCCGGCTAGTTTGGGAACTCTGAGTCAGTTCAGCAGGCTTTTTCCAATCCAACCCAACCCAGCCAATAAACAGAGTACCTGGAACGGAGCTTTAGCCTGGGATGGGGGTCAGGAGGAGGTACAGAAGAGGGAGAGGGGGGCCAAGTCGCTGCACCATGGGTAGATGGAGATATGGAAGGGGGAGAAAAGAACAAGTGTGAGAGAGAAGACTAGAGGGGGAAATTTGCAACTCTAAATATACATTACCAGCCCTGGAGGACAGCCAGTTAGCAGCCACCAGCCATGCCTGCCTGAGGGACTCGGCAGCCAGCGATACCTGCAGGAACCCAATTCAATCCACTTAAAAAACAGAAGGGGTTCCGTCCCCTTCTGTCTGGGCAGATCAGATTGGAGGGCCCATAGAGTAGAGCGGGCTGTGTCTGCTCTGCATATGCTGACCTGAATCTGTTATCTGATCTGCCCGCTCCGCTCATTGTGGCCCGCGACTGGTTACCAAGTCGCTAAAGTGGCCCTCGCTCCTCAAAAGGTGTGTGTGTATATGATATAGAGATATATATATATATATAGTTTTATATATTTTTTTGAGGTGGGGGGTGGTAATCTTGGGTGGGTTCTCCCACTTTTTTCTCCCAGGACTTGACCCCTGTTTAAAGGTCAGCACTGAGGCTGTGCCTGCTCTGCAAGGGTTAACTGCTTGGCTTCTGCCAGTTCCATGACTTTACTTCAGGATGGGAGAGGGGCATCTGCATGTGTCTGGAACACAGAGAATCTGACCTAACCAGTAGTATCAAGTGAATAAAAAATGATTATAGAAGTACTTAAAAATTAGTTGTTTATCGTTTATCTTGATAGGCATGAACATGGTGGTCTTTTTTTTTTTTTTTTTGGCACAAATATTGGTTGACAACTGTAGCAACTGTAGTGTTGTCAAAGATCAACTTCAGGCAAACTGATAAAAATACACACACAAAGCTCCTACAGTATATGGGAGCAGGTTTACCTACCAAATGATTTGTATTTTTGTCCATACAGTCCTCAGACATACACAGCCTCTTGGCAGGGGAGAAGTCCTGATTTTTCTCTGCTGCAGTTAAGTAACAAAGGTCTTGCCCCTCCCCCTGCCTTGACTTCACAATGGATGATCAGAAACAGGCTGATGAGCTAACCTCTGCTCTTATCAGGGTGTTCTTTTGTTTGCACTTGAACACTGCAGCACAACTGCTTCTTGTGCTGCTTTTCTTTCTCCCAGTTGGAGCTCTGCTGTACAGGAACTGCAAGAAGCTCATACCAGTCAAAAATGTTTATGAACGTTGCTTCCATAATAGAGCTGTGTATTTTTGTATCTGCCTGGAATTTAGCTTTAAATAGTTTTTCTCTATCATTCATTGACGGGCACAGTTCCCTGATCCATATCAGTAGGGTTATACTGCCCCCTACAGGAGTAGGACACTAGGCAGAAAAAATGTTCTGGCTACGCCTATTAGCAGTCTCGGAGGGTACAACCTCTTCCTGCATAGGATGTCAGTTTTAATCTGCCTAGTCAGGAGTAAGGACCTAATTCCTTGCTGGGATCTTTGGTCCTGGCATAAAAGTATTTTTTTATGTAGAATTTTTTTTTTTTTTTTTTTTTTTTTTAAGCTAGCCTTTCTTCTGAATTTTTTCCTGTGATCTTCAAGCAACTATGCCTGGCTGGGCGACGGGCTGGATATCTAGATCCAGTGGTCACCTCAGTCTGGCCAGCGAGTGCGTGCAGGCCTTAGCTCCACGCTGGGTTTTCCTGCAACATAGTCCCACTGGACGAGGACTGGTCCCTCGAGTTAAACATCTCGCCAGGACGCACACAAAAGGGTCTATGCTTATGTCGCAGCATTCCTATTTGGCCGACAGCCCCCCCCCCACTTCGGTGGCGTGGGGTCCTGTCAGGAGATGGCGTCCCCCTATGTTCCTGGTATGGTGAGTAAAAGTACCCCCCTTCTCTGGTGGATTTTGGGGTGGACGCAGGCCCCCCTCCCTGGGATGATCGGACCCTCACACTCCTAGGTTTCCCTCTGTCCTGTTGACTCCTCCCTCCCTCCACGTGGGGGACTGTTTGGGCCTACTTTGGGCTGGGACCTCCTTTGCTGGCCACATGGGGGGTCGGGAGTGCACTGTCAGCGGTGCTCGACCGATCGCCTCAGTGAGGTTCCTGCAGCTGGCTGGTGTTAGATGGAGGGGGTCCCCCTGTGGGTCCTGGTTACCGCGCGGGGCCGCCATTTTCCTGTAGCCTCGTCTGCTTCTATGGTGGCGGCCATCTTGGTACACCCGTTTTCGGCCATTTAGCTGTGGATTTTTTGCTGTGAAGGCCGGTGGGTGTGCCTGAAGGTGTTCTTTTGGTGGGAGGAGCCCCTCCCTTCACCTCAGGCAGCTTCCTGGCTCACTTCCTTTCATTGAGCCACCGCTGAGACTTCCTAATCCAATGCTTATCTGGGGACAGTGGTTACTGAGGGTGATCTCTCGACTTTTTTTTTTTTTTTTTTTTTGCAAATTTTGCTGGCTGGTTTCTCAGGTTCAGTATGGACCCTGCAGGCCATGTGTTCCCCACCTGACCCTCTCACAGGCGCTGGTGGATGCACTGGTTGTTTCGGTGCGTGGCACCCTACAATTTGGAGGACGCAGCGGCGGCTGTGCTTGGTGCGCAGGAGGCATCTGGCACTCGCATGCCATCCGGAGCAGCTTATTTTGCTAGCATGCTCATGTAGGATGGGACTGTCTGAGACATTCCCCTGGGGTGTCTAAGTGGCTGCTAGACATTACCCTTTTGAGGTGTCTCTGGTAAAGTGGACTGTTCTGCCTATGGTGGATGTACATTCTCCAGGCTGGATAGGACTACCGTTGCTCCGGTGGAGGAATCCCTGTCCTTTTAAGGACTTGAGGGATAGGATGGCACAGGCTGTGGCATGTGATCTGTACTCCCTGGCGGGGTCTGCACTGGGAACAGTGTTCATGATTGCCCTTGCCACGCAGACTCTGCCTAATGGGTCGAGTTCCAACGCCATGTCTTGGTGAGGGGGAACTTTGGACTAGCTGGCGCAGGGGCTGCAATTTTTGAGATGCAGCGCTGGACACTGCTCCTTTTTATATGGGTCACCTTTCGGTGGTGATTGGCGTATACTTGACCGAAGTGTTGGTCTGCGGATCAAACTTCTAAGAAGGCCCTAATGGATCTCACTTTTCAGGGGGATCGCCTGTTTGGTGCTGCCCTGGATGACATTATATAAGGGTCTCACGGGGGGGGGGGGGGGTAGAGTGCCTTACTTCCACAGGCTAACAAGGGTGAGGGAGCCCGTCTGCGACGAATGCCCTCCTTGTCGGCTCACAGTTTCTTCGTCCCACTGGCGAAGTCCTTCAAGACTTCCTCGGGTGGTTCCAAACCGGCAGCTGGGTTCGGGAGGTCATGCGGTCCAGTTGCAAGATAGCGTTTCGATTCTTTTTTTTCCGATAGGGTTTTCCCTTCCAATGTACGGCTGTCCCCAGATCGCTTGCCAGGCACTCTTGGGGCAGTTCAGGCTCTGGTTCAGCAAGCTGGACCTACTGGCCCTTTTGATGGTTCCGTGCGGATCAAAAATTCAAGATGGTATCGGTTTGCACGATGGTGACTTCCCTATGTCAGGGGGATTCCTGGCCACCATAGACATCAAGATGCCTACCTTCACATCCCGTTATGTTCAGGACACCAACGGGTTATCCATTTTTGCAGTAGGGTAGGATCTCTGTTTGTGGCGTTTCCCCTTGGTCTCGCTTCTGCTACTTGGGTCTTCACAAAGGCGTTGGCCCTGGTCCTGGCGCTGTTGTAGCAGCGGGGTGTATTTTGTCCTGGTTTCCTGACCGATCTGCATCTCCGTGTGGGTCCCCTACGGTGCTGACAACGAATTTGGAAGTCACCATGAGAATTCTGGAGGAGTTCAGGTGGGTTCTGAACCTTCAGAAGTCATCCCTGGTCCCTTCCATGAGACTGGACTATCTGGGCCTGACTTTGAACTTGTCCTCAGTCTGGATGTTTTCTCATTTTGGGAAAACACTCTTGGAAACTCAGAGACTGTGGTTCAACTGTTACTGTACAGCACATGGTCGTCTCTTCGGACCTACCTGCGAGTTCTGGGGTTGTTGGTGTTGTCTTTTGAGACGGTTAATCCCTCTTGAGGATCCCCCAGAAGGCAATCCTTCTAGAATGGGACTAGAATCCAAACTCTCTGGACATTCGGATCCGGCTGAGCCTGGTGACCAGGGAGTCTTGAGGTGAGAATCCTTCCCCTTTTTACTGGACAATTGTCACCGCAGATGCAAGCCTGTCTGGGTGGGGAGGAGTCCTTGGCAGGTTCTCTGCTTCGGGAGTATGGTCCCTGGAGGATTCAGGTTACAGATTTAATGTCCTGGAGATGAGAGCGATCCGGTTTTGCCTAGTTAACTGGATCGGGCACCTGCAGCTGTCCAGTGCACATTCCATCAACTACGCCACGACCGTGGCTTATGTCATTCACCAAGGGGGCACCTAGGGTGTCCTTGCTTCCTTGGAAGGGACAGGCATTCTTCGTTGGGCAGAGTGCCTTGTTCCAGCTCTCTCCGCTGTTCCCTTTCCAGGTGTGAAATATTTGCAGGCGGATTGCCTCAGTCGACAGGCCTTGGATGCAGGGGAATGGTCCCTTCATCCAGAGGGGTTCCAGCGGTTGTGCCTTAATTGAGGCACGCCAGACGTGGACCTGCTGGTGTCGCATCTACTGGATAGTGGCCCGCTCCCAGGACCCTCTGGCGGGTGCAATGGTGGCGCCATGGGTTCTGTCATAGGCAAGAACATTCGCTAAATTCAACGTGACCAATGCTGAGAAGTTTAGCTTGGTCCCCTGCGCAAAAAAATGGTCGGGTGAGATCACGAATGGGCCAAGGTCAGTATCGGCTGCTGTCTGCCTTTCCTCCTCCAAGTTGCTGCCAAGAATTCTTTGCAGGATCGAGGTGGAAGGGATTCCGCCCATTCTCGTGGCTCCAGACTGGCTTCGCTGAGCTTGGTACGCTGACCTGGTCAGGCTAGCCGCAAACGCTCCTTGGTGGACACTTCCTCTCAGGGAGGATTTATTGTCTCCAGGGCCAATCTTCCATCCAGTTTTACCGTCGCTGGCTTTGCCGGCTTGGCTGTTGAAAGCCAGGTGCTGAAGGACAGAGGATTGTCTTCTTTAGGGATTCCCACCCTGCTTGAAGCGCGGGAAGCAACTTCTTGGATGATTTTTTTTATCATACGAGAAAGTCGTATATTGCGTGGTGGGAGTCTTTGGGCTCCCCCCCCCCCCCCTCATCCTTGGTGGCCCGGTTCTTGGCTTCCGTCAACGGGGAGTTGATCAAAAGTTGGCCTTGAGTACTGTCAAGGGTCAGGTTTTGGCAAATTTCTTCCAAATGCTGCTGGCTGCCGGTTCCCTGGTGCGTAACTTCTTCCAGGGGGTGTGACACTTGGTACTTCCGGTGCGACCTCCGTCACCAGCTGGGGACCTTGATTTGGTGCAGTCGGTTCTTAAAGAACCTCCTTTTGCAAGTATTCAAGGGTATCCCCTTTCTACCTTATTACAGAAGGTGGCCTTTTTGGTTGCGGTCACTCTGCGCGCAGGGTGTTGGCACTGGCGACATTGTCCTGTTGTTCCCCCCCCCCCCCCATATATTGGTTCATGGAGACAAGTGGTTCTTTCGCCCAGATCCGTCCTTCCCTCCGAAGGTGGTTTCTAGTGTTCACTTGAACTAGGACATTGTATTATCTTGTGTCCTAAGCCCTCACATCCTAAGCAATGTACATTTCATACTCTAGATTTGAGTTCGGGCACTTAAGGTGTACTTGGCGAGTGAGTCTTTTCCTGAAGTCAGGTACTTACGGAGGGCCCATGAACAGGACTGCAAGTGTCTGCTGGGACTTTCCAGAAGGATCGGACAGACTGTGGTGCAGGCTTATTAAATTAAGGGTCAGGTCCTACCTTTCCCTGTTTCAGTGCATTTTACTCGGGCGCCTAGTGCTTCCTGGGCTTTTCGTCTGTGCAAGACGGCTACCTGGCAGTCTGTTCACCAAATTTTATAAGGTGGATGTGCTGGCATCTGCAGATGCCTCTGTTGGCCGCAAAGTTTTTCTGGCTGCTGTCTGGAGGGCTTTTGGCCTTCCTTGATGGTGTTTACTGTTTTAGGTGGGCCTCATCTTTTGTTCTGCTGAGTCCTATGTTGTCTTGTTGGCTATGTTTTTAGCATTGGGGACTTGTTCTTTTCTGCTGTTCCCACCCCTCATTTTATGGCACTGCTTTGGGACGTCCCTACTGATATGGATCAGAGAACTGTGTCCGTCAATGAACGATAGAGAACTGGATTTTTGACTTACCGTAAAATCCTTTTGTCTTAAGTTCATTGACGGACGCAGTACCCGTCCCTCTGACGCTGCTTTGATACAAAACGGACATCCTATGCAGGAATAGAGGGTGTACCCTCCGGAACTGCCCATAGCCGTAGACAGAACTTTTTTTCTGCCTAGTGTCCTACTCCTGCAGGGGGCAGTATAACCCTACTGATATGGTAAAGAGAACTGTATCTGTCAATGAACTTAAGAGAAAAGGATTTTACGGTAAGTCAAAAAATCAATTTTTTTGTTCTTTCTAGTACAGTTACAATATTATTAAAGCTTTATAGATCGAAATTAAGCCAGTATAACTTTTTTTTTTTTTTTTTTTTGTAGTCCTTTGATGAAAGAGAAGCTAAGGAGTGGTGTCACCCTTGTGGTGGACCGATACGCTTTTTCAGGAGTTGCATTCACAAGCTCCAAGAAGGTAATGTTTATACAAATGCCATGTAGAGCTGCATGATACTGGATAAAAAAACACAATCTTTTTGCATAGAATAAAGATCACGATTCTCGGCGTAACCTCTTTCATATTATACAAAATATTGGGCTAACTTTACTGTGTGTGTGTGTTTAAAAAAAAATAAAAAAAAAAACCTCAATATTTGGGGGTTCGAAGTAATTTTCTAGCAAAAAAAAATACTGATTTTAACTTGCAAGCAACAAGTGTCAGAAAAAGGCTTGATCTACAAGTTGGGTAAAGAGGCTCTCCAGACACCTGTCAAAAAGTCACTCGCCTGTCACACAGTCCAGCCATGAGCTCACCCCTGCAGTCTTCATCCTCTCCTCCCTTGGCGGCGCTGGCATTTTCACTATGGGCACCCGGCTGACAGCTTGTGGCTTTACAGCCGGGTGCCCACTGCGCATGCACGAGTTGTGCTGCGCATCCTGACTGGTGGACACAGTCTTCTGGGATCTGTCAGTGTTCCAGAAGACTGCAGGGAGGAGAACTTTTGTTCCCGAGTGCCGTGGCGCTCGAACGGTAGTGGGAGCAGATGGGGATGCACCGAAATGAAAATTTTGGGCCGAAAATGCAGGATGCCATTGGCCGAAAACCGAAAAAGGACTTTTTACCCCCAAATAATTTTAAAATAGATGGAACAGGAGCATACGCCAAAAACAGGCAGCGACGTACACCTGTCGCAGCCACCCTGTCACAGTATATGTACTGTGATGGGTTGACAATAGGTTAATTTAATTACCAATGGTATTTGTATTATGCAGCGTGAGGGGGTTAATGTATTTTCACTGCTGGTCACTCATCTATTAGTGACCAACCAGTGGCAGTTAATTGTGTTGCATTAGTGCAACCAGTATCAGTGTTAATTAACACTGGTTGCACTGATACTGGTTGCACTAATGCAGCACAAAGGGGTTAATTAACTGCCACTGGTCGGTCACTAATGCAGCAGTGGCAATACATTAACCCCTCATGCTGCATAATTAATACAAATACCAATGGTAAGCTGCCTCAGCTATCGCCCCTCCCCCCACATCAGCCTCAGCGTCCCTCTCCTACTCACTCAGCTCCTCCGGTCACGGTGTCCATTATTCAAAAGTCCCGCCTCTGGCCGGCCGCCCGCCTCCCGGTGATGTCACTACTACTACGATCTGTACATGAATGAACTGACACACCGGGCAGGCGAGCGGCCGCTAATAGCTGTCACTATGTGAGCCCTTCACTTCTCCAATTCCCTGACATTCCGGGCGGGAGGGCGGGGCCAGCGGCCGCCAATAGATATAACTATGTGATCCTTCCTGTCAGCTCAGCGGGACTGTGTGTGAAATTCTGTGACTGAGAACTGACCTGACACCGGGCAAGGGGAGCGGCCGCTAATAACTATAACTATGTGAGCGCTTCACTTCCCTGTCAGGCATGTATCTCCGCTGACAGGGAAGTGAAAGGCTCACATAGTTACAGCTATTAGCGGCCGCTCCCCCCTCCTGGTGTCAGGTCAGTTCTCATTCACAGAATTTCACACACAGTCCCGCTGAGCTGACAGGGAAGGATCACATAGTTCTATCAGCGGCCGCTCGCCCTGCTCTCCCGCCTGGTATGTCCCTTCATTCATGCACACATCTAGTAGTAGGGATGTCATTGAGAGGCGGGCGGCCGGCCAGAGGCGGGACTTTTAAAACCTGCCCTGCGCTGCTCCCTCCTCCTTCCTCACGGCGGCCATATTAATTTTGGCACTGTTAACCCATTTTCGGCCTATAATTTCGGTGCATCCCTAGGAGAAGATACCTGGAAAAATCGGACCCCCTGCTCCTCAAAAGTGCCAATTGTGCAAGAGGAGAGGGGGGCGAATCCTTAACAGGGAACTTCTTCTTTTGGGTGGAGTTTTGCTTTAAACTGCCCTCGTTTACAGACCGAAGTTCATCCCTTTGAGCTGAAAGAACCAAATGATACAATTATTTAGTTCTATCTCTCAGCGCTGAGCAGTGTTGATAAACATTTTCCGGCTGCTACTTTTTTAATTTTTTTTGACAGCTCTGAGCAGACAACGGCTCTGCACTTGTTTAACATGAATCATGGAAATGCCGGATTAGGATTGTGAGGAGGGGTTGAATTGAGATGTGCTCCCCCTTCTTTTTTTTTTTTTTTTTTTTTTTTTTACGATTATTCGTGCAGCTCTAATGCCACGTTAAAACTGTTGTGTTTCTCTCTTGTACTGTACAATGTGGATTTGGATACAATGAAAGCATTTCAAGAGGCCCCTATTACAGTTTTGGAAAGACAAGATGCTAATGTGTGTTTGTAATTTTGGACAACCTTCCGAATGATTGCCCTATACATTTCCAGGACAGCTACTGGAGAGATAATTGGTTCTCTTTTCAGGAAACAGGGCAAATAGGTTAAGTCATAACTTGGTCACCATGGCACCACATCCATATTTAGAAATTTTGAAAGAAAAGGTGTAGGACTTTAATGGTTGCCATCCATAACCCTAAACCCTACAAATGAGTACTTCAGAAATAAGAAAATGTACAAAAGTTTATTAACAACATTGATCAATTAAAAAATTCCTTAACTTTTTGCTGTAAATGTTGCATTTTTCATAGTGTACAACAGGGCTCGACAAACCCCAAGCGCCAGGTCGCATTGGCGACTAGAATTAGCGACCTGGCGCCTCGGGTGCACTGCAAGAGGTGTCCTGTCCCTTTTGCGCCCCCCCCCCCCCAACCACTCACCGAGTGCACGGACTTCCGCGCCGTCCGAAAATTGAGGCAGCGACTTTTCTGCCTTCTTCAGTGAGAGAACGGGGAACTGGCGCCCTCTTGTGGTGGCCGGGAGTTTTTCCTCATCGCCATGCCACAGCCGAAGGCCCCTTTCACACGGGCTGTCTGATCAGGTCCGCCTGTCAGTTTCTCAGGCAGACCTGATCGGACCCTTCAGTCTCCTCTATGGAGCGGTAATCTGCCGCCATCTGATCCTGTCTGCCAAAAACAGACGGTGGATCGGATCAGATGGCATTGAATGGAAACACAGACAGTCTGCCATTTTCTTGTAGTTTTCCATTGATTAGCAGGTGGCCATATTTTTGGAGCCTCTTCTGCCTGAAGGGGCGCACTAAATCTTTATCTGGGTTGTGGGGGACGTCTTCATTTTTTGTTTTTCCTGGACGCATGGACCTCTGATTTAAGACAGGTGGGTCCACGAGCTGATTCGGTTTGGCTATAAGATTGAGTTTCGGTCTTGTTCTCCATAGGGGAGTTTTTTCCTTCCAACCTGCATTTGTCCCCAGACTGCTTTTGTAGTCTCTTCGGGGCAGTACAAGATTTGCTACTGCAAGGAGTGATTGTACCGGTTCCAAACAACGTTTTTGGGGTTTTTATTCAAACCGGTTTACAGTTCCCAGGAAGGAAGGCAAAGTTTGTCCAATTCTGGATCTCCAATCCCTAAACTGCTTTGTGTGGGTACAGAAGTTCCGAGTCCATCCGTTTGGTAGTGGCATCCCTTCATCGAGGGGATCTTCTGGCCTCTATCGATATCAAGGGCCCTTAACTCCATATCCAGATATGTCGGACATCAACGCTTTTTCTGATTTGCCGTGGGTGAGGAGCATCCTCAATTTGTGGCGTTTACCCTTTGGTCTCGCCACAGCTCCTCGGGTGTTTACAAGTGTTGGCCCCGGTGTTAGCATTGTTGCGACAGAGGGGAAATGCGGTGCTAGGGTACCTGTATGATCTTTTACGAGCCTCCGTCTGCTCTACAGGACAACCTGGACATCACTGTGCAGACTCTGAATCTCCAGAAGTCTGCTCTGGTTGCGACCAACCACCAGGTTGGACTATCTGGATCTGCCTCTGGACTCTGCTTAAGCCAGGGTGTTTCTTCCGCTGGACAAGCTCTAGAAGCTGCAGGATGCCATTTGAAATCTGTTGTCCAGCAGTCCAGAACTCTGCGGAGAGATATTCTTGCTAAGTGGGACAAGATTCCATTGTCTCTGGACAATCTGATCCTGTTGAGCAGGGGTACGAGAGTATCTCTAATTTGATGGCTTCGCTCTCCGACAGGGAAATTCCTCCCTTACCCTGTACTGGACGGTGATCACCATGGATGCCAGCCTGTACGGGTGGGGAGGTGTTTTGGGCATGGACTGTGCTCAGGGGGTTTGGACTCTGGAGGCGCCCACTCCAGGCTACCTATCAACGTACTGGAACTGTGGGCGATCTGACTTTGTCTAGACTATTTGACAGTTTTGTCTTCAGGGGTGTCTGGTACAGATTTAATCGGCCATGGCATATGTCAATCATCAAGGGGGCACAAAGTGTCCTTGCGGCTCAGGAAGTAGCTGGCAATCTAAGGTGGGCGGAACATTTAGTTCCAGCTCTCTGCTGTACATATTCCAGGGGTGGAAAATTGGCAGGCGGATTACCTCAGTCGACAGGCCATGCCAAGAACACACTGGTGGCTCCTTGGAGGCAGTACCGTCTGATATACCCCTTTTCCACCCCTCAAACTTCTGCGAAGAATTAAGGAAGAAGGAATTTCGGTCATCCTTGTGACCCCCAGACTGGCCTCCGCCGGTTTTGGTACAGCTGGTCGCTGATGTCCCTTGATGACTCCCTCTCAGAGAAGACCTGTTGGCCCAAGGGCCGATTTTTTTTTTTTTTTTTTTTTCCCATCCTACTTTACAATCGCTGGCTTTAACGGCTTGACTGTTGAATGCCAGGTGTTGAAGGGGGATGTCTGACTCGGTGATTCCCACGCTATTGAATGCTAGAAAATCTACTTCTTGAAAGATTTACCATTGCGTCAAAGTCATATATATATTGCATGGTGTGAGTCTCTGGGGGTTTCTCCCCATTCCTTTTTGGTGGCCTGAATTTTGGCTTTCCTCCAAAGAGGTGTGGAACTGCGCCTGGCCTTGGGTAACATCAAGGGCCAGGTTTCGGCATTGGCAATTTTCTTTCAATGTCCTTTTTGGCTATGCATTCCTTGGCCTCGCACCTTTTGTTCCAGGGGATTGGCTACTTGGCTCGCCCCTGTGCAGTTTCCGTTGCCTCCGTGGGACTCCAATTTGGTACGGTCGGTTCTTCAGAAACCGCATTTTTGGAAATATTTATGAGATTCCTCTGCTTACATTGTCCCAGAAGGTAGCCTTCTTGGTGGCAATTCCGCACGCAGGGTGTCCGAGCTGGCAGCTTTGTCTTGTCATTCATCTTATTTGGTGGTTCACAGAGAAAGTGCAAGGTTGTCTCTGGTTTCCATCTAAATGAAGGCATTGTGTTGCCTTCCCTGTGGCCTTGCATTCTCAGGATGTGGTTCGGGCAATCAGGGTGTACTTGGTGGGAACCGAGTCGTTAAGGACCATTTCCAGGTGGATCAGGCAGACGGTAGTGCGGGCCTATTCAATTGAGGGTCAGGTTCCTCCTTTCCCTGTTGAGGCACATTCTACATGGGCGCTTAGTGCCTCCTGGGTCTTCCGCCATCAGACGTCAGTGATGCAGGTTTGCAAGGCAGCCACTTGGTGGTCTGTGCACACATTCACAAAATTTTACAAAGGAGATCTGCTGGCATCTGCAGGCCACTGCTGAGAGGACTAGTCCTCTTTGAGGGGTTTTTTTTTTTTTTTTTGAGCTCCAGTTGTTCCTGGCTAAGCTCCATGTTACCTGGTTGGCTAGGTTTAGCTTTTGAGAAATTTTTCTGCTGGGTTTCCCCCGTCCCCCCTCATGTTTGACGCTGCTTTGGGATGTCCCAATGATCAAGAGGATTCTGGAGCTGTGTCCGTCAATGAACGAAAGAAAATTTGGATTTTTGCCTTGCCGTAAAATCCTTTTTCTCTGATGTTCTTTGACGGACACAGCACCCACCCCTCTATTGGGTTATTTTTTCTTCTGACACTGCTTGCAACAAAACTGAATGCCTATAGCAGGAAGTGGGAGTATACCCCCCTGGGACTGCCCCATAGGCGTGGTAGTTTTTTTTTTTTTTTTTTCTCAAGTTGTCTTCTAGGAGAGCCCATGAGACCTAGGGCTCCTCCTACCAGGACAGGAAACACATTAACCCCATCAGACAAAAGGCGGTCCTCTAGACCTCACTCTTCAGTATTAGTGTTTCCTCCAGACAGGGGGTAACATGTTTCCTGGAACCGGGTTCTCTGTCTCATGGACTGTCCTTCAGAGACTTGGGGAAATGAATCTTACTTGCCTTCTCCTGCCCCGTGCGATACCTCTACTCACAGGTTAATGGTGGCAGCTCTTCTCCTGTCCTCAGGGCCTGGGGAGGGCCAGTACCATTGTTGATGTCCTGGGAAGCAGGAGGGAGTCTGTCTAGGGTGGTGGCGTTTCTGTAGGCAGCGTGGCTGGCTAGGCAGGGCATCTTGCTGAGCAGGGATAGTGCTGTGAGCACTTCT
The DNA here is from genome assembly GCF_965119305.1 of Pelophylax lessonae. Lineage (NCBI taxonomy): Eukaryota > Metazoa > Chordata > Amphibia > Anura > Ranidae > Pelophylax > Pelophylax lessonae. Next base: position 200,110,686 of record NC_138770.1, read on the forward strand.
CATTCGGCTCCACTTGTAGGGTGGAAGGGGTAGAGCTGCTGCGATCCGTGCTGGCCCAGGAAGTGACTAGGTAATTTCCAGTTGTGGTGACGTCATTAGCGTAAACAGGAGATTCTAGGCGGCTGGTGTGGTGTTTAAACACCCAGCCGAGGCTGTGGACACCAGGAGCAGGATGGATTACTCTGCGGTTACTGCACAAGCAGCGGATGCAGGCTCTGGCACCAGCACCTCTCAGGTAAGCCTGGGGACTCTTACCCCTCGCACATCCTGTGGGATTTTTCTTTTTTCTCATCATAGCTGGGGGCCTGGTGATTAAAAGGGGCACACTTCCTTTCTCCTGCACTATGGTGTGTTAGGACATTTGGGTGGCAAAAATTTTACATTTTATTTATTTTTTGTCTTGCAGACTAAAGCGCCAGACAAGGTCTCGACGCAGATACACAAAAGGAAGTGCGCAGTCTGTGGGGCAAAGCTTAGCTCCTCTTGACGTAAAGCAGTCTGCCGCGCATGCATAGACAATTTCGTAAAATATGATCCTACTGTATCCTCTCAAAATATGTTGACTTCAGTTAGAAATGAATTGCCCTCTACCTTTTTAGTTCCTTTAAAGACCTTATTGACAAAATGCAGACTCCCACTCAGTCAAGGCTCAGTTAGGTCTATGGCTGGAACCCCACCGCAGTGTGTAGTTGAGGATCCGAGCAAGGGGTCTGCATCTCCCCATTCCTCCCAGGAGGGTGAGAGCCTAAGGATAGGGAATCTGTCAGGGGCTCTAGGTTTTAGAGGATGTGGATGATTTATTAAAAGCGGTCTGTTACAATAGAAATTAAAGAGAAGGTTCAATTGTCAAAGCATGATCTTGTGTATGAAGGAATGCATAAGAAAGCCATGGTTTTTCCTGTGCACAGTTCCCTTCTAGATACGATTCGTTTAGAATGCGAAAATCTTGAAAGGAAACCGTTTTTCCAGTAGCCTGAAAAGGTTTCCTTTTGACAGTGACGCAATGCAGCCATGGAACAAATATCCTAAGTTAGATGCCCCTCTCTCAAAAATTTCCAAAAAGATGGATTTAGCTTTTGGCGATATGGGTACACTTAAAGACCCCATGGATAATAGGGGATATCTTGCTGCGCAGAGCCTGGGAGGCATCTACGATTAGTCTCAAACCAACACTTGCATCTAAATGTATAGCCAGACACCTGGCAGACTCATTTGTCTGTCGGGACACCAAGGGATCAGATTGTTAAATCTTTTCCAATTCTGCTCCGGGCGGTAGGTTTTTTGGCTGATTCCTCTGCTGAGGCAGTTAGGTTGGCAGCTAGGACCTCTGCGTTGGTTAATTCAGCCAGAAGTCTCTGGCTTGAAACATGGTCAGGAGATCCTTCCTCTAAATAACGCGTGGTATCCCCCTGGCAAGTGACCATCTCATTGGTCCCAGATTACAGGAAGCTCTAGAACAGGGGTGTCAAACTCAATTTCATTGCGGGCCGCATTAGCATTATGGTTGTCCTCAAAGGGCCGGTTGTATCTGTAAGATTAGATGTCCAGAGCACCCTACGGCTCCTTACACCGTTACATGATATGTCAAGAGCCCCCCATCAGAAGTCAAAAGTTCCCCCCCCCCTCCTTCCTTACACCACAATGCACCCCCTTACCTTGTGCTGCTGCCAGGAAGAAGATGGGGTGAATCTGGGAAGAAGTTTAGGGTCTGGAGGAGAACCAGAAGGGCTGGAGTCAGCTTCCAGAGTCTGCTGAATTCTGAGACCAGGGGAGGCAGCTGCTGCTGACTGCTGAGAAGGGGGGGGGGGGAGAAAGACAACCCTTTCTCTCATCTCTGCTGCCGAGTACTGAGACAAGCTGGGGGCAGAGAGACAAGGGAGGTGCGGCAGCTGCAGGAGAGGTGTGAGGGCCACATGAAATGGCCTGGGGGGCCGCATTCGGCCCACGGGCCTTGTGTTTGACACCTGTGCTCTAGAACATACTGCGAAGAGTTTGTTTCCAGAAAAGAAAAAAATGAATTGCTACTCAGTTTTTTCGAGGGCAGGGGAGTAGACAGCAGGGTTCGCATCAGGGAGCCAGACCCAAGAAGAATTGGACTGGCCACAAAAGCAGAACAGCCCCCCAAAACACAAAGATTCATGCCGCAAAGTGGGAGGAAGATTAAAGGGCCTTCCTCCCACAGTGGAAGGAGATCACTTCAAGCCCTTTTATGGTGTCCTGGGGGCACAGACTGGAATTTGATTCTGGCCTCCAGGGATATGGTTTTATACCAGTCCAAGGATCAAGTGAAGGCTTCTGCCCTGGGTCTCCAGTTAGTAGACTTAATAGATCAGAATGTTTTGATCTTGGTTCCAGAAGCTAAGCAGGGCAAGGGATTTTATTCCCACGTCTTTGTAATAAAGAAGCCCCCGGTAGCTATCACCTAATAGTGAATCTGCGTGCTCTAAATCACTCAAAATACAAACCCTTTCGCATGGAATCGATAAGGAATTTGCTTTACCCAGGATGCTTCATGGCAATGCTGGACTTAAAGGATGCTTACGTTCACATCCCTATTCACCCAGCATACCAAAAGTATCTAATCCTAGCAGTGAAACTAGGATCAGAGATCTGACATTTTCAATTTCAAGCACAGCCCTTCGGGTTATCAGCCCCATGCATCTTTACAAAGGTCTTGGGGGAGGCGTTGGCTACGTTAAGACAAAAATCAATCCTGATTATCCCCTACACAGACAACCACATAGTGGCAAATTTGTATCAAAAGCTGGAAAGAGCTCTCCAGACAGTTCAGGAGTGTTTCAGGTCACTAGGCGGGATGGTCAACAAAGAGAAATCTTCTCTGAAACCTTCTCAAAGAGTGACCTATCTCGGATACAAATTGTCCTCGCTGGATCAAAAGATTTTTCTTCCAGAAATAAAGGATGCAAGGACGGCTCAGATGATGGCATCCTTGCAAACCAATCAGTGGGTCTCGCTGAGAGATCTCAAGAGCTGTATGCCTCATGACCTCTTACTTTCAGGCTGTGCCTTGGGGGTGGTTCCGACATCGCCCTCTAAAATTATTCCTGCTAAACTGTGATGGGTCTCTAAGTTCCCTGGAATGGAAGGTAAAAAGTCCCTCCAAAGTAAAAAGAACCCTGTGGTGTTGGAGGTCGCCACTTCACCTCACAAGAGGGCTGGAATGGGTCATTCCAATATCCCAGAGGATAACCACGGATGCAAGCGCCTTCAGTTGGGGAGCCCATCTTCAAAACGGTATAGCACAGGGACAATGGTCCCTGCTGGAAGCAGGAGCGTCACCCAATCAAAGGGAACTTCTAAGGCTCTCTGTACTGCCAGAAGTCTTTCAGGGCAGAAGTTAGAGGACACCATCTGCAGATCCAATCCGACGCCATTGCAACTGTGGCATACCTCAACAAACAAGGGGGTACGTGAAGTCAGACCTTGCAGGTCACAGCCCAAATGATTTTATCTTGGGCCGAGACTAATCTAGCATACATTTCAGCACTTCATCTTGAAGGTTCCCACAATTGTGTGGCAGATCACCTCAGTCGCTTCCGGGTGTGTCTGGACAATTGGTCCCTCAACAAGGAAACCTTTTCGGAAATTACTGCCAGGTGGGGCCTCCCAGAGGTGGATCTTTTTGCAAACCAAATAAACACCAAAACAGAGTTTTTTTTTTTTTTTTTTTTTTTTTTTTTTTTTTCCCGCTGAATCCAAGGGATCGGTCTCTGGGGATCAACGCTTTTGCGAATCCCTGGCCGTTCAGCCTCTGCTATGCCTTCCCTCTTATCAGACTAATCCCGGAAGTCCTCTGGAAATTCCTCTTGGAAAGACACCATCTTGATTCTGATAGCCCCCCTTGGCACAAAAGGCCATAGCCTCAGAACCTCCAATGACTCTTCCTTCGAGAACAGAGCCTGTTGTCTCAGGGTCCGGTGTCTCACCCGCAGGTGGCATCCTTAAACGGGACAGCTTGGTATCTGAAGAGCAGATACTAAACTCCCAGGGGTTTTTAGCCAAAGTGGTGAAAACCCCTATTAGTTCAAGAAAGCCTACCACTAGAGCTATATACTGCAAAGTTTGGAAGAGATTTAATTCTTGGTTGTCGGAGAATCAAAGATTATTCCCAGATGTTCCGTCTATTTTGGATTTTTTTTTTTTTTTCTTTTTTTCAGGAGGGTGCCGACAAAGGTCTATCCCTTAGTACCCTAAAGGTGCAGGCTGTGGCCATTGGTGTGTTTTTTTTTTTTTTTTTTTTTTTCTCCAGTACTCCCTTCTAGAAAAACCCATCATAGCTAGGTTTTTTAGGGCAATCCCCCGATCAAAACCAATAGTGTCAATTCATGTCCTTCTTGGGACCCATCTCTCGTTCTTCAAGCCTTGCTGACTGTTCCTTTCGAGCCTCTGAAGGATTTGTCAATAAAGTTACTCACACTGTGTTCCTAATTGCAGTTACGTCTGCTTGTAGAGTCAGTGAATTACAGGCCCTCTCAATTAGAGAGCCTTTCCTTATGATTTTTGATGAGCAAGTAGTGTTAAAAGCCGATCCAGGGTTTTTACCTAAGGTAGCCACTTCCTTTCATAGATCACAGTATATTGTACTGCCAACCTTTTTTGTAATACTCCAAAAAATGACGAAGTTTTAATTTTTTGGATGTCAGAAGGGTACTTCTAGCCTACCTGGAGGTGACCAAAACCTTTTTATGAAGTCTGAAACCTGATTTGTATTTTCTGGAATAAACAAGGTTAATGGAGCCTCTAAAGCCACCATAGCTACATGAAAAAGCAGGCAATTACTGAGGCCTACAAAGTTAGGAATCATATTCCCCCTTTTTTCAACGCACATTCAACGAGAGCCTTGTCTGCGTCCTGGGCCGAAAGGGCTGGTGCCTCACCGGAACAAATCTGTAGGCAGCTTCCTGGTCTAAAGGCCCGTACACGATCAGATTATCGAACGATCTGTCCGTTTTTTGTTGCATGCTAGTCTCATGTCGAAAGTGTTATTGTTATTTTCATATGAAATTTCCCGTATGATGATGTCATGTGTTGAATTGTTTTGTATGTGTTCTTTCGTTTCTGAGCATGCCTAGTCTTGCTCTTAAGATTTTTTTTTAGACGAAAACTGTACTAATTAAGCGAAAATCGGACATTGTGTTGACGTACGATAAAAATGCTATAGCCTGCACATCCAGTTTTTGTCGTCCGAAAATCTGTAATCAGCTGTCGAAAGCACTATACTAACAATCCGAAAATCGGCAGATCGTTCATCGGACGAAATTTCCCTTCTGATTTTCTTATCGTGTGTACGGGCCTTAAGTTTTCGACCTTTGTTAGAAATCGCCTGGACCTCCTCTCCTCCCAGGAGCAGGCATTTGGTCGAAAGATGCTTCAGGCACTACTCCCTTCCTAATCTGGTAAGTTCTGGCTCATCTCTTCATGGGCTGTCCTGGAAGATGACTTGAGAAAAGCGGAGTTGGACATACCGGTAATGCCTTTTCTGAGAGTCTTCCAGGACAGCTGGATTCCCACCCGGTAACGTCTTGTGTTGTGTATTTATTATGCATATGTTTTTACAGGATGTCCTACGATTCTCGAATACTGTAGGGTGAGGACTGCCTTTTATCTGGTGGGGTTAATGCGTTTCCTGTCCTGGTAGGAGAAGCCCTAGGTCTCATGGGCTGTCCTGGAAGACTCTTGGAAAAGGAGTTACCAGTAAGTCTAACTCGGCTTTTTTTTTTTTCCCTGCCTAGTGTTCTTCTGTAGAGGGCAGAATAACCCAGTGGTCAAGACTCTGGAGCTGTCTGTCAATGAACATCAGAAGTATTTTACGGAAAGACAAAAATTCAATTTTTTTTTTTTTTTTTCATAACTTTTTGGTTCTTCCAACACTAAAGACAAGCAATTAAAAAAAAAAAACTGAGAAAATGTCAAGCCATTTCAGAATGATTATTGTGGTTTTCCTTTTTTTTATACAGAATTTTTCCCTTCACTGGTGCAAGCAGCCTGATGTGGGACTGCCAAAGCCAGATCTTGTTCTTTTTCTGGACATAAGTTCTGAGGCTGCGGCTAAACGTGGAGATTTTGGAAATGAACGTTATGAGACAACTGCTTTTCAGCAGACGGTGCAGAAACGCTATGCGGAACTTATGGAAGACAGTTCTCTTAACTGGAAGGTGAGATGAATGCATACACCTGAACAGTCTACATATTAAATACACTTCTTGAATAATAATGGTTTATATAATATAGTTCCCAGGTTGCCTGCAGCTGCTTCTGCTTTGGAAGGCGAGAATTTTATTTTACTAGGATAGAAAGGACCCTAAAACTTGGATATTCATGTTCAAGGGTAATCATAACACCTTTTTAAAGCGGCTGTAAACCCAAAATCGCAAAAAAAAAAAACCTGCAAGACAGACATAATGAGCTAGTATGCATTGCATACTAGCTCATTATGTATTACTCACCTTAGAACGAAGCCCCAACACGGACCCCCGGACATCGCTGCGGGCGCTGCCATGATCCCTCGCCGTCTCTTCCGGGTTCGGCAGCTCCGGCGCTGTGATTGGCCGGAGCCGCGATGTCACTCCCGCGCATGCGCGCGGGGGTGATTTTCCGGCAAGAAAACTAGGTCCCCCCCGGACCTTCAGAGCGCATGCGCCGCTTGCGTGAGCGGCTGCATGCACTGCAAATATCTCCTAAACCATGCCGGTTTAGGAGATAATAATTGTACCTACAGGTAAGCCTTATTATAGGCTTACCTGTAGGTAAAAGTGTAAAGCGGGATACTACCGTTTTAAGTGATCTTAGAGTTCAACCTTCCCTGTTTTTTGTTACTCCCATTAGAAATCCTAATTTTATTTATATTTTTGCTGCGGTTTATAGTAATAGGGGGGAGGAGTCCCTGCTTAATGGGACATTGTAATGAAGGATGAAGCCATTACTTGCCTGCTAAAGTAACTAACTACTGGTTGCCAAGCTGTGTCTAACTTACAAATGCCGGTTAACAGCCTGTGCTTTTCTTTAGCGCTGTCAATGTTGGCAAAGGAAAGTTGATAACCGGCTATCCTGTGACAGGGGACATATTTACTCTGATAATCAGGGCATTGATTCACTGCAACACTAGTGGTGCCCATCAATGCCATTGCATCAGTGTCCCATCAATGCTGCCTCATCAGCAAAAAAAAGTTACTTATTTGCAAATTAAAAAAAAAACAAAATCGGCACTCTTTTCCTCATGCTGACAGCATGAGGAGAGCTGATAACCAGCTTGTCTAAAAGGGACATGGGCACTGATGATCAGTGTCCTGATTACCAGAGCTGCCAGTAGTGCCCACCAGTGCAGCCTCATTAGCGTACATCAGTGAAGGAGAAAAATTACCTATTTGCAAAATGTTATAAAAACCGAAAGCTTGTGGGGTTTTTTTTTTTTTGTTTTTTTTCCCCTCAGTCTTCGTTTGTTTAGCAAAAACCCAGTGGTGATTAAATACCACCCAGAAGAGAGCTCTATTTCTGTTTAAAAAAAAAATTTGAGTACAGGGTTTCATAAACGTGCAATTTGTCATTCAAAAATTGGCCTGGGCGGGAAGGGGGTTAAAAGTGCCCAGTAGGCAAGTGGTTTACACAAAGCCATATGTTTGTCAACACACTGCAAAGAAGAAAGTGGGTCCTTCAGGATTTTCTTCAAGGATAAAGTAACTTTGATTTGCTGATTTTAATATTTTTTTACAAACAGGTGATTGATGCAGCCCAAAGTATGGACGAAGTCCACAGTGCAATTCGACAACTAAGTGAAGACATAATACAGGAAGCCAAAGATCAGCCAATTGGGAAGCTCTGGGTTGAGTCTGATTCATGAATTTAGAATGTTGATCACTTAGACTGACACCTTTCCTGCTCAGAATGGAGTTGTTTTTAATGGGAAATGTCCTTTCACCTTCCCAACACTAGATCTGGAAAAGCTTGTTTTTAATTTGTTTATTTAATATATTTTTTTTTTTAAGCAGCAGTAATGATCTGATTGTCCACTTTTGTATTGTGTGCAGAAATGTGTTCAAGGATTTGTGTTTGGCTGTCTTTCTCAAAGACAACCTGAACGCACTGTACTTTTTTTTTTTTTTTTTTTTTTTGTTTTTTTTTTTTTTGTTACCTTTGCTTAAGGTTTATAGGCTTAAAAAGATTGTGCTGCTTTGGTATTCACATTAAATTTTAGGAGACAGAAAAGCTGCTCAGATGTTGTAATATGCTATGTTTATATAAATCTACACAAAAGCAATGAAGGTATTTTATTAACTTTCCAAACTGTATATAAAATGTATATTTTAGGCTGTACATTGCTTTATGATAAAACTGTAAATTTATCAGACCAGCATTTCTTAAAGTATGTTCCTTACCAAGACTTAAGACTGTTTCAGTAGTTCAGTAAAGTGACCACTCTGCTTCTGTAGAGTGGAGTGGGGAGGTTGTAAAGAGGGCCCTGTACTACTAGACCCATAATCCATTCATAGCCTAGATCTGTTTATGGGCTTTATCCATGTACGATTTACTCCTAAATCAACATGTTTGCATGACCGTACAGGAAGTGAGTTGGGCTTAAATTCTAGAAAAGGCACAGTGGCAGTTATTGGAGCGAAAACAATATATTCGCAGGGAAGGTGGGTTCTTTTAGGTAGCATTCCAAACCTTTTTGATTCTGGATTGTGGTATAGGGGTTAGAACCTGTCAGGCTTTTATTGCCATGTCACTATTGTGGAGGTATCCCCTCTCTTCCACTCCTTGGTGGTACACCTGTCGTGAAACAATTAGTGAGAGGAAATCTTCCTGGGACACAGTAAGCAAATACAGACCAATGGATCACCCACAGTGCAAAAAAAAACTGGAATTGTTGCTTACCTCCTATCAAGATGGCATCAAAGTAAAGGAAAACCTTTTGTAAGAAAATAAACAGCCGCACATCCAGGAATTCCAATTGCCTTTAATTTTCAAAGTTATGACACCCAACATAGGGTCACGTAGACGCGTTTCACACATATATCTTGTGCTTAATCATTACCATTAGGTAATAATTAAGCACAAGATGTATATGTTGGTGTTATTATTCTGGAAATTTAAAGGCAATTGGAATTCCTCGATGTGCGGCCATTTCTTTTCTTACAAGTTTTCCATGGAGGCGGGCCGGGGCTAGCACTTTATGGGATACTCCACCTCTAAGCTACATCACACACCTGGAGCATCGTTTTCTCTCTTCAGTATAAAGGAAAACCTTTTACTTGTGGACAGAGAAGCAAAAACCTGACAGATGTTCTGATCTTTCTTCACTCTCTCCAAACCTGGGGAAAAAAAATTACGGAAAACAGACCTATAACAATCAAGTGCTGGATATTGGTAAAGATTTATCATGTTGACTGTATGTATATGTTCATATAATTTTTCTTGTGTAATACTGGTATGTGCAGTTGGAATTCAAAGTGCAATCAAGTTTGTGGGCGAGTCTTCTGTGAAATGTGTTTTTAAATCCAGACAACTTTTAAATAAATATATTTTAAACTATTGTTCTCCTTCAAAATTGACTTGGGGCTTGTTTTTACATCATCTTTGACCTCTGAAGAGCAATCTGCAGTGGATTGCTGTGCAGAGGGTGTGTCCTCACTGACTGTTTTTAACTCTCCAAAAGCTTGCACCACAACTGTGTTTCAAGCTGATCACATTGACTTAACTGGGCAGCACCCATAACTGTAAATCAGGCCTTAGAAAGGTTGGTCGCATAACAATTACTTGTATCCTCTTTTAACGGAATATAAAGTGCAATATGTGTATTTCTTATAAATTCTAATCGTAAATACTTTTTTGCACAACAACTCTGTGCAGTCACGTGACCTCCCTCTGATCTCCTTTCTTGATCAAAGAACAGCAGTGGGAGGGGCTGACATTCCCCACTGATGACTGCGCAGATGAAAGAAAGGGACAAATTACTGCAACAGCACTATGCTACTGGTCATCATTTAAAGGAACTGGAACATCTTTTCTATTTTTTTGGTTTACAACTACTTTAAAGGGTAACTCCACTTTTGTGGGGGAATAGCAAAGAAGAAAAAAAAAATATATAGCATATACAATTGCAACAATGTAATTTTCTGAAAATGCAATATGGAGTTCTGTACACAGAATGTGTACTGAGCACCCCCTAGAAACATTTCCTGCTTGTGTGATTGGCTTACCAATTTTCCTTGAAGTCCACCTCGGATACAAGTCAAGACTTCAGGTATCCCCTGCAACAAGTCATTTTTGCTGAGATACTCCCAATAGGAACACGTCTAAATGGATACAGGGCCAGCAGATTTCCTCATTAGTTCTCGGCACAGCTGATTATGAAACCTAACCCATTAGACCCACTCAGCACAGGGGCACAAACGGGGATTTCTTAAGAATAACAAAGGTTGTTATCCTTGCAATGTACATAGATCACCCAGAGGGGGAATGACGGAATTTTTGTAAAATCTTACCTGTAAAATTCCTTTCTCTGAGTCCTCCGACAGTCGCCGCCCCTTCATATTCGTCACAATAGGGTTATTGACCTTTGCTCCGTAGGAGTGGCTAGACAACAGAATATGTTAATATCAAAGCTTTTAGCATACCCCACCCCCAGGGGGTGGTCCCCTCAGTTAATACCCTCCTGCATTCCTACCTCAGTTTAAGTAGCATAGCAGTAGAGTACATAAACAAAACCCCAAAAGAGGGGCGGGGGCGGCGACTGTCGGAGGACTCAGAGAAAGGAATTTTACAGGTAAGATTTTACAAAAATTCAGTTTTCTCTGTCGCTCATTGACAGACGTAGTCTTCTTGATTCACAAGAACTGGGTTATGTTGTCTCCGCAGGAGTAGGACTAGGCAGAAAAGAAAAAACGTTCTGGCTCCACCCTAGGGGCAGTCCCAGAGGGTATATCCTCCCCCTCTCTGCTACAAGGCATCAGTTTTTTTCTGTCTAGTCAGGAGTAAGGACCTAAGTTCCTTGCTGGGATCTCTGGTCCTGGCAAGTTTTTTTTTTTTTTTTTTTAGGTAGTTTTTCTCCAGTGTTTTTTCCTGTGAGATCTTCAAGCAAATACGCCGGACTGGGCGACACTAGTGGTCACCCCAGCCGGCCTACGAGCGCGCGCAGACCATTGCATTGCGCTTGGTCGGCCGCGACACATTCAAGTAAGTATGCGGGGCCGGGCGACGGGCTGGATGTTGAGATCCAGTGGTCACCCCGGTTTCTGCCTACGAGCGCCTGCAGACCAGAGCTCCGCGCTGGAGTCCCATTGGAGGGACTGACCTTGCGAGTTAAAAATCTCGCTTGGACGCCAGGAACCAGAGTCGAGGCGTCCGGAGTGGTCCACAACCCCCCACCCCGGTGGAGAGGGTATTGTGAAGAGAGGGTGCCTGTTGGTTCGGTATGGTGAGTAAACGTTCCCTTTTTTCCTCGTTATGAGGCAGTATGAATTATGGGCCCCTCTATACATGGTCAGTATCTGTCTGACACTAAAAGTCCCCCTTGTAAATACGGCATGTGTTTGGTGGGAAGTGGACTTGGTTTGAGAGCTAACACTCTACCCAGCAGACTGTAGTATTACAGCAGACATAGGAGGTATAATCCTACCTTAACTGTAGTGTACCTCCTGCAGATCGATAAACCGCCATTTAGCAGAGATGCAGATGGATGTGCTGGGAAAAACGATTTCGGCAGTCCGCCGCCATTTTGCCATAGACCGGGTGCATGAATGTCCTCAGGTCACGCCGGCCGCCATGTTTTTGGAGTCTATTGTCTCCTGTATGGGGGCGGCCATGTTTGATGAGCCCAGCTACCTCGTGGAGAGCTGGGAACGCCGGAAGGCGTACACGGGGCGGAGCCACGTCCTTCTACCCGGGAAAACTAACACAACTTTCCAGTCTGTAAAAGACAGACGCTGACTGCAGTTGGTTGGAAACTTCTCTGCATCGGGTGGTGAGCCTTGAGGGTCCCTCTCTCTCTCTGTGGGGATCGAGAAGCAGGTACTCTGAGGGGCGCTATTGCGCTAGGGGGATACACATAAAAAAAAAAAAAGGTATTTTTTATTAAAAAAAAAAAAAGTTTTGTTTTTTCTGGCAGAGGTGTCCTGAATTAACATGGACCCTGCCACTCATGTATCTCCACCGGATCCCCTCGAGGTGTCTGCAGGATCCTCCAGCACCCCTCTGACGGTTGAATCATTGTCAGCTATTATGGAAACTTTTGTGTCCCGGGTGGAAGTGGCTTGTCAGGGACAGGGCGCAAGAAAGCGACCCCCGCCTAACCCCTTATTATCTGAAACTTCGGATTCAGAATCTGAGCCTATTTCTGCAGTTGCAGGTACTTCATCTGGGATTGGTGTCTCGGGTACTGTCTCTTCAGACAGTGAGGAGGATGTTTCGGCATCAGCCATAGCCCGAGAGGAAGCGTTGGTAAGCGCGCTCATTGTATCTGTTCAAGAAACCTTAAGATTACAGGGTATTCCGTCGGAAATAGCTGAAACTGAAATCCCCTTTGGGACTAAAAAACGCATCAAAGGTCGGGCAAACAAAAGCCCGCCCCCTCCAGACCTGAATATAAATCGTCCAAAGCCTGAAGGTGCGCCCCCACCCATAACTGGGGTGGGGGGACGTCTTCGCCGGTTCCCGGATTCATGGCTTTCCAGAATCCCGGACAAGTGGGTTTGCGAAGTCATAAGGTCAGGGTACAAGATCGAGTTTCGATCTCTCCCACCGGCGCGATTCTTCCCTTCCAATATCCGACTATCCCCGGATCGTCTAGAAGATCTGCGGAGAGCAGTCACGGATTTACTACAACAAGGAGTGGTAGTCCACGTTCCTTGGACAGAACGTTTTCAGGGGTTTTATTCAAACCTATTTACAATACCCAGGAAAGAGGGCAAAGTGCGTCCAATTCTGGACTTAAGGGCACTCAATTCCTTTCTTAACATAAGAAAATTCAAGATGGAATCCATTCGCACAGTAGCAGCCTTCCTGCATCCAGGGGATGTCCTAGCGTCCATAGACATCAAGGACGCCTATCTTCACATTCCCATTTTCGCAGGACATCAGCGGTTTCTACGCTTTTCCGTAGAAGAGAACCATAGAAGAGAACCACTATCAGTTTGTGGCGTTACCTTTCGGTCTCGCCACGGCTCCTCGGGTCTTCACGAAGGTGTTGGCCCCAATGCTGGCACTACTGCGCCAAAGAGGCATATCGATTCTAGGTTACCTAGACGATCTCCTGCTTCATGCAGAGTCTCCTCAGACCCTGCTACAAAACATAGAAATTACTATAATTTCTTTACAGGAATTCGGGTGGCTGGTGAACCAGCAAAAGTCATTTCTGGTTCCCACCCAGAGGCTCGAATATCTAGGTCTAATTCTAGACAGTCAGGACAAGAGTTTTCCTTCCGGTAGGGAAACTCCGGAAGATTCAATCAGCAGTCCAGTTGTTACTATCCAACAGCTGGTCTTCTCTTCGAACTTGCATGAGGGTTCTGGGGTTGATGGTGGCTTCCTTCGAAGCAGTCCCATTTGCCCAGTCCCATACCCGAATTCTTCAGCAAGAGATTCTTCTCAGATGGAACCGGAATCCCTGGACAATCGGATCCGATTGAGCAAACAGACCAGAGAGTCTCTGGTCTGGTGGCTTCGGTCTCCGATGCTCAGCCAGGGAAAGTAATTTCTGCCAATATATTGGACGATAGTGAACACGGATGCCAGTCTATCCGGATGGGGAGGAATACTCGGTCAGTTATCTGTCCAGGGACTTTGGTCCCCGGAAGAATCCAGGTTGCCGATAAATGTATTGGAACTGAGAGCGATCAGACTTTGTCTGATTCACTGGACCGAGCAGCTCCAGGGCAGCCCGGTTCGGATCCAGTCGGACAACGCCACGGCCATGGCTTATGTCAATCACCAGGGGGGCACCAAGAGTGTCCGAGCGGCCAAGGAAGTGGCTTGCATTCTTCGCTGGGCGGAGCGATTTGTTCCAGCGATCTCTGCGGTGTTCATTCCGGGGGTGGAAAATTGGCAGGCAGATTATCTCAGCCTACGTTGGGGCATCACGATTCAACAGGAAAGTACAGAGATTCGTGGCTCGCTCCCACGATCCTCTAGCAGAGACCGCAGACGCACTGATCGCCCCGTGGGGGCAATACCAGCTAATGTATGCCTTCCCTCCTCTCGGGTTACTGCCAAGACTTCTTCGCAGGATAGAGGAGGAAGGAATTCCAGTAATCCTGGTAGCTCCGGACTGGCCGAGCGTGGTACGCCGACTTGGTCAGACTGGTGGCGGACGTCCCGTGGAGACTTCCTCTCAGGGAGGACCTACTGTCTCAGGGACCGATCTTCCATCCTGCTTTACGATCGCTGGCTTTAACGGCCTGGCTATTGAGACCCAGGTGCTGAAGGACAAGGGATTATCAGCTTCAGTTATTCCTACTCTAGTTAAAGCAAGGAAAGCGACTTCCAGAAAGATTTATCATCGCACATGGAAGTCCTACATTGCATGGTGTGAACCTCTGGGGTTCCGTCCACTGTCTTATTCGGTTAGTCGAATATTAGCTTTTCTGCAACAAGGGGTTGAGCAGAAACTGGCCTTGAGTACTATCAAGGGTCAGGTCTCAGCATTAGCTATCTTCTTTCAGAAGCCTTTGGCTACTCATTCCTTGGTGCGGAATTTCATCCAGGGGGTGCGACATCTGGCTCCGCCAGTGCGCGCGCCGTTACCACCCTGGGATCTTAATTTAGTATTGTCGGTTCTTCAGAAACCTCCCTTTGAAGATATTAGGGAGATTCCTCTACCTACGTTGTCCCAGAAGGTGGCCTTCTTGGTGGCTATCACTTCTGCACGCAGGGTGTCAGAACTGGCCGCATTATCTTGTCGTTCCCCATATCTGGTGGTTCATAGAGATAAGGTGGTTCTTCGTCCGAATCCATCCTTCCTACCAAAAGTGGTTTCAGAATTTCATCTGAATGAAGAAATTGTATTACCTTCCCTGTGTCCTAAGCCCAGTCATCCTCGGGAGTTTGCTTTACACTCCTTGGATGTGGTCCGGGCGATCAGGGTATACTTGAAAACTACAGACTCGTTTCGCAAGACGGATTCACTTTTTGTGATCCCGGATGGACCCAAAAAGGGGTTGCCTGCATCTGCCGCGACTATTTCCAAATGGATCAGACAGACGGTGGTACAGGCTTATTCTATTAAGGGTCGGGAGCCCCCGTTCCCTGTTAAGGCGCACTCCACTCGGGCACTTAGTGCGTCATGGGCCTTTCGCCATCAGGCGTCAGTGGTCCAGGTGTGCAAGGCGGCTACCTGGTCGTCGGTGCATACCTTTACTAAACATTATAAAGTTGATGTAATGGCATCGTCTGATGCCTCGTTTGGCCGCAAGGTTTTGCAGGCCGCCATTTGAGGAGACCAGTGGTCTACCTCAAGGGTTTTTTTCCGTTGGAATTTTTATTTGAGTCTCATTCTTTGTTTATAATGAGCCTTTAAAACTTCTAGTTTGGCACCAGTTGGGCCTTCTAGATTTGATTTTGATTTCTGTCAATCCCACCCCTCATTTGTGGCACTGCTTCTGGATGTCCCAGTTCTTGTTAATCAAGAAGACTACGTCTGTCAATGAGCGACAGAGAAAATCGGATTTTTGTAAGATCTTACCGTAAAATCCTTTTCTCTTAGCTCATTGACAGACGTAGTACCCGCCCCTCTATCGTTGGGTTGGGTTAAATTCTCTGTTGCTGCTTTGTGACAGAACTGATGCCTTGTAGCAGAGAGGGGGAGGATATACCCTCTGGGACTGCCCCTAGGGTGGAGCCAGAACGTTTTTTCTTTTCTGCCTAGTCCTACTCCTGCGGAGACAACATAACCCAGTTCTTGTGAATCAAGAAGACTACGTCTGTCAATGAGCTAAGAGAAAAGGATTTTACGGTAAGATCTTACAAAAATCCGATTTTTTCTTTCGTCCTCCGACAGTCGCCGCCCCTTCATATTCGTCACAATAGGGACGTCTCAAAGCAGTGTAGACATGAGGGGTGGGAAAAAAAGCAGCTGCGCCTAAGGCAACGCAATACCCACATCAGAGAACCTTACCAAAGGAAGGAAACCAACTGGGCAACATGAAAAAAAACTTGCTCAACAGGAGCAACAACCCAGGAAAGAACAAGTAACCTAGGGGTAAAAATACCCCAACAGCCAAGGACCCTAAGGCACTGCCGCACTAAGAACTTTACGGCCAAAGGAAGCATCTGCCGATGCCTGAACATCCACCTTGTAGAATTTTGAGAAGGTGTGAACGGACGACCAAGTCGCCGCCTTACACACCTGGGCCACAGAAGCCCGATGATGACAGGCCCAAGACGCACTCAGAGATCTTGTAGAGTGCGCCTTCACAGGCATGGGAGGAACTTTCCCCCTAAAAGCATAGGCCTGTTCAATGACCTGCCTGATCCATTTGGCTATGGTAGAGGCCGACGCCGCCATGCCCTTTCCGAGGCCCCTCTGGAAGGACAAAGAGAGAATCCGTCTTGCGAAAGGATTCAGTCGATGACAGGTAAACCCTGATCGCCCGAACAACATCCAAGGAATGCAAAGCCACTTCCTTTGGATGTTTAGGCTTTGTGCAATGTGAAGGCAAGACAATGTCCTCATTGAGGTGAAATTCTGAAATCCTTTTCGGAAGGAAAGACGGGTTAGGACTCAAGACCACCTTATCCAAGTGAACCACTAAATACGGAGATCTGCAGGACAAGGCAGCCAGCTCTGACACCCTGCGAGCCGAGGTGGTTGCCACCAAAAAGGTGACCTTCTTGGACAACATAGACAACGAGATCTCCCTGATTTTTTCAAAGGGAGCATGTTGCAACACGGACAGAACAAGATTCAAGTCCCATGGAGCCAAAGGCTCCCTCCCAGGAGGGACCAGAAGCCGCACCCCTTGAACAAAGGTGCCAACTAAAGAATTAGACGCCACAGGGCGCTGAAAGAGAACGGCCAGAGCAGAAATCTGACCCTTAATCGTGGCCAACGCCAAACGCTGGTCCACGCCCGTTTGAAGAAAAGTCAACATCCTTGATACCGAGTATGAACGAGGGGATACCCCCTGGACTCACACCAGGCAAAATAGGCCTACCAAGTACGGTAGTAAACCTTCCCCGAAGAGGACTTTCTAGCCTTATTCAAAGTGTGAATGACCTCAGGGGAGAGACCCCCTATCCTTCAGGATCTGGGTTTCAACAGCCAGGCCGTCAAAGCTAGCGACTGTAAAGCAGGATGAAATATCGGCCCTTGAGACAGGAGATCGTCTCGAAGAGGCAGACGCCATGGAGCGTCGACCGCCAGATTCACGAGGTCTGCGTACCAAGACCGGCGAGGCCAGTCTGGTGCCATCAGAATCACCGTTTTCGGTTCCGAGGCCAACCTCCGAAGGAACCTGGACAGCAGCTGAATCGGTGGAAAGGCATACATCAGACGATACTGATGCCAGGGCGCCACCAACGCGTCTGAGGCGTCTGCCCGAGGATCGCGCGTTCTTGCCACGAACCTTTCCACCTTGTTGTTCAGACGAGACGCGAACAGGTCCACATCTGGGGACCCCCACTTCTCGCACAACATCAGAAAGATGTCCGGGTGAAGGGACCATTCTCCCTGGTCCAGGGTCTGGCGGCTCAGATAACCCGCCTGCCAGTTTTCCACCCCAGGAATGTGAACAGCAGATATCGCCGGGACGTGCGTCTCGGCCCAAGACAGAATGTCGGCCACTTCCCGAGCCGCTCGGGCACTCCTGGTGCCCCCTTGGTGGTTGATGTAGGCCACCGCTGTGGCATTGTCCGTCTGCACCCGAACCGGACGGCCCTGCAGCCTGTCCGACCAACGCCGAAGGCAGAGATTTATTGCTCGCAATTCCAGAATGTTGATCGGGAGGGAGGACTCCTCCTCCGACCAAGTTACCTGGGCAGACAGAACGCCCAGAACACCACCCCAGCCCGACAGGCTGGCATCCGTGGTGATCACCGTCCACGACAAAGGACGAAAGGACTTGCCCCCCGACACCGCCGGGGACTGGAGCCACCACAGAAGGTCCCTTCTGGTGTGATGACTCAACGAAATCTGGAGATCCAGAGATTGCGGTTGTCCGTCCCACCTGGCCAGAATCTCCCTTTGGAGACCCCGCGTGTGAAACTGGGCAAAGGGTATCGCCTCGAAAGCCGAGACCATCAGTCCCAGACACCTCATGCACGTCCGGAGGAACGAGCACTGAACGTCCCTGAGGGACCCGACTTCTTGAAGCTTCCGGAGCTTGTCTTCCGGCAGGAAGACCTTCGCCTCAACAGAGTCCAGGATCATTCCCAGGTAAGGAAGACGAACCGACGGACACAGCGTCGACTTTGGAAAATTTATCGTCCAACCGAACTCTTGCAGAGTCTGCATCGTGACGGACAGGTCGTTCACCAGGCCCTGACTGGTCGCAGACCGAACCAGAATGTCGTCCAGATACCCCAGGATCGAGATGCCCTGGGCTCTCAACAAAGCCAGAACCGGTGCAAGCACCTTGGTGAAAACCTGCGGAGCCGAGGCGAGACCAAAGGGCAACGCTACGAATTGGTAGTGATCCTCCACAATGGCGAATCGAAGGTACGCATCCTTTAAGTCGATGGAGGCCATGAATTCCACCGGAACCAGGGCAGCCACCACCGAGCGCAGGGATTCCATGCGGAACTTGCGAACCCACACAAAGCGGTTCAGAGCTTTCAAGTCCAGAATCGGACGTACCCTGCCCTCCTTTCTGGGCACAGTGAACAGATTTGAATAGAATCCCCGAAATCTGTCCCGATGAGGCACCGGAATCACCACTCCCTGAGCCCGCAGGTCCCGCACCGCCAGGTGCAGATCCCGCAAGCGCTCCGGAGACAGCTGAAGATTTGAGGGCAAAAATCTGCCTGCCGGCCGAGAGAGAAACTCGATCTTGTATCCAGATCGAACGATTTCCTGAACCCACCTGTCCCGAACGCGGGCCACCCAGGGTTGAAGAAAACCGAGCAAACGTCCCCCCCCCACCCCAGAACTGGGTGAAGGCGCCCCTTCAGGCCGCATTGTTATGGGCAGCGGACCCGGACTGGCCGGACTTCTGCTTACCTGCCCACGGCTTTTTCTGGGAGCTTTGTCCCTTGAAGGGCTTACCCTTATAGTGCGACCGAAAGGACCCCTGAGAGGGTCTAAACGAAGCATACTTGTTACCGCGAACAAACTTAGACTTGTGAGTCTGGGCAAAAGAGTACTCTTACCCCCAGAAACACCCTTGATCAGAGTATCCAAGGATTCGCCAAAAAGGCGAGAACCCGCATAAGGCAAATTAGCCAAAGTCTTGCGAGAAGATTGGTCAACAGACCAACATTTCAGCCAGATCAGGCGACGGTTCAACACCGCCACACTCTGCAGACGCGCAGCCAAAGGGACCATATCTAGGTCCGCATCACACAAATACATGACACCCTGATGAATCTGATCCACCATAGCCAATGTCGACGGCGAAGCAGAGTCAGCCACCAGAGTGCGCCTGAGCACCTGCGTCCAATCGGCAATAGCCTGGGCTGCCATAATGGAAGCAAAAATAGGCTTCAGCATAGAGCCCGCAACCGTATAAGAGTGACGGGCCAGAGACTCCAATCTCCTGTCCGTAGGGTCCCGGAACACCGGGGTATCCTCAGCAGGAATTGCAGTGTATTTATTCAAAATCGCCACCGCGTGATCCACCTGAGGCGGCACACACCAACGCTCATCAGTAGCTGGTGTAAAAGGATAACGCAGCTTGAACCTACTCGGCACAGCAAAAGGCTTCTTTATGTTGCGCCATTGCTCCTCAACAGCGCGCTGAAATTCCATAGAGCAAGGAAAAACCTGCGATGTTTTGCGTTTTCTCTGCGTCCCATAAGAGGACATCAAAGCAGGAGGACATGGTTCATCCTCCAAATGCAGCGTTTGTTTGATAGAAGCAACCAACTCATCCATGAGTGCAAGCTCTTCAGACGAGCCAGGGGGAGAATTATCAACCCCTTCCACCTCAGCCTCCCCTTCAGACCCCGCAAGGTCTAGAGAAGAACGAGACCCTGAGAAGGGCACTCCAGCCAAAGCATCCCCATCGCCCTCTGAATCAGAGGAAATGGACACCCTGGGCCTTTTTGTGGATCGATCAGCCACCAGCATCTGCACCTGAGCAGCAAGGTTAGCCACAATAGTAGCCAGATCAGCCTTCTCGGGGGAAGCAGCAGCAGCCCCCTGGCCCCCTACCAAGGAGGGAGGAAACTTGCTTTCCTGAGAATCCATGCCCCAGTAACTTAGGAAAAAAAGGAGTACTGCCCCTTTAAGGTCGCGGCGATCGCAGCCCACCGCACTCACAAAACACACTGACCCACCGGGCTAGGAATACAAAGGCAAGGAATACAGGAATGGAAGGTAAAACCTGGAGAGGTCACACAGGCTGCTGCTTCATCGATCGCTGTCCTCAGAGCAAAAGGAAGTGATGCGAGACTGACCGCCCCCATAAAGCCTATGTAAGGCTACACAAACATGGCCGCCGGCCGAGGCTGTAGAGGCAGAAACACTGACATGTGGCCCGCGCGATCGCCGCCAAAATGGCGGCGTTTGGCGCCAAAACGGCGCTCTCACCACACAGGATCGGCCACCACAAAACTGTCACAAAAAAATGGCGGACCGCAGCAGCGGTCGCCGCACAGTATGCCCACAACATGTCTCACAATCATGTCCTTCACAGCACACAGCATGTCACACAGCCTGTTACACAGAGCAGAGCAGGAGAGCCCCCCCCCCCTTGCAGCCCACAGAGAGCAGCTATACTGACAGGGAGCTCAACATTATGCACAGACATGCAGGGTCCCACAGTCCCAGACTGACACCCAAGACAGACAGGTCCCCACACAGAAATACACTTACCATCCGGATGGCGTGGGGAGCCTGCACAAGCGATCAAACCGCTGCACTAAGGACAGGGAGAGTCGCAGCCAGGACGCAGTGGAATTGCGGTGCGAAACCGCATGGCATCCAGTGAGGTAGCCACCTCACCGCAGCATCCCCGCAGCGGACAGGGATGGGTCGTTCATATTTGCCAGGGAAACCTAGCTGAACGCTCGATGGCAGGCTGGGAAGCCACTGGCCCTGAACCCCGGATAACCAGGGAGGCCAGCCCGAGACCCAGCACCGCACGATCATCTTCATCAGAAGACCTAACTAGAGCTGAAAATAAACAGCTAAGTAAAGAAAGAGAAAAAAACTCCAAATAAAATAAAAAAGAGAAAAGAAGCTGAGACTGAAAAGCCCCAGCACAGGAAACGTCTAACCTACTCCTGAGCTAGACAAATGAAACTGAGGTAGGAATGCAGGAAGCAGGAGGGGTATATGAAGGGGCGGCGACTGTCGGAGGACGTAAGAGAAATTGTGTTTTTTTTTTCTATCTTCTAGGGCAGCATCTGAGAGATGAGCTCCTCCCACCTGAAAACAGGAAACACAATAGTCCACCATTATAAAATGTCAGTCATATCTTCTGCCTCAGTTTGATTGACTTTTCGCCGGACCCATCTGTTATTCTCAGTTTCTGATAAATTGCAGGAGCCTCCCTGACCAGCCTCCTATCTAGCTCAGTGAACTTAGACAGTGCAGGTCGGGGCAAGCTGGCCCCCTGCCTGAAGTTTCACCCCCCTCTGCATCCCTGGCACCTGTCCAGGCAGACTGTGTTGGCGTTCTGGGCAGCATCCTTGCTGTTGGAGGGAAGATAAATTCCTCAATTACACTAGGAGAAGCTGCCCCGAGGATACCAGGATTCAGCAATGCAGGTATGTCCACCAACCTGCATGGGGGCTGGAGCGGGTTAGGAAGCAGTTAAAGGTCCTTATGCTGCGGTGCCTTTTCTGAGGCTGACCATGTCAGGATGACTCCCACCATGCCCTGTAGATCCTGCTTGCCAGGACCACTGCAAATTAAGCCAGACTGGGCGGCTGTATGAGGTGCACTGCGCCAGGGTGCTGCGAGCTGAGGCAGAGGAGAGGCGCCGAAGCTCAAGGGGCAGAGTCCTCCCCTCCCTCCACCTCGTGTGTGTCACACATAGCGGGCATCTCCCGCTGTGACACGGAGCTTGAGTATGAAAGCCCGGGCGGCTGCTGTCACAAAGTCCCGCCCCCCTAGACCAGCTCCTATGATAGGCGGCACACTGATCCAACGCCGGGAAATTAAGTCAGTATGATGTGTATCGTAAGAGACGATCTAGGAGGCGGGACCTTGTTACAATGGCTGCCCGTGAAATTCAAAAGCTCTGTGACACAGTGGGAGATTGCAGCTCTGTAATCCAGGCTCTGGTGAGGCTGCATTGATCTCTTGTATCATAGCTGCAGTTTCTGACCATCTCTTGTATCAAGTCTGCAGTCTCTGACCATCTCCTATAGTATGTCTGGGGGCTCTGTCTAACAGACCTACTCTAACGTTAGTCTCTAACATTAGAGAGACCCCCCTCCAGGTCCTATTAAAGTACTCTGCTTCTCTTCCTGTAATTTGTTTATTGTTAAGAGATCGTGGCAGGGTCCCGGGGTAAGGAAGACTCCTTAGGGGAGCAACTCTGTGTTTAAGTCATTGCCATAGGAACATTTGTAAAGGGGAGGAGTTAGTAAGATGACCATGCCCATGTGGGGGCACCAGAAATATTTCTGCACCCAGGCGTCTGTGACCCTAGGATTGGCCCTGAAGCCAGAGCATGCTGAGGCCACCTCTGTACTTACCAAAGAACTATGTACATAATGCTAATTAGTGGTAGCAGCGATTTGTGGCTAAAGACCAGCAGCGTGCATTTGCTTCCTATGAGGGCAAATGGCAGCCAGCTGGGCCAAAAATCTTTGCGTAAAGTGTATAAGCAAACCTGTGGCAAAATAATCCCTGGGAGCACTTAAAGGATTAGTCTCCTCTGTAAAAGAAGCAGACCCCTTCCTCTCCCTTGAGTCTGGGTGCAATCAGGTCTTTGTGCTTGATTTTGGTGTGGATTCTGCTACATCTAATTGTCTGGATCCTGGATAGTCCTCCATGCAAGGGCTGCATAGACAAATCTGTGCCTAATGACTGCTCGTTATCACAGGCAGGTGGGGAATTCTGACTGCTCTGGCTATAGGATGTCAGCAGTTTTAATTTACTATCAGGCCTGACCTGTGCATGTTCACTTATCTTGTGCAATATTTCCTTCTGGATTTACCAAAGACCGTCTAATATGAGGTCAAATCTAAACAACACTTTTAATGGTATTCAATTAGGGATTGTATAATGTATGGCTAGCCTAAGACCTCAGGTGAGAAGCACCCCAAGGTCTCTCAATTCCTAAGTGAGATATTCAGGTTACTTCAGGGTACTTCTCTGTCGCTGGGTGACTCATTCCAGCTAAACAGTTGGCCATGGTCAGGGAGGAGTGGAAGCTGTACCTATCATGGGTTACTAGTATCCATTATACACACACCACTTGGTGCACTCACCTTCACTCTTTTTACCTGAAGAACCCCAGTACTTCTACTGGATAGATATATAATGCATGGTAGCCACAGAGCAGGTTTTTCACCTAGGTCCTGGATTCTGCGAACTGCTTGATGGCATAAAACTCAATTGCGTATGCATTGCAGATATCTCTTAGTTGAATGCACCATGACTGTCTTCAGGGTTCTGCAGTTTGCTAGTATTCTAGATATATCTTGAAGATACACCTAAAGTGGATATATTAGGGGCAGGGTCTCAGGTGGCTGTAGTTCAACTAGATTTTCTTTGTTTTGCAAATAAATGTTTCATGTAAAAATTTGCATCTTTGCAAACTATTGCTCCATCTAGGCTGTTTTTCTAATAAAAAAAAAAAAAAAAAAAAAAAAAAAACACACTCACACCCAAATGAGATCAAAGGCATAAGCAACAGAGTGGGATAAGAGCGCTACTCCCATCCAAAAATGAAAAACTAGCTAGCATGAGTGAAAAAAAAGTCTTAGTTTATTGGCAGTGGAAACTTCACAGTGGATAATTTAAAACCTACAGGATGCTGGCCCCCATGTGTGGTAACACAGATGGAAGAATACAGTACCTTGAAAGGAGCCAGTGCAGATGACAGCTCCAAGTTCCCAGTGTGGAGATGTGATAGTGGACGAACAAAGTGGCAAGGCGGAAGATGGTGTGGACCCAGATGGAAGGACTCTGCGGTGGGAGAGGGGACGTCAAGAAAGCAGTCCCACACTCCAGAGAGAGGCCATGTCCGGAAGATGCAACGGCGGCAGCCACAGGATGCACGGGGTCGGCCGTCTCCTCCCACAGAGGGGCCCGTGTCAGCGCCCGGAAGTGATGTCACCAGCCGGGCAAGGTGCTGGCAAGTGGCATGAATTGAGGGCAAAGGGCAGCCAGCTGTTTTGGGAGACATAACGCCAGATAGACTACATGTTTCGGGGGGAGAACCCCTTCTTCAGGTCTAAAGACCCCTCCCCCGTGGAGCCCTTCCATCTGGGTCCACACCATCTTCCGCCTGGTCACTTTGTTCGTCCACTATCACATCTCCACACTGGGAACTTCCATCTGTGTTACCACACATGGAGGCCAGCATCCTGTATGTTTTGGATTATCCACTGTGAAGTTTACACTGCCAATAAACTAAGACTTTTTTTCACTCATGCTAGCTAGTTTTTCATGTTTGGCTGGGAGGAGCGCTCTTATCCCATTTTGTTGCTTATCTGTTTCTAATAACCCTTCTTTTAGAAACAGTTTTTTTTCCAAATGTTTCTGTATGATGGTGCACTATACAGAACACTTTACCAATGGGGGTTCAGTTGTTTCTACTGCATCCCTTTGAATATAATTCAGGTGGCAATTACACATGGAGGGGGCCCAAGAGTCTTGGCTGCTAAAACTTCTCTGATGGTTCTGCAGTATACGATGTCTCAATTTATGATATTGTTTGAACATTAACATGGACATGAAGTAGACTATTTAACATTCGCAACTAGATGTTCAGTACCGAAGTTCTCCTTGTCGCAGATCAAGGCTTTTGCCAATTATCTGTGACTGCTTTTATTTGATACTACTGATAGTCTTACTTTTGTCCATGGGCCATGACTTGGGAAGCTTTCATTATATGCATACTGCTTTAATTCTATTTGCAGTTGGATTGTCTTTATACATAGACAACGTGTGTGTGTGCGACTGGTTTGGGGATTGGCCTCTGGGCAGGAGCCTGACTGGGTTGTATCTGTCCATGTGTATGGATTGCCAAGGAGATTTAGCTCCTGAGGCTTCGATCCAGCAGACAATCATATCCCACACCTTGCCTGTGCCTGACAGTGGTAGCTTATAGGACTCCGGTCCTCTAGCTTCAGGTAATATTTGTATATCACTTATCTCCTCAAAAGCAATTGTGTTTATGCAGGCAGTCCTAGAGTAGAGATGTTCCTCAGCTTATGGCACTATATAGGATGATGTGCCTACGCTAAGGATGTGGGACCACTACTTTATATCATAGTGTCTATGTTCTATACAATAGTATATGCCGGGCCGGGGCGCAGAGGCAGCTTGGTCATTCACATGATAATCTGCAGCATAATGTAGGTGCAGTGTTTTATGGGTGTTTCAGCCTATCATTATTTGCTATTACTCACACCTTATACCTGGATTGGGTTGTTATGCCACTAGATTTAAATATAGTCA
Source organism: Pelophylax lessonae (assembly GCF_965119305.1). Taxonomy (NCBI): domain Eukaryota; kingdom Metazoa; phylum Chordata; class Amphibia; order Anura; family Ranidae; genus Pelophylax; species Pelophylax lessonae. The sequence goes on from NC_138770.1 coordinate 200,136,436, forward strand.
GTCAATACGTATCTTTTTATATGGCCCCTAAGCAGAAGTGAATCATAAGGCCCTTTTCACACTTGTGCGACTTGTCCTATGACTTGGGACTGCAAGTCGCATGACAAGTGGTTCTTGATTTCTAATGAGTACCATTCACATCTGTGCGACTTCAAGTCAGTCCCTGCACTACTTTGATGCGTTGAGGTCTATAGACCTCAAGATTACACAGGCTTTGCTTCAGTCCAGTCAAAATTGAGTGACTTTTAGGTCGCACAAGTGTGGAAGAGAGCGGAACAAATCCCATTGATTTAGGTCTCTAAAAGGTTACATTCCTGGAATGCCTGGATTGCTATCTGTCCTATGCACTTGTTTCATCAACCTGGCTGTTAGGCCATCAAGTGGCTGGTGTCATGGCTCGCATTGTATGTGCAGTCACCATGAAGGGTACAGATCAGACAGAATCAGCTTCCTTGCAAACATTGGAGTGGAGGTGTTCAGCCAAAGCTGGGTTCCCCATCTATGTTATGCTTTCCCTAATAATAAGGTTGGTACAAAAGGTCAAGGAAGAAAAGGCTATAGTGATACTGATTGCACCCCATTGGCCTCAGAGACCATGGTTCAGTCACCTAAAAAAAAAAAAAACCTCAGAATTCAGCCTCATCTAATCCTTCCAGACATGCCGAACCACCTGAACTGCAAGGTCCTGATTCCTGAACGGATAGGGTTACAGAGCAAGGTCTATATAAACAGGGCGATTGACACCACCTTAGCCAGCAGAAAACCTTTGGACTAGAGCCATCTATGAAAAAGTGAGGGAAAAGTTTGTCTTCTGATATGAGAACAAAAGGAGACCCCCTGCTAAGGGAACTATTCCAACTATCTTAGATTTTTTACAGGAAGGAGTGGACAAGGGTATATCCCATAACACTTTGAAGGTACAAGTGGCAGTCCTATCTTCCCATCTAGATATTAGGATGGCTGCGGACATGCTCATAAGAAGATTCCTTCTCTCATTGGGTAAAGCCACACCCATAAAGTTCAGCAGAACTCCGACATGGGACCTGTCCACAGTACTCAAAGGGATTCCTCTCTGCACCCTTTGAACCACTGGATGAATGTTCAGATAAATACCTTACACTAAAAACAGTACTCCTGGCGGCATTTGTGTCAAAAAGAAGAGTCAGCGAAATACAGGCTCTATGCATGATAGAACCTTACTGTTTCATTTTGACAGATAAAATGATTCTCTTCCCTTCCAAATTCAATGGATAGCAGGGAAAAACTCACTTACAACATGCTAGATGTAAGAAAGGTCCTGATTGCCACTCTTTAGTTCTCTCAAGGTAAGCTAAGAACCACCACACTATTCATCCTTGCAGAAGTCAACAAAGGAAAGCCAACCTCAAAGTACGATAGCCTGATGTATAAAGCTTGCTATTCAGACAGCCTAACAAGCACTAAATCTTGCCCCACCGAGCGGAGTCATGGCCCACTCAAAAAGAGCTTGGGCATCATCAAGCCCAGAAAGAGCCAGGGCAACATCGGAGCAGTTCTGCAGGGCAGCAACATGGTCGAGCTTCAATACCTTTGCAAGGAATTACCAGATTGGCCAGCTGTCCAGTCAGGACAATGCATTTGTCCACAAGGTGCTCCAGACTTTTTTACCTCCCTGGTAAGTATTGCTTAGTACATCCTCTCAGATGCTGCCAAGGATAAAATTGCAGCTTTTATCACTATCCAAGGCCAGAGGGGCATCGGCCTCCCTGACATTTATGTAATATTGGGTAGTGCATCTCTCGAGGGTTGTGGATTGGCATTACTACAGGAGTTCTAAGCACTGGGCAACTATGGAAATGGAGGATGCTTCCATCCCCCTTCTGTCAGCTCCATGGCTCACCTCCTCGCTCCCTGGAGGACATGCATAAACACCTCCTGATTGGCACGACTGACAAAAATCAGAGCCATCTTCCATACCACAACTATAGCAACATTACCTTCCCCTATGATGCCCATTATTGGCAACCTGGATTTACTAGTGGCAGGATTAGGGTATTAGGCCAACAAGGGAAAACCCAGCTGATGGACATGTGGTCACAGGGAGGATTCCCCTTCCTCGCAGACGTATCCAAGCTCTTAGAATCTCCCCTTGACACCTTAAGCACTAACCAACTTAGACACTTCTTACAGACTTTTCAGAAAGGGAACTACATTCCCCGATGCCATTTGAAGCAATATGTAGGAAAGGTGAACCGGTCAGACACACTTTGTCATTGTTTTACAGTTATTTAACTGCTCCGGTACATGAGGGATACCTGACCTTTATCCGTCATTGGGAAACCGACTTAAACCTTCAATTTACACCCAAACAATTGGAGAAAATTCTCATACTGGCTCACAAATCTTCCATTGCAAATCAATATCAGGAAGTTGGGTACAAGATTCTCTCGAGATGGTATAGAGTACCTTTTCTACTCCATAAAATGGACAGCACCATCCCTGATACGTGCTGGCGTTGCAACATGGAGGTGGGTACAATGTTCCATACCTTCTGGTCTTGCCCTGCATTGTAGCCTTTCTGGGGGGAGGTAGCAGCCACTTTAAAACTACTGACGTCTGTCAAGGTAAAAGGTAACCCAGCGGAATGCTTACTCCACCTGATAGAAAGTTCCCTTCGGAAAAAAAAAAAAAATATGCTTACAATGCAGTTACTTAATGCTGCTAAAGGCATGCATCCCCGCTTTATGGAGACAGACCTGACCACCAACCAGAGTACTGTGGTATTCCAAAATTAATGACATACATCGTATGGAGGAACTGACTGCTACCCTCCATAACTCTGAAGAACAATTTAGAGACAAGTGGAGGCCATGGAGACACTTTACGGGTACTGAAGCTTATCTACAGGATGTAGCAAGATCTGAAACAGCACGGAACCAAAACGAGGTGGCTGCCTCGAACAACAGGTTAGGCTCTTCGTTCCTCCCCTTTTTAGGGGAAGCTTTATTAGCCTGCTCCCCTTTTCTCCCCTCCCCCTCCTCTCTCTCTCACTCTTCCTTCTCTTCGCCCAGTATAGTTAATCCTATTCTAAATTCAATGCAAGACTTTCGGTCTGACATCTCATTGGGCCCTGCACTCCCTAGAAGTTATCATATGCTCTGTAAATCCAAGCAAAGTTGTATTCAGATGCTATGGATGTTTTTAATCTTTTGTTTTACTGATTGTAAAGTTGTTTTATTGTGGTCTTATTTTGACTAGACCATTTACAATACCGATTGAATATGTTATATATGAGAAACATTGCAACAATAAAGAAATTTAAAAAAAAAAAGACAGATGCAAGTCAAGAATCTGGTAGGTGACCCACTTATATAAGTTTTGATGCTGTAAATATGAACATTCCAATAACACTAACTGGATACATTAGGTGGCACAAATTTTATTATATGCTGGAGACAAGTTAAATGATTTTTAAGTATTAAAAGCAAAATAATACAGGTTTAAATAAGTTTATGGTAACCTTTGTATGCTACCTATAAATAATGGGCATTGCTGTATTACAATATATGTCGGAATACACCAAACTTGAACTGTCATAGTTGTAATGGTTACAGCATACTGTTAAACCACATTCCAAAAAACATGGTCCTTAGAACATACTCCCAGTGTAAACAATGAAACTGCTTAAAATATAAAAATAAAATAAAAAAGGAGAGGCCAAATGGTAACTGACAGTTCTCCATCGTATGCCATTTTCTAAACACATATTTAAAATCGTAAAAGTACCCTTAAAACAACAGCATATATATGAGCTTTATGTATCATCTTCACACAGTGGAGACACTTCAGAAGCTTCTCTTTGCACTGTGCATGTAGGACTGGTACATGTACATAAACAGCACATCTCACCTAGCTACTACTTGACCATCTTCTGAAAAGCCACAGACTGTTACACAAATCCAGCATTTTGCTGCCAACAGTTCATTTAAAAGCTCAGGCTGAATAGTGAATATGCTTATTACAGTCACTACAACTCTTACACTTACAAGGTATTCAATTCTCTAGCCTTAAAAAAGTCCCAGCAGCATATCACTGTTGATTGTTACTTTAAAAGGATCGCCAGTCATGGTGCCCACCAATTCGTACTTGCAGACTTCTTTCCTTTTCTTGCTGGCAGATTAGCGGACTCATTCTGTTGATTCCTTCTGCATGGAATGTAATGGAGCCAAAGCAGGACACTGAATCCTGACAGGTCCGGTCCGTCCAGTGGTAGGCACTGCATTACAACTCAGGATTTAGTGTCCAATATTCTTTTTTTTTGGGGGGATTTGGCAAGTGGAAAAATCCAGATTCCGCAAAAAATAAATAACCAGCAAAATTCAGTTTATTAACCACAAGGAAGCTTTCCCCTCCATTGTATTTAGAAACATTTAGCCTTTTTAACAACCTAAAGCTCTCCCACTGTCCATTGTCATTTGATTTTTTGCTTCAAAAAGATAAAATTTCAAATTCTTCATCTTCAGAATCAAAGAACCTGTCAAGGCGATCCGCATCTGAGGAATCTAATACCAAAATGATTATTTGCTACTATATACATAACATTACAAATGCAATAATTTTTTTTTTATATGCAAAAAAGTCACGATTAATTTTGTCAGAAATTTAATTTTTTACCAGTAGGAACAAGACATTGCCCCAAATGGGCCACTTGTTCCAAAACACAGCTTGTATAAATGTAAATACTGCAAGTCATTTTCCACATTAATATAAATTACCAGGGATATTAGAGGTGGCCACAGAAATCCTTTAGAACCCTGATGTTACATGGGTAATCCTGACGCTGGTGACAAATCGCTAAAAGACAGCTTACTCGTTTCTATGGATCTGCTACTTCGCCAGCCACCTCAGCGATGTGATGCTCCCTCACTACCAAGGGAGATTCTGGGCCAGTGAGGAAGCATTTCCACACAGGCAAGTGGAAGGCTCTCCAGTGTAACTCTGCAATTTGCAGCTGGTGACACATAGGCTGATGTCACAAAGGTGACTTTTGACAAACACTATGTGGCCTTCAACTTCTAAGATGCTTATAAAATTATGGTAACATTTATGTTTAAGCATGCTTTTCAAGTAAGTAAAGCCTTAAAGGTGTTCCTGAATATCTGAAACTGAACTATACCACGTGGATAATAAAATATTGCCATTTATAGAGACTATGTAGCTAATTAATAAAGATGTAAAGCCTGTTCACTTTGCAAATTGACTTTCCACTTGGCTTAGTGAACGTGATGAAAATTCACCGTCCAATGTGGACATGCTTCATTCATTTTGTAAATCAAAACAGACATTCTGTGTTTGAAAAAAAAACGCTGCGGGTATATAGTGCAGACACCTATGGGCTTAGCAGCGAGTTTTGACACTCTCCAGAAGTGTTGGATCTTTGCATGCCACAGCAAACCTGTAGTTAGACGAATCTGTACTTTAGACAAGTTGTAAACTAATGCATCTGCAGCAGGTTTTGTTCTAGAGTCATTTTAATCCAGTTATGTTTTCCTTAACTCATTTATTGTATTTTAAAAACATCTAGTTTAAGTACAGCATTTGTCTTTATTTCATATTACTGTAACCTTCTATTGAAGCCTATCTCATCCTTTTTAACACAGAGGAACCTTTGAAATAACTTTCCAGTCTCAGAGAATCCCTGCTAAAAAATACTATATCTACAGCTCATGATCTATTAGTGTGATGGTCACTGGGAAGAATGCTCCTTAAGCCTAGTACTATGGGCCGAATATCAGCCTGTGTGTGCGGCAGCCACTTCGGCTTCTGTCGAAGGGGCATGACCAAAAAAGGTCTGCAGTTCGGCACCTGCTGAGAGCACTGACAGGTGTCTTCTGCCAGGGGGCCGCCCCCTGTCAAAACACAATAGTTTACTGGGGAGATCGCTATACTAACATCAAATTGTTAGTACAGGATCTCCTCCCAAGCGCTTCAGGTTTTTTCGTTCAGCCCGCTGGGTTGAACGAAAAGAAACTGATCGTGTATACTAGGCATTACACTTGTGGTCATTGGAAAGAATTATTCCCTTACAGATAGCTAAACAGATCAATGATGTCAGTGGGAACTTATCTGAGAGGCAGAACTTGCTTATTGCTCAAGGAAACCCCAAGCGGCCTTTTCGTCAGCGGCCTTTTTACGGTGACGAAAATTAAATGAAAAAGTACACCATGTTTTCGTCCACTGACGAAAACTATGAGGAAAATCAATTAAGTTTTCATTAACAAATGAAAAACAAAATGAAATTGTGAGGCAGGGATATTTACCCTCATGAACTTTGGATGGGAGGGAAGCAGCACCAATCTAAGTGCAGTATGTGAAGCAAAAAGGAACATTTATTATTAGGTATTGCACTTACAGGATAAGACCAAGTATATGGCATGTAAAAGAGACCATCCAGAAAGGACTTTACTGCTTGGAGAGCTGGGTTCTGCGGCATCCCACATTGCCAGCTTCGCAGGTAGCTTCCAGTGCTTCGGGGCAGTGGGAAAGAGAACGAGCATCACAAGAGAGAGAGAAACACTGCGGTGGGCATGGTTGTGTCATGCGTTCGGAGCATGCCTGCTCCTTCCTCAGGCCTTCGGAGTAGACATCTCAGCTGAGGTTAAATAGGGGAAGCAGTGCCAGTGGACAGCAAGGCTCAGCGCACTGGCTCCAGCTATAACCCCACAGAAATAGCACAGTGAGTGGCGACCGCAGGAACATACCAGTGGTGTAATACAAATGGTGATTTATTCATGACAAACAGCAAGGAATTATAGTATAAAAACATAAGATCAAAAAGTGAAAAAAAAATATAGAAGTATTCAAGTAAAAGATAATGTCAAAAAAATGAATTGGTCCAAAAAAAAAAAAAAAGGGAGTAAAAAATAGGATAAAAAAAAAAAAAAAACACAATGGATGGGGGTCTAAAAGATCAGGTCTCCATCCAGAGGGACTTCGCTGCTTGGTCTTTTTTACATGCCATTTACTTGGTCTTATCCTGCAATACCCAATTAATTTTCCTTTTTGCTTCACATATGCACTTAGGATTGGTGCGGCTTCCCTCCCATTCTTTTTACCTACAGAGCCACTTCCTAATCTGATGGCTGGCTGCCTATTCACTAATAAATGCATTCGATTTTAGTTGGCTAAAAACTAGATTTTTGTAAGAACTTACCGTAAAATCTTTTTCTCTGAAGTCCATTGACAGACGCAGCTCTTATGCTTCTTATACCATTGGGTTATGCTGCCCCCTACAGGAGTAGTACTAGGCAGGAAAAAAAACAGTTTACTATGCCTACGGGGGCTGTCCCTATAGACATAACCCCACACACCCTGCTCCAGCATACCAGTTTCGTTGTAAGCAGTGAGAAGAAGACACAAACCATCCCCATATCAGAGGGGCGAGTGCAGCGTCTGTCAATGGACTTCAGAGAAAAGGATTTTACGGTAAGTTCTTACAAAAATCTGGTTTTTAGCCAATTAAAATCGAATGCGTTTAGTGAATAGGCAGCCAGTTTTCTCTATCGTTCATTGACAGACACAGCTCTTATGCTTCTTATACCATTGGGATGTCCCAAAGCAGTGTAGGCATGAGGGGTGGGAAGAACGCAAACCAAATAGTTAACGTAAACTTCAAAGGCTAAACTTAGCCAACTGGGTAACATGAAGCTCAACCAGGAACAACAGGGGCTCACCCATGAAAGAAAAAAAAAAACCCTAAAGAGAAACAAAAGGAGTCCCTTTTAAACAGCACCCTGCAAAACCTTAGCGGCCAAAGGATGCATCTGAAGATACCAACAAATCTACCTTGTAGAATTTTGTAAATGTGTGTACAGACGACCAAGTCGCCACCTTACAAACTTGCACTACGGAGACCTGTTGGCGAAAAGCCCAAGAGGCACTCAGCGCTCTAGTAGAATGCGCCTTCACAGGGAAAGGAGGAACCTGACCCTTCAGTGAACAAGCCTGAACCCCACCGTCTGCCTAATCCATCTGGATATAGTCGCAGCAGACGCAGCCAAACCTTTACAAGATCCCTCAGTAAGGACAAAAAGAGCATCTGATTTCCTAAAAGACTCAGTGACCTACAGGTAAACCCTGATCGCCCAAACCACATCCAGAGAGTGCAAAGTAATTTCCTTGGGATGCTTAGGCTTAGGACAGAGTCAAGGCAGCACAATGTCTTCATTTAGATGGAAATCCAACACCACCTCAGGGAGAAAAAGACAGATTAGTTCAGGAGTACCACGTAGTCTGTGTGGACCACCAAATAAGGCGAACAACAGGACAGCCCTGCCAATTCAGACACTCTGAGAGCAGATGTAATTGTCACCAGAAAAGCAACCTTCTGGGATAAAGTAAGCAGAGAAATCTCCCTAATGTTCTCAAAAGAAGGCTTTTGAAGAACAGGCAAAACCAGATTGAGATCCCACGGAGGCAACAGGGATCTCCTCTGGGGAGCCAGGTGATGCACCCCTTGAATGAAAGTGCGAATAAAGGCATTAGCAGCCAACGGACATTGGAAGTAAAAAGCCAAGGCCGACACCTGGCCCATAATAGTGCCCAAGGCCAACCGCTGCTTAACCCCTTTTTGTAAAGGCCAAAACCCTAGCTATAGAAAACAAGCGAGGGTGCAGCTTCAGCGATTCACACCATGAAACATACGTTTTCCATGTACGATGATAAATATTCCTAGAAGTCGCCTTCCTAGGCTTCAACAGGGTAGGAATCACAGATTCAGAGAGACCCCTATCTCAACATCTGCCCTTCAACAGCCATGCGGTTAAAGCCAGCGACCGTAAAGCAGGATGGAAGATCAGTACCTGGGACAGCAGATCCTTCCTCAGAGGAAGTCTCCACGGACCAATTTTACTAGGTCTGCGTACCAAGACCGACGAGGCCAGTCTGGGGCCACCAGAATGACCCCATACTGGCTCCAAGGAGCCACCAAGGCGTCTGTGGCGTCAGCCAGAGGATCGCGAGACCTGGCCACAAACCTCTGGACTGGTTTGTTGAGGCGAGCCGCAAACAGGTCTACCTCTGGAGTTCCCCACTGGACACACAGGAGATGAAACGCCTCCGGATGAAGAGACCATTCCCCTTGATCCAGTACCTGACAAATTTAGGTAATCCGCTTGCCAATTCTCCACACCCGGAATGTGGACTGCGGAAAGAGCCGTAACATTGTCTTCCGCCCATACCAGATTCTTGGCCACCTCCTTGGCCACCAGGACACTCTTGGTGCCCCTTGATGTAAGCCACAGCCGTAGCATTGTCTGATTGGATCCGAAACTGAGAACCGCAAAGCAGATTCCTCCAGTGGATCCGGCAAAGTGTGATTGCTCTGAGTTCCAGAATATTGATCGGTAAGGAAGACTCCTCTGTTGACCAGGTCCCCTGGGCACAGAGCTTCCCCAGCACTCCACCCCAGCCTGACAGGCTGTTGTCCGTGTCGACCACCGTCCAAAACAGTGGTAGGTAGGACTTTCCCTGGAGTGGCATGCTGTAAGTCGCAAGTGACCGGAGCTCCAATGGACCGTCATCCTAACCCCACGATCCTGCTTCCCCACGGGCATATAACTTACGACACTGACACCTTGCGATCCCCGGACACTGTAGCGCCATGTCTCTGCCTAAAAAAAGCCTCGGACCCGGCGGCTAAGCTGGAAAAATTCCGCCGGCAGGACAAGGAGGCCTCTTCTCAAGATGGCGCAGAGCAGAGCCTGGAGGCGGGGACGGCTGCGGGAACAGACACGGCCAGAGTACTCGAGGCCATATCAGCTTGTCAGGCAACCCTGACCACAAAAATAGAAGAAGTCAAGTTTGACATCTCCTTGATAAGACAAGATATGCAGAAACTGCGTGCAAGGGTCACTGAGACAGAGCAAAGGAATAGTGGAGTAGTCCACTGACTGACTGCAGCTCCAGGTAAATCAAATCCTCCAGAAGCAGGATGACATGGAGAACAGATTGCGCCGCTGTAATCTGCTCTTTATTGGTTTCTTATTCTTATAAATTCATTAGAGTAGGACTGCAGGTAATACAGGGAGCCGTGGAGTGGCCCTGCAGCTTTCACATGCGTTTGCAAATGTGTGTTAACTAAACCCCTGTTTTGACGCAAACTGTTAGACAGGTTAATTTGGTTGGTAAGCAAACTGGCTGGCAGATTGAACTGGGAATTTTACCTTTGTTTGTTTCATGCTCTTTATTGGTTTGCCTGAGGGAGTGGAGGGCGCTGACCCCTCTACCTATCTTGAACAATTGCTGATTTAAAAACATATGGGAGGGAGTCCTTTTCGCCCACCTTTGTGGTGGAGCGAGCGCATCCACTGCCGCAAGGTGCACCCCCATGCATCTTTATAGCCAAATTTTTTAATCTACAAGGATAGAGATGCGATCCTATGCCTGGCAAGAGAGAAGGGGGAATATCTCACTCGGCAATGGCAGAGTTGCAATCTTTCCGGACTTCTCACTGGAGGTCCAGAGGAGATGCAAGGGCTTCCTGGAGGAGAAGCGCAGACTACGTGTCAAGCACATTAAGTATGCCATGATGTTCCCGGCTCACCTTTGGGTGGAGGGTGAGGACCGGGTTCAAATTTTTGATGACCCAGAGTCGGCCATCTCCTGGCTAGAACACCTGGAGGCCAGTGGCTGAAGTGGATGATGGCCACTACACACCTTTAGTTGTCATTGCCTGCACTATTCCCACTCCCCGGCTGCTTATCCTGCTGGGACCCCCCTTTACTGTATTATGGGAGGATCTTCTTCCTTTTCACTGCCCACTGCCTGACTGAGGATTGTGTTTAGGTCTTTGGTGGTGCAGGGGGGCCCTGGCTCCTGGAAAAGCATCATCCTCGCTTTCACCTTCCCACCACCTATCATGAACCGTGGTGACGAGCTTTGAATTTCCTACCAACGGAGCACGTCGGGGTGAGGGCTGCATAGAAACCGAGTCCAACAATAGACTTTGCTGCCCAGCGATTTTTCCACTCCCGGCACCTGCTCCAGTCAGCTGCGCGAGCCCTGTTTTGTTTTTTCTCATGTTTTTTTCCCTGGCTTACCGTTACTACGCCTGTACTGCTCTGCCTTGATTTGAACGCACTTTGGTGGTATATCCAGGTATCCCTTTTTTTAGCTATGAACACCTCAGGGCATTTTTTGCGAGGGTGTTTTGGGATTTATGCCCGCACAAGTTGGGGTTGGTGCAGGGCAGGGTGGGGGGATAAAGTTTGTCGGACTGTGCAAGTTCTATTAATGTGCAAGGCTTGGAAAGCTATATCTGATTGTAGTAAGTGGTATCACAGTGTATTCTCCTACAATGTCTTCTTTACTATGATGGTCTTGCTCTTATATATTGCTGATTATTGCTGTGGGGGAAGAGATTGAGATCCTAGAGGCTCTAGCCCTTAAATGTCTACTAGCTCATCCATGGCCAAATTTGAAATTGCTGACATGGAATGTCAGGGGTATGCGGGATAAGATTAAGCGGACTGTTGTCTTCGCTCACCTTAAAAAATTACGGGTGGATATCTTGATTCTGGTTGAAACCCATTTGGAGGGCCGCATGCAGTTATCGCTTAAACGCCCCTGGATTGTCTGGATGTATCATTCTGCGCTTACCTCCCATTCTAGGGGCGTGGCAATTCTCATGGCTAAGTCGTCCACTTTCAGCTTCTGGGATCTCGCATCGACCCCCTGGGCAGGTTTTTTTTTTTTTTTACATGCCTCCATTTTTGGGAAACACATGCTACTTATGGCTTTCTATGTGCCCCCCCCCCCTTTTCGAATACCATTATTTTGGAGAGCTTTACCTATATGGCACGAAATCCGGCACTGCCGGTGGTTTGGATTGGGGATTTTATTAATGTTTTGAACCCTGCTTTACATAGGCTGCACGCTAACCCCCAATCCCAGGCCCCGGCATCAAGTACTAGATTTGCCCATATGATCGAGGGATTTGGGTTGGAGGACACCTGGCGGATTAAATTCCCCTTACAACAGAATTACTCATGCTTTTCGGCAGTGCATCATAACCATGTCCCGCATAGATCTTATTTTAATATCCAGGACCCTATTCCCTAGACTGGCGACTGCAGGATTCTCCCCTAGGACTCTCTCAGACCACTGCCCGTATTGGGTTATACTTACCTTACAACATAGCAGGCCGCCTGAGAGGCCGGATTAAGGCTTGGAGACTTAATCCGGCGTGGCTCTCCCTGTTGTCGGAGAACGCCTTGGATGATAGATGACGCCAATTTTACGCGGATAATGAGAACACGGCCTCCCCGGCAGCGGTGTGGGAGGCATTTAAACTATTTGCTAGAGCTACACTGATGTCCCAGGTTAAAGCACCACTCACTGTGGATGAAAATCGCGGAGGCCGTGGCCTAGTTCCCTAGATCCAAATCTCCTGGCTTAGATGGCCTTCTTGTTGAATTCTATGCTCACTATTCTAAATTTCTCCTCCCAAAGCTCCTCTCCTTATTCAATTATCTGTTTGAGGAATCCACCCTACCACCATCCATGCGAGAGGATTTAATAGTCTTGATTCCCAAGCCGGGCAAGGACCCTCACTTGCCAGAATCTTACCATCCCATCTCCCTGTTACAGGTGGAACGTGAAGATCTTGGCCAAGATACTGTCGCTCCGACTTAATCAAGTTATCCTATCACTAATACACACTGAGCAGTCCGGCTTTATGCCGAGCAGGAATACCTCCTTTAACCTCCGCAGATGGTTTATGAATTTACAAGCTGAGCATGAGAGTTCAGGTAGGAGAGTTGTGGCGACACTGGACATGGCCAAAGCCTTTGACTCGGTGGAGTGGTACTTTTTGTGGAAATGTCTGGAGAGTTATGGCTTTGGACCCAAATGTATAAAATGGGTACAATTACTTTATAGTGCACCAGTGGCGAAGGTTCTGGCCAATGTCTGGACCTCTGCGGAGTTCTCGCTCTCTAGGGGAACCCGACAGGGGTGCCCTTTATCCCCTTTGCTCTATGCCCTAGCGGTGGAGCAATTGGCCACTGCAATCAGGGCCCATCCTGACATACATGGACTGCGACAGGGGTCCCTCACGGAAAAGATCAGCATGTATGCTGACGATACACTGTTATATCTGGAGGACTCAGATACTTCCCTACTGACAGCCCTTTCTCTTCTAGAACGCCACGGTAGATTTTCCGGCCTCAAAATCAATGGGGACAAATCACAGATCCTTCCTCTTAGTGAAAACCCCAGACATGACCCCTGCAAACCGAACCCTTCAATGCGTTACACGTATTAAATACTTGGGGATCCACATTACTGTGCACCCATGTGTTGGATAATATTCAACCTCTCTTCCAACTCATTAAGGAAGGACTTGCCTTGACACAATGCTGGCAACTGGATCCACCAGGATAGAGCAGACCTCCTGAGTAGGTTCAGTGTATCATTTTGCCTAAAGGCTGTGGATCCCTGTTCCATTTGGCAAGAATCTCTTTTTGCAGAGGTCTCGAGTGGGACTGAGCAAATGGAACCACCTCGAAGGTTGATACCATCAGACCCAGGGCTCTCATGCAAGTCCGTAGTGAGGACAGATCGGTTTTCAACAGCAACTGGATCGCTCCCTGCAACTTCTGAAGTTTTTCCAGGGGAAGAAAGACCCTTGCCAAGGTGGAATCTAGAGTCAGCCCAGATAATCCAACCTCACTGAAGGAGTCAAAGCAGATTCTTTGAAATTGATAGTCCATCCGAATTCCTGAAGGGTCTGAACTGCAATTGACAGGTCGTCCAACAGAGCAGAGTGAGAGCCTGCTCCCAATAGAAGATTGTCCAGATATCCCAGGATCGCAATCCCCTTTTGGCACAACAAGGCCAAAATCGGGGCCAGTACCTTGGTAAAGACTCTGGGAGCGGAGGCGAGACCAAATTGTAAAAAGCTCCTCTGCCACCACAAAGCGGAGAAATCGCCCCCCTCCCCCCAAGACCACTAAGAGATGGGGGGTTGCATTTACTCACCATACCATGGACCGGGTGGGCTCCGCTCTGGACAGACCACCTCCCAACCGGAGTGGGGGTGCTGCCAGCCAAGAGGTACGCTGCGACTCAGGGCATTCCAGGTCGTCACGTCCCAGCGAGACATCCACTCACAGGCTCGTCCCCATCCAAAACCGGGGCTCTGTCGTGGCGAGGCCTAGCGTGGCACTATAACAAGCTCATGCTCGTAGGGCAGGCTGGGAGACCTTAAGGATTTAGATTATCCAGTGCGAAACCTATCGCTTGTAGTTCATCAGGGGGATCCCCCTAAACACTAACTAGCAGAAGTGTGTAAAGAAAATAAAACAAAATATTCTTTAAAAGAATAAAAAAAAAAAAAAAAAAAAAAAAAAAACAGACCGAAGTCCCAGCAGGAAACCTAGGTCCTACTCCTTCACTAAGCAGAAACAAACTGGTATGCTGGCCCAGGGTGTGTGGGGTTATGCCTATAGAGACAACCCCCGTAGGCGTGGTAAACAGTTTTTTTCCTGCCTAGTACTACTTCTGTAGGAGGCAGCATAACCCAATGGTATAAGAAACATAAGAGCTGCGTCAGTCAATGGACGATAGAGAAATGATTTTATTCAAACAAAATGTACTAGAGATTTTAGTCGACTATTGCTATTACAGATGACTAAAATGGGACTAAAAATTAAATTGACATTTTAAGTCAAAAGACTAACTAAAACTAAATAGAAATTCGATGCCACAACTAATATTGCTTCCAACGTTCCTTAAAGGACTAATGAATTAGCAGTAATACCTGGTGTAAGATTAAGTACATCCGGATTGGATAAATGAAGAGGCAACTGATCCACAACCTCAAACATAGGTAAGGCTCCACAAGTATGGTATAACTAGAAATAAAACAAATAGCACTGTCATTATGGTTTAGATCTCGTTATATATATATTATTTTGCATCTCCTATCGCTTTACAGCTCTTCTAGTACAAACCTTTCTGATACGTTGACACCAATCAACAAAATCCTCCTCAGAATTGCAGAAAAATCCCTAAAATGCAGAAAAAGGACTGTGGTCAGGGTTAATGCAGGAGTTCATATAGGGTTCTGTGCTAGAGTATCACTCACCACTGCAATAGAGGGGTCAATCTCAGACACATGCATTCGACATGGAGGATGCTGACAGTGGAAGCTATCATCTATTATATCCCCACTGTCACTGGGTTCCACAGAGAGCTGTGTAGTGTGAGGATCCAAGTAAATCAGCTCATCCCCTATAAAATTAAGAATTCTGATTTAATGGCATTGTGTGGTAATTTCATTTATATAACAAGGTAAAAATCATATTAAACATACACTCAGACAGGCTAATACTACTAAGCACTTTACAAGTTAAAGAAAAAAAATGTTCCTCCATTCCCAGCAGCCTTAGTTCAGCTCATAAAGGGTATAAGTGCACACAAAAAGATATTTTTCTTCAAATACAGAAAAATATCAGCTGGCATACTTCTGAAAATGCGACTTACCTGAATTTCTCTGGCCTCCCTATCTTTATACCCATTCTGGATTACTGAATCAAAAAGCATTCAAGCATGGATATTAAGCAAATGGCATTTTCAGGGTAGGTCAGAAATGCCAAACAACATGAATAGGTTACGACAGATGTATTCTAATATCATTCTGCAACAGGCTTTCTTAAAGTGATAATAAAGTCTCTTTTTTTTTTTAAACAATATACTTACCTGCTCTGTGTAGTGGTTTTGCACAGAGCAACTCAGATCCACCTCTTCTCAAGTCTCCCGCCGGCACTCCTGGCCCCTCCCTTGCTATGGGGGCACCTGAGCCCAGCCACTGCTCTGTGTGTCCATTCAAACATGGAGCCACGGCTTGCCCCTGCCCCCTCATTCCTCATTGACTTTGACAGCAGCGGGGAGCCAATGGAGCCTGCTGCCATCTCAGCCAATGAGGGAAAGTCCCGGGACAGCCGAGGCTCTCGTGCAACATCGCTGGATCGAGATGAGGCTCAGGTAAGTATTAGGGGCGCTGCTGCACAAAGAAGATTTTTTTTTTTTATCTTAATGTATAGATTGCATGAAGATAAAAAAAAAAACCTTCTGCCTTTAGAATCACTTTAGGCTGTAACAAAAAAAACCTTTGTTTTTAGGATATAGATATAGCTATTGTGTAACCACTTTTGCATATGACACTGCTTTCACTGAAGTAAATGTAAGTTTACCATAAAACTTAAAATGCTTCCCTAGGAGCTATTAGCGGCTTTCATAAATACTATGTACGCCTATTTACCATTCAGCAAGTGGCCTTTTACACTGCCCTGGCAAGGAAAGGCAGTCTGTCCGCCCGAAGTGCTCCATAAGGAAATTAGGGTCCCTGCATGTTGAATCCTGGAGTAAAAGGTAGATGAAGGGAGGGTGTGGGGGAGAAATGCAGGGTGGACTGGCGTTATTTTTATTATTACATTGCTGTCACATTTCTCATATATTGTAACAATTGCCTGTTTTCTATCCAAGTTTGGTCACTATTCTTTTTGTTGTCCATATATTCTGACAATTACTCATTTACAGGCCAAGTATTGTCAGTAATGACCCTTTTCTGCCTTGTCAAGTTTAGGTGGTTATAAAGGCTAAAAAGGTGTTTCACCTTAATGCATTTTCTGCATTAAGTTAAAAAAACCTTTCAAAAAGCAGCTCCCCCTAAAATCACTTACCCAGAACCATTCTCGACCAAGTGCTGTCCCATCTGCAGCAGCTCTTCCCTCCTCTCAGGCTTGGCTGAAAGCAGCAGGATTCTCTCCGTCAAATCCTGTGAGGAACGAAAGGGGGGGCTGAGCTATGCTCTTTGTGTGCGTCTACAAACGCACATAGCCCAGCTCGGGAGCGAGCCCACGTCACCTGCCCCATAGCAAGTGGCTTGCTATCAGGGCAGACACCGAAGAGGAGGAGCAGAGAGCGTCGGCCGTGGACCCCAGAAGGAGGGTTTGGGGCTGCTATGTGCAATACCATTGCATAGAGCAGGTAAGTAAAACAGGTTTATTATTTTGATTAAAAGAAAAAAAAGCTTTACAATCACTTTAATGCTGTTTATTACTCCCATTGTGTCCCCTACAGACCTGAGCCTATCAAACTACAGTACCGTCCCATATTTAGAGGTGGAGCACTATAGCACATTCAGCACATCAATTTTAGCCCGTTCCCTACCCATTCATTTCTGGCTCACCAAATTTGGAAAGATCCCAGTATTCTGCGGATAAGCTCATGAGACTTTTACATAACTATCCATAATATAAAAAAAAATATTGTGAAATAACTAGTATTTTCTTTCACTCCTCAAATTGTTATCACCAAGATCACTATATCTCTTACTGTTATCATTTGACTAAGTGAAGTTCATCAAATATTATACCTACCCACATATCCTATGAAGTAATAAGCACTATTGGGTCGACCACCAATAACACCTAATGACTGGGGTAGCATGAAGCAGTGCTGTGTCATGACAACAGAGATAGAAGAAATAAGATATTAATACACAGCTTTGCTAAACATAAAATTCACAGTAACAATAAGTTGTCTTAGAACAATGATAAAATAATTTAAAAAAACGAAACAAAAACAACATAAACGGAATTTTTGTAAAATCTTACCGTAAAATTAATTTCTCCGAGTCCTCCGACAGTCGCCGCCCCTCACATAGTCTTCACCAATGGGTATTGACTTCCGCTCCGCAGGAGTAGCTAGCTACTCCTGCGGAGTGGAAGTCAATACCCATTGGTGAAGACTATGTGAGGGGCGGCGACTGCCGGAGGACGCAAGAGAAATTTTAATTTTTTTCAAATTTAAAAAAAACTGAAAAGCGAAATACCTTCAGGGTCTCAATATAGGCTTCATTGATCTCACTTAGACCCAGTCTAAGAGGTATGAGTAAAACAAGAGGCTTCCATGGCATATCTGCTTCAGAGGCTCCAGTGTGACCATTGCAAAGCGATCCAGTATCACAGTTTCCTGTTCTGCACAACCTCCCTGCATATAACAAGGAAAGTATTACTGAAACACAGCACAAGCTTTACATACATACATACATACATACATACACACAGTGTTCAGCATAAATGAGTACACCCCTTTTGAATAGTAAGATTTTACCCAATAGCTCAATGAACACAAGAACAATTTCCACAATTTTGACAAAACTGAGTTTTACAGAACATTTGTTTAGCTCATGACACAAATGTAAAGTTAATAATATAACTTGGATTACAAAATCTTAAAATTACACTCAAATTAGTTGCAAAATGCAAATGCAAAAATTAATACTACACCCCACAACAAAAACTATTACATCTAGTATTTTGCATGACCTCCATGCTTTACAAGGACAGCACCAGGTCTCCCAGGCATGGAATGAAAAAGTTGGCGAAATGTTGCAACATCTATCCTTTTCTATTCTTAAAAAATAACCTCTTTTAGAGCCTGGATGCTGGATGGAGAGTGATGCTCAACTTGTCTCTTTAGAATTCCCCATAGGCGTTCGATTGGGTTCAGATCAGGAGACATACTTGGCCACTGAATTGCTTTCCCCCTGTTCTTCAGAAATGCAACAGTGGCTTTAGATGTGTGTTTTGGATCATTGTCATGTTGGAAAAAAAGCACACCGACCAAGGGCATGGAGTGATGATAGCATCTTCTCTTTCAATATACAGCATTACATCTGTGAATTCATGATACCATCAATAAAATGCAACTCCCTGACACCAGCAGCACTCATGCAGCCCCATAAAAGGACACTGCCACCACCATGTTTCACTGTAGGCACCATGCATTTTTCTTTGTACCCCTCACCTTTGCAACACTATACAGTTTTGAAGCCATCAGTTACAAAAACATTTGTCTTGGAATGGGAAAGGGGGTTTTCCTTTGTTAAGTAACGCCCTTTTATAATCAACTGTCTGCTGGACACCTATTTAATGAATTATTTGACTCATCTGTCTGTAGTTGATTTCTTGTTAATTAGGATTTTGTGGTCTAAAATTTAGCTTTGCTCCTAAGACTTTCATTGGGGTGTAATGTATTCATTTTTGCATCATGGTCTTGAAGGAATGGGTTAGGAAAATGTTTTTTCTGTGTGCAAATTAACAAATCTTGGTTGCAATCAATGACCCCCATTTGTGGGAGTAGTTTGAAGTATAGTGTCCCATAGAAAATGTTGATTGTGAAAGGAAAGTAAAGGTTTTCTGACAAATCTGTTGGGGTGTACTCATTTATGTGCAGCACTGTAAAATATATATATTATATTATACACATATTATATATATATATATATATATATATATATATATATATATATATATATATATATATATATATATATATATATATATACACACACACACACACACACACACACAATTATTAGGCAAATATTTTGACCAAATCATTTTTATGCATATTGTCCAACTCCAAGCTGTATAAACTTGAATACTTCTTGGATTTAGGCATATCAGGTGATGTGTATTTGTGTAATGAGGGAGGGTGTGGTCTAAGGAAATCAACACTCTATATCAAGGTGTGCATAATTAGACAGCTTCTCTTCCTCAGGCAAAATGGGCCTAAAAAAATATGTTTCTGACTTGGCTCTGAAAAGTCAAAAATTTAAAAAAATAGTCATCAGGATCGCATGAAACGTGTTATGGAAAAAAAAAAAAAAAAAAAAGGAAAATTAACTGGCAAAGATTTGAGAATAATCAAATGTGAAGCTATGAGGAAGCCATTATTCTCCAGTTCTGTCATATTCCAGAACTGCAACCTACCAGGTGTGCCCAGAAGTACAAGGTGATCACTGATCAGATACATTGCCAAGGTGAGGAAGGCTGAAACCCGACCACCACTGAACTTGACACATGAGTTAAAATGTCAAGACTGGGCTAAAATATCTGAAGGCAGATTTTTCAAAGGTTTTATGGACTGATGAGTTGAGAGTAACTCTTGACCGACCAGATGGTTGGGCCTCTGACTGGATCAGTAACAGGCACAGAGCTCCACTTCCACTCAGACGCCAGCAAGGTGGAGGTGCGGTACTGGTATGGGCTGGTATTATTAAAGATGAGCTAGCTAGTTGGACCTTTGCGGGATGAATATGAACACAAAATCAACTCCCAAATCTACTGCCAGTTTTTAGAAGACACTTGTTTCAAGCAGTGGTACAGGAAAAAGTCTGCATCTTTGAAGACAACCACGATCTTTATGCAGGACAATGCTCCATTGCATGCATCGAAGTACTCCCCTGCGTGGTTGGCCAGTAAAGGCCTTAAAGATGAATGAATAAGGATTTGGCCCCCTTCCTTACCTGACCTAAACCCTATTGAGAATTTGCAGGCGGTTCTTAAATTGGAAATTTACGGTGAAGGAAAACAGTACACCTCTCTGAACAGTGTCTGTGTGGCTGCTGCTGCACAAAAAGTTGATTGTCAACAGATCAAGAAACTGACAGATTACATGAATGAAAGGCTTATGACTGTTATTAAAAATAAGGGTGGCTTTATTGGTCACTGATTTTTTTTTATTTTTTTTAAAGCCAGAAAGGTTTATTTATAAATTTTAATATGAAAATAAATAAGTGAGATGGGAAAATTTTAGTTTTTCATTTAGTTGCATAATAATTCTGCACACTAATAGCTGCCCAATAATTCTGCACACAGATATTCTCCTAAGAAAGCCAAAACCTCACTTTTACTTTCTTAAATATTCAGGTTTGAGTTTTATTAAAATTTGGATTGACCAAGCGTAATGTAATTGTTCAATAATAAATTAATCCTCAAAAATACAACTTGCCTAATAATTGTGGACACAGTGTTTATACACACACAGCCCAATAAGACATTAGGAAAGCAGGAATAGTAATGAAGAGCAGCATCTATGCCTGAATGTCCGATTACTGGTCCTCAAAAGGGAAGTGGTGCTTTGCCCACGCAAGGCAAAGCAAAAAAGTTCACTTAAATAACAAACATATTATACTTACCACCTCTGTGCAGTTGGTTTTGCACAGAGCAGCCCAGATCCTCCTCTTCTCGGGTCCATCTTCGGCTCTCCTGGCCCCTCCCTCCTGTTGAGTGCCCCCGCAACAAGCAGCTTGCTACGGGAGCACCCAAGCCGAGTCACAGCTCCCTTTGTCCATTCAGACACAGAGCCACACTCTGGCCGGCTCCCTCTCTCCTGATTGGCTGAATGATTTTGACTAACCGCAGTGGGAGCCAATCGCACTGCTGTCTCAACCAATGAGGGGAGTCCCGGGCAGCTTAGACACTCCTGCAACATCACCATCTCTGGATAAAGACGGGCTCAGGTAAGTTTTAGCGTGGCTGAGGGGGCTGATGCACACAAAAGTTTTTTTTTTATCTTAATGCATAAAGATAAAAAAAAAAAACACACCTTCTGCCTTTACAATCTCTTTAAGCTACGAGTCACCGGAGTCATAGCTTACACAGAGCTATAGACTCCCCATGTGACACCGCTGACAGGAAGTCAAGAAAAATCTCCCCAACATGGTCAATACAAATCTATCCTTCATTGCTTAATCGAAAACTAAAAAAAATATTTTCCTCGAGTTGGGCTTTAATGTTTTTTTTCATACTCACTTATTTCCTCAGTGACAACTGTGTTATCCATGGCGATGTGAACAGCTATTGAACTCCACTGGTCAAAGGCAGTGAGCTTTCTGCAGTAAAAAAGTAAGCAAGCATAACTACAAAAACTAGAAACGAAGAAGAATAATTTAGATAAATGGTATGAAAAATGGCTCAAACAAACCTTAACACTTGTGCCACTGTGTTTGGGCCATACCACTGTCCGATGTACTTCCCTTCGCCCACTCCCATTTGAGCTGTAACACCAAGCACACATTTACTGGCATGAAGAGCCATAATCCAATATTCAGACTCAAGGTCACCTGTTTCACAACAGTTAAGAATATGTATGCAAACACAAAAAATTAACTCTTACTTGCTCCCTTTTGAATATGTTTAATTATATCTGTTCAATAACTGTAAAGAATACCTGTTGATCCTGTTCTAACTCCAATGTTGTCTTGTGTTCTATTGAGTTTCATCTCAAGGACTGTTATAAGCGCAGACTAGTACAGCTCTGTGGACTGCAGAGAACCTCCCACTATGTTATGGAGGAAAGGGGAAGGTGTTCTGCAGTCCTGTCCTGAGGTAAAAATGCTGCTCAAACCTAAATATAGTACACCAAGTGACTGTTGTCACCCTAGGACAGGTATAATGTTACTGGCAGTATCACAATGTGAAAATAAAGAAAGGTATTACAGCTGCCACATCTAATGACTGGTAATCTGCAATATGTACCATTTTTCATTGTCAAATTTGGATATGCTTTAACAATTGTGCCAATATTCTATTCTACATTACTCCTACCATTTACGTTATAGCGAAGAGGAGAGCAGGAGGTGTTAAAGTAGTTCCAAAGTATTCTCTCCAGTTACATAATAACATCCAGCGGTTTCCGTAAATTGACAGCATGTTTAAACTATTTAATAAGTACTATGCAGTTACACCAAAGGCCATTTGAATCTCACACTTTCATAGAATTCAAAACAGCCTGTGCATGGATCGGTATTTTCATGTAAATATATGGAAAAAAAAAAAAAAAATACAAAAAAAAGGAAACAATAGTTTTTCTGAGACATACATGTAAGCATGACATGCTTAGTATAAAATAAAAAAAATTGAGTTATTGTAAGTTAAAAAAATGAAGACTTTTCTGTGTATAGTTTGTAATGACATATGGACAGGAGGCAGCTATATACTCATTACTTTTACAGGTCTTCTTCCTCACATATAAAATTATTTTTAGCTGTGGGATTCTTACTGATCTCTCTCTACGGTGCAAGTCTACCACTCAAGGATCAGATTCAGGGCTACAGCAGGCAAACAGAGTGGTAGAGGAGTGTGGGGGGGGGAAGGCAAATATCAGTGGATGGTGGCCTATCAAGAGACCCAGTTACTGCCCATTCAAGGAAACATTTGAGATTCTCTAACTCCCTTAAAGTAAGGGGATATACAGAGAAATAACTGGTTTGTGCATCCATAACAATAAAAGGCATACCTGAGTTTTAACCCTCCTCTTATGTTAGAATTCCGTTACTATCCATGATGTTAGGGTCAGTTTTGACCTGTGTTTTAAATCAGCCATAAAATACCCTCTGAATAATTATTTATCATCAAATTTGTTTCTTACCTCTTGGTTACCTTGTTAGGCTTCTTTATCCTTGAAAAGATTGGTTTTAATATTTTTGGTGTGACCCCTAGACCTTTCTTTTGATAGCATACCTCTCATTGTCAAATTGAAAAAAATGGTAAAATAAAGTCAGCAACTCTGAAATTTATTGGTCCTATGTTTCTTCACTTTATTTAGAGAAGCAGACAAGCAGGAAAAGAGATAGGCCCCTCCCTAACTACAGCTCACAGGGTTGAGAGGGGATTGGCTGTCAGTGTTACTAAGCAGAGAGAGTGTTTATGATTTCAGTTTTGGAACTTATTAGTGTCCTAAAATTCTATATTATAACTGGGTCAGAATTGACCCTAACACCATGAACGTCTTAATTTTCACCACAGTATTTTATAATTTAGTGAAAAGGATTATTTTTCTATTACCGTATATACTCGAGTATAAGCCGAGTTTTTCAGCACATTTTTTTGTGCTGAAAACGTCCCCCTCGGCTTATACTCGAGTCAAGGAAAAAAAAAAAAATAAATTTCCTGTCCGCTCCGACGGGTTTAAGGTTTAAAAATGGCGCCGCCCGTCGCATACATGTCACCGCGCACGCGCCGCCACCGCTCGTGTAATTTCTGCTATTCCCGGCGCCGCTCGGGAGAGGCCGGGAATAGCCGAAAGTATACGAGCGGCGGCGGCGCGCGCGCAATGACGTGTCGGCGCCGGGCGGCGCCATTTTTAAAATGAAGGCGCCTCTGGAACAGGTAAGTGAAACAGCTTCACTACCTGCCATGGGCTGCGGGCACACTACGAGGGATGCAGTGCTGCGGGCATGGTCCACATGTACCATGCCCACAGCACTGCATCTCCTGTAGTATGCCCACAACCCCGGACCCTCTTGTACCATGCCAGTGCCCTGCATTCTCCTGCACCATGCCAGTGCCCTGCATTCTCCTGCACCATGCCAGTGCCCTGCATTCTCCTGCACCATGCCAGTACCCTGCATTCTCCTGCACCATGCCAGTACCCTGCATTCTCCTGCACCATGCCAGTACCCTGCATTCTCCTGCACCATGCCAGTACCCTGCATTCTCCTGCACCATGCCAGTCACCCTGCATTCTCCTGTACCATGCCCGCCGCCCTGCATTCTCACCCTAGGCTTATACTCGAGTCAATGATTTTTCCCATCTTTTTGTGGTAAAAGTAGGGGTCTCGGCTTATACTCGGGTCAGCTTATACTCGAGTATATACGGTACATTGTTTAAATAGAGGTTCCTGACAAAGTAAAAAAATCTTGATGCAATAAACAAATTTATGTGATACTTCTAGACATTCAAAACCTGAAAACGGGTCCGTTTTGACCCTAACACAAGAGGAGGGTTAAAGGGTGCCTGCCAGATCACTAACATGATGGTCGTTATAGCTAGCCTGTTTTTGAAGGTGCTCAATGTAGGGCTCTCATCCTGCATTTCCTTCTTGGTGATTAACTAACTTTAAACAAACACATGTATATTACATGTCTCCTGCCTGATATGCACATACTTTATCTGGGCAAATGACACACCATTTGATGAATTGAGGATAAGGATGACAACTCTGAAACCTGCACCTTGGAAAGATAACAAATATTCTATACAGAAACACGTAAACATCTATAGGCCAAGTGTGAATCCTTATGAGCTTTGCAGAAAACACTGGTGTCAACCTGATTTTATGGGAACAAAAAGGATTTGCTGTAAAACCCCAGCTGTTTCTTACCCCAGGAATAGTTGGCCAGGGTTGGGTATATAAACAAACTTACTATGCTAATTAAAGATGAAAATGTCTGAAATGAGCACAGTTTTCTCAAAGCAACCAAAATTTGATTATTGTAGCCAGGATGAAAAAAAAAAAAAAAAAAAAAAAAAAAAAAAAAGTAAAACAAAAAAACAATGTCTCCCCAACAGTTTTCTCACCAATCTGATGTATAGAATAGTAACTATCTTTCTTGTCTAGAAAAGCAGTCAGGATACTGAGGTATTCCCCCTGTGGTTTCTGTTTGTTCCATCTCCAATCTGAGAAACAAGAAATGCAAATGAAGTCTGTATTAAATATGTGATTTACAAATTCATAATAATAATAATAATAAAAATATCAATAGAAAATAAATTTGTTAACCTTCCTACATATTAGAACTGATAATCTGAGGTAAAATTCCAGGCTATCACCGAACTACTGTAGTCCTAAAAATGTCTAAGAAAGAATAAACTTACCTATTTTGATGTCACTCATAGGCTTCTTTTGGCTCATCTGTTGTTGGCATTTCCTCCACTCCCCTGCAGCTGTCTCTAGTCTGCTAAAACATTTTCCCAAGCTCATGAACACTGCATTGCTGGAGGAGAAGTGGGTTTCCCTGCATGCAATTCGAATGACAGGCGAGTGTGACCGGCTCTCAATAGAGCTGGTTCACACAGGCCCCGGGGGGGCCGCGGTCCAGGTTGCAGAAGGGTCCTGTGCGTCTTTGGGTCCAGTTCATGTGCGAATTCAGGCAAAAATTCAAACCTTAATTGAACCTAAACTGGTGAACAGACAGGCACCGGACCCCAGGCACGAACCCACGGATGCACTTATGTGAACCCAGCCTTAAAGTGGAGTAAAACTCCACATGTATGCATAGCATATTAACACATTATGGCAGACTTATTAGACAAGTGGTCCTCTCCAGTACTGCGGTGTCAGCGCTCCTAACGGTTAAGGGCACTGCCCTCTTCTGCTGGTCTTTCTTCCAGGTTCTAACTTTTTGCCACTTGATTGGCCATAACATGATGACATCACTCCTGTACGTGTGCATAGGAGTCACATCATCATGGCACAGAGCACAAAACGCTAACAGGCAGGAAAAAGCATATATATATATATATATATATATGTTAGAAGAGACCAATAGGGTCTCTGTCAGAAGTTTTTCATTTTTTCAGTAAATTCCACTTGAAGTATTATTTCCTGAGAGTGTTCTGATAAAAATAAAATATTTTATCTTTTGAGTATGGTCTATGTTTCCATGAGGTTGCAGAGTAGATCTATTGTAATACTAGAAAAGTCTAGTTAAACCAGATGTTAATTTCTATCTAGAATCAAAAGGAAAGTACCCATGTTTCCCTATAAACACTGTTCAGAAAATAAACAGGCTTAATTCACTAAGCTATGATGATTGTTAGTTACCATATCCATAAGATTGTTAGGAATTACAGCAGAAAATAACTTACTGTTATATTAATTATCATGTGTTATAAAACAGTAAGGCTTGGTTCCCACAACTGCGATGCAACTTTAGTGCGATTATGTGATGTGACTTTGCATATTATAAGGGGCCAAGTCGCACTGTAAATCGCAATAAAGTAGTGCAGAAACCTTTTCCTAAATTGCACCATTCTGGGTGGCATAGATTGGAACGAGGGCTTTTGCACTTGTGTGGACAAGGCCTAAATAAAGCTTACTGACATAAGACACAGGACACCTGTTCTGAGATAAATACGGGGGAAGGCCAACCATTTCTTACTTAATTTTAAACTTGATAGTTTTCTGGTGGCCTCTGGTTTTCAGTACTGTCAGTGACCTTGAACAAACGTGCCATAAATGATGTCATCCTGATCTGGTCAGTTGCCCAAAAAAAAATGCATATATAAATCCCAACATTGACTCTCTTTTTTGCTCCCTTTGGTCTGTAAAATATACCATGGAAAGCATTTTGTTTTATCTGTTTGTGAAGTGCAAAAAAAAGAATCTTGCCAGAAATCTTGTCAGCTGCATTGTTGTGTTTGGATGCACAGTTATCAGTCAGTGTGGTTCACAGCCCTCTGCAAACTACAGAACCCCTCTTCTTTGTGTTTTAGAGAAGAGTAGGTGTCCAGTAGTGCAGTCCTAAACACTGACCATACACAGATAACATACAGCGAGTGGGCATTGTCATCATATGACAAAAGGTGAGTTACTCGGTTAAAAGAATAGGCACTCTGAAAATGTTAAAACTAATGCAGCCACCACATCTAAGGACTGGTAAGTGCCAATGTATTACAATTTTGTTTCTGGGTGCCTTTTTAAAGAAGCAAAAACACAAAATATGTTACCTCTTCCTACATGCCTACACATCACAGCATGCGCAAATATCATCTGTCCACAGCGTAACATACAGCCCCAGCCGGTGTCAGAGGTTGGTCCAGTTCCTCCTAAAAAAAAAAATAATAATAATATATAGAAAAAAAAATTGACAGTTTAGATGAAAAGTTCCAGTATAATCCTGAAATCCTCCAAGACAAACATCATGTTTGCAAAAAAACAGATCCCACCAGGATGCAGAGTGGAAACTGGTCCTAGGAACAATT
Source organism: Pelophylax lessonae (assembly GCF_965119305.1). Classification (NCBI taxonomy): domain Eukaryota; kingdom Metazoa; phylum Chordata; class Amphibia; order Anura; family Ranidae; genus Pelophylax; species Pelophylax lessonae. The sequence continues at coordinate 200,164,039 of NC_138770.1, forward strand.
TCAGTAAAACATAGCTGTGCATTACTAAGACTGGCCATACATCATACAATTTTCCTTTAGATTTACCAAAACCATATAATATGAGGTAAAACCTAAACATTTTCACATTTGTATGCAATTAGGTAGGCCCTTGCACTACATATTTGAAGGAAAATCTAAAATAAGAATAAGAAAGTTGTAGAATGTATGGCCAGTTTTAGAAAATACTATTCCCCCAACTTTCTAAACATTTGTACAGCGAAATCCTAAAATTATAAGTTGCCATTGCTGACTTATGTCTGAAAATGATGCTTATCTGACTGTCTCTGGCTTACACAGCCAGTGACCCAGGACAAGCATTTAGCAAGGCCATCCAATTGATTTGTATACTTGTCCCAAGTCATTAGTTAACTGAGAAAGCACTAAAGCTTTTGGATGAGCACATAAGTATACAGTATTTTTATAAGCGGAGGACACCACTGGCAGCCTAAATCCTGTATTTCTCACAATACAGCTTTCCCTAACCCTTTCACATCTTTATGTTTTTTGCACACGTTTCAAAAAATCATTTTAGGTCTGAAGATTAGTTAAATCCAACAAGTGTATATTTTCTGAAAGCAGACCCATTGTAGAAGAAAATGTGTTTTTATGTCACACGTTATTGCTGCAACAATTTTATCAAGCACAAACTTTCTGTACAAAATATATGAAGATTCATTTTAGGACACATAAATGCAATACATTAACCAATTTTTGGTAATATATAAAAGTGGACTTTGCTCAAAAGGAGATGTCCAATATGTCACGCTTTAAACCTGCAGGCGTCTGCAAAATGCAGATGAATTTTGGCATCATATATTTTTTACAGGCGATGCTATAAAATCCCCTGCAGGTCATCAGAGTTAAAGTGGTTCTAAAGGCTGGGGGTTTTTACCTTCATACATTCTATGCATGAAGGTAAAAAACCTGTGTGCAGCTCCTGCCCCCAATACTCACCTGTGCCCAAACCAGCGATGTGCACATGAGCAGAAGCTTTCCTGGGTCTCCCCCTCCTCATTGGCTGAGAGACATTGGCTGAGAGACATTGGCTGAGAGACATTGGCTGAGAGACATTGGCTCTCGCTGCTGTCAACCAGAGCCAGTGAGGGAGCGGGGGTGGGGCTGAGACGCGCTCTGTGTGGGTCATTGACACACAGAGGCGGCTCAGAAGTGAGCATGCACGAGTGCACCAAGAGCAAGCAGTATGACACGTTTGCGATTTAAAAAAAAATAAATAAATAAATCTGACCCTTTAGGCCCCTTTCACACAGGCGGACCGATCAGATCCGCCTGTCAGTTTTTTGGCGGATCTGAACGGACACCCCATGCATCTCTATGGGGCATCGGATGTCAGCGGAGACATGTCCGCTGACATTTGATCCGTCAAATCTAGACGTCAGTTTCCATCAGATTCCCCCATAGAGAACAGCGGGACCTGACAGCTGTGTCTCTGCACACAGCGCGGAGACACAGCTGCCATCCGCCTGCTCAGCGGGGGATCGGCGGACTCCCTGTGTGAAAGGGGCCTTACAAACATATGCAGTACATGCACATTTCCACACGCTCTATCCCCTTAAAGATACAGCAAGAACAGAAAATACCTGCTGATCTGTAAGAATGCATTTAGCTCCTAAATCTTGTTATGGGTGAATAACACACAGCTTTTTTTGGACCGAGTGGGGTCAGTCCTGCCCAGTTGTCTTTTGCTTAATGTAGAACTATAGGCAAAATTCCCCCCCCCATTTTTGATAGAATAAGGGAGAGTTTTAACCCGCCAGATTTTTTACACTTGTTACACATAAAGTTGTGTAACATTTGAATTTTCAGAACATTTTGAATCACAGACCTAGAACAAGCAATGCAAAATGAGTGTCAAAATTCAATAGCTCTATACTCGTTAAAGGCAGAAATTCAGATAGTCCTAAAGCTATAACATTAGCCTGACAGTCAGGGAACTAGCGTTCTTAAATAAAAAATGAACAAAGTATATCCCTCTATAGTGTGTACTTGCCTAGATCCAAAGCAACTAATACATTTCCTCTGTTTACTCATCTCAATTTGCTATCTGTAGGAGTCACTTCTGACAGCCTAACTGGACATCAAGCAATCTAAAGAAAACAGCTCAACCCCCTCTCCCCCAAGCACACTAAAGGTGACTGACAGCCTTGGCTTTACATTTTTCCCTATTAGTGTGTGTGTGGTTGTCGGTTACCTCCATTCAGGTCTCAGGTTACAAAGAGCTCTTTTACCTATGCTGTGAAGTATGTGGCATCAGATCTAAAAAGCTGAGAAAAGGCTTTTAATACATGTGTTTTATGAGGCTGTAGATAAAAAGGTACATCTTATATAGGAGGATTGGTTTCATCTCTGCATCACCTGAGGCTTGTCACTTCACTAGGTATATGTAAGGGTTTACAACCACTTTAAAAGGAAAGTCACCATTGGAAGCATCCATGATTGTTTCATGACAGATTATTCATACAAAGAAAAACAATGTTACTTTGAAGACTGAGATGATGTTTCAAACGCTGGCAGGGTGAAAAATAACATACTTGTGCATAATTCTTTACCAAATTCTAAGCTTCCCAACTTAACTTTTTGACATCTAATTCTAAAGCTCTTGTTACCTATTGGTTGAAAGTTCCTCCGGTATGTAAACCACAGTCTCGATGTAACATCATTCAGAATCTCCTCCTTTTCTGAAAGTTACAAATTTAAAAATACAAATTACTGTATGAAAACTGTAATACTAAAAAGTGCCTGAGCAGCATATAGCAAACAATAAGATTGGATTAAAAACACAATATTGCTGTGCTAAAAAATATATAAATAAATTATACTCGATAATATCATAAAAAGGAAGCAGCCACACTAATCTGGAAAATTACAGATTAAAACAGGAATAAAACAATAACTGTGGCGCTAAACCCTAAAAAAAAGCCCCAAGTGAATGAGCAAAAAGCAGTCCTTAAGGTATAACTCCACACTGAAGAAAGATGAAATAGCCTCAGAGCCGGAGAACCGCCACCAAAAGCACTCCAATCTCACCACTGCTTACCAAATGATGATGATCCCCATGACAGAGATCACATGAGCCCAAAAAACATGTGTTGGAACAGGAACTCCCACTTACTGGTCCCGGACTGGCAAGCTCAACAAATGGTGTGATATGGAATGAAAAGAGCAGGGACACTGACATAGCGCAGACTGCTAAAAATGTATTCCCACATGTATTAAAATTACACTTACAGTGTTAAATAGATGATCTCGCATCTCAAATCGGTGCAAATGGACCTCCTCTCGGTGTTCCTCGGCGTTCCTCGTTAGACAACCAAAAAGATGGCCGCCACATCTCCTCCACGCGTCACCAAGAGCGCCACCCGACGCGTTTCATCATCAAGAGACATCGTTGACCCCTTGACGACGTCTTTTGATGACGAAACGCGTCGGGTGGCGCTCTTGGTGACGTGTGCTGTGGCGTGGAGGAGACGTGGCGGCCAACTTTTTGGTTGTCTAACGAGGAACGCCGAGGAACACAGAGAGGAGGTCCATTTGCACCAATTTGAGATGCGAGATCATCTTTTTAACACTGTAAGTGTAATTTTAATACACGTGGGAATACATTTTTAGCAGTCTGCGCTATGTCAGTGTCCCTGCTCTTTTCATTCCATGTCACACCATTTGTTGAGCTTGCCAGTCCGGGACCAGTGAGTGGGAGTTCCTGTTCCAACACATGTTTTTTGGGCTCATGTGATCTCTGTCATGGAGATCATCATCATTTGGTAAGCAGTGGTGAGATTGGAGTGCTTTTGGTGGCGGTTCTCCGGCTCTGAGGCTATTTCATCTTTCTTCAGTGTGGAGTTATACCTTAAGGACTGCTTTTTGCTCATTCACTTGGGACATTTTATTAGGGTTTAGCGCCACAGTTATTGTTTTAATAAGATTGGATCATTAGATAAGATGCTGGTTAGAGTCGTCGAGAAAAAATGTAATATGTTTATTATGAAATACTTTCATTTTCCTCTAATTTTTTTTTAGAATAGTGCAATACTGCTATTGGTTACTATGATCCCCTTACAGCATATGGGACATGAGACCTGTATCACTAGGCTCAATCATTAAAATACATGCTTCTTGTATATGTCACTGACAAGTATACTTACAGGTTAAGTTCACCTTTTCCAGAAAATAGCCTATGCAGTCAAGAGGCCACAGTAGATACTAAAAGAAAAAAAAAAAAAATGTGCAGCTTTGTAAAATGTTCATTAAGTTTATTGTCATACCTGTAGGCCATTTGGGTCCCACCAGAAGTCTGGCTGAAAACTGCCAGTTAGCAACCCACACCATTGATTTTCACTCTTGTAATGCTGGGAGCAAACATCCAACAGTTTTCACATCCAAGCAACATGGCAGAATGTGGGCTTTGCTTAGTGGAAGTTTTTTGGCCAGGCTGTTAGGAGGACCTAAATGGCCCTAAGATATGACAATAAAATAATAAACATTTTACAAAGCTGCACAGTGTTTTTTATATGTACCTGGGTCCCTTGATTGCATAGGCTATCTTCTTGAAAAGACTAACTCAGCCTTTAAGTGTGAAACAGCTATTCTACCCTTTCTGTGAACTGGATGGTAATTGTGGGATTATGGTGGAAAACATGGACTGTGGCAGATGATTCAGCAATGTCATGTTAGTGCAGATCCATAAACCGATTACTGGACTGCTTAGATCATTTCATTTTTATCATCCTCAACTGCACGGAAGACTGCTATCTCCTCAGACATAAGATATTGCTTAGATAAAAGATGTGCTGAATTACTATGTACACAAGTTTCACATGACTTCCGCTATTGTCTCTTGTGTAATGCAGTTGTTTTAAGTGGATACCAGATTTACCCATCACTATGTATGAGATCAGCACGTACAGCCTGATAATAAAAATCAAAACATTGCATTTTTGTTCTCTGCAGGCCTTTTCCAACCAGAGGGCCAGATTTAGTAAAGTCAGCATGTGTTGGTTAACATAAAATAGAACTCCATCTTTTCTTTTTTTTTTTTTTACTCCCCCCCCCCCCCCACCCCATTTTCCTCTGGGATAAGAAAGCACACGCCGTTCTCTTCAGAGAAGAACAGCAATATGTTATTCTGCCCATTTCCTGCGAGCCCAGCCTATCGGTTGCACACCCGAGAGTGCACCTCATCGTGCCGCCTTATGGAGTTTCCCCTTGAAAATTAACTCTATTGGCTCCATTTATAAATATTGATACACAAGATTCACAGAACGTTCACTCAATATTCTAATAAAAATACCCCCCCATGACTAAGCTGCACAACTGAATCATTTTATACATATTTTTAAAGGACATGAAAGATTTTTAGTACATTGTTTTGTTAAAAATAAAAACACTGTTTTAATATACTGTAAGTGGATGTGCAAAAACATAATTTAATTTATTCTGACAGTTGAACTATTATATACAGAGTACTGCAGATAAGTGAAGATGACAATGTTCATTTGCAGGCTTTCCTTTTTTTTTTTTTAATTAAAATAAAATATTATATTTACCGGCTCTGTGCAGAGCTTTGGCACGGAGCAACCCCAATCCTCCTCTACTCGGTCCCTTGCTGGCACTCCTGGCTCTTTTCCCTCCACCAAGTGCCATCATAGCAAGCCACTTGCCATGGGGGAACTCATGCATGCTTGCTGCAGAGCCCCACTCTGTGTATATATAAGACTCGCAGAGCGGGACTCAACCCCTCCCCTGCTCCCTCCTCACTGGTTGTGATTGACAACAGCAGGAACCAATGGCTCCCGCTGCTGTGCATGCACCAATGAGGAGGGAGAGAGCCTCGGCTCTGGAGGACATCGCCGGATCGAGATCGGGCTCAGAGAAGTATTTAGGGGGGCTGCATGCAGATGTTTTTGTTATCTTACTGCAAGTAGATAGCATGCATAGAATGCAGTAAGATAAAAAGCTTTTTGCCTTTACAAACACTTTCAGTCTGCATGTGATCTCTACGTCAGAGCTGACCATCACAAGATCAGGAAACACTCTGAATGGTTCCTAATCATTAGTGGTTTTCCCAGAGGTCACTGCAACCGTAATTGAGAATTAGCCGCCACAAGAAGTGTCGGCTGCTAGTTTTCAAAGGGGAGAATGTATTTTCAGGATATTGCGCCAAGAAATGTTAATATACAGACTGCAGGCAGGAAGGGGTTAATCATGTTTATAAAAAATTAGCGGCAGACTCTTATGTTACTGGAGATGAGACATTGTGGACAAGGATGTATAGCAGGGGTCTTCAAACTATGGCCCTCCAGCTGTTCAGGAACTACAATTCCCATCATACCTGCCTAGTCATATCTGTGATTGCCAGAGTTTTACAATGCCTCCTGGGATGTGTAGTTCGGCAACAGCTGGAGGGCCTTAGTTTGAGGACCCCTGATGTATAGGATAAATGCTCAGGGGGAAAAAATAAACTGCATTATGGCTATACTGGACACTGCTGTATGTAATTTGAACTATGTTTTAAGTGGAAAACCCTAATCAAGATAATTCAATATGTTTTTGTATATGGGTGTAGAGGCTACATTAAAATTTAGCAGAGGGTAGAAAACTATAAATAGTAGAGAACATTGAGGTATGGTAAATTTCACAAATTATATTTAACTTCTTCCCGCCCGCGCTATAGCCGAAAGACGGCTACAGCGCGGGCTCTAATTTCCGGGAGGCCGTCTTTATACGGCCTCCCAGTGACAGGCTCCTCGCGTGCTCCCGCGAGCGTGCATCGGGGAAAATCTGTGTCGGCCGTGTCCCTTGGACACAGCCAATCACAGATCGTGGTAAATGGCCAATCACAGCGGCCATTTACCACGTGATCGGACCGTGCAATGAGAGATGATCTCATATGTAAACATATGAGATCATCTCTCATCGCCAGCTCTCCTTCCTCACACAGAGACTGCGTGTGAGGAAGAGCAGAGCCGATCAGCGGTTAGGGGACACAGAAAAATGTAATCAGTACACTGATCACCAGTGCCCTGATTACACAAGAGGTAAATAAAATACAATAAGTTTGCACCATCAGTGCCCACCAGTCAGTGCCCATCAGTGCCTGCTCATCTAGGCACTGATGGGCACTGACTAGCAGTACTATGGGCACTGATGGTGATGCCCATCAGGGCTCATCAGTGCCGCCCATCAGTGCCTAGCAGTGCCGCCTCTCAGTGCCCATCAGTGCTGCCCGTCAGTAATGTCTCAGTGCCCAGCAGTGCCACCTCAGTGCCACCTCTCAGTGCCACCTATCAGTGCTCATCAGTGCGGCATATTAGTACCTCCTCATCAGTGCCACCTATCAGTGCCCATCAGTGAAGGAGAAAATTTTATTTATTTTCAAAATTTACTCGCAGAAAATAAGAAAACTTTTTTTTTTTTCAAAATTTTCTCTTTTTTTTCTTTGTAAGAAATAAAAAAACCCAGAGGTGATTAAATACCACCAAAAGAAAGCTCTATTTGTGTGAAAAAAAATGATAAAAATTTCATATGGGTATAGTGTAGCATGACCGCGCAATTGTCATTCAAAGTGTAAGAGTGCTGAAAGCTGAAAATTGGCCTGGCAGGAAGGGGGTGAAAGTGCCTGGTAGGCAAGTGGTTAAACTAAGCATATGATGAGTCACATGTCAGTACAGTCATGAGATACAGGCAGCTGAAGATTTTCAAACTTTGAAGGTTGTTGGAAAAACGGATTGCTTTCTCCATTTTCTTATTGGTCTGTTATTGTGAAGGCCACGGACCATGAGGAAGATGGGATGGGGCCCAAGGATATCCTTACAGGACAAGATTTGCATAGATTACTTCAGCTACCTTTATGTCTGGACATCATGTGTAACCTGGGTTAATGAAAGGTTCCATTTGCATCACCCAAGCTTGCTTTAAATTACAATACCTGTCAATGCACTGTAGTTCTTCCCAAGTATCCACACTGGCTCGGCAGTTTCTGGAAAGTCTGGTGCATCAGAAAAACGGAGCGTGTCATAGGTGAGGGTTGCTAGGAGAAAAAAAAAGACAGCTATATGATTTATGCCCTTGCAATTTTTCCTTAATATGGGATTGTTTTATGAGGATTTGTAAAAAGCAGTGAAGTGTCCCCTAGAGACCAGATTTCATTTTAATTAACAGAGTAAAAGTGAAAGATAAATTCTGACAGGGTGCCACTATCAACTGCACTAGAAGAGAGGGGTGGGTCACAGCACTTGCACCTGTAATTGGTCCCCTGCTTCAGAAGAGTCAATTATCTCCTTCCTATTCCACAAAATCAGATGTGGTGGCTTCATTAGGTTTCTATCTTTAGGCTTTTCCCCCTTTATTCTGACCTGGTGATTCAGCCAGTAAGTAACACACTGTCAAGAATGCCTCTGTTTCCATTCTGGATGGAGGTGCAACAGAGACATCTTTGGATTGCAGCATTATCAGTCTGGGGGAAGTGTAGTGTTAGACTAGCAGATTTAAATGGATTTGACTAACAAGCTGATGTAACACCTTTTAAGCAGTTACAGCAACCATGTTTGTCCCTTTTGGGATAAAAAAAGGTTTAAACCAATGAAGCTGAATAAAAGCTGATCATTGTAGGCACCCCTGTTCGGGGTGGGGGTGGATTGTGAGGGGACTGCAGAGATGCTCAGGTTTTCTGCCAGCACCATGTGCCGGCTGTCAGAATAGAATAACCAGCAGGAGAGGTTTGGCCATCTCCATTAGACAGGGCTGAATGGGGAAAAAAAAATATCTTATGGTTTATAACCTGCTTAGGTTTAAAGATCTGTACACTGTTTTCAGGAAAGAAAAATGTATTGTATCTGATTAGTAAAAAAAAAAAAACAAAAAAAAAACACTATATAAATGATCTGCTGAATCAGGTGCTTTGAATTGCTTTTGCATTCACATTGACTTGTATGGGGAAGAAAAGTGTCTCAGAGGCAAATATGAGCCTGAGGAAATCCAGTTCATGGTGTTCTGAATGTACAGCTGAGAAGTTTTATATCTTAGTGATGATAGACTGTACATAAAACATTACTCCTGAACATGGGAAATCCCAGTAGCATCTTCTGTTTCTGGAATAGCCAGGTTTGTCATAATTACCTTTTTAAACAAATACAAAATTTGTTGAACAAAAACATTACTCGTGTGACCATTGTGTATATAAAGGATTACTGTTTTTTTTGTATAATAAACTTCAAGCTTTAAAAAAAAAAAACACGAGTTTTGGTTTGAAAAGCGGTTGTAGTTTTATTTCTTCACACTTTGTCACTGAAACCAAAAGCCCCTTTCACACGGGAGCCTCTGCCCGACAGACGCCTGGCGGTTCCTCAGCAGGGAAATCGCTCCGCTGATCCTTGCTGGGCAGGCAGATGACAGGTCTGTTTCCGCTCACTGTGCAGAGCGGCTGGGACGGACCCTGTCCAGCTCTCCCCTATGGGGAAATCTGGTGAAAACAGATCCATGTGTTTTCACCCAATCATATTCAATCTGATCCGCCAGACGGATGGAAAATAAGACCATCATCCGTCTGGATTTGGCAGACAGGATTAGATCCGATAGCGGCGGGTGTCAGTGGACATGTCACTGCTGACATCCGTCACTCCATAGGGGTGATCAGGTCTGCCTGAAAAACTGACAGGCAGACCTGATCGGACAGCCTGTGTGAAAGGGGCATATAGGTATATGAACAAGAAAACATATTTTATGACTGGCATACATTTCTGGGCACTCTCCAGTGCCAGGGAGCTGCAGGTGCCATGTACAGCCTTCCAGTCAAGTGAATGGCTGCACGCAGCTATACTCTTGTAAATGCCGATCATTCATTGCATCAGAATTTACACATACATGCATCTTTACTGAACGTTAAGTTTCACATTTGGGAAATACATTTTACACAAATGCAAGGGTAAACGAAGATGCAAGAGTACAGCCACAGACAGCCATTTACTTGAATGGGAGGTCGTATGCAGCACCCTAGGCACTGGAAAGCAAAAAAAATAAAAACATTTACACTAGGCTTAGAAAATGCCTTTAAAAAAACATGTGCATGAACCCCAATAATCAATAAAGGAATTATTTTATTTTTTACTAAACAAGAACTTGCTACCAGCCAAGACAAATACAGTTTATAAATGAAGTATAAGAGTGGCACCCGTCCTCTGCCTGATTAAATAAGCTTTATTTGCCACATAGAAAACACATAAAAAGGAACATGGTCAATTCTAAGCTTATGCATTTCTGCCCAGTACAGGCCTTATAGGAATCGTAAAGTCTTTTTTTTCCACCATTAAATAAAAAACATGTTATACTTCCCTCCTCTGTGAAGGGGTTTTGCACAAGGCAGCATGGATCCTCCTCTTCTCAGGCCTTTCTTTGGCCCCCCTGGCTCTTCCCTCCTGTTAAATGCCCCCACAGTAAGCAGCTTGCTATGGGGGCACCCAAGCCGAGCTGCAGCTCCGTGTATCCAGTCAGATACGGAGCTGCCATTCAGCCACGCCCCCTCTCTCTCCTGATTCGCTAACTGAGCTGGATTGACAGCAGCAGGAGTCAATGCTGCCGCTGCTGTGTCTCAGCCAGCCAATCAGGAGAGAGAGAGTCCCAGACGGCTGAGGAACTCATGGACATCGCTGGATAGAGATGGGGATCAGGTAATTATTAGGGGGGCTGCCACACACAGAAGGCTTTTTATCATAATGCATTAACTAGATGACGCCCGCACTATAGCCGAATGACGGCTACAGCGCGGACCTAAATTGCCGGGAGGGCATACACTGACGTCCTCCCGTGCACGAGTGGCCAGCGCACTCCCTGCGGAGCACGCCTGGCGAGTCCATGAGACTCGCCTGATCACAGATCGGAGTAAGGGGGCGATCCCTCCCCCTTACCACGTGATCAGCTGTCAGCCAATGACAGCTGATCATGTAAACAGCAGCCGGCGATCAGCTGTTTTTTTTTCTCCTCACACTTTCAGTGTGAGGAGGAAAAACAAAAACGATTGCCGGCTGCTGTCAGAGGGACATCGCCGAAGAGGAAATGTTTTTGTACCCCAGTGCCACCCACCACTGCCATCTGCCAGTGCTCACCAGCGCCACCTACCAGTACCACCTACCAGTGCCCCATCATATGTGTCACCTACCAGTGCCTATCATTGCCCATCAGTACCACCCATCAGTGCCACCTATTAGTGCCCACCAGGGCAGCCTTATCAGTGCACATCAATAAAGGAGAAAAATTACCTGTTTGCAAAATTTAATAACAAACTATAAAAACGGCTTTGTTTTTTCAAAATTTTCAGTCTTTTTTTAGTTTGTTCAGCAAAAAATAAAAACCCCAGTAGTGATTAAATACCACCAAAAAAAAGCTCTATTTGTTTGAAGAAAAAAAAAAGATAAAAATGTTATTTGGGTACAGTTTTGCATGACTGCGTAATTGTCATTCAAAGTGCGACAGCGCTGAAAGCTGAAAATTAAAGATAATAAAAAAAAAAAAAAAAAAAAAAAAAACCTTCTGGACTTTACAACCACTTAAGGACCAGGCCCAGGGCTGCCGCTAGAAATCCTGGGGCCCCATACAGCCTACCTGACAGGGCCCCCCCCTCCACCGAACATATCAAAATTATATTATCACCCCTTCCCCCAATCCCTCTTCCTAGCAGAAATCCCTCCCAATCACCACTCACAGCGCAACCCCCCAAATCCCTCCACAAATTCACAACCCCATCCCCGTACAGAGCGTAGGGATCAGGAATGCATTACGTACAGAGTGCAGGGGTCAGGAATACGCTCAGGAGAATGCTAGATACAGAATGCAGGGTTCTGGAGTGCATTAAGCACAGGGTTCAGGAGAGTGCTAGATAGGGAGTAGTGCCTTACTAAGCTGACCAAGATTTCCCATAGATGCAAATGTTAGACAGGGAGCAGTGCCATACCAAGTTGACGAAGATTCTCCATTGAGGCCAATGTTAAAAATCGGGAGTAGTGCTATACCAAGGTGACCAAGATTTCCCATTGTGGCCAATGTTAAAAATCGGGAGTAGTGCCATACCAAGCTGTACATAGTAGCTAATGTACGTAAATGCCTCTGTACTGCACCTCTTCCCAGCTGCTACAACCTCTGCAACACACACACACCTCTCCTGTGCCCTTTTCTTCCCCAAAGGTCCCCCATCTTCCACATGATTACCTTTCTAAAATACCTTTCTGTTGCTGGCTGCCATATCTTCCTTCTATTTCTTCCCTATGCACATGTTGCTTGACACGGGGCGGGTCTGAGTAGCAGTCTCTCATTGTGGCTGCATAGTGCACACCCAGCTGGTTTGTTAGCCAATCCCAGGCTGTTCTAAATGTTCCCACTGCTGCAGGTCCTTCTGAGCTAGAAGGTAACATTTTTCACCAGAATTATGGCGGACAAAACCTCTGTACAGCGGGACAGTCCTGCCCAGGTTGGGAGGTATGCTGTCATCCTACCGATCTTCCTGCTGTCCGGGCCCCCCTATGTGCCGGCGCCCCATACAGGAGTACTGGCTGTACCCCCCTGATGGCGGCCCTGACCAGGTCTATTTATGACACATGTTGCTTACAAGTTAAAATCAGTCTTTTTTGCTAGAAAATTACTTAGAACCCCTAAACTTTATATATGTTTTTTTAGCAAAGACTATGGAGAATAAATTGGCGGTTGTTGCAATATTTTTTGTGACGTGGTATTTGCGCAGCGGTCTTTCAAATGCAATTTTTTTTTTTTTTTTTTAGAAAAAATACATTTCACTGCATTTAAAAAAACTAAACAGTAAAGTTAGCCCAATTTTTTTGTATATTGTGAAATATGTCATGCTAAGTAAATTGATACCCAACATGTTAGGGTTTAAAATTGTCACCATTCCACGAATGTGCGCAAACTACGCTCTCCATAGGCGATGCTTTAGAAAAATTTTAACGGTTACCACCAGTTTAGCGTTAGAGGAGGTATTTTTCTAGAATTATTGCTCTCGCTCTGGCGATCAGGAGGATACCACACATGTGTGGTTGGAACATCGTTTTCATTTGCAGGCACGACTTACGTATGCAGTTTCTTTAGTGCAAGCTCACAGCTAAAGGGGCGCTTTAAAAAAAAAAAAAAAAGTCCCCCTATTTTATTTAGTTTTTAACACTCCACTGCATTTACTTCACTGTGCATTCTGAAGTCCCATGCCCAGCCTTCTGTGCGCTCTGTGTATCCTGCAGTCCTGCGCCCTGTGCATCATGCAGTCCTGCGCCCTGTGCATCATGCAGTCCTGCGCCCTGTGCATCATGCAGTCCTGCGCCCTGTGCATCATGCAGTCCTGTGCCATTTTTCAATAAAAAAAAAATATATATGTCCCCGGATTTCATTTTAAAATCTGGTCACCTTAGGTTAAGGCCTGTATTGAGCAGAAACATGCAAGTGCAAGACTGAGCATGTAGCATTTTATGCGTTTTCTACATGACAAATAAAGCTTATTTTAGCAGCCAGAGGACAGGTGGTGCTTTATTACACATACCAAATGTGGATGATATACAGAAGCAGTTTATGAGCACCTTCTCTCCGCACATGAGCTGAGGAAACCTGGGGTTGAGTAGAGGTGAGGGTTGTTTTGTTTACTAGATTAAAAATGCAGCACAGCAGATCGGTGGGCTGTAATGTGAGTCCATGTTTTACCCTCATTGACCCCATAAAGAATGTCTAACTAGCACTTCCATCCTTTCATACTATTACCACCCACAGATAAGGCAAATAGATAGCGGCAAATGTGGTTTTATTTAAACAACTGGTTACACATACCAATCTTCAGCCAATTATCACCAATTTCCTGCAGTTTTAGATCACAAAATGTAACCAACAGATCAATGCAAATATGAAAGCATTGAAATGAGCACATTTTTGGCTTTAGAACTTGACGCTTCTGGTCATTATGGCAGTTATTTTTTATATATAGTGCTTTAGTAAACCAATATTATGGCAGTTATTTTTGATATATAGTGCTTTAGTAAACCAATTACCACTCAGTTAGGGCTTACACCTACTATAAAGAGGATCTATAATTAGAATGGCCAGTACAAACAAGATACAAGGGGGGTGATAGAATTTTCCACAAAGTGTCATATCAAGGACTTCAGAAAGCATTGAGTCAAAAAAAAATCAACAAGACATTGAGATAATTAACATTTCCAAGTGAATGGAATGCCCTACCAGCCAAGTGCATTATCCCACATTTTTTTTTTTTTTTTTTTTTTAACAAAATAAACACAAGTATAAAAACTACTCATAAGCATTAAGATAGAGATACACTTAGCGTCGGTTCACACTGGCGCGACGCTACTTTCAGGGGCGACCTCCGAGATCGCGGTGCGAGCAGCGCGCCGCGACCTCGGAGCGGCCGCCACGGACTTCATAACATTGAAGTCTATGGCGGTCGCCTCCTGGTCGCCCCAAAGAAGATCCGGACCCTTTTTCTAGGTCGGAGCGACTTGTGTCGCTCCTATTAGAACGGGTCCGTAGCTTCCCTATGGGAGGCGACCTGCGGCGACCTGTGAGGCAACCAGGTCGCCTCACAGGTCGCCCTAGTGTGAACCGGGGCTTAAACAGGCTACTCTTTTTGCCCATGGCTATACATATACAGTGTGTGTAATTATATATATATACACACACACACACACACACACACATACATACATACATACATACATACATATATATAGTCCTAGCTTTCTCCAGATCACAAGGGGGGGGGGGGGGGAGGAGAGCCACACAGGGGCCATACTAGTTGACGTGTTTCAAAGGTTTACCTTCTTCAGGAGCCTCCGATTCCAGGACTGCATAGCCACGGGCAAGTGGCCTGTTTAAATGTATCTCTATCTTCATGCTTGCGAGTAGCTTTTAGAGCCGGTTCACATATGAGCGATCCGACTTGCCGGGGCGACCTCACAGGTCGTGGTGGCAGCGTGGAACACATGTGGAATAATGCACTAGGCTGGTGCACCCTCTTTTCTTTGTATTTTTTTTAGTGACAGTATGGACACCCCCAGTTCTAGAGAGCAGCAAGGCCAAAAACAATATCCCTTGAGAAATAGATCATCATTCTAGAATGGGCCACCGTACATACACTATATTACCAAAAGTATTGGGACACCTGCCTTTACACGCACATGAACTTTAATGGCATCCCAGTCTTAGTCCGTAGGGTTCAATATTGAGTTGGCCCACCCTTTGTAGCTATAACAGCTTCAACTTCTTTTAGGAAGGGGGTCCACAAACTTTAGGAGTGTGTTCATGGGAATGTTTGACCATTCTTTTAGAAATGCATTTGTGAGGTTAGGCACTGATACTGAACAAGAAGGTCTAGCTCGCAGTGTTTGCACTAATTCATCCCAAAGGTGTTCTATTGGGTTGAGGTCAGGACTTTGTGCAGGACAGTAAAGTTCCTTCACCCCAAACTCCCTCATCCATGTCTTTATGGACCTTGTTTTGTGCACTGGTCCAAAACATTTGGTGGCGGAGGGGGGGGCGCAGAATATGGTGTGGGGGTTTCAGGGGTTGGCATGGCCCCTTAGTTCCAGTGAAGGGAGCTCTTAAAGGGTTGTAAACCTCCGAAAAAAAAATTACAAAAAAAAAAAAAAAAAATGTAAAAAAATAAAAACCTGAAAAGACAAAGGCATTCTGAGCTAGTGTATGCTTTGCATACTAGCGCATTATGAAATACTTACCTTAAGCCCCTGCAGCGACGCCCACACACGGCTGACACGTTAACCCGTCTTCCTTCCAAGTTCGCGTCCTCCAGTCATCTGATTGGCCGGAGCCGTGATGATGTCACTCCCACGCATGCGCACAGGAGCCACCGATCACCGCACAGGGCTCTGAAGGAATGGCACGGGCTGCATGCAAAGTAAATATCTCCTAAATGGTGCATGTTTAGGAGATATTTACAGTACCTATAGGTAAGCCCTATCATAGGCACAAGTTACCCGGCTTTGTTCGGGTCGCCGATGTGGGAACCCAGAAGCGACCTCACTTCCGGCTTACGAGGTTGCCAACGGTGCCAATTTAAAAATGCAGATTTTGGCATTTTGAATACTTTGAAGTGCATTGGAGGAGTCTAGGGTCTTTTAGACCCCCGATCCCTCCATGAAGAGTACCTGTCACTGCCTATTACTGTCACAAGGGGTGTTTACATTCCTTGTGACAGCAATAAAAGTGATCACATTTTTTATTTTTTAAAACAGTGCTCAAAATAAAAATGTAATAAAATAAATAGGACATTTTTTTTTAACCGCTTCCGGCCCGCGCTATAGCCGAAGTACGGCTACAGCGCGGACTCGAATTTCCGGGAGGCCGTCTAAACGGCCTCCCAGTAACAGGCTCCCCGCGCTCCCGCGAGCGCGCATCAGGGAAAGTCTGTGTTGGCCGTGTGCCTTGGACACAGCCAATCACAGATCGTGGTAAATGACCAATCACAGCGGCCATTTACCACGTGATCGGGCCGTGCAATGAGAGATGATCTCATATGTAAACATATGAGATCATCTCTCATCGCCAGCTCTCTTCCTCACACGGAGACTGCAGTGTGAGGAAGAGGAGAGCCCGATCACCGGTAAGGGGACACAAAGGAATGTAATCAGGGCACTGATCACCAGTGCCCCGATTACAGAAGAGGGGAAAAAAATGCCACAACTGCCCACAGTGCCCGCCATCAGTGCCCATAGTGCTGCCAGTCAGTGCCTGCTCATCTAGGCACTGATGGGCACTGACTAGCAGCACTATGGGCACTGAGTGTGGGCAATGATGGTGCTGCCCATCAAAGCTGATCAGTGCCACCCGTCAGTATCCATCAGTGCCACCCATCAGTGTCGCCTCTCAGTGCCCATCAGTGCCACCTCTCAGTGCTCATCAGTGCGGCATATTAGTACCTCCTCATCAGTGCCCATAAGTGCCACCTCATCAGTGCAGCCTATCAGTGCCCATCAGTGCAGCCTATCAGTGCCGCCTCATCAGCGCACATCAGTGAAGGAGAAAAATGTATTTATTTTCAAAATTTACTCACAGAAAATAAGAAAAACTTTTTTTTTTTCAAAATTTTCTGTCTTTTTTCTTTTTTTCTGTAAGAAATAAAAAAGCCAGAGGTGATTAAATACCACCAAAAGAAAGCTCTATTTGTGTGAAAAAAAAATGATAAAAATTTCATATGGGTACAGTGTAGCATGACCGCGCAATTGTCATTCAAAGCGTGACAGTGCTGAAAGCTGAAAATTGGCCTGGGCAGGGAGGGGGTATAAGTGCCCGGTAGGCAAGTGGTTAAAGCGCCCCTGTCGCTGTAAGCTCATGCACGAAAGAAAATGGTGTTCCAACCACACATGTGAGGTATCTATGCAATCGCCAGAGAGAGCAATAATTCTAGGAAAAGACCTTCTCTGTAATTCTAAACTGGTAACCGTTAAAAAGATTTTAAGTACCGTAGTTTCTCGCCATTCCACGTGTGTGCGCAGGTTTAAACCGTAACATGTTAGGTATCTATTTACTCAGCCTGACATCATCCTTCACATCATACAAAAAATGTGGCTAACTTTACTGTTTTTTTTTTTTGTTTTTTTTAATGCAGTAAAATGTACGTTTTCCAAAAATATTGCATTTGAAAGACCGCTGGGCTAATACCTCTCCAGGATGGACAAAAAATATTGCAATGGCCACCTTTATATTCTCCAGAGTCTTTGCTAAAAAAACATACACAATGTTTGGGAGTTCCAAGTCAATTTCTAGCAAAAAATACTGATTTTAACTTGTAAACAACAAGTGTCAGCAATAGGCCTGGTCCTTAGGTGGTTAAAGCAGCTGTAAGAAACACCAAGACACGTATTGTCTCTTCTGAAAAAAAATGCCCCTACCTGCCTGCTGTCTTCTCTGGCGCTGAGTGCCAGGATGAGGGCCTCCTGCGGGTGACATCACCCCCCCCCCCCCCGAAGTTCCGCTTTAAGGACTCCTCTTGCACAATTACCACTTTTGAGGAGTAGGGGGGTACCCGTTTTTGGCAGGTACCTGCTCCCACTTCCATTCTTTTCCCTCCCTCCCCCTGCAGTCTTCTGGGGCATCCACTAATCCAGGATGTCTTGCGTATGCGCAGTGGGTACCTGGCTGTGAAGCCACAAGTTCACTGCTGGACCATGGCACAGGTGAGTGGCTGTTTTTTTTTTTTTTAAAGTCAGCAGCTACACTTTTTGTAGCTGCTGATATATATTTTTTTTTTTATAGGTGGGTGGAGCTCCTCTTTAACCACTTGCCGACAACCAGGAGTACATATACTGCGGCAGGTCGGCTCTGTCTTGCAAAACGACGAAACTGTATGTCGCTTCATGGGACAGCAAGTGGGGGTGGGCGCACCCATTCGTCACAGGGGGAGCAAATCAGCGGGTCTGGCAGCCACGATTACTGCAGGGCACCTGCAATCACTCCCTGTGGAGACAGAACAGCGGTCTGCTGTTGTGAACACGGCAGACCGATGTTCTGTCAGTAATGAACACAGGGATCCTGTTGTTCCTCTTATTTAGGTCCCTGTGTTCATTCAGTAAATAGATCCCCCACACTATTAGAAAGCACCCCCTATGGACACATTTAACCCTTTGATCACTCCTGGTGTTAATCCCTTCCCTGCCAGTGTCATTAGTACTGTAACAGTTCAAATTTTTAGCACTGATTACTGTAGTAATGTCACTGGTCCCCCCAAAAGTGTCAAAAATGCCAGTTAGGTGTCCGATCTGTCTGCCGCAATGTCGCAGTCCCGCTAAAAATTGCAGATCGCCGGCATTACTAGTAAAAATAAATAAATAAAAAATGACAAATATTTCCCCTAGTTTGTAGACGTGATAGCTTTTGTGCAAACCAATCAATATACACTTATTGGGATTTTTTTTTTTTTTTTTACCAAAAATATGTAGCAGAAAACAAATTGGCCTAAAATGATGAAAAAAAATATTTTTTTTTTTTTTTAAATCAGCAATGTTTTATAGCAGAAAGTAAAAACGTTTATTTTTTTTCCCCAGAGTTGTTGCGCTATAAACAAAAAAAGAGCGACAACTCTGAAAAAAATAAATAAAATAATAATAATAATAATAATGATATCGCACAGGTGATCAAATACCACCAAAAAAAGCTCTATTTGTAGGGAAAAAAGGGACATCAATTTTATTAGGGTACAGCGTCCCATGACTGCCCAATTGTCAGTTAAAGTAACGCAGTGCTGTATCGCAAAAAATGGCCTAGTCATTAAGGGGGCAAATCCTTCCAGTCCAGAAGTGGTTAAGGTAAGTAAAAACAGGGACTGAGAGGTTGTTTTTAAAGTCCATCGGGGGTTAATGCTATCCTGGAGTTGGGCTCAGTACATCTTTATTGTAGATGTATGTATCCATCCACATATAAAGATCAGATCTGTTTATGGGACATTTTCATGCCAGATGTGTTATACCAAGAACTCTGCTGGCAATCTATACTTTATGACCATGTGTACAGTGTACCAGCAGTCATAGGCCTCCAATAAAGAATCATAGATGTATTACACTATCAGTATGAACACAACATTCTCCATACTGAACACCTGATAAGAGGATCTCCCCATGGACTGTACACCTCCAGCCCAGTATTGCACCCACCTGCTTCCATGTCTCTGTGTACAGCACGCACTTCTATGGCAGCCTGCAGTCTCCTCAGTGGTGTTCAGCTCCTCCAGGTCCCCCCTGGGATGTGAAAAGAGAACCAGCGAGGCCTTCACTCATCGGACACTGCCTGCGTTCATTACCCCTCTATCAGCTCACCCCACTCTCCTCTGTCCCGGAGCTCCATCCGCTCCACACTGCACCTCTTCCTGGTTTTCGCTCGCTGGGGTCACATGACAGTCTCCAGCCAATCGCAGTCTTCTGGAAGAGGGCGTCTGTATTTATGAAGAAACTTTATTTAGAGCAACGAATACACTGACATGTGACAGGACTTTCAGAGCTGTCATTGCAGTATTGCCTTTCCTATGCTCTCTATCCCCATTGACTAATAGCTTCCCACACACAGGTCGTGTTCATCCTAAGGAGGAGGGAGTCGTGCTTGGCTTTCTCACATAAAGTTACATAGGCCTTCATTAAAGGGGAACTCAGAGGAATCATACATATTACAATGCAATACAAACTTTTCATATACCAGCAAAATAAATACTTACGAATCCACAAGCACATGTCAATGGGCTGTTAAAGTAGAACTCTAGACAAAACTTTTTCCCATTTAGGATAGAGCAAGGGAAGGTTATAACCCCACCAGATTTGTTTTCGCTATCTGTGTCTCATTGGGGAGATTTCCCTTTACTTCCTGTCCCGTATATCCAAAAAGGAAGTAAGAGGAAATACCTGCAAATAAGGGAATTCCTTGGGACCCCAAGCACCAAAACTAGTGTCCCCACTTGAAGATTTCCCTTCTATCACTTTTCTGGGGACAACCCAAAATTGGGGTAATTTCATTTAATTTCACTTTCAATGATAAACAGGCCAAATAGAGAGGAATCTCCCTAGTGGCCCAGACAGCAATAAAAACTAACAGGTGTTCTAACCCCTTTCCAAAAAGTTTTTCCTTTGGTTATACTTTAACCACTTTCCACCTGCGCTATAGGTGAAAAACGGCAACAGCGCAGGCTTCCAGTGCCAGGAGGGCATCAATAGACGTCCTCCTGTGATCGTGCTGCTCACGCCCCCCCCCCTGCAGCGCGTGGGCAGCGTGCTCTGGGATTGTGAAGTCCTTTGGACTCCGCTGATCACATAACAGGGTAAAGGGTAAATCACAGCGACCCTTTACCGCGTGATCAGCTGTCAGCCAATGATAGCTGATCACAGAAGTAAACAGAAGCTGGTAATCGGCATCTGTTACAGTGACATCGGTCATAACATTGCCCACTAGTGCTGCTAATCAGTGTCAACCAGTGCAACATTTTAGTGCCAACCTGTACTGCTAATCAGTGCCCACCTGGGCTGCTAATCAGTGCCCACCAGTGCCGCTAATCAGTGCTGCTAATCTGTGCCCACCTGTGCAGCCAGTCAGTGCCCATCAGTGCCTCATCAGCAGTGTCACCTATCAGTGCTGCCTATTAGTGTTCCCTACCAGTGCCCATCAGTGCTGCCTATCAGTGCCCCCTACCAGTGCCCTTCAGTGCTGCTTATCAGAGCCCATCAGTGCCACCTATCAGTGTCCATCAGTGCTACCTATCAGTGCTGCCTCATCAGTGCCCCATCAGTGTAGCCTCATCAGTGCTGCCTTATTAGTGCCACCTCATCAGTGCCTGCCTGGTTTTTTTTTTGTTTCTTTAGCAAAAATAAAAAACCCAGTGGTGATTAAATACTACAAAAATAAAGCTATATTTGTGTGGGGAAAAAAAATTCTAAAAATGTCATATAGAGACAGGGTTGCATGACCACGCGATTGTCATTCAAAGTGTGACAGTGCTGAAAGCTGAAAATTGGCCTGGAAAGGAAGGGGGTATAAGTGCCCAGTAGGCAAGTGGTAAAGCCTGGTTTAGTCAAAACATTTTTTTAAATCAGCACAAGGGAGCTTACCTTCAGGTCAATGAGAAGTATCCCTTGTGCTGCTACTGCATCTTCATTCCTCTGATCCCACCCCCCTGCTATAACCTTCCAGTGCTGTAGAGACTATTATGAGCCAAGGGACCTTTCATAGGTCAACAGTGCCAACTATGCCCACCTATTCCCCCACCCCCTCCTCCATTTATAGTGGCTGTGCTATAGTTAATTCATCAACATGAGGTATGGTATTAGCCAGATCCCCAGGTGAAAACAAGTAATAAAAAAAAGAAAAAAAAATTCTAAGAAAAGAAAACGGATGCAGTCACCACATCTAATGATTGGTAAGCTTCAATACATTTTTGGTTGGGTGTTTAATACCGTTTTAAAGCAGAACTCCAGGGAAATATATGCCCTCCCTTACAGCAGGACTGGGGTTAATGCTCATTTTGGTCTAGGTCAGTGGTCTCCATATTGCAGCCAAGGACTCTATGTGGCCCTATTGCTTGCCATTATCCAACCCTTAGGGCACTTTACCTCCCATTGACAGGAATGATGAGGCACCATTCCTACCAACAGCTAACGCCAACAGTGGGGCGTAATACCTTCCACTGATATAAACAGGATGGAACAATGTTACCCATTATTTCTTACTAACACCAAAGATGAGGCACTTTTCCTCCCCCTGATGCCATTGATGGGGCCTTATTCTTTCCACTGAAATTAACAATAGTGCACTCTTCATTCTATTAACACCAATGATGGCATACTGTTCCTTCCACTGACACCAATGATGGGGCACTATTCCTCCTGCTGACACCAATGATGGGGTGCTTTTCCTTCCACTGACACCAATGATAAAGCCCCTATTCCTCCCATTGATACCAATGATAGGGCTCTATTCCTTCCACCGACACCAATGATGGAGCAACCATTCCTCCGACTTACACCAATGATGGGCAACTATTCCTTCCACTAATACCAACGCTTAGGTACACTATTTCTCCCGCTGACACCAATGATGGGGCACTATTCCTTCCACTGACACCAGTGATGAGACACTCACTATTCCTTCCACTGACAGCAAAGATGGGTGATTATTCCTCCCACTGACACCAACGATGGGGCACTATTCCTTCTACTAACATCAATGCTGGGGAACACTCTTCCTCCTACTAATACCAACAACAGAGAATTATTCCTCCTCCTACTAACCACAGGCTCCCACTGACCACCAATCCTGGTATTTATTTCCACTATGTGGCATTTTCTACTCCCAGTGGCCACAATCAACTAAGTCCCCCCCCCCCCCTCCCCTCTAAAATCTGAAGACCAGTAAACTGCCCCTTCGTTTAAAAAGTTTGGAGGCTGGTCTAGGGAATGGGAAGAAGCAGTTTTACTTACCTGATCTTCCATTCTCACAGACAGCTGCACACTGTAAGACTAGTCTCCACTGTCTCTTCTCCTCTACACTCTGACAATGGCCTTCATTGGAACAGTCCACCACCAGAGCATATGGGAGTACTGTCTGCTGGGGGAGTGAAGGATTGGGTACGTAAAAGTGATTTTCCCATCCCCTAGGCAGAAACAGACAAGTAAGTAACCCTTACAGTGTGGGGTAAGCCCCACTGCAAGGGAGGATTTTTACTCTTCCCAGAGTTGGGTTATAAAGTGTATATGCTGGACATTAAAGGTTGGACCTTCATTTAACCACTTAAGCCCCGGAGGATTTTCCTGCTAAAAGACCAGGGGGTATTTTGCGATTCGGCACTGCGTGACTTTAACGGACAATTGCGCGGTCGTGCGACGCTGTACCTAAACGAATTTGACGTCCTTTTTTTCCCTCAAACAGAGCTTTCTTTTGGTGGTATTTGATCACCTGTGCGATTTTTTGATCACGCGCTATAAACAAAAAATATAGCGACAATTTTGCAAAAATAGCAATATTTTTCACATTTTTTTTATATGAAATTCCCCCAAAAAAAAATGTAAAAATCAAAATTTTTTAACATTTTCGGCCAATTTGTTTTATCCTACCTATGTTTGGTAAAAAAAAAAAAATCGCAAAAAGCGTATTTTTATTGGTTTGCGCAAAAGTTATCGCGTTTACTAACAAAGGGAAAGATTTTTGTCATTTTTGTTGTTTTTTTTTTTAACGCGTAATGGCGGCGATCTGCAATTTTTTTTGCGGTACTGCGACATTGCGGCGGACAGATCGGACCCTTGACTGACATTTTTGACACTTTTGGGGTTACCAGTGACATTTCTACAGTAATCAGTGCTATACATATGCACTGTTACTGTAAAAATACACTTGTAGTGAAGGGGTTAACTTTATTTGGGAGGGAGGGGCTGTGTGTGTCCCTAGGGGCGTGCTTTCTACTGTGATTGGCTGTGGCTTGAGCTGTAAGGACACTGATCAACGGATCTACATAGTAGATCCGTGTGATCAGTGTCTTTACACCGAGGAGAATGACAGGCAGCTTGTTTACACAAGCTGCCTGACATTCTCCCTCTCCCCCGACGATCGCCGTGTGACCGGCGGACATAGGGTCCGCTGGTCACACGCGCGGGGGGGGGTCCGTGACCGCGCGGGAGCGTGCCTCCGTGGGCGCGCGCTTGCTCCCCAGACCCTCCCAGGCTAGTGGCGTTAATTAACGTCACTCTGCCTGGCAGGGGCTGACCGCCGCAGTAAATCTACTTGCGGCGGTCGGCAAGCGGTTAAAGAAGAAAGGATATATCACTAGTGAAAGCAATCAATATCAAAATCTATGTTCACGTGTACTGTATGTATACACTTGTATGTAATTTCCCTTTACTTCCTGTCTCAAAGATGCAACAGGAAGTTAGAAGGAATCTACCCTCGTACAATAATCCCCGGAACAGGTGTCTGTTACATTTCCCTATACCTCTTGTTTTTGGATTTTCCCTCACATTTTGTTTTGGTGACAATGGTCACCAATGTTTCATGAATGTGTATACAGTGCGTATGCAAGTTTACAAATTTTAATTCTTTAGGATTGCAATCATGTTTTTTCACAAAATTATCAGAGAAAGTGTGATCACATTTTCCTTTTATAATTCCAACATGCTCACCTAACCTCCTTTTTCTGTCCTACCTACTGTAATGTATTTTCACCCTATAAGAGGAAAACTAAATTTTTACTGTCACTGTGATAACCTCGAAGAAATGAAAAAAGAGACGGGGGGGGCAGCAGGGGGGACTTTTAAAGGAGTACCGTCATAAGACCAATAGATATAGATAAGGCAGTGATTATAAAAGAATACATTTTATTGGGTTTAACAAAATATGTTAAAAATATATTGTATTTCTGGTAATACAGATGACAATATTACAGTAGCCTTAAAAGAAAGACAATCAGGAGTAGCAAATCCATAAGTGGCAAAATAGTTTTCTACAAATAGGGATAGTTTTACAACAAACCCTTGTTGACCAAACAACAGTGGAGACTGGTCAACTTAAATGTAGTGAACACAGATGCCCGTAAAAATGCCCAACATGTTTCGCGGAAGACCGCTTCTTCAGGGGCAGTTGAGATGGTATACACACATCATGAATGCTACTGAAATGTGAGAACAGAGAAGAAAATTATCAAAACATAAAACATAATGACTATACATACATGTATTTTTATCTATATGCATTATACATTGGTAATCATCTAATATGTGAGGGTCTCGAGAGGAAGCATAGGCCAAAACCAACTACCCACCTGTATGGGTGTCACTCCCAGATTGAGACGGGCGGACCAGGGATCACAAGGTGAGGATATTCCCCCGGGGCGAGCACGGGAGCAAACCAAAGGACACAGGCCTGGTTGATATATATAGGTGATTATAGGCTATTAATCCAGTTGTGCTGGGCCTATGCAAATAAAGGGATATACTAGACAGATATATGAGGTAACCAAAAAGGTAGCTCTATAAATTAAAAGAAAGGTTGTTTTATTTATAAGTAACCAGCAAGAAACCAACTTGTGTACACACGAATACAAATATATATTTTTATCTCTCTATCCATAGGGGAGTTGGTATATAGGTAACCTACAGAGAGGTAAATTGTGTACATAGATATACGAATATATATCCATCATCTTACCCTGGGAGATATCAAGTCCGTCAAAAGCAGGGCTGATGGGTTGGTAGATGGTATACACTTTGCTGTATTGATGACCACACAAGGGGTGAATCCGAATGTAGCCAGATATTCCTGAAATATATATAAATATAGGATATAATGGAAAATGCAAAGTACAAGACATCACGAGATCTCTAAAAGTAGAGTAATGATAATGAGGGGGGCTTTAACAGGTGTACATCACTGCCTTATCTATATCTATTGGTCTTATGACGGCATCCCTTTAAAGTCCCCCCTGCTGCCCCCCCATCTCTTTTTTCATTTCTTCAATAACAATTGGGACGTGGGTACCCATACCCTAAGTACTCATATGTACACTCTTTCTGAGCTTGTCTTTCATTAGTATACTGTGATAACCTCTGTGATCCCACGCACCTGTATCATGTCCTACATGTTACAGAAGTCAAGGTGTTAAAACAAGTTCAAGGCTACAATAACTCAACACACAGCTGTTAATGTCTAAACCACTGGCAACAAAAGTGAGTACACCCCTAAGTGAACATGTCCAAATTGGGCCATTTTTCCTTCCCCAGTGTCATGTGACTTTTTAGTGTTACAAGGTCTCAGGTGTGAATTGGGAGCAGGTGTGTTAAATTTGGTGTTATCGCCCTCACTCTCTCATACTAGTCACTGGAAGATCAACATGGCACCTCATGGCAAAGGGGATCTGAAAAAAAGAATTGTTGTTCTATATAAAGATGGCCTAGGCTATAAGAAGATTGTCAAGACCCTAAAACTGAGCTGTAGCACAGTGGCCAAGACCATACAGCGGTTTAACGGGACAGGTTCCACTCAGAACAGGCCTCCCCATGGTCGACCAAAGGAGTTAGGTGCACTGCTCCGCGTCATATCCAGAGGTTGTCTTTGGAAAATAGACGTATGAGTGCTGCCAGCATTGCTACAGAGGTTGAAGGGGTGGGGGGTTAGCCTGTCAGTGCTTAGACCATACGCCGCACACTGCATCAAATTGGTCTGCATGGCTGTCATGCCAGAAGGAAGCCTCTTCTAAAGATGATGCACAAGAAAGCCCGCAAACAGTTTGCTGAAGACAAGCAGACTAAGGACACGGATTACTGGAACCATGTCCTGTGGTCTAATGAGACCAAGATAACCTTATTTATCTTGTCAAGCGTGTGAAGGCAACCAGGTGAGGAGTACAAGGAAGGAAGGATTTTTCCCCTTGTTGTGGGACTTTAAAGGCACTCATGTGAATCACAAAAATAGTTATAGAAAAAATAGATTTTATTGAGACACAAATTAACAAAAATGAAAATATTAAAATATGCAAACAGTACATTCCATAATATACATAATGCAGATGGTTGTCAGCTTAAACAGTGAAAGATACCCAATGCATCTCGAAGTCAGAGAACTTCTTCCTCAGGGGTAGATCTTACATCTGTAGCTAGACTTATTTATTGCATACTACTGTATATCATTTCCACTGTTTGCCAGTTAAAAACAAATGGTTTCAGATAGAGCCTGCCTGGTGGGTCACATTTACCAGATACCATAACAAGATGATGTTCCAATGGAAGTCCGTCAGAGGGATGCACTCCCCAGCATGGGGGCGCTGTGGACAACTGGAGTCCAAGTAAAGGGAAGCCCTTGATGTTTGGGGAAGATTAGCATACTCGTGACCGGCGTTCGCAGCAGGCAGTGTATCTCTGCCTGCTGCGAGCGTCTGTCCCGAGTATGCTAATCTTCCCCTAACATCAAGGGCTTCCCTTTACTTGGACTCCAGTTGGACTCCAGTTGTCCACAGCGCCCCCATGCTGGGGAGTGCATCCCTCTGACGGACTTCCATTGGAACATCATCTTGTTATGGTATCTGGTAAATGTGACCCACCAGGCAGGCTCTATCTGAAACCATTTGATTTTAACTGGCAAGCAGTGGAAATGATATAGTATGCAATGGATAAGTCTAGCTACAGATCTACCCCTGAGGAAGAAGTTCTCTGACTTCGAGATGCATTGGGTATCTTTTTTGCTGTTTAAGCTGACAACCATCTGCATTATGTATATTATGGAATGTACTGTTTGCATATTTTAACATTTTCATTTCTGTTAACCACTTAAGCCCCGGAAGATTTTACCCCCTTCCTGACCAGGGCCTATTTTGCGATTCGGCACTGCGTGACTTTAACGGACAATTGCGCGGTCGTGCGACGATGTACCTAAACTAATTTGACGTCCTTTTTTTCCCACAAACAGAGCTTTATTTTGGTGGTATTTGATTACCTGTGCGATTTTTTTGATCATGCGCTATAAACAAAAAAATAGCGTCAATTTTGCAAAAATAACAATATTTTTCACATTTTTTTATATGAAATTCCCCCCCCCCAAAAAAATGTAAAAATCAAAATTTTTTAACATTTTTGGACAATTTGCTTTATGCTACATATGTTTGGTAGAAAAAAAAAATCGCAAAAAGCATATTTTGATTGGTTTGCGCAAAAGTTATCGCGTTTACTAACAAAGGGAAAGATGTTTGTTGGTTTTTTTTTTAACGCGTAATGGCGGTGAAATGTAATTTTTTTTGCGGTACTGCGACATTGCGGTGGACAGATCGGACCCTTGACTGACATTTTTTACACTTTTGGGGTTACCAGTGACATTACTACAGTAATCAGTGCTATACATATGCACTGTTACTGTAAAATTACACTGGCAGTGAAGGGGTTAACTTTTTTTTAGAGGGAGGGGTTATGCGTGTCCCTAGGGGTGTGATTCTAACTGTGATTGGCTGTGGCTTGAGGTGTAGGAACAGTGATCAACGGTCCTACATAGTAGAACCGTATAATCACTATTCCTACACAGGGGAGAATGACAGGCGGCTTGTTTACATTAGCCGCCTGCCTTTCTCCCTCTGCACCGACGATCGCGCCGGTCACACGCGCAGGGGGGGGTCCGTGACCACGCGGGAGCGCACCTCCGGCGGCGCGCGCTCGCTCCCTAGACTCTCACAGGCTAGCGACGTAGTACTACGTCGCTCTGCCTGTGAGGGGCTGACCGCTGCAGTAAATAGTCGTGCGGCGGTCGGCAAGCGGTTAATTTGTGTCTAAATAAAATCTATTTTTCAATAACTATTTTTGTGATTCACATTAGTGCCATTAAAGTCCCACCACAAGGGGAAAAACCCTTCCTTCCTACAAATTAAGGGATGTGGCACCTCTGTCAGAGGCCTCATTGAGAGCAACTTGTCTCAGGTGAGGAGTACAAAGACAAGTGTGCCTTGCCTACAGCCAGGCATGGTGGTGGCAGTGTCATGGTCTGGGGCTGCATGAGTGCTGCCGCCACTGGGGAGCTACAGTTCATTGAGGGAACCACAAATGCCAACATGCAGGGGCGTAACTACAGGGGTTGCAGGGGTTGCAATCGCTACCGGGCCCCATGCTCCAGGGGGCCCGGTAGCAAACCAGTGGGTGAACTTCCAGGATCGCAAAGGTCACACTTGCGACCGGACCCTGGCATTGCACCACTGTGGGGAAGCCCCAAGATTGCAGGAAGTGGGCCCACAAGATTGCAGGAAGGGGGCCCACTGCAGAACTTGTGAAAGAATCCTGCTGCGGGACCGTAATAAAAGGCCATGCAACGAGTGTAAAGAGCCCCAGGATTAGTGGGAAGAGCCCTGGGCTTGAAGGTAAGGGCCCCGGCCAGGGGTCTGGGGGGCCCTTCATGGTTTCTTGCATCAGGGCCCTGAAGGTTCTAGTTACGCCTCTGCCAACATGTACTGTGACATACTGATGCAGAGCATGATCCCCTCCCTTCGGAGACTGGGCCGCAGGGCAGTGTTACAACCTAATGACCCCAAACACACCAAGATGACCACTGGCTTGCTAAAGAAGGTGAGGGTAAAGGTGATGGACTGGCCAAGCATGTCTCCACACCTGAACCTTATTGAGCATTTGTGGGGCATCCTCAAACAGAAGGTGGAGGAGCACAAGGTCTCTAACATCCTCCAGCTCCATGATGTTGTCATGAAGGAGTGGAAGAGGAATCCAGTGGCAAACTGTGAAGTTCTGGTGAACTCAATGGCCAAGAGGGTTAAGGAAGTGCTGGAAAATAATTGTAGCCACACAAAATATAGACACTTTGGGCCCAATTTGGACATTTGCATCTAGGGGTGTACTCACTTTTGTTGCCAGCAGTTTAGACATTAATGAC
This sequence comes from Pelophylax lessonae, assembly GCF_965119305.1. Classification (NCBI taxonomy): domain Eukaryota; kingdom Metazoa; phylum Chordata; class Amphibia; order Anura; family Ranidae; genus Pelophylax; species Pelophylax lessonae. Next base: position 200,193,964 of record NC_138770.1, read on the forward strand.
TTTGTGTTGAGTTACTTTGAGGGGACAGCAAATTTACACTTTTATACAAGCTGTACACTCACTACATTACATTGTAGCAAAGTGTCATCTCTTCAGTGTTGTCACATGAAAAGTTATAATAACATATTTACAAATATGTGAGGGGTGTACTCACTTTTGTGAGATACTGTATGTATGTTGCATGTATAGGTATGCGGTGTGTATGCAAGTTGCATGTATGTGTATGTATTTTGCATGGTTGTATATGTATGCAGTGTGTTGTATGCATGTGAATGCATGTACGTAGGATATACACATGTATATGAGGGTGAGTGTGAAAAGAATCACAGGGGTTGTTGTACGCTGGGCTGTCTACACTTCTGACTCCTAAACTATGTATGTTACATACACATGACCCCCTGCACTCTATGCATTACCCACTCCTGACCCCCTGCACTCTATGCATTACCCACTCCTGACCCCCTGCACTCTATGCATTACCCACTCCTGACCCCCTGCACTCTATGCATTACCCACTCCTGACCCCCTGCACTCTATGCATTACCCACTCCTGACCCCCTGCACTCTATGCATTACCCACTCCTGACCCCCTGCACTCTATGCATTACCCACTCCTGACCCCCTGCACTCTATGCATTACCCACTCCTGACCCCCTGCACTCTATGCATTACCCACTCCTGACCCCCTGCACTCTATGCATTACCCACTCCTGACCCCCTGCACTCTATGCATTACCCACTCCTGACCCCCACACTCTATGCATTACCCACTCCTGACCCCCTGCACTCTATGAATTACCCACTCCTGACCCCCTGCACTCTATGAATTACCCACTCCTGACCCCCTGCACTCTATGCATTACCCACTCCTGACCTCCTGCACTCTATGAATTACCCACTCCTGACCCCCTGCACTCTATGCATTACCCACTCCTGACCCCCTGCACTCTATGCATTACCCACTCCTGACCCCCACACTCTGTACATAACACACCTGACCCCCTGCACTCTATGCATTACCCACTCCTGACCCCCTGCACTCTATGCATTACCCACTCCTGACCCCCTGCACTCTATGCATTACCCACTCCTGACCCTCTGCACTCTATGCATTACCCACTCCTGACCCCCTGCACTCTATGCATTACCCACTCCTGACCACCTGCACTCTATGCATTACCCACTCCTGACCCCCTGCACTCTATGCATTACCCACTCCTGACCCCCTGCACTATATGCATTACCCACTCCTGACCCCCTGCACTCTATGCATTACCCACTCCTGACCCCCTGCACTCTATGAATTACCCACTCCTGACCCCCTGCACTCTATGAATTACCCACTCCTGACCCCCTGCACTCTATCCTTACCCACTCCTGACCCCCTGCACTCTATGCATTACCCACTCCTGACCCCCTGCACTCTATGCATTACCCACTCCTGACCCCCTGCACTCTATGCATTACCCACTCCTGACCCCATGCACTATATGCATTACCCACTCCTGACCCCCTGCACTCTATGCATTACCCACTCCTGACCCCCTGCACTCTATGAATTACCCACTCCTGACCCCCTGCACTCTATGAATTACCCACTCCTAACCCCCTGCACTCTATCATTACCCACTCCTGACCCCCTGCACTCTATGCATTACCCACTCCTGACCCCCTGCACTCTATGCATTACCCACTCCTGACCCCCTGCACTCTATGCATTACCCACTCCTGACCCCCACACTCTATGCATTACCCACTCCTGACCCCCTGCACTCTATGAATTACCCACTCCTGACCCCCTGCACTCTATGAATTACCCACTCCTGACCCCCTGCACTCTATGCATTACCCACTCCTGACCTCCTGCACTCTATGAATTACCCACTCCTGACCCCCTGCACTCTATGCATTACCCACTCCTGACCCCCTGCACTCTATGCATTACCCACTCCTGACCCCCACACTCTGTACATAACACACCTGACCCCCTGCACTCTATGCATTACCCACTCCTGACCCCCTGCACTCTATGCATTACCCACTCCTGACCCCCACACTCTGTACATAACACACCTGACCCCCTGCACTCTATGCATTACCCACTCCTGACCCCCTGCACTCTATGCATTACCCACTCCTGACCACCTGCACTCTATGCATTACCCACTCCTGACCCCCTGCACTCTATGCATTACCCACTCCTGACCCCCTGCACTATATGCATTACCCACTCCTGACCCCCTGCACTCTATGCATTACCCACTCCTGACCCCCTGCACTCTATGAATTACCCACTCCTGACCCCCTGCACTCTATGAATTACCCACTCCTGACCCCCTGCACTCTATCCTTACCCACTCCTGACCCCCTGCACTCTATGCATTACCCACTCCTGACCCCCTGCACTCTATGCATTACCCACTCCTGACCCCCTGCACTCTATGCATTACCCACTCCTGACCCCATGCACTATATGCATTACCCACTCCTGACCCCCTGCACTCTATGCATTACCCACTCCTGACCCCCTGCACTCTATGAATTACCCACTCCTGACCCCCTGCACTCTATGAATTACCCACTCCTGACCCCCTGCACTCTATCCTTACCCACTCCTGACCCCCTGCACTCTATGCATTACCCACTCCTGACCCCCTGCACTCTATGCATTACCCACTCCTGACCCCCTGCACTCTATGCATTACCCACTCCTGACCCTCTGCACTCTATGCATTACCCACTCCTGACCCCCTGCACTCTATGCATTACCCACTCCTGACCCCCTGCACTCTATGCATTACCCACTCCTGACCCCCTGCACTCTATGCATTACCCACTCCTGACCCCCACACTCTGTACATAACACACCTGACCCCTGACCTATTGTACATTACCACACCTGGACCACTGTACCATGTATGTTAGGAATTTCTGACTGCTGCAATCTGTATATAGGCTCAAGTTTTAAAATCCTCCCACCGGTAGCGCACCTTTGACGCCACCCTCCATTCCTCAGCCCCCTTCTCCTTCCCCATTCTCAGGAATTCTGATTTCCAAAAGTTCTTAGATATGCACATCTGACGAGCTCACCACACACGTTACAATCTGATTGTACCATCTTTTTTGGATCTACCCACAATTATGCAGTGCATGTGCCTGCCTGATTGGATAGTTTAGGTAGGTTCTCCTTTCACATATTTTTGGTATTTCTAAAGAAGACATGTCTCTTCCTCCTCTCTAGCAAAGCTCAGAACTAAAAAATGGTTCCCACTTTGGGTGGGGCTTCTTCTATAATCTATAAGAGGTTTCTGTGTAAGATTTCGTATACAATATAAAAATATTAAGCCATAACCTGTTAGGACGACTATTGCATTAGTCTAAGGGATTCATGAATATTGTATTCTGGGTACATAGACCCGCCCAAAATGCTCACTGCTGTCAACATGGACAACCTACCCTGATTAGAGCTGCTGTGTCAGCTGACTAGGAATGCTCCAGTAAAATTCAGCTTTTCTGTCACATGATTAGAAAGTTCTAACAAACCAGGAAGTCAAGACAATGCATAGAGACAGGGTTGTTTTGTACGGAAGCCTGCACGCTGGCTGTAGGGGAGGCGTCTAGTTGTGGTTTGTTTTACCATTAGCTCCACATACATGGTGAAAGAATTATCGCCTACGATAATACGAACAACGGCGCTTCCTGTCGACTTGCAAGAAAGGCCATCTTGTTTTCCGTACAGCGAGGACGCTTCCTGGAGGGAGGGCGCCGCCATCTTGTACGGAAGGACATTGGGATTGGTCATGGTGATATGCTGCGCGGCACCCAATTGCACCAACCGGCAAGGGAAAGGGAAGAGAGGGGCCGTGTCCTTCCACAGGTGCGCTAGGAATCTGTAAGATCGGTGCTATGGCAGCTTTGGCATTCCATCAGTGTATGCTGGGATTTTTTCAAACTTCAAGTGCTGTCCAGCTTGCTCTAGTAGTTGGTGTGCTGATCATTAGAGCTGCTTCTAGAGTTCCCCTTTAATTTTTCTATATAATCAAAGGATGCTTTCCACATGTCCCCCCACTTGTCACCTGAGCCAATTTGTTGCACAAATTAAGATCTGCGTTTTTTTGCTATAAAATTACTGTAAACCCCCACACAAAGTATATATTTCCTGAAAGCACAGACCCTGGAGAATAAAATGGTGGTAGTTGCAATTTTTGTGTTTGCGCAGTTATTATTTAAATAAATATTGCCAGGGAATAACACACTAAATGAATTTAGTGCTAACACTACATATATATAATTTTTTTTTTTGGTAAAATATAAAAGATGGGGTTGCGTACAGTAAATAGATAACGAAGATGTCAAGTCTTAAAATTGAGCACACCCAGGGAATCACAAACATTTGCAAATAGCGATGGTACCTAAAATTCACGGTATGCATCCAGATAATCGAAATGTGCATGCTACAGAAATATTTTTGGATGTGTTGGATGATGGGGGCAGGGAATGCAGAGGTGAGCAGTGTTGGAAGGGGGTGGATGGGGATGAATAGATGAACCATGTAGGATGAGGGTGGCAGGGGATGCAGAGGTAAGCAGCATTGTAAGAGGGTGGCAGGGTATGCAGAGGTGAGCAGTGTTGGATGAAGGTGGCAGGAAATGCAGAGGTGAGCAGTGTTGGATGAGGGTGGCAGGAAATGCAGAGGTGAGCAGTGTTGGATGAGGGTGGCAGGGAATGCAGAGGTGAGCAGTGTTGGATGAAGGTGGCAGGGAATGCAGAGGTGAGCAGTGTTGGATGAGGGTGGCAGGAAATGCAGAGGTGAGCAGTGTTGGATGAGGGTGGCAGGGAATGCAGAGGTGAGCAGTGTTGGATGAAGGTGGCAGGGAATGCAGAGGTGAGCAGTGTTGGATGAGGGTGGCAGGGAATGCAGAGGTGAGCAGTGTTGGATGAGGGTGGCAGGGAATGCCGAGGTGAGCAGTGTTGGATGAGGGTGGCAGGGAATGCAGAGGTAAGCAGCATTGTAAGAGGGTGGCAGGGTATGCAGAGGTGAGCAGTGTTGGATGAAGGTGGCAGGAAATGCAGAGGTGAGCAGTGTTGGATGAGGGTGGCAGGAAATGCAGAGGTGAGCAGTGTTGGATGAGGGTGGCAGGGAATGCAGAGGTGAGCAGTGTTGGATGAAGGTGGCAGGGAATGCAGAGGTGAGCAGTGTTGGATGAGGGTGGCAGGAAATGCAGAGGTGAGCAGTGTTGGATGAGGGTGGCAGGGAATGCAGAGGTGAGCAGTGTTGGATGAAGGTGGCAGGGAATGCAGAGGTGAGCAGTGTTGGATGAGGGTGGCAGGGAATGCAGAGGTGAGCAGTGTTGGATGAGGGTGGCAGGGAATGCCGAGGTGAGCAGTGTTGGATGAGGGTGGCAGGGAATGCAGAGGTGAGCAGTGTTGGAAGGGGGTGGATGGGGATGCAGAGGTAAGCAGTGTTGAATGGGGGTGGCAGGGAATGCAGAGGTGAGCAGTGTTGGATAAGGGTGGCAGGGAATGCAGAGTGCAGAGGTGAGCAGTGTGAGATGAGGGTGGCATGGAATGCAGAGGTGAGCAGTGTTGGAAGGGGGTGGATGGGGATGCAGAGGTAAGCAGTGTTGAATGAGGGTGGCAGGGAATGCAGAGGTGAGCAGTGTTGGATGAGGGTGGCAGGGAATGCAGAGTGCAGAGGTGAGCAGTGTGAGATGAGGGTGGCATGTAATGCAGAGGTAAGCAGTGTTGGATGAGGGTGGCAGAGAATGCAGAGGTGAGCAGTGTTGGATGAGGGTGGCAGGGAATGCCGAGGTGAGCAGTGTTGGATGAGGGTGGCAGGGAATGCAGAGGTGAGCAGTGTTGGAAGGGGGTGGATGGGGATGCAGAGGTAAGCAGTGTTGAATGGGGGTGGCAGGGAATGCAGAGGTGAGCAGTGTTGGATGAGGGTGGCAGGGAATGCAGAGGTGAGCAGTGTGAGATGAGGGTGGCATGGAATGCAGAGGTGAGCAGTGTTGGAAGGGGGTGGATGGGGATGCAGAGGTAAGCAGTGTTGAATGAGGGTGGCAGGGAATGCAGAGGTGAGCAGTGTTGGATGAGGGTGGCAGGGAATGCAGAGGTGAGCAGTGTGAGATGAGGGTGGCATGTAATGCAGAGGTGAGCAGTGTTGGATGAGGGTGGCAGGGAATGCAGAGGTAAGCAGTGTTGGATGAGGGTGGCAGGGAATGCAAGGTGAGCAGTGTTGAAAGGGGGTTGATGGGGATGAATAGATGAACCGTGTAGGATGAAGGTGGCAGGGGATACAGAAGTAAGCAGCATTGTAGGAGGGTGGCAAGAAATGCAGAAGTGAGCAGTGTTGAATGAGGGTGGCAGGGAATGCAGAGGTGAGCAGTGTTAGAAGGGGGAGAGGGGATAAATAGATGAACCGTGTAGGATGAGGGTGGCAGGGGGTGCAGAGGTAAGCAGCATTGTAAGATGGTGCCAGGGAACATAGAAGTGAGCACTGTTGAAAGAGGGTTGCAGAAGTCAGCAGCTTTAGAAGAGGGTGGCAGGGGATGCAGAAGTGAGCAGTGACGGAAAAGGGTTGCAGAGGTTAGCAGCATTAGGAGAGGGTGACAAGGGATGCAGAGATGAGCAGCGTTGGAAGCGAGTAGCAGGGGATGCAGTGTTGGAAGATGTTGGCAAAGAGTGCAGTAGTAAGCAGTGTTGGAAAAGGGTGGCAGATGTGAACAGTGTGGGAAGAGGCTTGCAGGAGTGAACAGTGTTGGAAAAGGGGTGCAGGGGTGATCCCCTATACTAGGGGTGTATACTCGCAGTGACTTGGAAGTTGAGTTTCGGACAGTTGGGTGGCACTAGTGTCCCATTTCTGTCTGTGGCAGTGATGCAATCACACAGATTACAGGAGTTGCACAGAGACCAAGGGAAGTAAGCAGCAGCATAGGTGAGTGGAGACCTATTCTGAATGCAGGGATGCACAATTCATATCACCCGACGCCTGGGACATGCAGTTCCCGGATGCTGGGCAGGTTGGTTTTTTTTTAACATTTGGCCCTGCTGCCGGCAAGCAGGAGGGTTTACTTGTCAAATGGAAGCATACGGGCAGCTGCTGACTAAATGCTTCCACACATTTTGACCTGTAAAAAGGGGTCAAACATCTCTGGTGAGTTACCATCTACCTTCCAAGCACCCCTGGTGAAGCAATCGGAAGACATTTACATCCAGAAGCATAAATTATAAGGTGTGACATGTTTTGTATCTATTTACTCGATGCAATCACGACTTTTATATTTTACAAAAAATTGGGTAATTTGTTGTGTTTTTGTGCCCCTGAAATTAACTTTAGTGTGGCATTTTTTTGTTTTTGTTTTGTTTTTTACTGAAATTTTGCATTTCCTAGACCTATGCAGTAATATTGTGTGACATAAAATAATGGGTCTACCACTATTTTCATCTCTAGGGTGTCTGCTTTCAGAAAATATATAATGTTTTGGAGGTTTTATGTAATCTTCAGGCCTAAAATAATTTTTTACACTTGTGTAAAAAACCCCAAAAACGGCTCTGGCAGCGAAAGGGTTAAAGGATAAGTTCACCTTTGGGAGCATTACATGTTCCACTTGTTTTTAGGGTGGAACATGTAACATGTTCCCGCTCCTGCAGCAGCTTGGCCATCTGAGCCCTCTGTGTGACAGCAGTACGGGATGAAGGTTCCCCATACTAGCTTTCACTCTTTGAAAAGAGCATGGCTGTTCGGGGCTCCGCCCACATGGCCGCATCATTTGTTCAGAGTTCTGTGAATGAATCAACTACAAGTACTGATAGCCTTTGCCGCTGTTTGGATTGTAGTTCTCAATGAACTACCATGGCGCAGTTTAAGCACTCTGGTAGTTCATTGATTCTTCCTGTCAGCGTGAAACTGCTTGTTCGTGTGATGTACAGGCAGACAGATTAGATTGTCATGTGGGACAAGTAGATTAGGACTCCGATTTTTAGTCCCTTGGACAAGTAGTTTTTACAGAAATTTCTACACCCCTGTGAATGACACAAACCTGGCACCGTATGGGCCTGAGACATGTGTTGCCTACCTAGAACCTTTTATATATGTCTTTTGATCCACCTTGTAGTCTTGTGATGATTACATGACTGCAAGGTAGACCACAGACAGAGGCAGGCAAAAAAAGTTTATACTTATGGTGATAAATAATAAGTTAATAATTATGGGAATTCATATTTTGCATTCCTCTACTTTTATTGTAGGCATATACAAAATATGTATTCCCAAACTTTTATTGTATTTTTAACCACTTAAGCCCCGGAAGATTTTACCCCCTTCCTGACCAGGGCCTATTTTGCGATTCGGCACTGCGTGACTTTAACGGACAATTGCGCGGTCGTGCGACGCTGTACCTAAACGAATTTGGCGTCCTTTTTTTTCCCACAAATAGAGCTTTCTTTTGGTGGTATTTGATCACCTGTGCGATTTTTTTTTTTTTTTTTGATCATGCACTGTAAACAAAAAAGTATCATCAATTTTGCAAAAATAACAATATTTTTCAAATTTTTTATATGAAATTTCCCCCAAAAAAATGTAAAAACCAACTTTTTTTAACATTTTAGGCCAATTTTTTTTTTTTACCATATGTTTGGTAAAAAAAAAATCACAAAAAGCGTATTTTGATTGGTTTGCACAAAGGTTATTGCGTTTAACAAAGGGAAAGATTTTTGTAATTTTTGTTGTTTTTTTTTTTTTTTAAAGCGTAATGGCGGCGATCTGCGATTTTTTTTTTTTTGCGGGACTGCAACATTGCGGCGGACAGATCGGACCCTTGACTGACATTTTTGACACTTTTGGGGTTACCAGTGACATTACTACAGTAATCAGTGCTATACATATGCACTGTTACTGTAAAAATGACACTGGCAACTGTGATTGGCTGTGGCTTGATGTGTAAGAACAGTGATCAACGATCCTACATAGTAGAACCATTTGATCACCATTCCTACACAGGGGGGACTGACAGGCGGCTTTGTTTACATTAGCCGCCTGCCTTTCTCCCGCTGTCACGGACGATCGCAAGTGCACACGCGCGGGGGGGGGGGTCCGTGACCAAGCGGGAGCGCGCATCCAGCGGCGCGAGCTCGCTCCCAAAACCCTTACAGGCTGGCGACGTAGCCCTACGTCGCTCTGCCTGTGAGGGACTGACTGCCGACGTAAATAGTCGTGCGGCAGTTGGCAAGTGGTTAATGTCCTGCCTTAATGTGTAGAAGAAGTAAATGGGCCCTAGTGGTTCTAAAGGCAGAAGGTTTTTTATCCTAATGTATTCTATGCATTAAGATAAAAAAGCTTTAGTGTGCATCAGCCCCCTTAATACCTGAGCCCCATCTCGATCCAACAATGTTGGACAAGAGCCAACACTGTCTGGGACTCTCCCTCCTGATTGGCTGAGACACAGCAGCGGGTGCCCATGGCTCTTGATGCTGTCAATTGGCCAGTGAGCCAAAAGACTACAGGTATAGAGTGTATAGACCCCCAACTATGTTGAGATTTTAAAGGTACAACTAGAAACATACTTAACATTTTAAGTATGTTTCTAGTTGTGCCTTTAAAATCCCGCCATAGTTGGGGGTCTATATTGCCTATAGTCTTTTGGATCTATTGTTATTGGGGTGTGGCACTAAAAGGCCTATTTGTAATGCTAAACAAAGTCAGTGAGCCAATAAGGAAAGTGAGGGGGCAGGGCCGAGCCTCAGCTTCATGTCCCTGAGGGAGGGGCCAGGAGCACCAGCGAGGGACCTGAGAAGAGGAGGATCTGGGCTGCTCTGTGCAAAACCAACTGCACAGAGAAGGTTAGTATAACATGTTTGTTAATATCCCTTTAAGCTCTGTTCGCATATTGGCGTCCTGAATCATGGGCAGAATCGCGATCCCGAATCATTGCAAATCTCGGGACGCCCGTGTGATTCCTATGATTTGCAATGGCACCCCAAATGCGGTGCGCCCAAAAAAGTACAAGAACTTCTATTGGGCGATAGGCGCCCCGCGATACTATATGTGCCATTTTACCGCGGTTTTTCGAACGACAATCGCGGTAAAATTGCGCTGCATTTGGGGTGCCATTGCAAGTCACGGGAATCGCACGGGTGTCCTGTCATTTGCAGTGATTCGGGATCCCAGATGCCAATATGTGAACGGAACCTTAAGGCATGTTCAATTTTCTTGCACAATTTTCTGTTAGATTTACCACAAACCAAATAATATGAGGTCAAAGCTAATCAACACTTTCACTTGTATCCAATTAGGTAGGCCTTTGTACTACACAGTTGAAGGTAAATTTCAAGAAAATTGTACAGAAAATTGTATAATGTATGGCCAGCCTAAGGCCTCATGTACACTGCTGCTGATAAACAGACGTTTAGGAGGAGTTTGGCGTTTTCTTTACAGCACCCCTGAACTCTCCGCTAGGTTATCTTATCTCTCCTTGTACACTGAGAGGTTTATAGTTGTTTAAAGGCAATTGCGTTTAGTGGCATTTTTTTTTTTTAAAGCAACGGAAGACAGAAGTTTATTGGCATTTGAAACGCCAAAAGATTGTAACAGCATGCAAATGCGTCTAAACATGGTAACTTGCGTTTATAAGCATTTCATTTATAGGTGTTTTCAATGGGGATACATTGGCCTAAAATGTTAAAAAATTTAGATTTTTAAAATTTTCTTTTTTTTTTTGAGAATGTAGCAGAATGTAAAAAAAAAAAAAAAAGATATATATATATATATATATATCTTTTTTTTTTTTTCAAAATTGTCGCTCTTTTTTTGTTTATAGTGCAAAAAATAAAAATCGCACAGGTGATCAAATGCCACCAAAAGAAAGCTCTGTTTGTGGGAAAAAAGGACACCAATTTTATTTGGGTACGGCGTCGCACGACCGCGCAATTAATCTGTTAAAGTAACGCAGTGCCGAATCGCAAAATAGGGCCTGGTCAGGAAGGGGGCAAATCCTTCCGGTCTTAAAGTTGTTAAGCTTTTATCAGAGTTAGAGCGTTTTTTTTCAGCTGAAAAACTCCTTTCAAAACCCACTAGTTCTGGGGGGTTTTTCCAGTCAGAAAACGCCCCTGCCAAAATCTGCTGATAACAGCCTATGTGAGCACATAGGATAACATGCTGGGGAGTTTACTGGCTGCAGAAAAAAAACGTCTGACGCCAAAAACAGCCGCTGTAAAAACATCCAGTGTGCATGAGGCCTTGGGATGGCAGCCCATCTGATCTATTTGAAACTATTAAACAGGGGAAGTGTGCACATGGGCAAGGCAATATACAAATGGTACAAAGGGTTCCCCTGCACACTTTCAAGCTAGCCAGCAAAAATACCCTAACTAATCTGTTTCAACTCGGGTTAAAAACAGAGGTTTTAATTGCATGCATGTACAAATATATGTGAAGAACTGGCAAGTTGGAGGGCCCGTTGCATGCTAATGTGCACAGAACAAGAAGTTCTGTTTACTTCATACCTGCTGAACATCTCAGAACTAACAACAAAAAAAACGTTAATGGTAAGTTCCTAAAAGCATTAAAGTTGAACTCTAGGTATGATTTTTACTTGCGGTAGTTACATTGGTCCAGCTTGGACCAATGTAAGTATGCAGATCTCATAGAGAGGGACCACTGTAGAAGCTGACAATCGTAGTAGTTTAGTAGACATCGCTTCTACAATGATAGCTGCCACCTTTCGGTTCCCGTGCTACCCTGGAAGTGGAGATTGAGATTGTTACGTCAGCTTCCCGCTCTCCATCTCTCTTAATCCATAGAATGCATTAGGTTAAAAAACATTCTGCCTTTACAACATCTTTATTGGATTGTTTTACAAGGTGATCTTTACAATTACTTTAAAGTCAGATCACCACATTAATCTTTCAGTTCTAAAATGTCCTACTAATTTGAATGCCTCCTCAGGGCCCAGAAGTTGTGTCAGTAATGTTGGGTATATCTGTTTCCCCAGACTAAGGCCCCTTTCACACTTGTGCAACTTGTCCTGCCAATTGGGACTGCAAAGAAGCAGTGCTGATCGCGAAGCGAATCAAGAAAAACACTACTTAGAACGGGTGTTTCCATAGTTACATAGTAGTTGAGGTTGAATAAAGACAATAGTCCATCCAGTTCAACCTGTGTAGGTGTGTGTGGACGTATTAATTTCCCATACCCCTGAATGTTTTGATCTTGGACATGTACTGTATGTCCAACAGTCTTTTAAAAGAAGCCATACTCCCCGCAGTTACTACCATTTGTGGAAGCGAGTTCCACAATCTTATTGCCCTTACTGTAAAAAAAACTCTTACGTAGCCTGAGGTTAAATCGCTTCTCCTCCTCTGAATGGCCTTGTGTCCTCTTGCACTCCTTGGGACTGAATCATTTTTTTTTTTCTATGCTGAGATCACCGTTGAGGTATTTGTAAATCACTATCATGTCCCCTCTCAGGCGTCTCTTCTCTATAGAGAATAAATCGAGAGCTTGTAAACGCTCCTCATAATTTAGGTCCTCCAATCCCCTAATTAGCTTAGTTGCCCTTCTTTTGGACTCTTTCCAGTTCCAGCACATCCTTTCTGTGGATTGGCGACCAGAACTGGACAGAATACTCCAGTTGTGGCTAGGCTTGTGACGGTATCAGATTTTCATGCTGCGATTAATTGATTAAGGTTTTGCCACGGTATACGGTATTATCACTGTATTCAATTATTAAATTTCTACCTCACTTGAATTTCTGGTCCTGGCGCTCGGCTCCAATCCGATGGCCTGGTCATTAAGAGGGCAAATCCTTGTGGTCAAGAAGTGGTTAAACCTGAAGGAGGTGTTATTTATAAATTACTTTACTATTGCTTTACGCCTGGTTCACATGTATGCAGGTTGGCGGCCCACATTTGCACAGGCATTGATTTGAACGGGCTGCTATGCCCTCATTTTCCGCAGAAATAAGGTGCATGCAGCATTTTTTTAAAATTCAGTGGCCTTGAAATCCATCCTGCTTTTGCACCATGCGACTTACCTGCAGTTCCTGCTCTGGCAAGCTTTCTGCGTTTTTTTGTATACGTGGGCACGGCATTTAAAAACACAGTTTGCGTGTGCAGCAACTGCAGGTAAGTCGCATGGTACAAAATGGGCTGCTATGCCTGTGCAAATGTGGTGCCCCAACCCGCATACATGTGAACCAGGTCTAAAGCAATAGTAAAGTAATTAATAGATAAAAACACTGGTTCTCCTGCAGGTTTAACCACTTCTGGACGGCAAGGATTTGCCCCTTTAAAGACCAGGCCATCGGATCAGAGCGCCAGGACCAGTCATCACCAGGTAGGCCAGACACTGCTTGATGGCTATATAATAATGAAATGTGGGCTGCTATGCGCGTGCGTGTGTGTGTATATATATATATATGCTGCTATGCCCATGTATGTATGCATGTATGTATATTTCTATCTATCTATATATAAATATATATATATATATATATATAATATCTATCTAATTCTATCTATCTAATTCTAATTCTATCTATCTAATTCTATCTGCAGAAACTTGCTTGTATTAGCAGTGTTTCTGTGTCTGAGCCCTGGAAAAAGCATGTGGGTGTGTGCTGAGTGGGAGCCGTCTGATTGGTTACAGGGAGGAGCTAAGTCTCTCACTCTAGGATCATATTACCAGAGCTGTTTCTATTGAGTGAGTGAACTGTGAGTGAATGAGTCATCCGGCTCACTGAAAATGTATCAATTCTAAAGTCAGGCAGACTTGAGGAGCAGAGAAACTTGGTATTTTAAAAATGCCACAATAACAATACCGTGGGTATGCAATACCACAATATATCGAATTACCGAAAACCGGTGTAACGTTAAGAAACCATACCCCGTGAAGAAACCATACCCCTCGTCACTTCCGGTCTGAAACAGCAGAGCAGCGCAGCAGAGCGCATGCTCAGAGCCCCGGAGACGTGATTGAACAAGAAAGAAGTGAACAAGTGCGCATGCTCGGAGGGTATGATATGTTAACGGCACGAATACTTGCGGCGGTAACATTAAAACAGTTCTGCTGCAACATCAATCATCTCCTCTCCTCTCCCTGTCACTTCCCTGATCTCCCCTAATAAATATGAAAGCGGCGGCGGGTGTATCTGTGCTCCGTGATCCGCTTTTATATTTATTAACGGAGATCAGGGAAGTGACAGGGGAAGGAGCGGACATGAGGCATGATGCAGAGGAGCTGTTATAATGTAGCCGCCGCAAGTTAAAGTACCGTGAGAAATCCATACCCTCCGGAAGTGACGAGGGTATGGTTTTCTCACGGGTATGGTTTTTTCACGGAACACCGGCATATGTCTAGGTGCGGCCGGATCAGAGTTTTATAAAGTGGTAGGATTTACCACTGAGGGACCACTGAGTTTACATAATGGTACCTTGCTTGAAATCAATGCAAGTGCCTCCCCTACTTTTATCTGCTGTTGCTATTGACTGCCGGAAAGTGTTCTTATTTCCCGGTAATTTGTTTCTGTATACAAGCTTTTTATGTGTCCCATTAGATCATTCACATTATTATGCTTTATTTCTTGCAGGTTCCCTCTTAAGGATGCAGCTCGTCTTTATCTGTGGACAGTTGCCATACAGCGCAGTGACTGGACTCCAGGGCCCTACTCTTTCCTGTGCAGCGAACACTTCACATCGGATAGCTTTGTCCCACGTATGCCTGACCAGCACCCTCTTCTTAGACCAGATGCTGTCCCCTCCCTTTTTGAAACTGGAAGGGGAAACCAAACAAAAGGAGCCATAGAAAAGCACATTCTTGGTATTGGAGGAAAAAAGCAGGTGCAGAAAAGAAGAGCACCATCTTCTGTAGAGGAGAACATGCCACCTATGTACTCAAATGAGGAGGCTATGAAGGAAAATGAGCTCCGCTTTGACATTAATGGCAGAAATGACATCAACCCCAGTTTTCTTCCTAAAGCATCACCAGTTAACACAGTTTGTAGGTTTATCTACTCCCTGCATTCATATAGCCGGTCTTCTACAACCTCCTTATTACAAAATGTAGTAAACATGAATGTTCCACCTTATCCAGAGACAGAGGAAACAGAGATGACTTGTGAATTTGTGTCTTCTCCATCAAATAATCAGTGCCTTTCCTCTGCAGTACACGATGGTGAATATTTCTTGTCTCAGGTAGACAATTCCCAGGCGTTGTTATGCCATGTAGAAGTTGGTGATAACGCTGAGTTGAACTCCATAACAAAA
The DNA here is from genome assembly GCF_965119305.1 of Pelophylax lessonae. Lineage (NCBI taxonomy): Eukaryota > Metazoa > Chordata > Amphibia > Anura > Ranidae > Pelophylax > Pelophylax lessonae. The sequence goes on from NC_138770.1 coordinate 200,209,225, forward strand.
GATCCTCCTAAATTAGAGGAAACTGAGATGACCACTATGTTCTTGGAGTCTTATGAAGTTTGTGTAGAGGAGGTCTGTGATTATACAGGTGAACCCGATGAGCTTCTGCTTCAAGAAGATGATTGCCTGGATCCTAGCACTGTTAACTTGTTGCATTCATACTGCTCTACCTCTGACCCTCTGCCTAAGAATAGACACCAATGCCTGACAACAACGTGTGATATGGGGTGGAATGCTGGGCAATCTAGCAGAGATCGATTCAATATAAATATACACGGTATGAACAGATATTTATTTTACTTATTTTAGTAGGCTTACATTTTTTTGTACAGCACTTTATAGGGAAAACTAAATCGTTCCCATCCACCCTGACCCCAGACAAGGTTACAACACAATGTCCTCACCACAGCCATACACACATAACTATGGCAAAAGCCAATCAACCTACTATGATTCTGGGTTGTGGGAAGGAAGCCACACAAAAGAGGGAAAACCTACAAATGACATGCATGGAGAAGAAATTTGTGCTTGGGTGAAAAAAATTACCAGCAGCTGACACAATACTCTGATAAAAAAGCATACAGACATTAAAAACAAAGTGCAGCGTTAAAAAAATGAAGGCAAATGATAAAAATTCTTCACTGTATCCTACATAAATGCAAGGATGTATAGGCCAATGCAAAATATTAGTGATCGACCAATATCGGTTTTTCGTTGCCGATACCGATATTTTGGCCAATGCATATCGATATTGGCTGATATTTTTGTACATATAAAAATTTTTTTTTTGTTCTTGATTGGTACTTTTGAGAAGGGATTTGGGGGTCCCCTCCTCTGCACTTAAAAGCATTGAAAACGCCAAGTTTGGCTGTTTTGAATGCTGTAATTTTTCTGAATCTGGCACCAGACAGTACCCGGAAGTGTTGTTACTCATGACATCACTTCCAGGTTTTTGCATGGAGACCCAATCAGAGCCGAATGCGGCTTTGATCGGGTCTTCGACAGCCGTGCAGGCTGGTTGCCCGGGTAAGGCGGCGGGAGGCGGGGGACGTCCCCTCCCGCTCCTTGTAATGACAGCCGAGCGGCTTCTCAGCCGCAAAGGTTGTCATTACAAGACAGCCGGTCGTCGGCTATGGACGCCAGTACCGGGATGATGCCTCTAGCTGCAGGCATCACTCCTGTACAAGCACTTTCCCGAAATATCGGCGATATCGGTAACCTCTGGGGCTGATTCAGATATATAAGGAAAAGTGCATTGGCTTTGCAAAGGTGATTGTAAAGGAAATTTTTTATATACAAAAAAAAAAAATAACAAACATGTCATCCCTACCTGCTCTGAGCAGTGGTTTTTGCACAGAGCAGCCCTGATCCTATGCTTCTCTGGTCCCCTCCCAGCGCTCTGGGCCCCTCCCCCTTGGCGAGTGCCCCCATAGCAAGCTGCTTGCTCTAGGGGCACTCGTGTGTGTGTGTGTCTCACTCTTCCGCCTCAGTGGCTATGATTGACAGAAGTGGGAGCCAGTGGTTCCTGCTTCTGCATCCCAGGCAATCAGGAGAGAGAGACCCGGGAAAGACTCATGCACATCGCTGGATTGAGATCAGGCTTATGTAACTTTTAGGGGCGCTGGGAGAGGAGCTTCACACTGAAGATTTTTTACCCTCATGCACAGAATACATGAAGTTAAAAAAAACCTTCAGTCTTTACAACCACTTTAATATAAGTAATTGCATGTGTAACACACGACTACACTTAATGTGCTCTACGCGTTTTATCTTGTCACGTATAATAATAAACCGCTTTTTGTGACCACTCTTTATTGGGGGTTGCAAACTTACAGATTTAGCCTTTTCTGTACAGTGTGTGGGGTGTAACACCAAAGGCGTCTGACCTAAATGCCCGGTCACTATGAACTAGGGGACTACCACTAGAAGTGTGATATCATCGTTCCCATCTTTCTTCCACTGACTTTTTTTATGTTCATTGTAAGAAATATGTATTTCTCTTACGTCCTCCGACAGTCGCTGCCTCCTCTAAGTCATCACTATTGGGTATTGTCCACCTATCCGTAGGAATAGCTAGGCATATAGACTTAGTCAAAAGGCATTAGCATATACACACCCATGGGGGCTGTCCCATCTGGTCAATACCCCCCCTGCATCACCACTCCCAACTCAGTTTTACTTTGCCTAGCATCAGGAATAGTCAGGCTACCTTCTGCTGGGGCTTCAGTCTCAGCCTTCCTAATTTTTTATTTGATTTTCTTTGAAAATGTCAGTTTTTTTCTCTTACTTTACTAGCTGTTTATTTTGTCAGCTTTAGTGTTAGTTTATTCTTCGGATGAAGATGGATCATGCGGTGCTGGGATTCGGACTGGCCGCCCTGGTTCTCCAGGGCACAGAGGGTCAGATGGACCCCCAGCCCGCCATCGAGTGTTCAGCTATGGTTCGCCCTGGCATTAAGAACGACCCATCCCTGTTCGCTACAGGGATGCAGCCGTGAGGTGGCTACCTCACAGGACTCGTCTGCAGTGCTGCAGCGTCATGTCCCTGGCTCACGGCACTCCCTGTCAGATGAGGACAGAGGTTTATCCGTGCATGGAGGCTCCCCCACGCCGTCGGGTACAGGTAAGTACTTTTCTGTGTGGGGCCTATGTCTGGGGTGGCAGTCTGTGTTGCTGTGTGTCCCCATGTCTGTGCCTGTGTGACTCCCTGTGCGACCCCTGCGGGGTTCGCTTTGTTGCAGATCTGTATTTTGCCGGGGGTCCCTGTCCCTGTGTCACCTAGGTGCATGTTTGGGGGTACAGACTTATGTGTTGTGCGGAGACCGCTGCGGGGGAAAAATTGCGCGCTCCGCCATGGTTTACTGTGCACACGTGTATGGCCTCTCTGGGGCGAGTATGCAGATCGTTTTGGCGCCATCCGCTGCCATTTTGTGGGCGGTAGAACGATCGGTGCGGCCGCATGTCAGCGGCCATCTTGGCGTAGCCTCCTATGCATCCCTATGGGGCAGCCATTTTCCCTGGGGTCTGGCTTATTGCCAGCCCCCTCCAGCAGCATTTCCTTTTCCTCTCAGGCAGAAAGGGCACAGGTAGCAACGATCTGCGGGCTCTGCAGTTTGTCTCTCTCTGTCTTCTTCTGTATACTGCTTCTGGCTCAGTTTCTTTTCTCCTTTGGGGGTCTTCATAGCTGTGACAGTAGCGGTGGGCTGCGCACTCCGCAGCGCTATTTAAGGGGACAGTACACTGCTTTTTTGCACTGTAGTTTTTTATTATCTTGAGCCATGGATTCTCAGGAAAGCAAGTTTCCTCCAGCTTTAATGGGGGGCCCCAGTTCTCCTGTTGCCCCGCTGCGACCTGATCTGGCTGCTGTAGTTGCGACTTTAGTGGCAAATATGGAAATGCTGATGTCTGAACGGGCTGCGAGAAACCGGCCCAGGCTGTCTCTCTCTTCTGATTCAGATGGGGATATGGCTGCTGCTGCTGCTGCTGCTGCGAGCGTGCCCTTTTCAGGGTCCCGCTCATCCTTGGACCCCCCGGGGTCTGAGGGGGAGGCTGAGGTGGAGGGTGTTGATACATCCTCCCCAGGGTCACCTGAAGAATGGGCGACCATGGATGAGTTGATTATTTCGGTTAAGGATACCTTACATTTGGAGGATGAGCCCAGTCCTCCGGGCGTTGTGTCCTCATTTGGGACGCACGGGGCCCGCAAGTCTGTGCAGGTTTTTCCCTGCCCAGCTGAATTTCATTACACTGTTAATGAAATGTGGCGCACGTTAAAACGTCCATACTGGTACCTAGTCGGTTCACATTGCTTTATCCTTTTGCGCCGGCTACGGAATCGCGATGGTGTGTGCCTCCACAGGTAGATCACACTGTGGCCGTGCTGAACAAGGCTACCTTGGTTCCTACTGAGGATACCCCGGTGTTCCGGGATCCCACGGACCGGCGGTTGGAGTCTCTAGCTCGCCATTCCTATACGGTGGCGGGATCGTTGCTCAAACCCGTTTTCTCGTCCGTTATGGTGGCTCAGGCGGTGGCTGATTGGATTAAGGTGCTTAGAAGCAACCTAGTGTCTGATGACGTGCCGCCTGCCCGACTGGAAATGGTGGACCAGATCCACCGAGGAGTCATGTATTTGTGTGATGCTGCCCTGAATGAGGCTCCCTTGGTGGCTCGCCTCTCGAGTGTCGCGGTACTTAACCGGCGACTGATATGGCTGAAGAGCTGGTCGGCCGACCAGTCCTCGCGGAAAACAGTTGCTGATTTTCCCTATGCTGGCTCTCGCCTTTTTGGCGAGGCGTTGGATACCCTGGTAAAAGGCATCACAGGGGGCAAGAGCAATATGCTACCCCAGAACCCGAAGAACAAGTCTTTCCGAGGCAAGCGGGGTTCTGCGCCCAGATCCAATCAGGGTCCTTTCGTGCCTTTCGGAACCAATCCAAGGGCAAGCCCTTCAAGGCCCAGGGCAACCAGAAGAAACCCTGGGCGGGTAAGCAGAAGACCGGCAATGCCGGCTCGGCGGGACACTCCACCTCTGCCTGAAGGGGCGCCCTCACCCGTTTCTGGGGTGGGGGGACGTTTGCGCGGTTTCCTCCAGCCTTGGCTGCTCCGGATCTCGGACAGGTGGGTCCAGGAAATTGTTCGATCAGGTTACAAGATCGAATTCCTTTCCAGGCCGGCGGACAGATTCTTTCCCTCCAATCTCCATCTGCTTCCGGGGCGTTTGCAGGACTTGCATCAAGCGGTGCAGGACCTTCTTGCTCAGGGGGTGATTGTCCCGGTGCCTCATCGGGACAGATTTCGGGGGTTTTATTCTAATCTGTTCACTGTGACCAGAAAGGAGGGCAAAGTGCGTCCTATTCTGGACCTGAAAGCGCTGAACCGCTTCGTGCGGGTTCGGAAGTTCCGTATGGAGTCTCTCCGTTCGGTGGTGGTTTCCTTAAGTCCAGGGGAATTCCTGGCCTCGATAGATCTGAAGGATGCGTACCTGCACATCCCCATTTTCGAGGGTCATCAGCGGTACCTTCGGTTTGCTATCAAAGACGATCACTACCAGTTTGTGGCGTTACCTTTCGATCTCGCTTCGGGAACCAAGGGTGTTTACCAAAGTGCTGGCGCCGGTTCTGGGACTACTGAGGGCTCAGGGCATTGCGGTCTAGGGTTACCTGGACGATCTGCTTCTGAGATCGCGTGCCAGCCAGGACCTAGTGCGCGATCTGTCCATCACGGTACAGACGCTTCAGGAGTTCGGATGGACCATCAACGTTCAGAAATCGACGTTGTCTCCATCGCTGCGTCTTCCCTATCTGGGAATGATTCTGGACTCCACTCAGGCGAAGGTGTTCTTGCCGGAAGACAAGCTCCGGACTTTGCGGGACGAACTCAGGTCCCTCAGGGACAATCCGTCCTCATCACTCAGGACCTGTATGCGGGGCCTGGGGTTGATGGTATCGGCCTTCGAGGCGATTCCCTTTGCTCAGTTCCACACGCGGGCTCTCCAGACGGAGATCCTGGCCAGGTGGGACAGACTACCTCAGTCCCTGGATCTGGAGGTCTCCCTGAGTTGCCAGACCAGATTGGCTCTTCTTTGGTGGATCCAGTCCCCGTCGGTGGCGGAAAGACAAGTCCTTCCGTCCGTTGGTGTGGACAGTGGTTACCACGGATGCCAGCCTGTCGGGCTGGGGTGGAGTCCTGGGCAATCTGTCTGCCCAGGGCACTTGGGTGGAGGAGGAGTCCTCCCTCCCGATAAATGTGCTGGAACTACGAGCGATAAAACTCTGTCTCTTCCAGTGGTCGGATCGTCTCCGGGGCCTGCCTGTTCGCATACAGACGGACGATGCTACCGCGGTGGCTTACATCAACCACCAGGGGGGCACCAGGAGTGCTCGTGCGGCCCGGGAGGTAACCGACATTCTGTCTTGGGCCGAGACTCATGTCCCGGCTATCTCGGCAGTTCACATTCCGGGTGTGGAAAATTGGCAGGCCGACTATCTGAACCGCCAGACCCAGGACCAGGGGGAATGGTCCCTTCACCCGGAGGTCTTTCAGATGCTGTGTGCGAAATGGGGATCCCCAGATGTGGATCTGTTCGCATCCCGGCTAAACCGAAAGGTGGAAAGCTTTGTGGCAAGAACGCGCGATCCATTGGCTGACGCCTCTGATGCGTTGGTGGCCCCTTGGCATCAGTATCGTCTGATGTACGCCTTTCCTCCGATTCAGTTGCTATCCCGGTTCCTTCGCAGATTGGCCTCGGAACCGCACCTGGTGATTCTGGTGGCACCGGACTGGCCACGCCGGTCCTTGTACGCCGACGTTGTTCACCTGGCAGTGGCACCTTCGTGGCGCCTGCCTCTGCAGGAAGATCTCCTGTCTCAGGGTCCGATCTTCCATCCTGCTTTACAGTCGCTGGCTTTAATGGCCTGGCTGTTGAGACCCAGGTCCTGAAGGACAAGGGTCTATCCTCTGAGGTTATTCCTACTCTGATCAAGGCTAGGAAATCTTCCTCTGGTAAGATATATTACCGTACCTGGAAAGCCTATTTCACCTGGTGTGAGTCCAGGGGGGTTTTCCCCTCGTTCTTACTCGGTGTCGAGAATCTTGGCTTTCCTCCAGTCTGGAGTGGATCAGCGCCTGGCGCTGGCCACAATAAAGGGCCAGGTGTCAGCACTGGCGGTCCTTTTCCAACGCCCTGTGGCGTCTCATTCCTTGGTGCGCACATTCATTCAAGGTGTGCGACATTTGGCTCCTCCCAGGAAGGAGCCTTTACCTCCATGGGACTTGAACTTGGTCCTGTCTGCATTGCAGCGTGCTCCCTTTGAAAATATCAGGGAGATATCGTTGCCTCTGGTGTCTAAAAAGGTTGCTTTTCTGGTGGCGATCACTTCGGCTCGCAGAGTGTCGGAGCTGGTGGCGTTGTCTTGCCGCTCCCCTTATTTGGTAATTCACAAGGATAAGGTGGTTTTGCGACCACCCCCATCCTTTCTTCCCAAGGTGATCTCTGAATTTCACCTTAATGAGGACATTGTCCTGCCTTCGCTTTGTACGAAGCCTAAGCATCCAAAGGAGATTGCCTTGGACGTTGTCAAGTTCTCAGTGCGGCTGTGCCATGATGGACCCTTGAATTTTTCTCTGGGTCCCTGGCTGTTGGCATTTGCTTTCCTGGGCTGTTGCTCCTGTTGAGCATTGTTTTTTTCTGTTGCCCAGTTGGTTCTTACGGTGCATGTAAGATTCCTTTCTCTGATGTGGGTACTGCGTTGCCTTTTCTGCGGTTGCGTCTCCCACCCCTCATGTCTATACTGCTTTGGGACATCCCAATAGTGATGACTTAGAGGAGGCGGCGACTGTCGGAGGACGTAAGAGAAAACTGAATTTTTGTAAAATCTTACCTGTAAAATTCCTTTCTCTGAGTCCTCCGACAGTCGCCGCCCCCGCCCCTCTTTTGGGGTTCTTATTACCTACTGCTATGCTACCAAACTGAGTTGGGAGTGGTGATGCAGGGGGGGTATTGACCAGATGGGACAGCCCCCATGGGTGTGTATATGCTAATGCCTTTTGTCTTTTGACTAACACTATATGCCTAACTATTCCTACGGATAGGTGGACAATACCCAATAGTGATGACTTAGAGGCGGCGGCGACTGTCGGAGGACTCAGAGAAAGGAATTTTACAGGTAAGATTTTACAAAAATTCCGTTTTTTTTTTGTGCATTTGCACTTTAAGATATTTGTGTTACACTTTGGTACATCAGCTTGCACATTAAGGCTCGGTTCACACTGGGGCGGCACGACTCTGTACTACTTCGGGGGCAACTTGTGCATTCCCATGCACCACGACTTCGGAGCGACTTGCACGGACTTCACATAATGGAAGTCTATGCAAGTCGCTCCGAGGTCGCCCCAAAGTAGTACAGGACCCTTTTTCTAAGTCGGAGCGACTTGTGTCGCTCCTATTAGAGCGGGTCCTGTAGCAGTCAATGGACCGTGAGGGAGCGCGACTTGTCAGGCTGACAAGTCGCCTGACAAGTCGCGCTGGTGTGAATGGAGTCTAAGTGTGGTTGTGTGTTAGCACATGTATTTATTTATATTAATAATAATGTTTTCAATTGATGCCACTATTTAAAATCCCCTATACTTTTGGGTTGGGCTACATGACCTTGCATTTATGTACAATATAGTGAAGAATTTTCTTCACTGTATTTCACTGCGTAATTTCTTTACATTTTTTTATTTTTTTTATTTTATTTTTTTTAGTGCTGCACTTTGTGCATGTATATAAATAAACATTTAAAACACAGAGTAACAATGATGGAAATTAAAATCAGGACACAATTTCTGCAGGTCAGTGGTCCTACCAGTGTGATAATATGCAGGTTGCTATTGCTTATTTCAGGTATAAAAAGTAGTGGACTGGCTGTTATACTCTTCTAGTATCTTTGATACCTTATAATGCACTGACCCAGAAAAAAGGGGCTCGGGAACCCTGGCTTAACCAGCCGCTTACATGTTTTTGATCAGTAAGCTAAGTTTTGTGGTGTAAGGCCGAAAGGAAGCTAGCATTTATGTATATAGTGAGGATGGCTAAATTACTTCCACTCTCAGCTTTAGGGCTCTTTCACACAGGCGGACCGTTCAGATCCGCCTGTCTGTTTTTTTGGTGGATCTGAACGGTCCCCCCATGCATCTCTATGGGGCATCGGATGGCAGCGGAGACATGTCCGCTGACATCCGATCCGATCCGTCAAATCTGGACGGATGGAAACCCTATTTTCCATCTGTCCAGAGGATCGGATGGGATCGGATGAGAAGGGACCGACGGTCCGTTTACATCCGATTTCCCCCATAGAGATGCATGGGGAACTGACAGCTGTGTCTCCGCACAAAGCACAGTGACACAGCTGTCATCCTCCTGCTCAGCGGGGGATCAGCGCATCCATCCCCCGCTGAGAAAAACGGACTCCGTCCGACGGACGGAGTGTGTGAAAGGGGCCTTAATGATATTTTTTGAACAGATTGAAAGAGCCCACACAACAATTTAGGCTCAAACCTATGTATGTACATTTAAGGGATTTTAACAAACTTTATTGAGGATTCCTACCTTTTTGTTGTTCTGAAGAAAAAGCTGTTTGTCTGTGTCTATGTGCAAAGTGAATCTGTATGGGAGTGGATTTATAATTATCAATCAGCTGCTGCAGCTGCAGGGCTCTGAGGAAACTTGCAGGGTCTGCATCCCTTTAGACGTGATTTCCCTTTGGAAGTATCTAACAAATTACCTTTTTGCCTTAGGGGATACCAAAAATCTAACTTGTATCTTAGTGCAGACTTTCGGGAAAATCAGTAAGCCAATCATACAAACAGGAAATAACATTTCTGAGGGGTGTTTTGTACTGAACGCCTCCAGGTAGCCATATTGCATTGTATTTTACAGAAAATTACAATGCGGCAGATTGAAAGGGAAAGGAATGTTTAATAACATTCATTCACATTATGGCTTTTGTTGCATACGCTATAATATTCTTTTTACTTGTTATCCCCCCCCCCCCCCCCCACAAAAGTGGAGTTACACTTTAGGCTCCAGAATACATGAGCTTCTTCACTTAGAAAGCTGCTAGCATAAGATTTTTTGCTTCCTCCTTTCCTTTCCTGCCCCTTTCTTTTTTTATCTTTTCTTTCTTTCCAATATCCCAATGATGACTGATTTATACTAGCTTTTTAGGAAAAAAACACCCTTTTGCTAACTGAACTGGCTTTCCCAATGCTTCTCTCATCGTATGTGTTTTTTAAAAAATTCTGTTCCACCTCAAATATTGCTTTATGCAAAAGACATACCTCCTGTGACCCAGTCTCTAAGTACAATATGGCAGCTTGCAGACTCGACAAGATCCACAGGCAGTGTCATCACACCAGGAAGACTCCGAAGTGGAATCCAATGTAGTTTATTCCAGGTTTTGCATTACAAGGGGTATATTGTAAAAGTGTGATCATTGAATAATTCAGTATGTTGTGACTTATGGTGCTCTGCGTGTTATTAAACAGTTTCATCATATACAGACTCAGAGCCGGTTCACACTGGGGCGACTTGTCAGGCGACCTGTCGCCTGACAGGTCGCCGTAGGTCGCCTGCCATAGAGAAGCTGTGGACCCATTCTAATAGGAGCGACACAAGTCGCTCCGACTTAGAAAAAGGGTCCGGAGCTTCTTTGGGGCGACCCGGAGCGACCTGCATTGACTTCAATGATATGAAGTACGTGCCGGCCGCTCCGAGGTCGCGGTGCGAGCTGCGCACCGCAACCTGTGAGGTCGCCCCGGCAAGTCGGATCGCTCATATGTGAACCGGCTCTTAAAGTGAAACATGCTGCCTGTGTTATAAAAGGAAAGGGGAGTGAGCACAGCATGCTTCTAGAAACAGAACAGAGGACATAATACAACCTCATCTAGACCCACCTCATAGCCCATCACTTTCATACGTTTTTTCCACCTTGTGAATTGAGTTGTATTTCACACAGTGCCTGTAAGCTTATTTGCAGATATCAACAGTCAAAACATACTCAACAATTATCTGTGCTCTATAGTGCCTGCTGTCCTTGTTACATCTGGTAACCCAATGTTCCCCAGTGATCTGTCACTGATGAAAACAAATGCATATCTATGTTATACAGCACTTTATGCAGTACGTACAGCCGCGATTTTATGATGACTGCCTATATTTGTCTTATGTTATGTAAGTAGAACCTAAATAAATTTTGAGTGAAGATTAGTACTGGATTACGCTATGGTTTCACCATTAACATCGGAGCCACTCACTAGCCATTTTATGACTGCGTGATACCTGGGAGACCTAAGGAGTATTTGGAGGTGATCCTGGCTTATTCATGTGGAGGAAGGAGTCTATCCTGAGTGTTTTTGTCCCAAGCCTGAGTGGCCTGTCCATTAAGTTGGGGGCCCATTCTCTTTGGTAAGCAGCTACTTTATCCATTCACCACGGGTGTTTTCCTTTCTGCTCACCACATCTTGGGACCTCACCCTCTGTTTGGACTTTTTCATTCTCCACATTTGATCCATGTCTGGGATTCATGACCTTTATGGACTTTTTATATGTTGGTCTTGTTTGATTGCACTGCACCAATGATTTTCTTGTAACTTATTTATCTAAGTTATTTTTTAGCGCTGCACTATTTGATACGCAAACATTAGATCTTCATTCAGTGCCTTTAGCTAGAGATAATATATATTTGAGCAAATAACATATAGAATTGAAATAGCAAGTTCATTCATATAATCTAAATCTATAGAATTAGAATCCAGTGTTCTAGATATCTAGGGTCTGGTGTTCTGTTTGCTACTGATGTGTTCACATATGTGTGGCCGTGGTTTCAAGCCTTGGTTCAGTGAATTTCTGTTCACTGGTTCAGGTGTGATTCAGGTCCAGATTTTTGCCTGAATTTGCACCTAAACTGGACCGGTAAACACATAGACAGGATATGGTCACACTCACATGTCATGCAAATAAGATGAAGTGAAAAGTGCATCCAATTTGCACATATGTAAATCCAACCTAAGGCCCACAGAAAGAAGGTTGTGGATACCTAGGAGTCTGCCAAAGGATTTAAAAAACCATAACAATTTATTGTGGGATTTGCATGTACAGTGAGGGCAAAAAAGTATTTGATCCCCTGCTGATTTTTTTACCTTTGCTCACTGGCAAAGAAATGATCAGTCTATAATGTTAATGGTAGATTTATTTTTAACAGTGAGAGACAGAATAACAACCAAAATATCTAGAAAAAATGCTCTTGGGCCTTCCATCATCAGTGGCGCAGGTGTGCAAGGCGGCTACCTGGTAGTCGGTGCACACTTTCACAAAGTTTTATAAAGTGGATGTGTTGGCATCTGCGGATGCCTCTTTTGGCCGCAAGGTTTTGCAGACTGCTCTTTAGAGGGTCTGTTCCCTCTTTAGGGGAGTTATTTTCAGGTGGGCTTCAGTTGTTTTTGGTTGAGCTCCTGTTACCTGGTTGGCTACGGTTTAGCCTTGGGAATTTTTTTTTTTTTTTTTTTTTTCGCTGATCCCACGCCTCATGTTTTGACACTGCTTTAGGATGTCCCACTGGTCAAGATTCTCAGGAGCTGTGTCTCTCAATGAACGAAAGAGTAAATGGGATTTTTGACTTACTGTAAAATCAATTTCTCTGATATTCATTGACTGACACAGCACCCACCCCTCTGTGGAGTTGTAATACTTCTGACACTGCTTGTGATGAAAGTGAGTACCTATAACAGAGAGGGGGAGTATACCTCCTGGTACTGCCCATAGGCGTAGTTAAGCCTTTTTTCTGCCTAGTGTAGGGGGCAGTATAACCCACTGGTCAAGATTTTCAGGAGCTGTGTCCGTCAATGAACATGAGAGAAATGGATTTTACAGTAAGTCAAAAATCCCACTTTTACCCTTGCAGAGCAATACATTTTTTTTTTTTTAAAGCTTGAGTATAGCATGTTACATATGCACTGGCCCCCACTCCCCCCCGATCCCCTGTTTTGACATCTAGCGGGGGATCTTCTCCTCCCACTAGCTATCACAATCTGAAAAAGAACCGCGTCATCCATTCACAGTGTTCTGTGAATGGGAAAACTACAAGGGCTAACAGCCTTTGTGGCTGTCGGCTTGGAGTTCCCAACGAACTACCACAAAGCTGTAGTAGTTCATGGAGCTTCCTGTCACAGTGCAAAAGCCTGCCGGTATCAGCGGTATGGGCAGACAGTTACACAGACAGTCTGCAGACACTTTGGCATTCCGCCCACAATACCTAATAGGAACAGATGTCCAATCCTGGTAGCAATCTGTCTGCATCCAGGATTGCACTTCTGTCCCTAACTGCTGGCTGTGGCTCCTGTCAGTCTGTCATTGCGTTGTACAGTCTTCCAGGCTGCTGCTGTTTACATACATCTCTAATCCCAGCTGCAGGAATCCACTGTCCTGCCCTAATGGCACATGTGAATGAGCTCCAGGTCTTCTGTTTTCTATTTCTTTTTTTTTATTCTTCTGCACTGCACTAATGTATCTAGTTTCCTTGTATAGGGCCAGTTCACACCACATGCAGTCCAGTGCGTTTTTTTTTTCATCTGCATCAAAAACGCATGGATAGTAGGCAATATAGTTTTCAATGGCATAGTTCCAGTGTGTTCCAGTTCCAGAAAAATAAGGCCCCTTTCACACGGGCGATCCGATCCGCCTGTCAGTTTTTCATGCGGACCTGATCGGATGCTCCATGCATCCCTATGGGGCAGCGGGTGTCAGCGGAGACATCTCTGCTGACACCCGCTGCTATCCGATCCGATCCTGTCCGTGAAATCCGGACGGATGGAAACCCTATTTTCCATCCGTCTGGAGGATCCGATCGGATGGGATCGGATGAAAATGGACAGGCGGTCCGATCTCCCCATAGAGGACAGCGGGGATCTGCCAGCTCCGTCTCTGCACACAGAGCGGAGACAGAGCTGTCATCTGCCTGCTCAGCGGGGATCGGTGGATCGATCCCCCGCTGAGCAGAACGGACTCCATCGAGCGGTGCGCCCGTGTGAAAGGGGCCTAAATAGAGCTGCATTTTTCTGCTCTGAACTGTACTAGAATGCAATAAAATGTACCAGAATGCACCAAAAACGCACTGGAACACACATGTCCTTATTTAAGATGACGAAAAAGGGGGGGGGGGTTAATGCAGCGGAACAAATCAAAAATGTGCATGCAGAAAAGCATCTGGACTGCCTTTTTTATGGTGTGAACTGGCCCTAAGTGACAGATCAGCTAGTAAACACCAGCATGTAAAACTTTGCACTGTCTTACTGCTGCTCAGAAGAATGTCCATATAGGTATATTAGGCATATTTATAGTATGCAGGGTGTGCTATTTATAGTGAGCTGGTTATTTTTCTCAGTTAACAACTTCCAAATTTCATGTAGTGTAGCGTTCTCTGTGACCACAACATTACAGAGCAATCATTGACAGCTGGGAACTGTAACCTGAAGCTACATGTCCCAGAGTGCACTGCTTCTTTGTGATGTCACATCCTGGAAGAAGAACAAGGAAGAGAAATGGCCTTGGAGCCTAGCACAGGTGAAATACTGCAATGATTCCTGCATAGGATACATTGTAATACAGTGCAGTTCTCTCTGCAGACTAATGTATGCATGCTGACTGTTTTACAGTTTTAGTATAACTATAGTGTAGCAGTGTGCAGATTTCTAGAACATCTCATATGAGCATATAAGATGCAAAGGAAATATTTGTTTGTAGTGTTGACTAGTGCATGTTAGCAAGCTGGCCATGCTTGGTCTTGTAGTTCCAGGGCCAACGCTTTTCTATACTTGTGACTCTGAAATGTCTTTAGTTTAGTGTCTCCTGAATGATGACCCTTTTAACATCTTTATGGTGTTTTAACTCACATTGCAATAAGGCTGTCCACTAAAATGAATGCCAAAGCACTCTAACATGCCTAAAACTGTATGTGGCCCTTTTTTTTTTTTTTTTTAAATGCAATGCACTACTTTGTGCCGCAAGGCAGGATTGTTGCCTTAGTACATTGGGTTGTCATTCTGAATGTTTTACGTGTGCTACCATGATGCATTGGTGTAAACCGGCCCTTTTTTTTAAAGCTGCAATGCAGAAAGACAGTGGGGTTATTTATTAAAACTGTAGGGTGCAAAATCTGGTGCAGCTCTGCATAAAAACCAATCCGCTTCCAGGTTTTATTGTCAAAGCTTAATTCAGCAAGCTGAAGTTAGAAGCTGATTGGCTACCGTGCACAGCTGCACCAGATACTGAGTGCTCCGGTTTTAGTACATCTCTCCCCCGATATTTTTTAAGTGGAAGTAGGATGATTTTACAGTTGCCACTATTGTGAGTTTTAAGGATGCTGACATTTTCTAGGATAGGGTGTGTTAGCGGGAAACTATAGGTCCCAGCCTCAGGTAGGTAGGGTATGCTGGCATTTGTTCCTACATAGCTTGAGAAGCACTGGATACATCACATAGAGATTTTCACAAGGTTAATACTAGTCAAGAACGTTTCCAAAGCAACAAGCTAAATTAGTCAGTGGACTTCTAAAGGTATTCAGAAAACATTACAACCATGCTTAAAGCAGAATGTTCAGGAAAATGTTATTTAGTGTAATGTAGTATATAATCCAGTTAAAGGTAAATGCCATTAATCCCCAGCGTGTGCTTCTGCATGAGTCTGTTTCCTCAGCTCTTATCTTTTAGTACTGTACATCTCTGTGTATCTTTTTTTCTTTTCATAGTCTATCTTTTTTTCTCCTCTCTCATAGAAATAGCTGAAAAGTGGCAGATTCAGAATACTTGACTTCCATTGTACTTATCTTAGAAGTTGGTGTTCATAGGACACCATGGAGGTAGTTGAGTGCCCTGCATGTATACCTATGAAAAATAGACACAATGGTTGTGTAGGATGTGATCCACATCTGCATTTCAAAAAGATAACGGAGGATCTGAGGCCAGAGGAGAGATCTGGGGTCTCATAGACCCTAGAACTCTCCATAAAAATGCAATGACAAGGGATGTTGTTCATCCCTTGTGATAGCAATACAGTTGATCAAAAACATTTTTTAAAGGTACAGTGTAAAAAAAAAAACGAAAAAAAAAAAAACAAAAACGTAAACCGCCCCCGGTTCCCCCTGCTCATGCACAAAGGCGAACACCCCCGTTGATTCCTCATGCATAGGTAAATGGCTGTCTCACCACATGTGAGGAATCACTGTGAACATCAGAGCAAGAGCAATAAATCTAGTGCCGGACCTCCTGTGTAACTCTCTAAACTGGTAACCTGTAAAGGCTTTTAAAGTGTCACCTATGGTGTTTTTTAGGTATCGTAGTTTGGCGCCCTTCCATGGGTATATGCAGTTTTAAAGCCTATTTACTCAGCATAACATCATCTTTTATATGTTACCAAACATATGGGTACTATATTAGGTTTTTGCACATTAAAATTCATTAAAAGTGTATTTATTCCACAAAAATTGAAAAACTACTGTGCACATATCGTGTGACATAAAAATGTGCTCACCATTTTATTCTCTAGGGCCTTTGCTTTAAAAATATATAAAATGCTGATTTTTTTTTACATGTAGGAGAGGAATGTCAGAATTTGCCTGGACTGGAAGTGGTTAATTGTCCCCCCTCAACAACCTCTCAAAGGTCTTATAACTTCAGAAGCATCACCAAGCCTATCACAAACTCAATTTAGAGCCTTTTAATATTGACAGACCTAAAAAAAAAAAAAAAAACGCAGTGATGTTGCAGAGCTCACAATAGCCCATTTCATTAGGTACAGAAGAGGCTGTTTTTTTATGTCTGTGATTAATAAATCTCTTTTGAAGAATTTGGTCAGCATTGTCATTAGGTCATTACAGCACTCGGTGGAACTTTGGCTTCTTTACCATTTTGAGTACACCAAAATTCTTGTAATTTTTACTTGCCTTCTTCCTCTAAACAAAGACTTCAGAATATATGCCTCCAAGAAAGAAAAAAAAAAAACTATTATTGGCTCCTTCGCCTATCCACCATGACTGATAACATTATATTTTGTGTGAATTACAGATGCACCACCTTTAAACCCTGCTGTGGCCCCTTTGGCATGGATGCTGGGGACCTGGGTGTCAGATCCCCTTGGGGAGGGTGAGTTTCCCTCTATACCATCATTTCGCTATGTGGAGAAAGCTGTCGTATCACATGTTGGCCAGCCTATGCTAAATTTCACGTGAGTAGCCTGTAGACGAAAGATTGATTTGCTGTTTGCTAATCGTAAAATAATACCACTGATTTATACAGTCATTATCTTCTATATGCTATGCAAACTTCAGCTGGTTCCTGATGAACCGACTAAATTCGACTCCATCAGTGGCCCGGTTGCCACACTCCTGCCTGACATTCTTCGATTAAAAAAAGTAAAGGGCTGAACAGAAAATTTGTCTGAATCGAGTTAAATACAGCTGCTGTTTGGGTATTCTGACAGCCGCTGGTGTATAGCCAGCTCTAGTGTGGTGTTATATTGATATTAGTATCACTTGCACAGGAACATGGTCCAAAAGGAATAAAAGCCTTACTGATTATGGAACTTTAAACTCCTTCTACAAACCGCTCGTTCCAGCATACATAGATAAAGTCCTGTGACAGTTCACATTATAGTTTTCACACTGCTCCAGTGCCACAGCCCAAAACTGTCATAATGGTGCTACCATTCTAAGTATGTCTGACATACAAGGTGTCCTTTCACAAGTATATCTCAGTAATAACGCTTAGGGTCCTTTCACACGGGCTTTCCGCCCAGCGGACTCAGTTTTGCTCAGCATGGGATCGATCCTCCGATCCCCGCTAAGCAGACGGATGACAGGTACGTCTCCGCTCACTATGCAGAGAAAGACCTGTCAGACCCCCGCTCTCCTTTATGGGAGATCGGATGATAACGGACCGCCAGTCCGTTATCATCCGCTCCAATCCTCCAGACGGATAGAAAATAGGGTTTCTATCATCCATCTGGATTTCACAACCAGGATTGGATTGGATCGGATAGCAGTGGGTGTCAGCGGACATGTCACCGCTGATATCCGCTGCCCCATATGGGTGCTCCGTCTGAAAAACTGACAGGCGAACCTGATCAGAAAGCCCGTGTGAAAGGGCCGTAAGTCACACTCTTTTTCACTGGCATGTTGTGGCTGGCGAAAGCTGCTGATCCAGAATGACATATGTATACAGTATATGGGACAACTGCCAGAAGTGCTGTTTTAACCTCCATCATTCCAGATTATACATTTGCCTCATATTAAGGTTTTGTGCATAGACAGCAGACTGCATTAACACAGTGTATGTTTCTGTATTATAACCAATAATCGTATTACTTGCACCAGGCAACACCATTCTTTCTTTAAGATAGAATTAGTGTCCCCAATTGTTCCTCATAAATTACTGTGTAAATCTAGATCATGTGAAAGGAATAGTGTAGAATATGACCTGAATGCAGAATGGCAGATACAAGTTAGAAAGAAGGAACAGCTGTATTTATTATATGAAGAGCGCAATTAGAAGGCTTGTAATGAGACATGTTATATATATGAGTATTGTTGTTATGCAGGTTTTGTGCCTCCAACCCTGAAACTGGGAAGCCACTGCACAGAGAGTGTGGATTCATCCGTGTGAAGCCAGGAACCAACCAGGTGGCATTCGTATGTGCCCAGAACATAGGTACTTCTACAATGTAGTGCTTGCAATTGTATATTACTATTCTGTATTTTAATCAGGTAGTTATTAGTTAAATCCTAACTCCAGCAAACCTGTGAAATCTCACTTGCAGTGAAGCTGCAGTTAACGTCTAATTTTTTGTCTAGCAGACTTAAATGCAGTTTTATATACCCAATGTACGTTCCCCGGCAGATTGCACTCCTTAATTCTCCAGCGGCGGACTGTTCCTTAGCGTTTTCACATCCATTGCTCCATTGGTCCCTGCATTGGTCTTGATAATGTCAAAGAACCTTAGACTGCTGGAGCATATGGGATAAGAGCCTGCAGGGATTTTCCTAGTAGCATGGAGGAGTCAGCAGGAGTGGAGGATTTGGTAATTAAAAGTGGTTTACCAAGTCGCCTAGAGAGAAATGTGCAGTTAATGGTACAAGTGTGGGCGATGCCCTACTGCAAGGGAGAATTTTGAGGTTTACTGCAGTTTAGCTTTTATTATAACCCTCAAGTTGGAGCATATGCATTTTTTCAAACTTTAATGCATTTTTAATCCTTTTTGGCAGTTTCACTAGAGCATGATAAAGTATCCAAATTAAAAAAAAAAAATGAGTCACTCCAACCAAGTCTTAAGCCTAGTACACACGCACCGATTGTTTGCCGACCTTTCGGGCGACTTTTGTCCAGTGTTGTTGTGTTGGTTGAAATGTGCTCTAGACTGCACACAAATGTTTTCGGCCAACAACAACCAACTTCAGAAGTGATGTCACGTGATGGTTTACTTTCCCTGTGTTTTTTCTTCTCGGAGCATGCCCAGTCTTGCTCATCTGATTTTTGTCTGCCGAAATCTGTACTGACTGACGAACAATCGGCCGTTCTGTTGACGGCCAACAAAAATTTTATAGCATGCACACCAGATTTTGTTCGGCCGAAAAGTCGCAGTCGGTTGTCGGAAGCATCATACTAACAAGCCGACAATCGGCCCATCGGACATTGGCCGAAAATTTATGGCCAACAATCGGTGCGTGTGTACAAGGCTTTGGTCCACCATTTTCCTGTACACCTTGGAGTTTTGGGTGTTCTAGCACCTTCCTTTGCATTCTCTGTAGTATAAATAAAGATAAAATGCAGCAGAAAGGGTGGGACTTCCTGATATTGGCCAAAGCCCAGAAACTCGAGCACAATGATATCACGTTTAAATTCTCTAAGAACTACACTATTACCAAAAGTATTGGGACACCTGCCTTTACACGCACATGAACTTCAATGGCATCCCATTCTTAGTCCATAGGGTTTAACCACTTACCGCATACTAACGTAGGTCTACGTCGGTAAACTTTGCGGTAGTGTACCGGGATGATGCCTCTAGCTAGAGACACCATCCCGGTACCGTGGTTTGAAGCCGACGGTTGGCTTTCCGTCGGTACCGACCGATGCTGCTCAGGAGCCGCTCGATCGGTACCCGGGGGGGCGGGAGGGGACGTCCCCCCTCCCGCCGCCTTCCGTGGGACGGGAGCCCCGAGCACCCAGCCGGCGCGTCCGCCGGCTGGATGGAGTCCCGATGAATGCCGGAAACGGCATCGATCGGGTCTCCGTTGACGTAACCCGGAGGCGGCGTCCATGACGTCACTTCCGGGTTACTGTGCTGCAAAAGGCGGCAAATTTGAAAATCGGCTGTATGCAAAAACGCCGTTTTTGGCGTTTTGCACACAGGGAAGTGTAGTGGAGGGGTCTAGGGTCGTTTAGACCCTCGATCCCTCCATAAAGTGTACCTGTCACACATATTGCTGTCACAAGGGATGTTTACATTGCTTGTGACAGCAATAAAAGTGATCAGATTTTTTTTTTTTTTTTAAACTGTAATAAAGTTAAACAAATAAATAAAATAAATGGGGGAAAAAAAAAAAAATTTAGCCGCCCCCGTCACCGTTAGCTCGCGCACAAAAAAAAACGTATACGCAAGTCGAGCCGCAAATGAAATCGCTGTTCAAACCACACATGTGAGGTATCGCCGCAATCGCCAGAGCGTGAGCAATAATTTAAAAAAAAGAGCTACACTCTAACTCTAAACTGGTAACCGTTAAATAAATTTAAAGCGTCGCAGATTGAGATCTCTATTGACCGTAGTTTGTCGCCATACCAGGGGGGGGGGCGCAATTTTAAACCGTAACATGTTGGGTATCTATTTACTCGGCGTGACATGTTCTTTCACAATATACAAAAATAAAATGGGCTAACTTTACTGTTTAGTATTTTTTAAATGCAGTGAAATGTCATTTTTCAAAATTTTTCCAAAAAAATGGCGCTTTAAAGACCGCTGCGCAAATACCGCGTGACAAAAATTATTGAAATGACCGAAATTTTATTCTCCAGAGTCTTTGCTAAAATAATATATATAATGTTTGGGGGTTCTAAGTAGTTTTCTAGGAAAAAATACTGGTTTTAACGTGTGAACAAAAAGTGTCCGAAATAGGGCTGGGGCTTAAGTGGTTAATAAAGAGTTGGCCCACCCTTTGCAGCTATAACAGCTTCAACTCTTCTAGGAAGGCTGTCCACAAGGTTTAGGAGTGTGTCGTATCTTATCCCGGGAATCACCACAAATCAGTGAACGTTGACAAAGTGGTGAGAATGATACACGCTGGTTGAGCAGTTGGATACTGTGATGACTTGCTTGTCTTGATATGTTGCTTGTTAGTGCATTATAACAAAGGGGGGATTTTGACAAATTTTTAAACGTTTCACGCTATGAGTTCCTTTTTTTCATGACATGGGGAACATCTTGAGGAGAGGAGGATTCCATATACAGAGAATTCCATAGGTCCTATGGAAGCTAAGAGTGATATTTCAAACTAATTTTAATAGTGATCTGGTGAGTTTATAACCAAAGGTAGAGGTCCTCACGAGGTGTGGCGACAGGATCCACAGACAAGTCTGGATATTATCCCCACTAATCCAAGTGGTGTAATGACCTTAGGACTCGCGCTGTGATTTTGTTTGGGATTTAAACGACAAAAGGTGGAATATACCTGTGGAGCGCTGCTCTTTCGTCCTGGTCCACAGACTTCAGCTGTGCTACTGGTGGGAGCCGCCAGTCACAGCACAGAGCTTTGAAGAAATGGGGCGGGCGGGCGTTCTTATAGAAATACAAAAAAACTATCAGCGCAAACCCAATATATGTGATAAAATAACTCAACCTCAATTCACTGTGCATAAATCAGGTGTGTGAAAGTATATAAGTGGTATCCGGCAGCATACACCAATCGTGTTTCACAAATCACAATAAACTATAAATCCTACCAAAATGTGATGCGCCAGAAATATAATAAAAAAGTGATGACTTTAAATACAATAAATCAAATCCAGTTCATAAGGCACATAGCAATGTGTGTGCTTCCAATAAAGTGATATGAAGAGTGTCCCCGTATCCAATTGAAAAAAATCTAGTGATGAAAACAAGTTGTAAACACCAATTAGTGAATCCCTCCACCAGGTGAATTAGCCTCTCACCTTCCTAAAGGACCCAAACGGGCCAGCAATCACATGTATCATGGATCAGACTTCCAGGAAAGAGCCACACTGTATTGCACCTCGAGGGATCCCGGGACATATAAAAAACAGATGAAGAAATCTAGTGCTCTCTGCTTACTAATAAGGGTGTGCTTTATTAGAGAAAGGCAGATCAACTCACATTTGTTGGGCACTCAGCCGTGCCTGCTGTATAAGCGATGTCAGCGATCTGTTACCAGAGAGAGACTCTGCGTCGGCCACGCACGCTCCGTCCCCCTATACGCGTTACGTCGAGCGTAATGCTCATTTGACTTCCTCGGTAGGGGTGGCTAGTGCGTGCCAAGCCTCACTTTAAATACATCAACACTCAGGTGGATTGGCCAGCAGATCTCAGTCCCTCCCCCCGCTCATAGCTCACAACAGGACATCGGAACCTCCGAACCAGGCATGTTTACGGCGGTGTCACTGGCTCATATCGCTAATGGGGCAATTTTAATGTATGGGCATTGATCAAATTACTATTGCACATTGCGGAGATCGCGTGGTGGCGCAGATACCTCTCTGGTTTACATTAAAACAACTAAAACACGTATTCACAAAATCTCATACCATAATTAACAATATTAAAAATATTAAAAGTACATCAATAAGCTAAAACCTGGAATGATAAATGTTGGCAATTAAAATAAATGTTATAATATATATATATATATATATATATATATATATATATATATATATATATATATATATATATATATATATATATATATATATAAAAAGAAAATTTTTTTTTTTTTTTTTTTTTTTTTTTTAAATATATATAAAAATGTTTGGTCTCAGATAAAAATATAATGCATGATGGGGTGTTATCTATTACTAATAAAACAATTTAGATCGAAATCCTTATTTAAACCTCTGGGTGCCAACACCTTGGCCTCGTAGACCCAAAAGGATTCCCTTCTACTAAGCTGGCGAATATAATTACCTCCTCGCCAGTGTGGTTGGACATGTTCAATTCCCCAGAATTTCAGGGAATGAGGTTTCTTATCATGAAACATTTTAAAGTGCTTGGATACGTTGTGTGAAACCTCCCCCTTCTTTATGTTAGAGATATGTTCCCCTATCCTCACGTTTAGGGCTCTGGAGGTGCGTCCTACGTACTGGAGTCCGCACCCACATTCCATCATGTAAACAACCCCAATTGTGGTACATGTTATTAGGTCTTTAATCTGGTATTCTTTACCTGTGCTATTACAAATAAAAGTTTTCTTCTTTTTGGTGTTTTTTTTAGTCTGCTGGCAAACACCACATCTGCCGCACGCATGGAATCCAGACAAGAACTGAAAAATTGTATTTCTCTTACGTCCTCCGACAGTCGCCGCCTCTTCATATTCGTCACATATGGGGTATTAGACTTTGCTCCGAAGGAGTAGCTAGGCAACAGAATATGTTAACAATAAAGCTTTAACATATCCCACCCTCAAGGGGTGGTCCCCTCAGTCAATACCCTCCTACTTCCTGCAACCATATCTCAGTTTTAATGTCTAGCTTGTCAGGAGTGGCTGGCTCTCTCTGTGCTGGGACTTTTTGTCCCAGACTCTTTCTTCTTTTTGATATTTTGTTTGAGTTTTCTCTCTGCCTTTACTTAGCTGTTATTTTTGTCAGCATTAGTTAGTTCTTCGGACGAAGAGGATCATGCGGACTGGGTCTCGGGCTGATCCCCCTGGTCGCAGGTCGTGGGTCAGTGGCTTCCCAGTCTGCCATCGAGCGTTCAGCCAGGTATCGCTCCTGGCACAGTGAACGACCCATCCCTGTTCGGTGCAGGGATGATTGGTGAGGTGGCTACCTCACCGGACGCTGTGCGGTTTCTGAACCGCCATTGTGTGCGTCTTGAATTGCGACTCTCCCTGCCTCATGTGCAGCGGCTTGTTCGCCTGTGCGGGTTCCCCACGCCATGTGAGGTAAGTGTATCTATGTGGGGACCTGTCTGTCTGGGGGGGGTCTCAGTCTGGGACTGTGTAACCTGCCTTTAATCACACTGCTTGTCTCCCTATCTCTCGGCTGCATGCTGTGGGCTGCAAGGGGGGGGGGGAGCTGTATGACACTGAGTATGTCAGGCTGGGCAGTGTGAGGAGCTGTGTGCTGTGGGGCATGTTTTTAATGGCATGTTGGGGCATATACAGCGATCGCTGCGGCGATCTAACATGTATCCATATAATGGGTTAATATGGTGTGTGATTTTATGCACTGTGGAGCGGCGATTTCGGCGCCAAACGACGCCATTTTACCGGCGCCCGCTCCGGCCGCATGGTTTACATGCACGGCGGCCATTTTCTTGTAGCCTCCATAGGCTTACATAGAGCGCCCTGGCAGCATCACTTCCTCTCTCCTGGAAGCACCGATCGAGGCAGCAGCAGCAGCGGAGTCTCCTCAGGTTTTATCCTTCTATTCCTGTGTTCCATTGCCTGTATTCAGTCTGTATATTCCCTGTGGGGGTCTCATTGTGCCTGAGTGTGGTGCGGTGGGCTGCGCTTGCCGCGCTTGCTGTAAGGGGGCAGTTAACCCTTGGTTGTCTGGCATACAGGGGCAATGGATTCTCAGGAGGGCAAGGTTCCCACAGTATTGGTGGAAAGCCAGGGGACCGCTGTTTCCCCCCCAGGGGGGGATTTAGCCACTATTGTGGCTGGCCTTGCTGCACAGGTGCAAATGCTGGTGGCTGCTCAATCTACTAAACGGCCCAGAGTTGCTCTGTCCTCTGATTCTGAGGGTGAAGGTGATGGGGCTGTTCTGGCGGGGACCTCCCTATCGGGGTCCCGCTCCTCTCTTGATCTAGTGGGGTCTGAGGTAGAGGCTGAGGTT
Organism: Pelophylax lessonae; assembly: GCF_965119305.1. Lineage (NCBI taxonomy): Eukaryota > Metazoa > Chordata > Amphibia > Anura > Ranidae > Pelophylax > Pelophylax lessonae. The sequence goes on from NC_138770.1 coordinate 200,233,821, forward strand.
GAGGGGGTTGATAATTCTCCCCCTGGCTCGCCTGAAGAGCTTGCAATCATGGATGAGTTGATTGCTTCCATTAAGCAGACGCTACGTTTGCAGGACGAGGTGTGTCCCCCAGCTGCCTTGGCGGCTTATGGGACGCAGAGAAAACGCAGGACGCCGCAGGTTTTTCCCTGCAATGCTGATTTTCAGCGCGCTGTTAAGGACCAATGGCGCGATTTGCGCAAGCCTTTTGCGGTGCCAAGTAAGTTTAAGCTGCGTTATCCTTTCTCGCCTGCCACTGATGAACGGTGGTGTGTGCCTCCGCCGGTGGATCATGCTATTGCGGTTTTGAACAAAGCCACTGCGATCCCTGCAGAGGGATCTCCTGTTTTCCGTGATGCCACGGATAGGAGACTGGAGTCTCTTGCCCGTCATACTTATTCTGTTACGGGTTCTATGCTTAAGGCTCTGTTTGATTCTCTCATGGCGGCCCAGGCGATCGCAAGTTGGACGCAGATGCTTAGGCGCGTCCTAGTGGCCGATTCGGCCTCGGCGGCGACCCTGGGTATGGTGGATCAGATCCACCAGGGTGTCATGTATCTGTGTGATGCGGACCTGGACCTGATTCCGTTGGCCGCGCGTGTGCACAGCGTGGCGGTGTTGTCTCGCCGCCTGGTTTGGTTGAAATGTTGGTCGGTGGACCAATCTTCACGTAAAACCTTAGCCAATCTGCCTTATGATGGGTCTCGCCTTTTTGGGGAGTCCCTGGATGTGTTGATTAAGGGGATTACCGGGGGTAAGAGCACTCTCTTGCCCCATTTCCCCAAGGCTAAGGGGGCTTCTGGGAAGAAGCATGCTCAGTTTCGGCCCCCTCAGGGGTCCTTTCGTGCCTTTCGGCCGCACTACAAGGGCAAACCGTTCAAGGGCCAAGGCTCTCAGAAGAAGCCCTGGTCTGGGAAACAGAAGTCCGGTCACTCCGGACCTGCGGCCCATAACAGTTCGGCCTGAAGGGGCGCCCTCACCCAGTTTTGGGGTGGGGGGACGCTTGCTCGGTTTTCTTCAGCCCTGGTTGGCCCGTGTGAGGGACAGATGGGTTCTGGAAATCGTTCGATCTGGTTACAAGATCGAGTTTCTCTCTCGGCCGGAGAGCAGATTTTTTCCCTCAAATCTTCAACTGTCTCCAGAGCGCCTGCGGGATCTGCACCTGGCGGTGCGGGACCTGAGGGCTCAGGGAGTGGTGGTTCCGGTGCCTCATCGGGACAGGTTTCGGGGGTTTTATTCCAATCTGTTCCCCGTGCCCAGAAAGGAGGGCAAGGTTCGTCCGATTCTGGACTTGAAAGCTCTGAACCGCTCTGTGCGAGTTCGCAAGTTCCGCATGGAATCCCTGCGCTCGGTGGTGGCTGCCCTGGTTCCGGGGGAATTCATGGCCTCCATCGATTTGAAGGATGCGTACCTTCACATCCCCATATTCGAGGGTCATCAGAAGTACCTTCGATTTGCCATTGCGGAGGATCACTACCAGTTTGTGGCGTTGCCCTTTGGGCTCGCCTCGGCTCCGCGGGTCTTCACCAAGGTGCTTGCACCGGTTCTGGCATTATTGAGAGCCCAGGGCATTTCTGTCCTGGGGTATCTGGACGACATTCTGGTTCGGTCTGCGACCAGACAGGGTCTGGAGAAGGACCTGTCTGTCACAATGCAAACTCTGCAGGAGTTCGGTTGGACGATAAATGCTCCAAAGTCGACACTGAGTCCGTCGGTTCGTCTCCCCTATCTGGAAATGATACTGGACTCGGTGCAGGCGAAGGTCTTCCTGCCGGAAGACAAACTCAGGACTCTTCAGGAGGAAGTCAGGTCCCTCAGGGACGTTCCACACTCGTCTCTGCGGACGGGTATGAGATGTCTGGGATTGATGGTCTCGGCCTTCGAGGCGATTCCTTTCGCGCAGTTTCACACGCGGGGTCTCCAAGCGGAGATCCTGTCCAGGTGGGACGGGCGACCTCAATCTCTGGATCTTCAGATCTCGTTGAGTCATCGCACCAGGGAAAACCTTCTGTGGTGGCTCCAGTCCCCGTTGGTGTCCGGGGGCAAGTCTTTTCGTCCGATCTCGTGGACGATAATCACCACGGATGCCAGCCTGTCGGGCTGGGGTGGTGTTCTGGGCGTTCTGTCCGCCCAGGGGACCTGGTCGGAGGGGGAGTCTTCCCTTCCGATCAACATTCTGGAATTGCGTGCGATAAGGCTCTGTCTTCATCGCTGGACGGACCGGCTGCAGGGCTGCCCGGTTCGGGTGCAGACGGACAATGCCACGGCGGTGGCCTACATCAACCACCAAGGGGGCACCAGGAGTGCCCGAGCGGCTCGAGAAGTGGCCGACATTCTGTCTTGGGCCGAGACTCATGTCCCGGCGATAACGGCGGTTCACATTCCGGGAGTGGAGAACTGGCAGGCGGACTATCTGAGTCGCCAGACCCTGGATCAGGGGGAATGGTCTCTCCACCCGGCTGTCTTCCAGATGTTGTGCGCGAAGTGGGGTCTTCCAGATGTGGACCTGTTCGCGTCTCGCCTCAACTACAAGGTGAAGAGGTTCGTGGCAAGGACGCGCGACCCTCGGGCAGACGCGTCGGACGCGTTAGTGGCCCCGTGGCATCAGTACAGGCTGATGTACGCGTTTCCACCGATTCAGTTGCTGTCCAGGTTCCTTCGCAGGTTGCACCCGGAACGCAGCACGGTGATTCTTGTGGCACCGGACTGGCCTCGCCGGTCCTGGTACGCAGACCTCGTGAATCTGGCGGTCGACGCTCCTTGGCGTCTGCCTCTTCGAGACGATCTACTGTCTCAAGGACCGATTTACCATCCTGCTTTACAGTCGCTGGCTTTGACGGCCTGGCTGTTGAGACCGAGGTCCTGAAGGAGAAGGGTCTCTCTCCAGAGGTCGTTCATACTTTGATCAACGCGAGGAAGTCTTCCTCGGGGAAGGTTTATTACCGTACTTGGAAGGCCTATTTTGCCTGGGGTGAGTCCAGGGGGTTTTCACCCCGCACGTACTCGGTTTCCCGTGTGCTGTCTTTCCTTCAGACGGGTGTCGATCAGCGTTTGGCGCTGGCTACGATTAAGGGTCAGGTGTCGGCGCTGGCCGTTCTGTTTCAACGTCCCGTGGCTTCCAACTCCTTGGTTGGCACTTTTATTCAGGGTGTGCGGCATCTGGTTCCTCCTAGGAGGGATCCTTTGCCCCCTTGGGACTTGAATCTAGTTCTGTCTGTGTTACAACGTGCTCCTTTTGAACAGATCAGGGAGATCTCGTTGTCTATGTTGTCCAAAAAGGTCGCCTTTTTGGTGGCGATCACTTCGGCTCGCAGAGTGTCGGAACTGGCGGCTTTGTCCTGCAAGTCTCCGTACCTGGTTGTTCATTTGGATAAGGTGGTCTTGCGACCTAATCCTTCTTTTCTACCGAAACGAGTTTCGGAATTCCATCTTAACGAGGATATTGTTTTGCCTTCGTTGTGCACGAAGCCTAAACATCCAAAGGAGGTGAGATTGCACTCTCTGGATGTTGTTCGGGCGATAAGGGTTTACCTTAAATCGACTGAGTCTTTTCGTAAGACTGACTCCTTGTTTGTTCTTCCAGAGGGTCCTCGGAAGGGCATGGCGGCTTCCGCCTCTACCATTGCCAAATGGATCAGGCAGACCATTGAACAGGCCTATGCCTTGCAGGGGAAGGTTCCCCCTGTGCCTGTGAAGGCGCACTCTACTAGATCACTGAGTACGTCTTGGGCCTGCCGTCATGGGGCTTCTGTAGCCCAGGTGTGTAAGGCGGCGACTTGGTCGACCGTACACACTTTCACAAAATTCTACAAAGTAGATGTTCAGGCATCGGCGGATGCTTCCTTTGGCCGCAAGGTTCTTAGTGCGGCTGTTCCATAGGGTCCCTTATTGGGGACTCCTGGCTGTTGGGATAGCTTTTTTGTATCCCCTGGTTTTTTTGTCTTTTCCTGGGTTGTTGCTCCTGTTGAGCACTTATTTTTGCTGTTGCCCAGCTGGTTTCCTTCCTTTGGTAAGGTTCCTTTCTTTGATGTGGAGACTGCGTTGCCTTTCGGCGCGGATGCGTTTCCCACCCCTCATGTTTGCACTGCTTTGGGACGTCCCCATATGTGACGAATATGAAGAGGCGGCGACTGTCGGAGGACGTAAGAGAAAACGGAATTTTTGTAAAATCTTACCTGTAAAATTCCTTTCTCTGAGTCCTCCGACAGTCGCCGCCCCCGCCCCTCTTTTGGGGTTTGAATGTATACTCTACTGCTATTCCACTAAAACTGAGATATGGTTGCAGGAAGTAGGAGGGTATTGACTGAGGGGACCACCCCTTGAGGGTGGGATATGTTAAAGCTTTATTGTTAACATATTCTGTTGCCTAGCTACTCCTTCGGAGCAAAGTCTAATACCCCATATGTGACGAATATGAAGAGGCGGCGACTGTCGGAGGACTCAGAGAAAGGAATTTTACAGGTAAGATTTTACAAAAATTCCGTTTTTTCTTAGGTCTAGGGGGGTCTATCACTCCCGGGGCCAGCCTGTCCTTCAAAATAGGAGCTCTCCTATATATGAAGCCAGGTCTCTCCGGGAGGTGGGGTCCCAAAATTCCATCTTGTTTAAGCACCCCCCAGTGCTTTCTTACAATGCGTTCAACCTGTTTATGCTGAACGTTGTAATCTAGCACTAGTTTAAAGTTGCTGTTGTTTCTATTATCATCCCTGGACGCAACAGCCTTGTTGGCTAAAAGTTCTGTTCTATTCAGATTGGATACTTGTTGTAAATCAGAAGACACTTTTTTCATATCGTACCCTTTAATTTTAAACCTGTCTACCAATATTTGGGACTGTGCTTTGAAATCTTCCTCCTTAGAACAGTTCCTCTTAATACGGATCAGCTGACCCCTCGGAATATTAAAAAGCCAATTCCTGTGGTGGCAGCTGTCCATAGACAAATACGAGTTACGGTCAGTAGGTTTAAAAAAATTCCTAGTGTGTAACTGGCCGTCTAGAACAAAAATCTCTAGATCGAGGAACTGTATCTTTTCTTTGCTCTCAGTCCATGATAAAACAATGTTTTATCATGGACTGAGAGCAAAGAAAAGATACAGTTCCTCGATCTAGAGATTTTTGTTCTAGACGGCCAGTTACACACTAGGAATTTTTTTAAACCTACTGACCGTAACTCGTATTTGTCTATGGACAGCTGCCACCACAGGAATTGGCTTTTTAATATTCCGAGGGGTCAGCTGATCCGTATTAAGAGGAACTGTTCTAAGGAGGAAGATTTCAAAGCACAGTCCCAAATATTGGTAGACAGGTTTAAAATTAAAGGGTACGATATGAAAAAAGTGTCTTCTGATTTACAACAAGTATCCAATCTGAATAGAACAGAACTTTTAGCCAACAAGGCTGTTGCGTCCAGGGATGATAATAGAAACAACAGCAACTTTAAACTAGTGCTAGATTACAACGTTCAGCATAAACAGGTTGAACGCATTGTAAGAAAGCACTGGGGGGTGCTTAAACAAGATGGAATTTTGGGACCCCACCTCCCGGAGAGACCTGGCTTCATATATAGGAGAGCTCCTATTTTGAAGGACAGGCTGGCCCCGGGAGTGATAGATCCCCCTAGACCTAAGAAAAATACAATTTTTCAGTTCTTGTCTGGATTCCATGCGTGCGGCAGATGTGGTGTTTGCCAGCAGACTAAAAAAAACACCAAAAAGAAGAAAACTTTTATTTGTAATAGCACAGGTAAAGAATACCAGATTAAAGACCTAATAACATGTACCAGAATTGGGGTTGTTTACATGATGGAATGTGGGTGCGGACTCCAGTATGTAGGACGCACCTCCAGAGCCCTAAACGTGAGGATAGGGGAACATATCTCTAACATAAAGAAGGGGGAGGTTTCACACAACGTATCCAAGCACTTTAAAATGTTTCATGATAAGAAACCTCATTCCCTGAAATTCTGGGGAATTGAACATGTCCAACCACACTGGCGAGGAGGTAATTATATTCGCCAGCTTAGTAGAAGGGAATCCTTTTGGGTCTACGAGGCCAAGGTGTTGGCACCCAGAGGTTTAAATAAGGATTTCGATCTAAATTGTTTTATTAGTAATAGATAACACCCCATCATGCATTATATTTTTATCTGAGACCAAACATTTTTATATATATTTAAAAAAAAAAAAAAAAATTTTTTTTTTTATATATATATATATATTTTTTAACATTTATTTTAATTGCCAACATTTATCATTCCAGGTTTTAGCTTATTGATGTACTTTTAATATTTTTAATATTGTTAATTATGGTATGAGATTTTGTGAATACGTGTTTTAGTTGTTTTAATGTAAACCAGAGAGGTATCTGCGCCACCACGCGATCTCCGCAATGTGCAATATTAATTTGATCAATGCCCATACATTAAAATTGCCCCATTAGCGATATGAGCCAGTGACACCGCCATAAACATGCCTGGTTCGGAGGTTCCGATGTCCTGTTGTGAGCTATGAGCGGGGGGAGGGACTGAGATCTGCTGGCCAATCCACCTGAGTGTTGATGTATTTAAAGTGAGGCTTGGCACGCACTAGCCACCCCTACCGAGGAAGTCAAAGGAGCATTACGCTCGACGTAACGCGTATAGGGGGACGGAGCGTGCGTGGCCGACGCAGAGTCTCTCTCTGGTAACAGATCGCTGACATCGCTTATACAGCAGGCACGGCTGAGTGCCCAACAAATGTGAGTTGATCTGCCTTTCTCTAATAAAGCACACCCTTATTAGTAAGCAGAGAGCACTAGATTTCTTCATCTGTTTTTTATATGTCCCGGGATCCCTCGAGGTGCAATACAGTGTGGCTCTTTCCTGGAAGTCTGATCCATGATACATGTGATTGCTGGCCCGTTTGGGTCCTTTAGGAAGGTGAGAGGCTAATTCACCTGGTGGAGGGATTCACTAATTGGTGTTTACAACTTGTTTTCATCACTAGATTTTCTTCAATTGGATACGGGGACACTCTTCATATCACTTTATTGGAAGCACACACATTGCTATGTGCCTTATGAACTGGATTTGATTTATTGTATTTAAAGTCATCACTTTTTTATTATATTTCTGGCGCATCACATTTTGGTAGGGCGTTCTTATAGAGCGCATGCGCCGATGACGTCATCGGCGCAGTATACAGTAAATACCTCCTAAACTGTGCAAGTTTAGAAGATATTTTAAAGTACCTAATAGGTAAGCTTTATTATAGGCTTACCTATAGGTACAAACAGTAGATGGAAGACTGGGCTGCAATGAAAGTTCATGTGCGTGTAAAGGCAGGCATCCCAATACTTTGGTAATATAGTGTAAACAAAACTGTCAGGAAAACTAACTCTCCAGCAGCTACCAAAAGTTGAAATATCTGTTTTGGGTTTACTGGCCCCTATTTGCTCTATTGTTAAAATGTTTTAAATTTTAGTTTTAGGTGTAGAGCTTCATGGACTACTCGCTAACTTGTGTTTTTATTTTTCTACCCACTTGTAAATGAGAAATTCCTTTTACATAAAGCTTTCCATTGCAGGGGTTCATCATCATCACACTGACATAGAAAAACATAACACATTGGCCTCCTGGCTGTTGAGTTGCCCACCTTAGTCCGCTCTCTGCCTATTTGAGCGCTGTCTGTCTGTATTAGACAGTGTCCTACTCTCTTCTCATCATATGACAGTCTGGTTAATGCAATCACTCTGAACAATACAGCCTCTTGGCTAATTGGACTGCTTAGTCCCTCAGTCTGCTTCCACCCAGACCAGAACTCGCTTCAGGTGGCACCCTGGTCAAAAAGCCTGTTGGTCAGACCTGGACACAATCTCCCTGCATGCCTGTCTATATGCATGCTGCTTTCTGCTGCATGACTGTCCTGGAAAGTTGGGAGTCCTGGCTGCCTAGCCAGATTCCCTTTTGTAGGTCAACACCCACCTGGCAATCAGTCTTACACCTGCTCATGCATTCTTTCACTTCTGAACCAATCATTAACTGTTTCTTCAGACAGTGATAGATCTTCCATCTGTCACAACACGGTATATGCATGTACAATAAATTTAGGCCTATATACATAAATTACGATTGACTAAAGCAAAGATGAAAAGAGCATAGTAATATAGCTTAAAAGTCAGTTGTATTTCACTGTCATGTCCTTTGCCACCTATAACTATTCTATATACTTCATGTAATGCCAGTATTCACTGTGGTAGCTGTATATTGCTTTTAGTGCATATGGTGTTTCATTGAAAAAATAAGCATAAAACCCAACCCTAAACAACTAACTCTTATCCTAAAACTTACTATTAAAGTTCACCTTTTGGGGAAAAAAAAAAATTCACATATTTTTGCCAGAAACAAATGTGCGTTTTATTTATTTTTTCTTTTCCCCTAAGGAGCCTAGAAAGCTTTGTACCCCTGATCAGTGGATCAGGGGTGCAATGCCAGGCTCCCCCTGATAAGGCCTGCAGCTTTCAGCCTGTACCTTTTTTATCTAGGCTAACTGCAAGCTGCAGGACTTGTGAATGAACTACGAGACCGCTCATCAGCGACCTTGTAGTCCAATCAGAACTACAAGCTATTGGCTACAATGGATGACAGTAACTGTAGTTCATGTATTCACAGGAAACTGTGAATGAATGAGGCGGCCATGTGGGTGCGGAAAATAGTGACAGCGGGTGTGGGTAGAGGATCCCCCATCCACTGTCACAGGGAGAGGGTGGCGAGACTGTAGCTGCTGGAACATGCTACATGTTCCACCCTAAATAAGAGTGAAACATGTAACCTGTTCCAAAAGGTGAACTTATTCTTTAACTCCTAACCTCAGGTTGTTATTAAAAATTTCAGAAAGACCTTTCAGGAAGATAAATGCTTTCCAGTCCATCTAAAAGCAGGCATTAGTGATGTCTTATTGTACAGTGACCATGCTGCTCAGGATTATTGGAACTTGTTATAGTTTATCTGAAATTGGCATAGCTTTCAGAAATTATTCCATGTAAAAAATGTTGTGTGCTCTGCAAAATGCAAATGCTTCAGTGGATAAAGTGCCAACACAGATTTTGTCATCCATCTTATTGTGTTTCGGCTTTAGGGGTTGTGGAGGTGGAAGAAGGGGAAGTAGAGGGGGAACAGCTCACTCTGACCTCACACTCACTCAGCAGAATGAGCTTTGCCAAGGAGCCACACGTGCAGCAGGTAAGAACAGAATATTCTACTGGTGTAAGAAAAGTTCACTTCTGGCAGGGTTTATACATTTTCTTTCACTTGAATTGTATTAAAAACTATAAGAAACCTAGACACTGACATAGTGCAAGAAGATTATATGATAACGCCGGGTACAGATTCAAAAGGAGTTTTCTCTGCAAATATTGAACATTAGGCAATGATGTAAGGAAGCACGTAGGCGGTTGTGCTGAAGGGAAATAATCTAACCAGAGCTGCCAGGTACGTAGAAATTTATCGTAGGTATCAGTTGGAATCAACGTCAATTTTTAATTCACTAGAGTACCATGTATCTGTCTTTTAGATTAGTAGAATTTGAGAATCTGTGTCTTCCACGCTTTTATAAATTCTCTTAAAAAAATAGTTTTTGATTAATCATCAATCTGTATATTATTTGAAGCGCTTGCTGACCAGCTGCCATAGTTTTACTGTGGCAGGTCGGCTCTGTCCTGCAAAACGACAAACCTGTACGTTGCTTCGCGGGACCCCTAGTGGGGTGCGTGCACATGCCGATTGGCCACAGGGGGAGCCAATCAGCGGGTCCGGCAGCTGCGATGTCCGCCGGGCATCCGCAATTATTTCCAGTGGAGAGAAAACACGACAGACCACTGTTCTGTCAGTAATGAACACAGAGATCCTGTGCTCCTCCTATTTAGGAACACAGGTCTCTGTTCATTCAGCAAACCCAGCCCCCACACAGTTAGAAAGCACATCCCAGGGACACATTTAACCCCTTGTTCGCCCCTGGTGTTAACCCCTTCCCTGCCAGTGTCATTAGTACAGTAACACTGATGACTGTAGCAATGTCACTGGTCCCCCCAAAAGTGGCAAAAATGTCAGGTGTCCGATCTGTCCGCTGCAGTATCGCAGTCCCGCTTAAAATCGCTGATCGCCGCCATTACTAGTAAAAAAAATAAAAAAATAAAGAAAAATGACAAATCTTTTCCCAAGTTTAGTTTCAGAATTTTCGCTCTTTCTTTTTTGTTGATAGAACAAAAAATAAAATCCGCAGAAGTGATCAGATACCACCAAAAGAAAGCGCTACTTGTGGGGGGAAAAAAAGGCATCAATTTTATTTGTGTACAGCGTCGCACAACCACGCAATTTTCTGTTAAAGTAAGGCAGTGCCGCATTGCAAAAATTGGCCTGGTCATTAAGGGCTCTTTCACACGGTCCGCCTCCGTAGGCGGATCCGTGCTGCTCAGCGGGGATCGATCCGCCGATCCCCGCTGAGCCGGCGGATGACAGCTCCGTCTCCGCTTGCAGTGCGGAGAGGGAGGTGTCACAGCTCCCGCTGCTCTCTATGGGGGATCGGATGAGAGCAGACCGTCTGTCTGCTCTCATCCGATCCCTGAACGGATGGAAAAATAGGGTTTCCATCCATCTGGATTTAACGGACAGGATCGGATACGGATGGCAGCGGGTGTCAGCGGAGGTGTCTCCGCTGCCCCATAGAGCTGCATGGAGGATCCGATCAGATCCGCCTAAAAATCTGACAGGCGGATCTGATCCGATCGCCTGTGTGAAAGAGCCCTTAGAGGGTAAAACCTTCCAGTCCAGAAGTGGTTAAAGGTGATGTATACGGGGTTGTGTGTAAATATTTATCTTCAGAAATAAAATATAACCTTTTAAAACGTTTTCATTTTTGTTAGTCTTGAAAAGTCTCTTTCAATCATTTTACCTCAGAGGAGCCCCTAACTTAATGTTTATGTGTCAGGGACCCTTAAAAAACAATTCATTGGGTGTAAATGGCAGACATGCCTCTTACATTGGAGGTCAGTAGGAAGAATTCAACCCTTGCAGACAGCAAAAAAGATAATCTGTGTCATGATGCTCGCTTTGCCAAGTGGCTTTGGCCCTGGAATTATGCATCAATTGGGAGGTCAATTAGCCATAGCTCAAGGAACCCCTAACCATCTCTGAAGGAATCTGAGGATTCTATGGAACCCTGGTTGAAAATTGCAGAGATAACAAATATGCTTTGTGTTTATATTGTTGTGTAATAGACATGCACATTTCACTTGGCATTTACATTGCATTTACCATGTGTCCATACACTCTTCGTGTGAATGTCTGCTCTCCCAAAGAAAAGTTGACCATCAGAATTTTGTCTAACAGATCAATCGGTTGCATTTCATATTGCTGAGACCTGATCACTTGTGGTGATGTGAGATCACAAAACGTAGTCATTTTTATACTTGTTTGTAGGTGATGATGTTTGCTATTACTATTCTACAAGAAATCTTTTCCTTTTTCTAGATTTCCCGCACCTTCCGCCTGACCCCTGAAGGAAAACTGGAACAGACAGTCTCCATGGCAACCAGCACACAGGCCATGACTCCTCACCTAAGGGTTACATACAAGAAAGTGACCTCATAATTGCGTGTCCAAGATGTGGAAAAGCCTTAAAGCTCACAGAACCTGATAGTAGTCAAAGCTGCTGTTTGTTCTAGCCTGTCCTAATAAATTGTTTATTTTTCCAAGAAACCTGAACTAAGGAATAATTATTATATTATTGTGAATTATTTCTGTCTTTATCAGTTAACTTCATGCCAGTAAGTGTTATGTGAGATTTCAGATCTTGAAAGGTCAAACTAGCCTTTATAGATATTCATGTGAAAGTAATTGGCTTAAAGTGTAAATATAATAAAAAAAAAAATACCCTATTTAACCACTTAAGGACCGCCCACTGCATTTATACTGCGGCAGGCTGGCCCTTCTGCGCAAACCGACGTAGGTATACGTCGGTCGCACGCCTGCAGCTAGGGGGCAAGCGCTCTCCGCCAGCGGCGCACTCCCGCCCCCACTCGGCAGGGGACTCGGATGCATGGGGCAGGCGGCTCCAATTGTCTCCTGACACCCGTAATTGTTCCCCGCTGAGAGAGAAGAACGGTCAGCTGTTGTAAACACAGCCGACCGTTCTTCTCTCTGGAATGATCACAGAGTGCCTGTGATTCTTCTATGTAGGAACACAGTTCTCTGTGATCATTTCACAAGCCACGCCCCCCTACAGTTAGAATCACTCCCCTAGGCTTACATTTAACCCCTTGATCACCCACAGTATTAACCCCTTCCCTGCTAGTGTAATTATAACAGTAACAGTGCATATGTTTAGCACTGATTACTGTAGTAATGTCACTGGTCCCCCCAAAAGTGTCAAAAATGTCAGTTAGGGGTCCGATCTGTCCGCCACAATGTCGCAGTCCCGCTAAAAATCGCAGCTCGCCGCCATTACTAGTAAAAAAAAAAAACAATAAAAATGACATAAATCCTGTTAGTAGATGCGATAACTTTTGTGCAAACCAATCAAAATATGCTTATTGCTATTTTTTTTTTACCAAAAATATGTAGCAGAAAACAAATTGGCCCAAAATGTTAAATTTTGATTTTTAATTTTTTTTTTTGGGAATGTTCTATAGCAGAATGTGAAAAATATTGTTGTTGTTTTTTTTTCTCAGAATTGTCGCTTTTTTTTTTTTGTTTATAGCGCAAAAAATAAAAATCACAGAGGGGATCAAATGCCACAAAAAGAGAGCTCTATTTGTGGGAAAAAAAGGACCTAAATTTCGTTTTGGTACAGTGTCGCACAACTGCGCAATTGTCCGGTAACGCAGTGCCAAATCGCAAAATAGGCCCTGGTCATTAAGGGGGCAAATCCTTCCGGTCCAGAAGTGGTTAATCTAGCTATGTAGTCAATAACAAAAAAAAAAGTCTAAACACATGAAAATAAATGTCATATATTGCAGTTTAACAGTACTTCAATGTGGTGGCAGACTCTCAGGCTTTTTTTTACTTCTATTTTGTACCTGGTGATACTGTCAGTAATGACTTCCTGTTCCAAGATGAAAAAACTCTCTCATTGCACTGTATCTATGGAGAAGCAACATCGTCACCCTAGAACAGAGTTACAAAACACCCCTTACCCCCTCCTCTTCTCCATAACACAGGGAATGGTGTTCTATAATACTCAGAGATGGCTGGGAATAATGTTACTGATAAAAGTGTAGGAGAAAGAGAGAGCACAGTTCGCTTTATTTTTGGTAGGGTCAACTGTTTTTTTTTTTTCCACTTACAAAGATATACAGGTGCATCTCGCAAAATTAGAATATCATCAAAAAGTTAATTTATTTCAGTTCTTTTTTTTTTTTTTTTTTTTTACCCAGAAAAATACTTTATTAACATTAAGCCAGTACAATACAGCCTTTAGACTAATATAAAATATACAGACACAACGTCAGCAGCACCATGTCACCATGTATATATGCACATACAATTTATTTCAGTAATTCCATTAAAAAAGAAGTGAAACTCATGTATGGATTCATTACACACAGCTCTATTTCAAGCATTTCTTTTCATTTTGATGATTATGGCTTACAGCTGGTGAAAACCAAAAATTCAGTATCTCAGAAAATTAGAATATTACATAAGACCAATAAAAAAAAGAATTTTTAATATAGAAATGTTGGCTTAATGAAAAGTATGTCCATGTACAGTATAGTATGCACTCAATACTTGGTCAGGCTCCTTTTGCATGAAGTACTGCATCAATGCGGTTTGGCATGGAGGTGATCAGCCTGTGGCACTGCTGAGGTGTTATGGAAGCCCAGGTTGCTTTGATAGTGGCCTTCAGCTTGTCTGTATTTTTGGGTCTGGTGTCTATCATCTTCCTCTTGACAATACTCCACAGATTCTCTATGGGGTTTAGGTCAGGCGAGTTTCCTGGCCAATCTAGCACAGTGATACCATGATCATTAAACCAGGTATTGGTACTTTTGGCAGTGTGGGCAGGTGCCAAATCCTGCTGGAAAATGAAATCAGCATCTCCATTAAGCTGGTCAGCAGAGGGAAGCATGAAGTGCTCTAGAATTTCCTGGTAGAGGGCTACACTGACTTTGGACTTGATAAGACACAGTGGACCAACACCAACAGATGACATGGCTCCCCAAATCATCACTGACTGTGGACATTTTTTTATTATATTTGGAAATCAAGGTCCCAGAGTTTGGAGGAATAATGGAGAGGCACAAATTACAAGTTGCATGAATTGTGAAGTTTGCACAGTCCATGATGACAGGCTGATCGCCACCATGCCACACCGCATTGATGCAGTAATTCATGCAAAAGGAGCCCCGACCAAGTATTGAGTGCATACTATACTGTAGAGCAGGCATGTCCAACCTGCGGCCCGGGGGCCACATGCGGCCCAGAGGCCCAGGCAATGCGGCCCACTGCCCCCTGACAATTTATTTATTTTTTTGATGGGGAAGAAGGAAGTCGGGTTGGGGGCACGGCCACAGTGGCTTCCAACTAACTGTAGGCAGAGGCTGCCTCGCAAGGTATCATCCTCTAGTTTTGTTAAATTAGTGCTGGGGGGGGGGGGGCTTTAGTGCTGGAAGGGCATGGCAGCGTTTTATTACTTATATACCTTAATTACAGTTTATATTTTATATGCGGCCCGAGAAAATTTATCTACACTCATTGTGGCCCAGAGAAGCCAAAAGGTTGGACACCCATGCTGTAGAGTTTCACTTTTTGAATTGAAATACTGAAATAAATTCACTTTGGTGATATTCTAATTGAATGAGGTGCACCTGTATACTAATATGTATACTGTATGTACTTGGGGCAGAATATTTGCTTTTTACATATGCAGGTTTTGCTTCCTGATTTGCAGTGCTGCACAATGGCTCTGTTTAACTGTCTCTCTGAGGCTGCTGATGCACTGAAACATGGCACAAAGGTATTCCCTGAAGCTGTTGGGTTCAATTGATGGCATACAGCTGGTAAAGGGCAAGTCATATTAATAACGTGAGTTAGTTTATGATTAGAGACCTCAAGGTCTAGAGATTGGGAGAGATATATTTGCTTTGTTGTTTGTTTTTAGGGTTACAGGGAAGAATGAAGACAAAGCATGAAAAGGAACTGAGGACTTGGTGTGGACTATCTAAATTTGAACGGTCTGCAAGTATTGGATATTTATATGGTTATTATATGAGGCATCTGAACTTGCTCACTTTGGCACAACCTTCCTAGGATTCAGCAGAACATTGCTTAGTTCACGATCTCCAAGAGAGTATTGGTTATTTTTGCATCACAAGCTTTTCGTTAAGGTTTCAAAGTGAAGATCCCACTGCCATTTGAAAAGTTAGCTGAAAGCGGTTATAAAGTCAGAAGGTTTTTTATCTTAATGCATTCTGTATATTAAGATAAAAACCATCTGTGTGCAGCAGCTCCTCAGCCCCCCTAATACTTACCTGAGCTCATCTCTATCCAGCAAGGTTGCAGGAGAGACTCCGCTATCCGAGACTCTCTCTCCTGATTGGCTGAGACACAAATCAAAGTCCGTTAGCCAATGAGGAGAGGGGGCGGGGTCTAACTGCAGCTCCCTGTCTGAACAGAAACATGGAGCTGTGGCTCGGGTCCCCCCAAAGCAAGCTGCTTGCTGTGGAGGCACTCTACAGGTGGGAGAGACCCGAGAAGAGGAGGATCCGGGCTGCTCTGTGCAAAACCACTGCACCGAGCAGTTAAGAATAACATGTTTGTAATTTTTAAATACAAAAACAAGACTTTACAATCGCTTTAAGGCTCTTCTATGTCACATTCCTGCACAATAACTTATCCTATTAACTAGCAGTAAGCTATTTCCATGGTAATGCACTCCTCAGCCCGTTGCCATGTTGACAGGCACTGCCTTAGTTTCCATGGCAGGAACTCTGACTTTTAGCATGGTAACCGTTCACATCTACTTAACTGATTTGTTTTTTTATTACTGTTTTCGATTCAAGAGGGGTAGTGTTGGTTACACTTGAAGAGGCACAGCTAATACAAATTTCTTCTTTCTTGGGTAATTGGATATACACTTGAGGAACTGTCCAGAGGAAAGCACCTTGCAGTAATATTAATTAAAGCTTAATACCAACCAAAACTATTTATTGCATTTTGAAAGGCTTGATTGCATATGCATTCACCATTTTTACTATGAAACCACCTAAAACAGATCTAAGGTGAAAACCAATTTAGGTGTACTGTTCCCCCAATTTAGCCTTTGCAAAAAGGTTCCTGTCACTAAACAATTTCTTAGCTCTGTTTTAGTGCAGAATCTGCTGAAGACTTGGTAGCTCCTGTCTCTTTTGTTACTCATGGCAAAAGATGAGATTTTTGTAAGCTGGATTCTCTGACTGGCCTCTGCCTTAGGCCCCTTTCACACAGGTGGATCGTTCAGATCCGCCCGTCCATTTTTTTTTTTGGCGGATCTGAACGGATGCCCCATGCATCTCTATTGGGGCATCGGATGTCAGCGGAGACATGTCCGCTGACATCCGATCTGATCCGTCAAATCTGGATGGATAGAAACCCTATTTTCCATCCGTCCATCGGATCGGATTGGATGAGAACGGACAGACGGTCCGTTCTCATCCGATTCCCCCATAGAGAACAGCGGGGACCTGACAGCTCTGTCTCCGCACACAGCGCGGAGACAGAGCTGCCATCTGCCTGCTCAGTAGGGGATCGGCGGATCTATCCCCCGCTGAGAAAAACGGAGTCCGCCGACTGACTCTACAGTGTGAAAGGGGCCTTAATGTCCAACAGACATTACACATAGGCATTGCAATTCCAAAGGTTTGAATGACGAGGGAATAGACTGGAGCGGCTTGAAGACAAGGGTGTTTACAAGAAATATTTGGAAAACTTCTTCAGGGAAATTTAACCTAACAATGAGCAATTCAATGAGTACAACCTTTCTTCACAAACCAGTGCTCACGGGAAGCTTGACACTGACTGTCACACCATTGATAACTTAAACTCCTTAAGGACCAGACCTATTTCTGACACTTGTTGTTTACAAGTTAAAATCAGTATTTTTTTTTGCTAGAAAATTACCTAGAACCCCCAAACACTATGTATATATTTTTTAGCAGAGACCCTAGAGAAAAAACATAGAGATCGCTGCATATACTTTGTCAATTGTATTTGCGCAGCGATCTTACAAACGCAATTTAAAAAAAAAAATACACTTTTTTAAATTAAAAATAAGAAAACTGTAAAGTTAGTCCATTTTTTTTCTAGAATGTGAAAGCAAATGTTACGTTGAGTAAATTGATACCGAACATGTCATGCTTCAAAATGTCGCATGCTCGTGGAATGGCAACAAACATTGGTACTTAAAAATCTCCCTACGCGACGCTTTAAAAATTTCTACAGGTTACAAGTTTAGAGTTACAGAGGAGGTCTAGAGCTAGAATTCTTGCTCATGCACTAACGATTGCTGCGATACCTCACATGTGTGGTTTGAACACCGTTTACATATGCACGGGTGACTTGCGTAAACGTTTGCTTCTGCGTGACAGCTTTAAAGGAACCGGGCCCTTTACATTTTCTTTTTCTTATTTATTTTACCTTTTATTTTTTATTTTTCACTGTCCTTTTTAAAAAAAAAATGTTTTGATTACTTTTATTCCTTTTACAAGGAATGTAAACGTCCCTTGTAATAGGAATAAGCCGGACAGGTCCTCTTTAATGTGAGATCTGGGGTCAAAAAGACTTCAGATCTCACCTTTACACTTTAAGGCCATTGGGAGGAAGCAATGTATTACGTCACTCTGGTCCTCCAAGGCCATAGAGTCGAGCGGGGGCCAGATTGCCCTCACTTGACTTCCTGCCTAGGACCTGAAAGGACCAGATCGTTTTCCCTGGTACTGACGGCTCCAGTAGGCGGGGAAAACGGCCGGGAGGGGGATGGGCACCTCTCCTGTCACCTATAAAATTGATCCCACAGTGAATCCACCACTGGGACCACTTTTATGTGAAAGAGAACCGCCGGCCCTGTAGAAAAATACCGGGGTTATGGCAGCTATCTGCTGCTATAACCCCAGTATTTAACGTCAAAATACCGACATAAATACACGGTGGGCATAATACACGGAAGTGGTTAAAGGAAAACTGCATGTTTTGTTTTTTTTTTTTGTTTTTTTTTAGGGGTGGTAGCAAAAAAATTACAGCTGCACAAGTGTATTTTGTAATTTAAAATAATTATTTTAATTTCATTAAAAATCACAGACCGCATACTGTGTATATATACGGCGACAAAGCAGCTCCTCTGTACAGGATCACGTACCTGTAGGTGATCCTGCACTTCCAGGTCACTGGACACAGTGGAAGCCAATCGTTCCTGAGAGAGATGTAAACAAGGCAGATCGCTGCTCTGTGAGAAGGGAAGGTAGTGATCCTGTGTTTCTGCTAAACAGGAACACAGATCTCTTACCTTCCCACAGTACAAACACCCCCCCCCACACACACAGTTAGTAAACACTCCCTAGGAACACATTTAACCCTTTGATCTCCCCTGATGTTAACCTCTTTCCTGCCAGTGTCATTAGTACAGTGACGGTGAATATTTTTTGCACTGATCTTTGTATTGGTGTCCCTGGTTCCCCAAAAAGTGTCACTTTGTTGGCCGCAATGTCCCAGTCCCGCTATAGGTTGATCACCGTCATTACTAGTAAAAAAAAATGTAAATGGAAAATTCAGTAAATCTATCCCATAGTTTGTAGATGCTATAACTTTAGTGGAAACCAATCAATATACGCTTGTGATATTTTTCTTTTTATGCCAAAATGATGTGGCGGTATACAAATTGGTCTGAATTGATGAAGAACTTTGATTTTTTTCCATTTTATTTATTAGACATGTTTTATAGCAGAAAGGTAATAAATATATATATTTTTTAATTGTCTGTCTTTTTTTGTTTATAGCACAAAAAAAAAAAAGTAATGCAGTGCTGTATCGCAGAAAATGGCCTGGTCATGAAGGAGGGTAAACCTTCCGGAGGGCAAGTGGTTAAATTAAATATATTGGTTGTAACCTTTAAATGGTCTTCTACTTCCTAGAAGTTTAACGGAATTTGTTGTCCTGCACTTCATGTGACAACGGAAACTGGAAATGGTGTAATACTCATCACTTCTGGGTTCTTACTAGCCAGGAAAGATCAGTGAATGGACTCTGGTATCCCTCTCCTCTGTGACACCCTCCATGTTGGTGCCAGGCCCACAGGTGGGTCAGCAGAGCCTGGGAACGATGGAGAGAGAGTAGGCAGGTGCACTACCAGGGGTCTGTGGAAGCAATCTTCTATCTGAAAGCAGACAGTCGGCTAGTCTGTGGAAGCAATCTTCCATCTGAAAGCAGATAGTCGGCTAGTCTGTGGAAGCAATCTTCCATCTGAAAGCAGACAGTCGGCTACTCTGTGGAAGCAATCTTCCATCTGAAAGCAGACAGTCCGCTAGTCTGTGGAAGCAATCTTCCATCTGAAAGCAGACAGTCGGCTACTCTGTGGAAGCAATCTTCCATCTGAAAGCAGACAGTCGGCTAGTCTGTGGAAGCAATCTTCCATCTGAAAGCAGACAGTCGGCTACTCTGTGGAAGCAATCTTCCATCTGAAAGCAGACAGTCGGCTAGTCTGTGGAAGCAATCTTCCATCTGAAAGCAGACAGTCGGCTACTCTGTGGAAGCAATCTTCCATCTGAAAGCAGACAGTCGGCTAGTCTGTGGAAGCAATCTTCCATCTGAAAGCAGACAGTCGGCTAGTCTGTGGAAGCAATCTTCCATCTGAAAGCAGACAGTCGGCTAGTCTGTGGAAGCAATCATCCATCTGAAAGCAGACAGTCGGCTAGTCTGTGGAAGCAATCTTCCATCTGAAAGCAGACAGTCGGCTACTCTGTGGAAGCAATCTTCCATCTGAAAGCAGACAGTCGGCTAGTCTGTGGAAGCAATCTTCCATCTGAAAGCAGACAGTCGGCTTGTCAGGTGTGTGTAAAACATACAACATGACATGTCAGTGGCAGTGGGAATTTGACCCATGTATGGCCAGCTTCAGCCCACAATGGGAATCCTATTCTTTTCAGTACAGACTGACTGTCCACATCTGTCACTTGTAGCTTAAAAAGGAACATGAGCTTTTTTGAAGCTGTGTTTAAAGTTTTTTAGTTTTTGGCAATGAGTGAAGGGATTACAACACCTGTCAGGTTTTTATTGCTATCATCCAGGCCAACAGGAACATCCTTTGTTACCTTTGGTTTTCACATATTTGTTTATTACATCCCGAAGGTAACCGTGTAAATTTGCTGTCCCCTCAAAATAACTCAGCACACTGCCATTAATGTCTAAACAACTGGCAACAAAAGTGTATACACCCCTAAGTAAAAATGTCCAAATTGGGCCCAATTAGCCATTTTCCTTTCCGGTGTCATGTGACTTGTTAGTGTAACAAGGTCTCAGGTGTGAATAGGGAGCAGGTGTGTTAAATTTGGTGTTGTCACTCTCACTCTCCCATACTGGTCACTGGAAGTTCAATATGGCCCCTCATGGCAAAGAACTCTCTGAGGATCTGAAAACAAGAATTGTTGCTCTACATAAAGATGGCCTAGGCTATAAAAAGGTTTCCAAGACCCTGAAACTGAGCTGCAGCATTGTGTCCAAGACCATACAGCGGTTTAACAGGACAGGTTCCACTCATAACAGGCCTTGCTATGGTCGACCAAAGAAGTTGAGTGCATGTGCTCAGCGTCATATCTAGAGGTTATCTTTGGGAAATATTCATATGAGTGCTGCCAGCATTGTTGCAGAGGTTGAAGTGATTCGGGGGGGTCAGTCTGTCAGTGCTCAGACCATACGCCGCACACTGCATCAAATTGGTCTGCATGGCTGTCATCCCAGAAGGAAGCCTCTTCTAAAGATGATGCACAAGAAAGCCCGCAAACATTTTGCTGAAGACAAGCAGACTATGGACATGGATTACCGGAACCCTGTCCTGTGGTCTGATGAGAACAAGATAAACTTATTTGGTTCAGATGGTGTCAAGCGTATGTGGCGTCAACCAGATGAGGCGTACAAAGACAAGTGTGTCTTGCCTACAGTCAAGGATGGTGGTGGGAGTTTTATTCCAAGCAATGGAACTATATTTTGTGGAACAAGATCAGATACTTGTCAGGCTATTTAATATTACATTATTTCTGCCAATACAGTAACACACATCCAGATCAGATTTTGTCAGATGGAAATGTTTCACAATTCTGCAGTGTGTCCATGGGGGCATAGAAAGGATTGTTAATATGTTAATATGAACTTGAAATGTTATTATTCATCTCAAATAATTGCAAGTAATCTAAAGTAATGTAACAGAGTATAGTTTAACCAGCGAAGCAGTAGTAGTAAAAGCAAGATAAACAGCCAGACGTCTAAACTTTTCAGAAGGTGGTCAGCAGTGGCAGCTCATATGGCTGTTTCATGAAAGATTTGCTTCAAATCTATATCCACAACAGTGAATAGTTACCTCAAAGTAAAATCTAGCACCTGAAAATCAATGGAAAAAAGGTTGTTGATGTTAGAAAAAAAAATGCATATGTGTGTATACAATTATGTACGATCTTTGTACAGTCCACAGGGAAAGATGAGTGCAAAAACAATGTCCAACAAATCGTGACGCCAGTGCTTAATTCAGGGACCACCACCAGCACCCAAGTGTCAGGGCCTCTTACCAGATGAGACTGACCCTCATTACAAAGGCCAATCTAATGCAGGAACATATAACGCCAGGAGTGCTCACAAAACAATCCCCTCGCAGTCCTCGATCGATTGCCGGATATACCAATATCAGACTTCAGATTATACCCCAGATCATAAAAAAGAGGGAGAGACTCCTCATGGTGCAGTATGTATCACAAACAGTTTATTAACCAATTAAGCCCCGGGAGATTTTACCCCTTCCTGACCAGGCCCTATTTTGCAATTCGGCACTGCGAAATTTAACGGACAATTGCGCGGTCGTGCGATGCTGTACCCAAATGAAATTGATGTCCTTTTTTCCCACAAACATAGCTTTCTGGGATACCAGTGACATTACTACAGTAATCAGTGTTATACATATGCACTATTAATGTAAAAATGACACTGGCAGGGAAGAGGTTAACTTTATTGGAGAGGCAGGGGTTAAATGTGTCCCTAGGGGCGTGTTTCTAACTGTAAAGGGGCGTGGCTTTTCGTGTAACTACAGAGATATACAATCCTACATAGTAGGACCGTATGATCTCTGCAGTTACACAAGAGAGAATGACAGGCGTTCCTTTCTCCCTCTGCACCGGACGATCGCGAGTGACAGGCGGACATCGGGCGGACTTGTTAGAGAACGAGCGGGGGCGGGAGCGCGCCTCCAGCGGCGCGCGCTCGCCCCCTACAGGCTCACAGGCAAGCGACGTAGCCCTACGTCACTTTGCCTGTACGGGGCTGACCGCTGCAGTAAATAGTCGTGCGGCGGTCGGCAAGCGGTTAAAAGATGGTATACAACTTACATAAGAATTAGCAAGCAGGCTCTCATGTGTTGAAGCAGCCAGTTGGATAACTAGCAAAATGGCCGCCGCGTCCTCCAATAGTGTAGAGCGTCACATGTCACAGGCTCCCCCCTATGCATTTCGTCATCATCTGACATTGTTTACCCTGACAGGAGAAAATCAGCGTTATAAACTCTACGTATAAACCTACGCTGCATTTTTTCCAAAAGAGTTTAACAGAGTTTGGGGTTTGGGTGCTTATTTATTTCATTGGCCAGAATTTTTATTTATTCTGGCAGCTGAAATAGAGAAAATATGAAGTGCTAAACGTGCCTAGAGTTTAGGCATGTTTTTGAACGTTTTTCAGCGTTTAGCATTTTTTGTGGTCAAAGGAACTGCTCTTGAACATGATTTTAGGGTGTTTAGATAACAGGCCCTTAACTCCCCTGCTGATAAACTGCTAAAAATGTCCATGTGTGCATAGACACATAGGATAACATAGAAGGGAGTTTAAGGGCTGTTAAAAAAAAAAAAAAAAACGTGAGTTTAACAGCAGCAGTGTGCATGAGGCCTTAAAGTTATTGTAAATGATGAGCTTTTAAAGAACCTATTCAGTTTAAAACCAAAATGAAATGCAAAACATTTTTGTATAGATATAAATAAAAACATTATAAATACCTTTTTTCTTTTTTTAAAGTGATCCCATTCCCTCTGTTTTCAGCTGCATAAGAGCTGGGGAAGGAGAAGCAGCAGCCCATTAAGCTGCCCAGTGAATGGCTGTGCAGCAGCGGTGTGTCAGGACATGTCTGATCATTAGAGGAGAGATACTGAGTTCCCACCATACCTAGAGAACTGGCCGTGGTGTTCTCTCCTGCTTAGTGCGGTCAGTTTTTAATAGGAAAGCAAGGGGACTGGCAGGAACACCAGGGATTTCACACAAAAGAAGCATTACAAAGAGAACAAGATACTTTTTCATACACGTACATGGTACAGCAGGTACATATCAGGAATATGAAGTGTTGGGGGTAACAAACACTTTAAGCTCCGGAAGATTTTACCAACTTCATGACCAAGGCATTTTTTGCTAATTCGGCACTATGCTACTTTACCTGGTAATTGCGCAGTCAAGCAACACTGTAAGCAAATGAAATTTATATAATTTTTTTCACACAAATAGAGCTTTCTTTTGAAGGTACTTAATCTCTGCTAGGTTTTTTATTTTTTTTTTCAATAAATGAAAAATGGCAGAACGTTTTGAAAAAATAATATATATTTTTTATTAAAAAAGAATAGCGCACACATGCTAAAGAAATGACTATCAAATATGGAGATAATCCATAAATAAAAATGGGGATTTGGTCCCACCATATGGCCATATCGTGCTCAAGCCCACCATTACGTCAAAGTACCCCATTGTCAGTGGGTCATACACTATCCATAAAAAAGGATGAATCCAGCCTCTCTAACCCTTGGAGATAACACTTCTTGCTGGGAGAGATGTGCAACTGCACTACAAGGGACTTCTCCTATATCTACTTGATAGAGGACACCGATAGAGTACAGGTGTGTGTAGGGGGTGGGGTGCTCAACCTCAGAAGTCTGGTCAGACTGAATACATAATAAACAAGCAAAAAATTGGGGGAGCAAAACCTGAACATGTATATCTAAAGCCGGGGCAGCTATGAACCAAGCGACATGTATATTAAAAAAGAATAGCGCACACATGCTAAAGAAATAACTATCAAATATGGTGACAATCCATAAATAAAAATGGGGATTTGGTGCCACCATATGGCCATATCGTGCTCAAGCCCACCACTACGTCAAAGTACCCCATTGTCAGTGGGTCCTACACTATCCATAAAAAAGGATGAATCCAGCCTCACAGTTCGTCACCACGGGGGCGTCCACGGGTGAAAAAGCTGTCCAGCAGAATATATCAGTTACAGAGATAAATAACTAGCAGTGTTGCTTACAATAATCAATTTTTTTTTAAACTCCGTACTTTTCTTTTAACTATAAATTAGATGTATTTAGCACATCCAACTACGCACAGCACTTGGTATCCAAGTTAATCCAGTAGGAGGCAATATAGTCTCAAAGTTGTGAACAGATTTTTTTGCAGCGTGTCTTGGACAGTAATAACTAAACTTCATACGTGGGCAGTTTTTCAGTACATGACATTTTATGCCAGCACAATCTGCCTGCAAATAACAAGGAAATACACATATTGATTTTCTAACTGAATGTAAGTCTGTTTATCACTTTCAACAAAACATATAATAAAATTGCAGTATAAATCCGATATAACTTATATAAGTTTTTTTAAATAATTTATATAACTTATATAAATTTTCAACAAAATCAGCTGTATGCAGGTGTTCATGCAAGAGTTCATGGCGGATAGCCCGATGGCAATTCACGGGTAGCCTCACGTTTACCATGTCCCTGTGTCTTTAAGGGTACTTCGATGTTTTATTTTTACCACTTTTGTATACCATTTATCGTTTTGTAATCTTTATATGCTTTTTACATTTCAATGAATTAAAAATCAGTTTTTACTATATTGGTCTTTTATAAGGGTTTACTGGGCATCTTTGCACTTATGTCTTTTGTAATTTTGGATTAATGGCATTGCTTAAACTGGTTGTAAACTTCAGAATAAAGCATATCGCTCTATAGTGTGTACTTGACCCTATCCGGAGCTCTAAGTGTCATTTCTGTCTGCTGCTTTGTTCCTCTATCAGAATGAGTCACTTCTGACAAGTTTTCCTGACACCAAGAGATAACAGGGGAGGGACCTCCAGCTGATTGACAGCCTCAGCTTTGTTCCTGTGAGCTGTGTGAAGGGTGTGTGTCCCTTCTCTCCAATCAACTCTCAGAGCTCTCCTCACTGAGCTCTACAGAATGTGACTTTAGCGCTACGCCCCCTTTTTTCTGAATGCTTAGACAAGCTTTATAAATTCTGGACTTTGAATGGATGTAGAGAAGAGAACACTGCAGACAGATACATACATACACAACAACATAGACAGATACAACGTATGTAGGAGGATTTGTTTTATCTCTGTCTATCAGCCAAGGCCCGTCACTTCACTGGATATATGAAAGGGTTTACAACCACTTTAATTATAGCCAACACATTTTCTCTGCAATACGGTTCCTTCCATTTAATACATTTAGGAGTGTCATTATTAAACTTTGGCATTCCTTCCTTCTTCTAGTTCATTAGCTTGTGACATTAGCTTTTGTACTCTTTTGTACTATTAGATTTGCAATGTACCTCATCTTAGCTGGGATTTCTTTCTTCATGTCATTTAGCATTGACCGACCATTTAAATCTTTGAACACACTTTTAATAGACTTATTCATACAAGTGTGTACTCTAACCCATCCATTCTCAGTGAATGTTTGACTGTACCATTGGCAAAATACCAACATTTACAAATGTGTGTTCAATTTATTCATAAATAGCATTGAGGACGGGATCATTAGCTCGAAATCAGTTTTTGAGGATGACACAAAATTAAGCAGGGCAATAACTTCACATAATGAGGCAGAAATCTTACAGAATGACCTGAACAAAATCGCAGAGTGGGCAACGACATGGCAAATGAGATTTAATGTGGAGAAGTGTAAGGTTTTGCACTTGGGGACTAAAAACATAAAAGTACAATACACGTTACGGGGGGGGGGGGGGGGGAACCCCTGGGGGAATCAAAAATGGAGAAAGATCTGGGGGTCTTAGTAGAAGATAGACTTAGCAATAGCATGCAATGTCAAGCTGTAGCTGCCAAAGCCGGCAGAATATTAGCATGCATAAGGAAGGGGATGTATTCCAGAGATAAAACTATAATCCTACCACTTTATAAAACTCTGGTCCGACCACATCTGGAGTATTCTGTCCAGTTCTGGTTGCCAGTCCTCAGGAGGGATGTGTTGGACCTGGAGAGAGTCCAGAGAAGGGCAACTAAACTAATTAGGGGATTGGAGGACCTTAATTATGAAGAGCACTTACAAGCGCTTGATTTATTCTCCCTGGAGAGGAGACACCTGAGAGGGGACATGCTAGCGATTTATAAATACCTCAACGGGGATCTCAACATAGAAAAAAACATTCAGTCGCAAGGAATGCATGAGGACACAAGGCCATACAATGCGATTAGAGGAGAAGCGCTTTAACCTCAGGCTGCGCAGGGGATTCTTTACAGTAAGGGCTACTAGACTGTGGAATTCTCTGCCACAAATGGTAGTAACTGCAGGGAGTATGGCTACTTTTAAAAGACTCTTGGACGTACATCTCAAGGATCAAAACATTCAGGGGTATGTAAAATGATTATGGCCACATACACCTACACAAGTTGAACTGGATGGACTATTGTCTTTATTCAACCTAAACTACTATGTAACTTTGTAAGATATTAATATCTATAATTGGGGAGTTTGCTAAAAATGTAATGTTATATTTTTACTAATCATGTGGCTTAGTAAACCCCAGAGTTCCTCCAGAGGTTGCTAGGGGTTCCTTGAGCTGTGGCTAATTGACGTCACATCTGAGAGTGCCTGTATACTTCTAAGCCCAACACCAATTGGCATAGCCAGAGGCATCACACCAATGATCTTTTTGGCTGTCTATATAAAGGTGGTATTCTCACCAACACTGTAGGGTTGCATTCTTCCTACTGATCACCAATGTAATGGATATTTTCTCCTTTAAAGCGAAGTTCCGGCCACAAAATCGACATAATCGATTTTGGGCCATCCGCCTGCTTTTGGTCACCTGAAAAAGAAATGGATAGTTAAGATTTTTTTTTTGTTTACTTATCTTGTTATTGAAGAAAAATATACTCCCCTTTCTTCCACTTCCTCCCTCTACGGCCGCGGCCCGCGCCATCACTTCCTCCCTGCATTGATTCCTGGGAGCTGAACGTCATCGCTCCCAGGAATCAATGCGCCTGCACCGGCCCCGCTCGTCACTTCCGGTGCAGGCGCTCATTCCCTGCTGAGGGATGACGCGCCCGCACCGGAAGTGACGAGCAGGGCTGGTGCAGGTGCATTCTGGGAGAAGAGGACGCAGAAGAGGACGTGCTGGCTTCAGCTGCCCACAACCGAGATGGGAAGGTAAGTATTTCTTCTAAAAGTAAGTGTGACCCGGGACAGTACAGAGGCTATCCATTGTGGAATGTACTAGCCCTGACTGTAATTATTTTAGGGGTTCCCCTGAGATAGAAAATTTGGGAAATGGTGCACTAGCCCAATATATTCTAGTTTCTGCTTTACACACTGTTACCATTTTATTGCACAGGGCAAGATCATATGAGACTTTTTGTGCATATTATTGAGGGAAACCATACAAAACTGATCTTTTCAGATAAGCAGGTTTTGGATAAAATCTCATTGTCTTGCAGGACTGTAGTCATGAAATTGCGTATAGTGGGTGAATATAGGTACGCACAATCCCAAAGAATATGCAAAGAAGTAGCAGAAATCTAATCTGTAGGAAATAGGAAACATTTAAGAAGCCTGCTTCTAGATTTGCATACTATTTTCATAGAATGACAAGTATGTGTCAGTGACTGTTCCTGTACTGTTTACAACAGCAGCCAAAGGCTATTTTTCTCAGCACATCTAAAATGTCACATGCCATTTCATTACTGTGCTAATGTCAAGGCTTTGATACTCCACTACCCTGCTGCAATATGCCTTTCATCTATGTAACATGTGAAAAATACTATCTTTTTAGGTCATTAACTTACAAGGCCAGGATTTCCAAAGTGGCACAACAGTACACACAGTACTGCCTTAGGCCTGTTTCACACCGGTGTTCAATCAGAATTCATGGACGCACATCACTGACGTTCCAAATGGCACTATTGTGATTTCCAAAGTGGCACGACAAAACACCAGCCAGTCCAAGTAGATGCGTTTCACACAGTACAACTGTACTTAATCATTAAACCAATGACGTGATGTAATGTAATGACTGAGCCCAGTTGTACCGTGTGAAATGTGTCTACCTGAACTGGTTGGTGTTTTGTCATGCCACTTTGGAAATCACAATAGTGCCATTTGGAACGCCAGTGATGTACGTCCGTGAATTCTGATAGAACACCGGTGTCAAACAGGCCTAAGGCAAGTAAATCAACAATTTACAATCAAGATAAACTTAAAGCGGAGTTCCACCCAAAAGTGGAACTTCCGCTTTAGGTGGTCCTAACCCCCTGACATGCCACATTTGGCATGTCATTTTTTGGGGGGGGGGGAGCGGGGGCCGCGGCGCCCTGAACGGAAGTTCTCCTCTCCCCTTCCCTCCCTGCAATCTTCTGGGACATGTCAGAGGTCCCAGAAGATTGCCGGCCAATCACGGCGCACATTGCGACTCGTGCATGCGCAGTGGGTACCCGGCTGTGAAGCCGCAAACTGTCACAGCCGGGTGCCCACAGCAGTGATGCTGGCGCCGAGGGAGAGGATCGAGGCTTCGGGCGGCCGCATCGCTGGTCCGTTGGACAGGTGAGTGAAATGGCTGGAACTCCGCTTTAAAGCAGAGTTCCACCCAAAAGTGGAACTTCCGCCCCCCCCTCCGGTGCCACATTTGGCACCTTTCAGGGGGGGAGGGGGGAACGGGTACCTGTTTTTGACAGGTACCCTTCCCCACTTCCGGGAGACGGCGCTGCGGCGCTGTCCTTCTGAAGTTTGTCCCCCTCCTCCTTCCCCTGTCGCCGAGCCAATCCGAATGCGCAGCGAGTTTCGCGCATGCGCAGTAGGGACCTGCCTGTGAAGCTGCAAGGTTTCACTGCCAAGCCAATGGAAACATCGGCTGCGGTGCCAACATCGCTGGACTCCAGGACAGGTAAGTGTCCTAATATTAAAAGTCAGCATCATGTCAGTCAGTATGTGTAGCTGCTGACTATTCATTTTTGGAGGGGGAGGCTGGAACAACGCTTTAAATTCACTTGGATAAGAATAAGCAGATTCAAGTCTGAAACTAAAAAAGATGATCAGTAACTCCTTGACTTTCAGTAAGAGAGCGTGGTTCTTTGCTTTTGTCCACTGACATCCAATGATGAGCTCCACAAGTAATAATACAATTAGTATTTTAGGAATGACACCAAATAAATTGCTTAAAACGGTAGTAAACCCTGCTTGGTCATTTTTTTCTACAGGTAAGCCTATAATAAGGCTTGCCTGTAGGTAAAATGAACGGTGCACGTTTAGGCGATATTCACCCTGCATGCAGCCAATGACATCACTGGCGCATGCACTCTGAAGGTCCAGAACTTCAGAGCTTCGTGCCAGAACCAAGGGTTCCTGCGGACTCGCGCGGTAGTGACGTCATGACGGTTTCGGCCAATCAAATAGCCGAGTGTGCAAACATGGAAGAAAAGCAGGGGAACCGTGTCAGGCCTCTCAGCGGTGACAGTACAGTGCTGGAGGGCTTAGTTCCAAGGTGAGTATTTCATAATATGCTAGAATGTGATGCATACTAGCACATTATGCCATTGCCTTGCAGGTTTTTTTTCCAGTATCCATGGTTTACAACCGCTTTAAAGACCTCCAGCCAACCCTTAGGGCTCTTTCACACTAGGAGTCCGCCAAACGGGCTCCCTTTTATCTCAGCAGGGGATCGATCCGCCGATCCCCCGCTGAGCAGAAGGATGACAGCTGTTCTCCGCGCTGTGTGTGGAGACAGAGCTGTCAGGTCCCCATGCATCTCTATAGGGGAATCGGATGGGAATGGATCGTCGGTCCGTTCTCATTCGATCCCATCCGATCCGCTGGACGGATGGAAAATAGGGTTTCCATCTGTCCAGATTTGACGGATCGGATGGCTGCGGACATGTCTCCGCTGACATCCGATGCCCCATAGAGATGCATGGGGTGACCGTTCAGATCCACCACCTGTGTGAAAGGGGCTTTAGTGTCCTTTCACATGGGCGGTGCGATCAGATCTGCCTGTCAGTTTTTTAGGCAATCTGATCGGATCCTCCATGCATCCCTATGGGGCAGCAGATGTCAGCAGAGACATGTCTGCTGACACCCGCTGCCATCCGCATCCGATCCTCTCTGTGAAATCCAGACAGATGGAAACCCTATTTTCCATCCGTCCAGGGGATCGGAAGAGATCAGATGAGAGCGGACAGGCAGTCCGCTCTCATTCGATTCCCCATAGAGAGCAGCGGGGCTCTGACACCTCCCTCTCCGCACACAGAGCGGAGACGGAGCTGTCATCTGCCGGCTCAGTGGGGATCAGCAGATCGATCCTTGCTGAGCAGAGCACGGTCCGCAAAGGAATGTGGACTGTGTGAAAGGACCCTTAATGTCCTGGTAATAACCTGACCCTAAAGCTCAGTTGAAATTTATACTAAACCATTATCAGTGAGATACAGTAAAACGAATCTTGGCAATACTAGCAGAAATATTACTAACAGGCTCACGTGTGAAAATAAATCGTAATATGGCAACACCGAAAATGTTGGCTCCAATATGCAGTGCAATCATCTCAATAAAAATATCCACACCTAGATCAGCTTATCCCATCTGTAAAGAAATGCTGATTTTCAGACAGAACAGGACTTGAACCCAGGATGTGAAGTTCAGGAAGACAAAAGTCTTTTTTAATCAGGTAAACAAAGCATCTGGGTGGAAGATTGTGTATATATTTGATGATGTCAATGTGCAGGGTATGAGCCTGTAATTCAAAAACTGGGAAGCAGCTGCATGTTTATTTGTGCCTAGAACGTGACCCCAGCATTTACTACATGCTATTTATTAGCTACTGCTGTGATGTATAGTAGTCAGGGATTTTTTTTTAGCGGAAACGCAGGGGGACACAGCTCTGGCACCTACAGCACGGACTGTATATAATGGCAAGGAATTCTGGAGGGTCTATTAATGCTGGCTGCTGGGGGATCTATTGTTGCTAGAGGGGATCTATTTTTGCGGTGGGGTCTATTGTTGCTGGGAAGATCTATTGTTGCTGGCAGGGGGACCTATTGTTACTGTAATGGATCTACTGTTGAGGGAAGGATCTATTGTTGATGGCTGCTGGAGGGTCTATTTATGCTGGCTGTGGGGAGATTTGTTGTTTCTGCCAGGGACCTGTTGTTGATGGGGGTATTTTGTTGCAAGTGGTCCATTGTTGCTAGTGGGATCTATAGCTGCTTGGGGGGTCTGTTGTTGCTAGCTGCTGGAGGGTTTATTGATGCTGGCTGTGGGGAGATTTGTTGTTTCTGCCAGGGACCTGTTGTTGATGGGGGTATTTTGTTGCAAGTGGTCCATTATTGCCGGTTGGATCTATTGTTGCTGGGGATCTATTGTTGCTGGCTGAGGGGATCTATTTTGTTGTTTTTCTTGTCATCATTAACAAATTACACATTACTTAGCAGAAAAAATATTACTTGGATGTCAGGGCCAGCAAAGAAAAAAATAGAGAAGTGGCGCCATGGGATTGTCACCCATAACACCCATTTGTTTTTTAAATACAGTGCCTTAAAAAAGTATTCATACCCCTTGAAATTTTCCACATTTTATCATGTTACAGCCGAAAACGTAAATGTATTTTATTGGGATTTTATGTGATAGACCAACACAAAGTGGCACACAATTGTGAAGTGGAAGGAAAATGATAACCGGCTTTCAATTTTTTTTTTACCAATATTTGAAAAAGGTGGCGTGCATTTGTATTCAGCCCCCCTGAGTCAATACTTTGTAGAACCACCTTTTGCTGCAATTACAGCTGCAAGTATTTTTGGGGATGTCTCTACCAGCTTTGCACATCTAGAGGTTGACATTTTTGCCCATTCTTCTATATAAAATAGCTCAAGCTCTGTCAGATTGTATGGAGAGCGTCTGTACAGCAATTTTCAAGTCTTGGCACAGATTCTCAATTAGATTTAGGTCTGGACTTTGACTGGGCCGTTCTAACACATGAATATGCTTTGATCTAAACCATTCCATTGTAGCTCTGGCTGTATGTTTAGGGTCGTTGTTCTGCTGGAAGGGGAACCTCTCCCCAGAGGCGGCTCTCTAATTAGGCAAATTAGGCGGTCGCCGAAGGCCTCGCACTCACAGGGGCCTCGCGGCCGCCTAATATGCCGACTAGTTACAGAGCCGCCTCTGAGGCTGGCAGCAGGGATCTCCCTGCCATTCGTACCATCCCCACTCCGAGTCCCGGCCAGTCTGAAACAGGAGAATCTGCTACGATTTGGGGCTGTGATCCGGAGCAGCTCACCGCAGAGTGGAAGCTCACTGACATCTCCAGATCACAGCCAAATACTGGAGCCGCAGCGCTGACACTTCTCCCTCACACTCACAGACCACAGACGGGGGGAGGAGAGAGAGCTGCTTCTGCTCCTCCTCCCGACCTCTCCACCTGTGCTTGCCCCGCCCACACTCCCCGACAGTTTTCATCTCAGAAGAAGAGGTATGGGCGGGAAGAATTTGCAGACCAGGAACAAGAAGAGGAAAGATGCCTGAATCCTGATCCCTCCATCCATCGCTTGCAGTGAGTACTGGAGGCACCCATCCTCCATCTCTTTCCATTCCTTTCTTTCTCCCTCCCCTCCTTTCTTTCTTTTCTGTCTGTCCATCTGTCCCCCTGTCTGTCCATTTGTCCCCCAGTCTGTCCATCTGTCCCCCAGTCTGCCCCCCTTTCTGTCCATCTGTCCCCCTGTCTGCCCATCTGTCCCCCTGTCTGCCCATCTGTCCCCCTGTCTGCCCATCTGTCCCCCTGTCTGCCCATCTGTCCCCCAGTCTGCCCATCTGTCCATCTGTCCCCCAGTCTGTCCATCTGTCCCCCAGTCTGTCCATCTGTCCCCCTGTCTGTCCATCTGTCCCCCTGTCTGCCCATCTGTCCCCCTGTCTGCCCATCTGTCCCCCTGTCTGTCCATCTGTCCCCCAGTCTGTCCATCTGTCCCCCAGTCTGTCCATCTGTCCCCCTGTCTGTCCATCTGTCCCCCAGTCTGTCCATCTGTCCCCCTGTCTGTCTGTCCATCTGTCCTCCTGTCTGCCCATCTGTCCTCCTGTCTGCCCATCTGTCCTCCTGTCTGCCCCCCAGTCTGTCCATCTGTCCCCCTGTCTGCCCATCTGTCCCCCAGTCTGTCCATCTGTCCCCCAGTCTGTCCATCTGTCCCCCTGTCTGTCTGTCCATCTGTCCTCCTGTCTGCCCATCTGTCCATCTGTCCCCCAGTCTGTCCATCTGTCCCCCTGTCTGTCCATCTGTCCCCCTGTCTGTCCATCTGTCCCCCTGTCTGTCCATCTGTCCCCCCTGTCTGCCCATCTGTCCCCCCAGTCTGCCCATCTGTCCCCCAGTCTGCCCATCTGTCCCCCAGTCTGCCCATCTGTCCCCCAGTCTGCCCATCTGTCCATCTGTCCCCCAGTCTGCCCATCTGTCTGTCCATCTGTCCCCCAGTCTGTTCATCTGTCCCCCAGTCTGTCCATCTGTCCCCCTGTCTGTCTGTCCATCTGTCCCCCTGTCTGTCCATCTGCCCCCCAGTCTGTCCATCTGCCCCCCAGTCTGCCCATCTGCCCCCCAGTCTGCCCATCTGTCCCCCAGTCTGCCCATCTGTCCCCCTGTCTGTCCACCTGTCCCCCTGCCAGTCTGTCCATCTGTCCCCCTGCCAGTCTGTCCATCTGTCCCCCTGCCAGTCTGTCCATCTGTCCCCCAGCCAGTCTGTCCATCTGTCCCCCAGCCAGTCTGTCCGTCTGTCCCCCAGCCAGTCTGTCCATCTGTCCCCCAGTCTGTCCATCTGTCCCCCTGTCTGTCCATCTGTCCCCCTGTCTGTCCATCTGTCCCCCTGTCTGTCCATCTGTCCCCCTGTCTGTCTGTCTGTCTGTCTTTCCCCCTCATGCAAGCACAAATCCTTCTTTATTTTTATTACTATACAGACCAGGATCCCTCAGTTTCACTCCAGTTCTCCTCTACCCATCCCTCATCATTTACCCACTCCCCCCCTTTTTACCCCCTCCTCTTTCTCCCCTACCCCATGGTTCCCAGTCCCATCCCTCTCCTATTCATCCCATGTGGTTTCCACAGTACACATCCCACCCACACAAGCAGCAGTAATAAGATGCTCGGCCTTGGGGTTCTTCCTTAACCTCTGCGAAGGGGGTGAGTGGGGCCTCATGTTTAAATTCTGCCTAAGGCCTCACAAAGCCTAGAGCCGCCTCTGCCTCTCCCCCAGTCTCAAGTCTTTTACAGACTCTAGCAGGTTTTCTTCTAAGATTGTCCTATATTTGGCTTCATCCATCTTCCCATCAACACTGACCAGCTTCCCTGTTCCTGCCGAAGAAAATAATCCCCACAATATGATGTCACCACCATGTTTCACGGTGGGGATGGTGTGTTCAGGATGATGTGCAGTGTTAGTTTTCTGCCACACATTACGTTTTGCTTTTAGGCCAAAAAGCTCAATTTTGGTCTCATCTGACCAGAGCACCTTCTTCCACGTTTGCTGTGTCCCCCACATGTCTTCTTACAAATTGCAAACAGGAATTCTTATGGCTTTCTTTCAACAATGGTTTTCTTCTTGCCATTCTTCCACAAAGGCCAGATTTGTGGAGTGCACCACTAATAGTTGTCCTGTGGACAGATTCTCCCATCTGAGCTGTGGATCTCTGCAGCTCTTCCAGAGTTACCATGGGCCTCTTGGCTGCTTCTCTGATTAATGCTCTCCTTGCCCAGCCTGTCAGTTTAGGTGGACGGCCATGTCTTGGTAGGTTTGCAGTTCCATACTCTTCCTATTTTCGGATGATGGATTGAATAGTGTTCAAAACTTGGGATATTTGTTTATAACCTAACCCTGCTTTAAACTCCACATCTTTATCCCTGACCTGTCTGGTGTGTTCCTTGGCCTTCATTATGCTGTTTGTTCACTAAGATTCTCTAAGGCTCCATGTACACGGGACGTTGTTAAAAGTCCCTTTGAATGCTGGAATTTTTAGGACGTTTGAAACGTCCGTTCAGTCGCGTTTGTACCCGCGTTTAGCGGGCGTTTAGCAGCGTTTGCGGGCGTTTGCGTTTAGAAGCGTTCCTAGAGGTCAAAAAAATTATTCCCCTTTAAAATGGAAAAACGCGAACGCTAAATGCGGGTCATCGCGTTCAGACGCGTTCGGACGCGTTTGTGCGTTTGAAACGCCGGGAAACACATGTTCGAACGCAAATAATTGCGTTCTAAAAACAGTCCCTGAACGCAACTGCCTGCAAATGACTGTAAACGACCTGGTGTACATGGACAGATAAGATAAAATGTAGATGGGTTCAGGGGCTTCTGAAAAAAATGCCCAACTGCTCCTAAACGGCCATTTCCAGCGTCCCGTGTACATGGAGCCTAACAAACCTCTGAGGGCTTCACAGAACAGCTGTATTTATACTGAGAATAAAACACACACAGGTGGACTCTATTTTACTAATTAGGTGGCTTCTGACGGCAATTGGTTCCACTAGATTTTAGTTGGGGGTATCAGAGAAAAGGGGGCTGAATACAAATGCACCCCACACTTTTCAGATATTTATTTGTAAAAAATTTTGAAAACCATTTATCATTTTCCTTCCACTTCTCAATTCTGTGCCACTTTGTGTTGGTCTATCACATAAAATCCCAATAAAATACATTTACATTTTTGGTTGTAACATGACAAAATGTGGAAGATTTCAAGGGATATAAATACTTTTTCAATTCACTGTATATTTTACTCTTAACCACTTCTGGACCGGAAGGATTTGCCCCCTAATGACAAGGCCATTTTTTGCGATTCGGCACTGCGTTACTTTAACTGACAGCTGCGCATTTGTACGATGCTGTGCCCAAATAAAATTGACATCCTTTTTTCCCTCACAAACAGGGCTTTCTTTTGGTGGTATTTGATCACCTGTGCGATTTTTTGATAATTTTTATAAACAAAAAAAGTGTGACAATTTTGAAAAAAAAGCAATATTTTTCACTTTCTGCTGTATAACTTTCCTAATAAAAAACAAATAAAAATCTAATGTTTTTCATCATTTTAGGCCAATTTGTATTCTGCTACAGATATACTGCGGCAGGCAGCCGCTTCTAGGCAAAGCGACATAGGTATACATCACTCGCTCTCAGGAGGCTAGGGGGGCGAGCGCGCGTCAGCGGGGAAACCGGTGCGTGTGACAGGCGGCTCTGATTGCTGCCTGACACCCACGATCGTTCCCCGCTGAGAGAGAAGGACGGTCGGCTGTTGTAAACACAGCGAACTGTTCTTCTCCCTGGAATGGTCATAGAGCCCATGTGATCCTTCTATATAGGATCACAGGTCTCTATGGTCATTTCAGAAGCCACCCCCCCCCCCCCCCCACAGTTAGAATCACTCCCCTAGGCTCACATTTAACCCGTTTGATCGCCCATGTTAACACCTTCCCTGCCAGTGTCATTATTACTGTAACAGTACATATTTTTAGCACTGATTACTGTAGTAATGTCACTGGTCCCCCCAAAAGTGTCAAAAATATCAGTCAGATCTGTCTGCTGCATTGTCGCAGTCCCGCAAAAAAATTGCAGAATGCCGCCATTACTAGTAAAAAAAACAAAAAAAAACAATAAAAATGACATAAATCTTTCCCCTAGTTTGTAGACGCGATAACTTTTGCGCAAACCAATCAAAATACGCTTATTGCGATTTTTTTTTTACTAAAAATATGTAGCAGAAAACAAATTGGCCTAAAATGTTAAAAAATTTTGATTTTTAAAATTTTTTTTGAGAATTTCATATAGCAGAATGTGAAAAATATTGTTTTTTCAAAATTGTCGCTCTTTTTTTTGTTTATAACGCAAAAAATAAAAATTGCACAGGTGATCAAATACCACCAAAAGAAAGCTCTATTTGTGGGAAAAAAAGGACATCCATTTCATTTGGGTACAGTGTGGCACGACCATGCAATTGTCCATTAAAATAACGCAGTGCCGAATCGCAAAATAGGGCCTGGTCAGGAAGGGGGCCAATCCTTCCGATCTGAAAGTGGTTAATAGAGGGCTAAGATGATTAAATACAGGTCTCTCTCTGTCTGCTTTGCTGGTTCTTTCTGTTTTAGGTGGCAAGCTGCCTGCTGTTGCTAGGCAGATTTCCCTCAGCTGCTCAGCACTGGATTGGTGAGAAATCTTTTGGTGACAAAACATGTAGTAACCTTTTACTTCTATCCTCTCCTGTCAGTGGGCGGAGTCAGCATTTACCTCAGGTCTGTCAGCTGGGCTCACCTCTGGATTCTCCTCAGCCTTCTTTCCGGATCTTTGGACCTGCTCTCAGCCCAGAACGGATATTCTACCTCATGAACTACTTTTAAGGATTAATTCCCCTGGAGAAAGGCTTAGCTCAGTCTTTTATTTAATATTTTTTTTTACTCCCCCTTCAGTTTTCAGTGGTGACAGCTGCATCATTACTTCCATCTGTGGGCCCTGGGCCTGTATTGTGCCCCTCATTCCGGAAGTGCCAGTGCTGCCCTTTATTCTGATGATAATGGGATACCTGAGGTCAACCAGGGAACTTTTCATCTATCTGTAGGCAGACCAAGACCATAGGAGCATCACATCACCACTGGGACTGGGGGGCAATAAGGACTTGGCAGAGACCAGAAGAAGAGGATTGCTAACTGAAAGTGCCAGCACACAGGCTGACAGGGCAGGAGCTACCGTGAAAGAATACGCAGGCCGAGGAGGCC
The DNA here is from genome assembly GCF_965119305.1 of Pelophylax lessonae. NCBI lineage: Eukaryota > Metazoa > Chordata > Amphibia > Anura > Ranidae > Pelophylax > Pelophylax lessonae. The sequence goes on from NC_138770.1 coordinate 200,272,083, forward strand.
CTACTTTTCTTCAGATGCCCACAAAGACACTGTTCCTGCCACCGTGAGCCAGGTAGGCAGTGGGTATGAACCATGGCCTGACAGCGTGATCAACGCCTCTTCAACAGGACCCTCACCATCATCATCACAGGCTAGGGGTACGTGAAGGCTCTGAGGGCTGAGAATGTACATAGACTTCCCTCTATTCTGTCTGCTTCAGTCTCCTCTGTGCCCGTGTCTTCCCTGCTCAGTGTGCTCTGTCAGCTATTAGTCATTCCTTTAGTTCACTCTCCTGTCTCTAGGCCAGGGCTTCTCAACCAGGGTTCCTCCTGAGGTTGCTAGGGGTTCCTTGAGCAATGGGCAATTTCTGCCTCTCAGATAGGTTCCCACTGACACCATTGTTCCATTTAGCTATCTGTAAGGGCCCTTTCACACGGGCGCTCCGTATGTCCGCAAATCATCCTATTTTTTTGCGGATGATTTACGGACATAATGTAAGTGAATGGCATTGCGGATGTCAGCGGATGACCATCCGCTGACATCCGATTTCTTCCTTTCAGTTCTGCTCCGTTTTTTGGAACGGAACAGAACCCTATTTTTCCTCCGTTCAAAAAACGGAAAGGAAGGAAAATCGGATGTCAGCAGTGTCATCCACTGACATCCGCAATGCCCATAGACATACATTATGTCCGCATATCATCTGCAAACGGATGGGATGATGTGCGGACATATGGAGCGGATGACACAAGTGTCATCCACTCCGTGAAAAGAAAAAAAAAAAAAAAAAGTGCCGGAGCGGATCGCAATGCGGTCCGCTCCGTGTGAAAGAGCCCTAAGGGGGTAATTCTTCCCAATGATGACAAGAGTAAGGAGCATTCTTCCCACTGACTGTCACACTAATGTGACATGAGTTGTAGATTTTTAATCTTTAGCAGAGGTTCCCTGAGACCATAAATTTATTTCAAGGGTTCCTCTGTGTTGAAAAGGTTGAGAAAGGCTGATCTATTGCTTTCATTTATATTTCACTTATCACACTTCTGACCTGTGAAATGTCTTCAATGTGCTTCCATTTGCTGCAGTTATTGCAGGTACTGTGCTAGAATGGTTAGTGCCCCTGTCATTGTTATTATATCAATGATTGCTAGGGGAGATTGTGTGGTTACACATGTGCCTAAAGCCGGGTACACACAGGTCAAATGTCAGGAGACAACGGGCGGTTCAAAAACAGGCCGACATTCCGCCCTGTGTGTATGTTGGTCTGTCCGAAAGAAGCCGGCCGTTTGGTCATCTTCTGTCGGACGTGCCTGCTGGAAAACCAGCATCCAACTGACTCCCAATCAGCGCTCTATGCTAATGGCAGAGTTCTGATCGGAGTGTCCTGGCGGGAGGGGGCGTCCCACTGTCAGAACACAACAGCTCAGCAGGGGAGATTGCTGAACTAAGCTTGCATGGTTAGTACAGTGGCTCCAACCGGAGCTGTTAGTTTTCTTTCTAATAGTGTGTACCCGGCTTAACAGGCTGATCAGTCAGTTTATCATCATTGGCTTTTCTCAGGGTTTTATTTACTTTCTTTCCAGGAATTAGGCTGTTTAAGGGTTGTCAATTTGAAATTGGTGAATGAGTTGCTTGATGTTGTGTTTTATATATACATTTTTTTTCACTTTGTTTTGTTAGAAAAAGTTAGAGAGCAGTACACATACAGTACACAATGTGTCACACAAAAAGTAATGTAGGCATGATAGTGTTTTATCATTTTCAAAAGTAAATTTATGAACAGAGCATCCTGCCTCATATAGTTCCTCCATTTGTTTATTTAGGTTATCACCTCTTGCTGTGATTCCTGAAGATTCCAATGAGTTTAAGTGTCGGTTCACACTGATCCGACTCAAAGTCGCCCAGACTTCGGGCGACTAATGAAGTCGCCCGTGCACCGCGACTTCGGTGCGGCTTGCAACGACTTCACATAATGGAAGTCAATGCAAGTCGCTCCGACTTTGCAAAAAAATAGTGCAGGAACCTTTTTCTAAGTTGGAGCGACTTGAGTCGCTCTGATTAGAACGGTTCCATTGCACAGAATGGAACGCTACTTGTAAGTCACCTGACAAGTCGGATCAGTGTGAAACGGCACTAATATTTTGTCATTTTCTAAGGGTTCTTGCTCTTTATTGATCTAAATGTTGATAGCCTATTATCATTGATATACCTAAACTTACAGTATATCAAGCTCTTTTTATGATTAGATCATTTAGTCCAGATTCCCTTTTAGTCAAATATGACATTAAATCTTTTTGTTTATTCTCTGCTTTTGGTCAGGAGCTTATAACTCCCTGGTCATATTCTTCTTACATCATCTCAAATGTATTATCTTGATAAGCAGCATTAGGCTCCTTTCACACGGGCGGTGCACCCGACGAAGTCTGTTGTGCTCAGTGGGGGATGGATCCGCTGATCCCCGCTGAGCAGGCAGATGACAGCTCCGTCTCTGCTCTGTGTGCGGAGACGGAGCTGTCAGATCCCCACTCTCCTCTTTGGGGAGATCGGATGAGAACGGACCGCCTGTCCGTTCTCATCCGATCCTCTAGACAGATAGACGGATTTCATGGACAGGATCGGATCAGATAGCAGTGGGTGTCAGCGGAGATGTCTCCACTGACATCCGCTACTCTATAGAGCTGCCTGGAGCATCCGATCAGGTTCGCCTGAAAAACTGACTGGTGGATCGGATCGGACAACCTGTGTGAAAGGGGCCTAAGGATTCAATAGTGAAGCATTGGAAGGATTTTGGTGTTGCTACACGATCCCCTCTATGACTCGGCCACAGAGATCTGCATCATCCAATGCTCCTCCTCCTCCCAACTCAGTACAGGGCTCTGCTCTTATTTTAGTAAATCCCAGTACATTTCTACTCCACTGCTGCAGAAAACTGCTTTACATAACACTGTTGCCTGGTAGGATGTTTGGTCTCAAAACCAGCGAACAGTCCAGTGAACATGGGGAATGTGATCCCCTGGACTTCAAGTTTGATGGTATCATGTCCCTTTGGCTGCTGAATCACAGTTCTGCCTTGCTCCACATTGAAATTCCTTGGTTTTGTTTTAGAGTACGCCAGGATGGAGTTTAAGGCCTCATGCACACTGGATGTTATCAAAACGTCAGTAGAAAGCTGTAGCTGTAGAAGGTGTTTTTCAGCTTTTTTTGCAGTTCCCTTGTTCAGCGTTCTTTTTTATCTTTTTTCAGCTGTAGCGGTTTTTAGCTTTTTTTTTTTTAGCAAAACTATATTCCCACAAAATCTTATCACTCTAAAAACGCTATGCGGAATAGCTACGTTTTTCGGCGTTTTTAAGCTTTTATCAGAGTTAGAGCGTTTTTCCAGCTGAAAAACGCCTCCTAAAACCCACTAGTTCTGGGGTTTTTTCCAGCCAAAAAACGCCCCTACCAAAAACTGCTAATAACAGCCTGTATGTGTATGGAGACATAGGATAACATGCTGGGGAGTTTACTGGCTAAAAAACGTCTGATGCCAAAAACAGCCGCTGTAAAAATGTCCAGTGTGCATGAGGCCTGACTCCTGCAAAAGACACTATCTTTTCACAAACACCTTATTGCAGGGCTCGACAAATTTGCTATGAATCTAGGAGCCAGCTAAAAAAGTTAGGAGCCAGTTTTTTTTTTGGTAGCGTGGGTTGTCAGGGCAAGTAATTTGCGCCCCCTAACTCACTTACAGCAGAGTGGTCAGTCAATAACTCCAATGTAACGCATTACGTCAAGGTTATGGGCTGGCCAGAAAGAATGACATTAAAAACCTGTTATAGGGGAAACTCCTTTTTATGCTAATGCATCATGACTGCGGCATGTAAAATACCCTCATCTGCTGCCTATTGTAGCTTAAAGTGGAGTTCCACCCTATTTTTATACTTACCTCCATCTTCTCGCTCCGGGTCACCTGAAAAAGAAATGGATAATCGCATATTTTTTTTTTTTTTTTACTTACCTCGTAGCGAAGAAAAAATACTTACCTTACTTCCTTCTTCCTCGGCCGCGGCCCGTCGTCACTTCCTGGCTCTGCAATGATTCCTGGGAGCTGGACGTCATAGCTCCCAGGAATCATTGCGCCTGCACCGGCCCCGACGTCAGTTCCGGGTCGCGCGCGTCATCCCCTTCTAAACAGCTTCTGGGCATGCCCAGAAGCTGTAGAGGGATGACGCGCGCGACCCGGAAGTGACGTCGGGGCCGGCGCAGAGCATCGTGGGACCAAAGAAGGCGGAAGAGGACGCAGAAGAGGATCTCGCTGGCTTCAAGCTGCCCACATCTGAGATGGCAGCGCTGGACAAGACGTTTGCAAGGTAAGTATTTGTCCTAACAGGTAAGTGCAACCCGGGACAGATCAGAGGCTAGCCATTGTGGAATGCACTAGCCCTGACTGTCCCGGGGGTATTAAAAAAAAAAAAATCCAGGGTGGAACTCCGCTTTAAGGGTGGCTGTTGGTGGGTGGCAAAAACATGTCTTTACAGCACCCAACTGCACATCTAAATAAAGCCTTTGTGACATTTTAAATAAAACAAACACAGAAAAGGATGAAAGAAGTATTCCAGCGCTGCTGATCTTCTGTTGCCTCTTTGCAGCTACTTCCTGCCTGTGGTGATTGTTGATAATACACAGGGCTTTATCAGAGGACATAAAAAGATCATTTTAAAGCATGCCAGCCTCATCTCCCCTCCTCCACCTCACAGCACACCTTAAACAACTTTGCACTATTAGAACAGCGGCTCAGTGTGTCACAGCATGGAAACATGAACACACACACAGGCAGCCCCCGTGCTCTATCCTCCACCAGAACTCTCCCCCCCTCCCTCATAGTAGTTACTGTGACAGTCTGCCTGCTAGGTCAGGTAAAGGGCACACAGGCTGCCGGGTCCCCCTCCTCCTCCTCACTCTTCTCCAAGGTCTGAACTCCCGCTGTGGTCCCTGGGGGGAGGAAGACCAGCCTGATAAGGACGCTACGGGCAGCAGAAGAGAGCTCAGAGAGCAGCCATTCCGGACCGTGCTCTGGCAGAGGAGAAGAGGCCCGCCCCCTCCCCTCTCATGTTACACACAGCCGGACTTCATATTACTGCACGGCTCCAGGGAAAACACGGAGACCAGGGAGGGGGGGAGAGCGAAGCATCGGCTGCCTGACACTCTGAGCTGCGTGTCCGGGCAGTCAGTCAGGAGTTGCAGAGAGTGGGCTGGCCGCAAATCAGGAGCCAGGACGCGGTTTCTGGTCGCCATGGCGACCTGGCGACCGGGGTTTGTCGAACCCTGCCTTATTGGAAACTAGTATAATAATTATGTGACTTTTTTTGTGCTTGTATCAAACACTATGCATATAAACAGAACTTTACTAGTGGGCTGGGTACTTCTCATCTCAGGCCTTAAAGCATAACTTCACTTTTGTTTAGAAAAAAAACATTCCCGTCTGGGTGATCTCTGCACATTACAAGGATTTTAACAAACTTTGTTGCAGATTCCTACCTTTTTGTTATTCTGAAGAAATCATTGTTTGTTCTTCTGTGCCTCTGTGCTGAGTGGGTCTAATGGGAGTGGTTTCATAATTATCTATCAGCTGTGGCAGCTGCAGGGCTCTAATGAGGAAAGCTGCTGGGCCTGCATCCCTTTAGATGGGTTCCTATTGGAAGTATCTCACCAAAAATGACATTTTTGTTGCAGGGGATGCCAAAAATTTGACTTGTATCTTAGGCAGACTTCTGGGAAAATTGGTGAGCCAATCACACAAGCAGGAAATTATGTTTCTGGGGTGTGGTCAGTATACATTCTGTGTACAGAACACCTCCAGGTAGCCATATTGCATTGCATTTTCAGAAAATTACAACAGCTGCAGATTGAAAAGGAAAGGTCATTTTAATAACATTCAATTACATTATGATTTGTGTCACAATTGTATATGCTTTATTGTTTTTTCTTTATTTGCTGATTTTTTTCCCCACAAAAGTGGAGTTACCCTTTAAATTCCCTTATTGGCATGTTTGGTCATGTTAGGAGGTAAACGAGTATCTACTGGTTTTGGCTCATACTTATTTCAACTTTAAATGTTAGCTCTATGTGGCAGGTGGAATTTTTATTTACATGGTATCCCTAAGAATGTTGTTCACTTGGGCTCTTCCCAATTGTTATGGCTGTGGCACTTTGGAGCAAGCAGTTAAGCTGCTAGAGCCTCTTATTGATAAATGTTAAAATAGCGTTTGTATGCAATTACCAGTCTGAGTTATCTAGTCCTTCCTGGTCTTCATTTAATATTTAGGGTAAAGTAAGACATTTTCAGGGTAGCAAAATATTGATTAGCAGATGCTCTGTTTTGCCATGTTTCCAGTGTTTAAAGAAACCGGTTACCTCAGCAGTGAGCAAAGGCCTACAATGTCCTTAAAGTGGATGTAAACTCTCGCATATACCCAGTAGGGTGAACAGGCTCAGATGATACACAGAGATGAAACAAATCTCCCTACATAAGTTTTATTTTTAGTCTTCAGCTTCCTACATTGTTTAGAAAGTGAACATTGTGTTAGAATTGTTTCTTCCTGTTCCAGCACTGGGTGTGGAGTCTTGGCATACACTGTGTGACAGCTGATTGGAGGAAAGGCACACATCTCCCCTTTCACATAGGCAGAGGAAGGAAGAAACATGCAGAGCTGTGCTGTAAACTGATCAGCTTTCTAATAATCTATCTCTAAGCACCCACCTCGACACAAATTTCCAGCTGCAGAAAGACTTTTAGGCCTTTGGAGAGAGAGATAATGTAAACACTGCATATATATGTGTCCAGGTCAAATTTCATGTATGGGGTTTACATCCACTCTTTTTGAGGACTCAGCAGAAGTCCCTTAAACTTTATATGACATGTATCAAAGTGGTTGTTTCCACCAGTGGCGGCTGGTAAATAGGGGGCACAGGGGGCGCCCCCCCCCCAAGGCTAGTCACAGTAAAGTTCAACATATAAAAAAAAATGTACCTTTAAGATGCCAGCGGGGCGCCGGGCACATTGCTGGCTATGGGAGGGGTGGGGACTTTGGCATCATGTGCCTCTTCTCTTTTGCGGTGATTGGCAGCCTTTTGGAGTGTCCTCGGGGGGCAGAGAGATGTGCCCCGAACACTCCCACTCACGATTGCGTCCTGTGATTGGTCCAGCCTGGACCAATCAGGACGTCCAACGTCATAGGGGCAGTGCTTGGGCCGGCGTAACTCTCTCTGACTGAGCCTTTCCCCAGAGCCTCGGCAGTGTCCAAATCTGTGATGAGGAGGGGGGTACACTGGGAGCTTCTGCTGCTAACAGGAGTGACTGTGTCATGCTCCCTCCTGTTACTGCACAAGGAATCAATTCCCCCGGGGCTCCTCCGTTACAGCAACTTCAACTCTGCCTTACCTCTCCTGCACCCTTTCTCTCCTTTCAAGCTGCCCTCCCCCCTGTCGGCTCGTTCTCCCTCCCGGCCAGGTCACTTCAGTCTTCCTAGTTAGTCACTTTCACTTTGTCCGTCTCATCTCACTTCCAGCAGCACAATGGTAAGTAAGCAATGATTGATGTTCTCCTCTTCACCTTCTTCTATCAGTTGTCCCCTCCATAAATCTACATTGCAGTCCTGCAGCTTCTGCTCTCAGCTCTGGCCATTCCACCCAGCCTTTGACTGACACCCTTTCCATCACAGTTTGTCTCTTACTAACTGCCCTGTCACTAAAATGCAGCCTAAACACTTTCCTTACAGTCCTTCACTTTGTCTTTTAACACGTATGCTTACTACCCAAACCCCCCTCCTCCTCCTCCTCCCCCCCCCCGCCTATTTACTCTTCTATCCCTAATAACCGGTGTGCTGTGGTTTGGCCACAGTGTGATTGTATGTGCATTTTACCTGGGTTCTAGGTGCACTTCTATTGAATTTCTATTACAAAGTGCATTTTCATGAAAGCACATCAAAGTCCTGTATGCTGCATCTTTGAAAAGCCATTGTAAAGGAAAAGTAGAGGTAAGAAAAAAGTACTTGTGATGTTTAGCCAAAAATGTTCTGCATATTAGATCTCTGAGGTCCCTGTAACCAGGGACATGTTGTTTGCTACTTACTGTGTGCTAAAGGGTGTCCCTCTATAATTTCTGAAATTTGGGAGGTATGTTTTTGGTACCTTTTCTCAGATATTGGTAAGGGCATTTTCAATGCTGGAATATAAAGAGTGATTGTTTAGGCTACGGTGGTTGGGTGGGGCCAGGTTGCTAACTTGGCTTTTGGGTAATGTCGCCCACTTTGTGGGTGGACAGTGGTTGGTAAACTGTTAGGGCTCTTTCACACAGGCGGACCGTTCAGATCCGCCTGTCCGTTGTTTTGGCGGATCTGAACGGTCCCCCCATGCATCCCTTTGGGGCATCGGATGTCAGTGGAGACATGTCCGCTGACATCCGATCCGATCCATCAAATCTGGATGGATGGAAACCCTATTTTCCATCCGTCCAGCGGATCGGATCGAATGGGATCGGATGAAAATGGACCGACGGTCCGTTCCCCTCCGATTCCCCCATAGAGATGTATGGGGAACTGACAGCTGTGTCTCCGCACACAGCACAGAGAACAGCTGTCATCCTCCTGCTCAGCGGGCGATCGGCGGATAAACGGAGTCCATCCGACGGATGAACAGTGTGAAAGGGGCCTTATTTGGTTGGTATAAGATTATGCTGCTTGAGTCTTAAGCTGGATACACACTATAAGATTTTCTGAAGACTTTTTCCTTTAGATTTACCAAAACCATATAATATAAGGTCAAACCTAAACACTTTCAATTTGTATGCAATCTGGCAGGCCCTTGCACTATATAGAAAAGGTAAATCTGAAGGAAAAAGTCTTCAGAAAATCTTATAGTGTGTATGGCCCTTTAGTGACTAAGCATGTTGGTCTGTTAATAGTTTACAGCAGTTCTTTTTGGTATTAAAGATTAAAGTTAATTTCATAATTAACCACTTGCCTACAGGGCACTTTCACCCCCTTCCTGCCCAGGCCAATTTTCAGCTATTAAGCGCTATCACACTTTGAATGACAATTGCGCGGTCATGCTACCCTGTACCCATATGAAATTTTTATCATTTTTTTCACACAAATAGAGCTTTCTTTTGGTGGTATTTAATCATCTCTGGGTTTTTTATTTTTTACAAAAAAAAAGAAAAAAAGTGAAAAAAAAAAAAAGTTTTTCTTATTTTCTGTGAGTACATTTTGAAAAAAAAATACATTTTTCTCCTTCACTGATGTGCACTGATAGGCTTCACTGATGAGGTGACACTTATGGGCACTGATGAGGTGGCACTTATGGGCACTGATGAGGAGGTACTAATATGCCGCACTGATAGGCAGCACTGATGAGCACTGATAGGCGGCACTGATAGGTGGCACTGATGGACACTGAGGGGTGGCACTGATGGGCACTGAGAGGCGGCACTGACGGGCGGCACTGATGGACACAGTGCCCTGATTACATTTCCCTGTATCCCCTATGAGGAGGAGCCGCTGATCGGCTCTCCTCGCCTCACACACTGAGAGTGTGAGCCGAGGAGAGCCGAATAACGGCACTTCCTCATTTACATGTGACCGGCTGTGATTGGACACAGCCGATCACATGGGTAAAGAGTCATGTCATTGACTCTTTACCAAGATTGGGATCGCGCCGTGTCTAACCAACACGGCGCAGTCACGTTTGCCGGTCCGCGCGCCCCCGGGGGCTCACGAGAGAGGCTGTTCTGGTGCGCCGTCATATGACAGCGTCCCAGGATAATAGATACACCGCTCCGCCGTCATTTGACGGCGGGCATGTAGTAAGTGGTTAAAATTGTTTTAAACCCAATAAAGGGGTCAAAACTTTTCTGCAGTCCTTGTTGTGTGTTTATTTATTATTGAGGTATGTTCTTATGGTATGATGGTGTTAATGGGCTGTACAGTCCTATCTGTATTCTCTAAATAGGGCAGTACCAGAAGGTGGGTAGGGGGTGGAACCAAGGAATGGTGCTCGGAGGTGGGTAGAGGGCAGAGACAAGGGGTGACTTGGAAAGGGGGTGTTCCTGCACCTATTCTCTGAGAAAAAAACCCTGACAGTATTCTATTATTTATCTTCTAAGTATAATTGTTATTATTCACACATTCATGTATATGTTATATTGAGCTAGATCTCAGTTCACCCACTCTAGGTCTGGACATCCAGAACAAAACTAGCAGAATTGGATAAAAGCTTGACTGATTTTCTAGCGCAGGGTTTTAGCTGTAATAACACAATTGGTTGATTTACTAAAGGAAAATAGGTCGTTCACTTTGCAAGAGCACCTTAGCTTAGTGAATGAAGTGAAGCTCTCCTGACTTCCATCATCAAATCATGTACATACCTCCCAACTTTTTGAGATAGGAGCGAGGGACACCTATTAGAAAAAGTAAGTAGGCATAGAACACACCCGCTGCCACGCCCCCTTAACCACTTAAGCCCCGGAGGATTTGGCTGCTAAAGGACCAGGGGTTTTTTTGCGATTTTTTACTGCGTGACTTTAACGGACAATTGCGCGGTCGTGCGACGCTGTACCTAAACGAATTTGACGTCCTTTTTTTCCCACAAACAGAGCTTTCTTTTGGTGGTATTTGATCACCTGTGCGATTTTTTGATCACGCGCTATAAACAAAAAAAGAGCGTAAATTTTGCAAAAATAACAATATTTTTCACATTTTTTTATATGAAATTCCCCAAAAAAAAAAGTAAAAATCAAAATTTTTTAACATTTTTCGGCCAATTTGTTTTATGCTACCTATGTTTGGTAAAAAAAATCGCAAAAAGCGTATTTTGATTGGTTTGCGCAAAAGTTATCGCGTTTACTAACAAAGGGAAAGATTTTTGTCATTTTTGGTGTTTTTTTTTTTAACGCGTAATGGCGGCGATCTGCGATTTTTTTTTCGGTACTGCGACATTGCGGCGGACAGATCGGACCCTTGACTGACATTTTTGACACTTTTGGGGTTACCAGTGACATTACTGCAGTAATCAGTGCTATACATATGCACTGTTACTGCAAAAATGACACTGGCAGGGAAGGGGTTAACTTTATTGGACAGGGAGGGGTTAAGTGTGTCCTAGGGGCGTGATTCTAACTGTGTAGGGACATTCCTATTGGTGTAAAAGCAAAGATCAACCGTTCTACATAGTAGAACGGACAGATCTTCACTTTTACACAGGGAGAACTGACAGGCAGCTTGTTTACACAAGCTGCTCTGTCTTTCTCCCTTCACAGGAGCGATCGCAGTGTGACTGGCGGACATCGAGTCCGCCGGTCACACGCACTGACTTGCCTGTGAACGAGCCGCGGCGGGCGCGCGCCTCGGCGGGCGCGCGCCCGCCCGCGATAGGCTCGCAAGTCAGTGACAGGCGAGTGACGTACCGATACGTCACTCTGCCTGGCCGGGGCTGACCGCCACAGTATATAGTCGTGCGGCGGTCGGCAACCGGTTAAAAGGTGAAATATAGAAAAAGAGATTGGTTAAACTCACAAGTGTTTTTTTTTGTTACCGCTATTATTCCTTTGTTCCCATTCAAGGACCATCCCTTGAAATCAGGGACAGTTAGGGGATATGCATATGCCTTTTGTATAATAATCCCAATGTGTGCGGTGAAATGGGGCCTGTGCTCAACGCATTGCACTGTTTCCTTTTTTTTTTAAATAAACTTCATTGAGATATCACACAGACATCTCATAAACTTCAATTGCTGACCACACGTTGTGAGGCATTGGATTGCCCTGCACTGTGCTGATAAAAGGTACTGCGTACAGTTCTTTTTCTTCAGTGCACTGTGCCTGCACCCCACTGCAATGCAGTGGTGTGAACTAGGCACATAGGTGACAAGGCATTTTGCCTTGTCCATGCGGTGGGACTATGCTGGAATAGCTGCTCAACACAGTCCCACCGCATGTGGTGTGAATCAGCCCGTAAAGCGGAACTTCACCCAAAAGGGGACGTTCCATTGTAAGTCCCCCCACAATATTTGGCTTGATGATATCACTTTGGGAGTGGATTACATACATTTATATGTAAATAGATATTATTTATGTGTTGGCTTGCTACATTTAAAAAAGTAGCTCTGTACAGAGTGATATATTTGAAGCATTTCTTTCTTTTAATTTTGCTGATTATTGCTAGGTTGCGCACACCTATGCCTACAGCTAGTGAAAACCTAAAATTCAGTATCTCAGAAATTTAGAATGTTGGGAAAAAGTTCAATATTGTAGACTCATGGTTTCACACTTTTTTCAGCTAATAAATTCAAAATACCTGTAAAGGTTTCCTGAGTCTTTAAATTGAAATGGTCTCTCTCTGGTTTAGTAGGTTATACAATCATAGGTAAGACTGCTGACTGGACAGTTGTCTAGAAGACAGTCATTGACACTCTCCACAAAGTACGTAGTGGAGGGTAAAGGCCGGTACACACGATAAGAAAATATGAAGGTAAAATTTGTCCGACGACCGATCTGTCGATTTTCGGATTGTTAGTATGGTGCTTTCGACAGCCGACTCCGACTTTTCGGCTGACAAAATCCTGATGTGCAGGCTATATAATTTTTGTCGTCAGTCAAAACAACGTCCGATTTTCGTCTCATTAGTACAGATTTTGATGGAAAAAAATCTTAAGAGCAAGACTAGGCATGCTCAGAGAGAAAGAACACATACAAAACAATCCAGCACATGACATCACTACTGAAGTAGAATTCTGTCGTACGGGAAAATTCGTATGAAAATAACCTCTTCACTTTCCACATCAGACTAGCATGCCACAAAAAAACGGACGACAGATCGTTATGGGCAGGGATGAGCAGCACTGCAGGAGGGGAGGAGAGGTGGATGTGTATGGATGGGCAGGGATGAGCAGCACTGCAGGAAGGGAGGAGAGGTGGATGTGTATCCAAGCATATTAGTGAAATGTTGAGTGGAAGGAAAAATTATTGTAGAAAAAGGTGAACAAGCAACAGGAATAACTGCAGCCTTGAGATAATTATGAAGCAAAGATCATTCAAGAACTTGGGGGAGATTCACAAGGAGTGGACTACGGCTGGTGTCAGTGCTTAAAGAGCCACCACACACACACACACGTATCACACATATCCAGGACATGGGCTACAACTGTCACATTCCTTGTGTCAAGCCGCTCCTGAACCAGAGACAACGCCAGAAGCTTCTTACCTGGGCTAAGGAGAAAAAGGACTGGACTGTGGCTTAGTGGTCCAAAGTTCTCTTTCAGATGAAAGTACATTTTGCATTTCATTTGGCAATATAGGTCACAGGGTCTGGAGGAAGAGAGGAGAGGCACAGAATCCAAGTTGTATGAGGTCCGGTGCAAAGTTTCCACAGTCAGTGATGATTTGGAGAGCCATGTCATCTGCTTGTGTATGTCCACTGTGTTTTATCCAGTCCAAAGTCAGCTCAGCCCTCTACCAGGAAATTCTGGAGCACTTCATGCTTCCCTCTGCTGACCAGCTTTATGGAGATGCTGATTTTATTTTCCAGCAAGACTTGGCACCTGCCCACACTGCCAAAATTACCAATATCTGGATTAATGATCATGGTATTACTGTGCTTGATTGGTCAGCAAACTCACCTGACCAAAACCCCACAGAGAATCTGTAGGGTATTGTCAAGAGGAAGATGAAAGACACCTGACCCAACAATGCAGAAGAGATGAAGACTGCTATCAAAGCAACCTGGGCTTCCGTAACACCTCTGCAGTGCCACAGGCTGATCGCCTCCTCGCCATGCTGCATTGATGCAATCATTTATGCAAAAGGATCCCCGACCAAGTATTGAGTGAATACTATACTGTACATGGACATACTTTTCAGTAAGCCAACATTTCTGTATAAAAAAATAATTTCTTTTCTTGGTCTTATGTAATATTCTAATTTTCTGAGATACTGAATTTTGGGGTTTAACTAGCTGTAAGCCATAATCATCAAAATTAAAAGAAAGAAATGCTTGAAATATATCACTCTGCATTGTTTCCCCCTAGCTATGAAAATCCTAAACAATTTTCTTGGTGGATCAATATGGAATTAGTTGATATTCATTCTCTATTCACCCCTACGAGAATATTTAACCTTTGACGCTCTTAAATCTTCTCATGATACCCCCCTACAGGAACATTACAATTACCTACAAATCAAGCACTTTCTTCAACAACTTCTAAAATCCCCATCCACTCCATGCATGTTAACCCCTTTCGAGAGCCTTTGCAGAGCCCGACCCAATTTCCCAGGATTGATATTGTTACTTTATTCCTCAATTATCTCGTTCAGAAAACCCCCAGTGCGGCATTATCACCTACAATGGGAGAAAGATTTGAGGAGGCAGCTAGATCCAGAGGACTGGCAGATCATGACCATGGCTCTTTCAAAAAGTTCTAAAAACATCCTTATATTGGAGAACGCTTACAAAGTACTATATAGATGGTACTATATGCCAGCTAAGCTGGCACGATTTATTCCATCTTATTCTCCTCTTTGCTTTTGGGGATGTTCTCAGGAGGGATTTATGGCACATATTTGGTGGTCATGTCCTAAGGTATGCAAACTATGGGTCAGAGTTTACACCCTTCTTCGTAATATATTTCATACTAATATTAAATGGGACCCTTAGGAGGCCTTTCTTTGTAAACCAGTTGTAGAATTGCAAGTCCAGAATGGCAATTGGCTTTGCATAGTTTTACTGCAACTAAGTTGACTATAGCGAACTTACTTTGAGGCAGTTAAGAACTGTATGAATGATATCATTTTGAATGAGAAACTGATGACTTTGGTTTCGGACACTCATTATAAATTCCTCATGATCTGGCAACCATGAATAACATATACCCAACTTTCTAGATTAGATAATAGGCTTCTCTCAATTCAAGTGATTCCCTGTCGCTAACCCAGCAGGACTCCTCCCCTTCTTCTTCTCCTCCTGGCTTCTATCCTTTTCCATTCCCTTCTAATTCTCAGCTTTCACTCTAGTTCTTCTTCTTTAATATATATCTGCCTTTATTGCCCACCAGACCGCTGGGCGGGGTTTTGGTGTGGATGGTTACAGTGACCGCATCTCCTTATTGGTATATCGCATTCCCATCTATATTGACAACCACTGTCTACGAGTTTAAATGCTTTGCATTCTTTAATATCCAGCCTGGGTGTCTTTGTTTCAGTCCACTTTATACTACAATACAGAATTTTAAGCTTTTTCCATTACAGACTTATGGACTTTAATTTTCTTCTTTTTTTTTTTTTTTTTTTATTTCTTTACGTTATACTAAAGTTGAAAATTCTGTACCAGTTTTGATGCATCCCTTTGTCTGGATTTTCACTTACGCTATATAATGGTGTAACCATCTCTTTGTTGGACTAATTTGTTAAACTGAATCTTGTAAAAGAAATATGTATATCATTCTGTGTGTAAGGAATCAACATAATATATGAGTTTCATGTTTTGAAATGAATTACTGAAATAAATTACATTTTTGATGATATTCTAATTTTTTGAGATGCACCTGTACTTTAATGAATGTGGGAAGCACACGATTGTATTGGTCAGCTACCTAAATCAATTAGGTATAGGGTTGTTTGCAGCTTGGGAGATCTTACATGTTTTTTTCTCAGCTTTTAATATTTTACAATAACTTCAAAAATAACTTACATGCACATACTGTTATAGGGTGTTAACACTCCCTCCCTGAATCCCAATTGTTCCCCTGCATTGTCACCTTATCTTACACTCTCCTAGTGGAAATTACAAGTGGCTGTGCTGATGCACATTGCACAGGAATGGATTGGACTCCATTTACAGCTGTGCAGTGGCGGAGCTAGACTTTTAAAACAGGGGTGGCAAGGTATTATTTTGGGGGGTCAATATACAAAGTGTCATTTAGTGTCAGATTTGTCCACCGCAATGTCGCAGTCCCTCTAATAATCGCTGATCGCTGCCATTACTAGTAAAAACAATTTAAAAATAAAAAGTTACATAGTTTGTAGATGTAATAACTTTTTTGCAAACCAATCAAAATATACTTAGGATTTTTTACAAAAAATATTAGCCTAAATGTATGAAAAAATTTGATTTTTTTCATTGGGAATGTTTTATAGCGGAAAGTAAAGGATTTGTCGCTAATTTTATGTTTATAGCTCAAAATATAAAAACTGCAGAGGTGATCGAATACCACCAAAATAAATCTCTATTTGTGGGAAAAAAATACATCAGTTGTATTTGGGTACAGCGTCGCACAACCTCACAATTGTCAGTTAAAGCAATGAAGTGCCGTATCGCAGAAAATGGTCTGGTCATTAAGGGGGAGGTGAAGTAGTTAAAGGGTCAGTTTTTTCAGATAATTTTGCCCATTTAAGACTTTTTTCTGGGTGGTCAGGGAATGGTAAAAACAGGCAACTCTTAGTCTAGATCACAACTGGAACCCCTCTACATGTTATTATAGCCCCATAAAAAAAACTGCCACACACAAAAAAAAAAAAAAAAAAAGCAGGATTTAGGAGAATTATTACAAATAATTTTGCCCCCTTTAATAAATCATTGTAATGCCACCCATATTCCTGTCCTTTTAAACAGGGTGACTGACAGTAAGCTGACACTAATGCTGCACAGGTGTTAGGGTACTTTCACTCTGGTAAAAGGGCAAGAATATGGCCCTGGGTGACATTACAATGACTTATTAAAGGAAACATTTTTGGTAAGGAGCATAGACTGTACAGGATTCAGGAACAGGCGCTTCTACTACTTGGGCAACCCGTCCCTCACCTCAGTCACTGCAGGCTGCCCAGGCCAGGAACTCCTTTCAGAGCTGATCCATCCCACACCAAGACAGGAAGACCGCGGGAATTGGGATGAAGATTTAAGGCATGTGATTGACAGACAGCGCTTCCGATGCACCCATTGGCTGTGTAAGTAGCAGGAGGCGGTGCAGACTGCAAGATTTAGGCTGCACTGACTCCTGCTGCCTCTCCAGCCAATGGATATTTGAGGTTCTCTCCTTAGTCCTTCCCTCATGACATGATCACCCAGAATTGGGAGGACACAAAGTAAGATACAGGACGATTGTCTGGTCTTCCTGTCTTGGTGTGGGATGGATCGGCGCTCCCCTGTGATTACTCTGCTCCTCCTCCCTCCCTCTGCCTACCAGCTCTCCATCCGCCTCCCTCCGCAGCTCCCCTACGGTGATCCCCTGTGATTCCTCCGCTGCCATGCACCCGCCCAGGATCGGGGTGGCAACAGGGGTGGCAAGGACTTCTTCTGGGGTGGCAATTGCCACCCCAGCTAACCCTCTGGCTCCGCCACTGCCAGCTGTGCGCTTTGTAAACACATGTAAAGTCACAGGTTTTTGTACACATTTACAAAACAAGTTAAAAATGCATGTTGCATTTGCAGTGACATTCATTGTTAATGCCACCTGCGGCAAGCAAGCACGTGTCTTGCCACGCATTAAAAGCACAACAAACACGGTAAAACATGCTGTAAAAAAAAGCGCAAAGCAGAATGAGCTACTTTGCCACATTTGCTACGCATAGAGTAACCCATTGAAATGAATATGCTGTTCTATGGGTGTTGTGTGAAAAACATGCAAAAAAGCATGTACTGTATGTAAAGCACTAGATTATTATGTAAAGCACTAGAATTCACTAGATGTGAATGGAGTCTTACTGTTGTCACCATCAGAGAATATAACGGATCTATTGGCAGAATAAACATGTAATAAATCTTTGTTATGGGGGGAATCAGACAAAAGCTGCTGTGTTAATACTAGTGGCAAGCTGCAGCAAATATTTTTATGTGTGGCCGGAATTGTACCCTGGTATTGTTTTTTCCCTTAGGCGGCCGGCTTTCAGATAAAAGTGCTCCCAGTGGTGGTTTTGCTGCAAGATCACTTTTATAGGTGGTGGAAGAGCTGCCCTCCCCCCACTGCTTCCCTCTAAACTCCGAGCTTCCCTCTAAGCTCGGAACCGATCCAATGCAGCCGATGGCTAGGCAGGAACCTGAGTGAGGGCAAGATAGCCCCCATTTGGCTATATGCCCTTGGAGAACCGGAGTGACCTCCGACGTCCCTTCCGGTCCCCGGGCAGATTGACAGGATTCTTTTTTACTTAAGTCAAGATGACATTTTTTTTTTTTTAGCTTTCAAATGGAAATAAGGGATCCGGGGTCTTTTTGACCCCAGGTCTCTCAATAAAGAGGACCTGTCATGCTTTTTTCTTTTACAAGGGATGTTTACAAGGGATGTTTACATTCCTTGTAATAGGAATAAAAGTGATCAAACAATGAAATTAATTAAAGGGACAGTTTAAAAATAAAAAGTTAAATGAATAAAAAAAAAAAAAAAGTAAAGCGTTCCATTCCTCTGAACTTGCGTGTAGAAGCGAACGCATACGTAAGTCGTGCCCACACATGTAAACAATGTTCAAACCACACATGTGAGGTATTAGAGTGAGAGCAATAATTTTAGTGCAAGGACTCCTCTGTAACTCTAAACAAGTAACCTGTAAAAATTCTATGGAGATTTTTAAGTACCGTAGTTTGTTGCCATTCCACAAGCGTGGACATATTTAAAGCATGACATGATAGATATCTATTTGCTCAGCATAACATCATCTTTCAGGCTACATTTCCACTATTGCGACCCCAAAGTCACACAATTTAGAGTGTGAATTTGGAGTGTGACTTTGATGCGACTTTGAGTGCAGCTATGAACTAACTTTACATTCTCTGGATCAAAGTCGCATCAAAGTAGTGCAGGCACCTTTTCAAAGTCGCTGATTTTCAAAGTCGCATAGATTGGACTGGGTGCCATTAAAATCAATGGGCTGTGATTTGTCATGCGATTTTATGTGTCCAAAGTCGCATGACAAGTCGTACTAGTGGAAACGTAGCCTCACATTATACAAACAAATTTGGCTAACTTTACTGTTTTTTTTTTTTTTAACCCAGTGTATTTTTTCTAAAAAAACAATTGCGTTTAAAAGACCGCTGTGCAAATACAGTGTGACATAAAAAAATGCAAAGACCACCATTTTATTTTCTAGGGTCTCTGCTAAAAAAAAAATAATATATATATATATTTTCTAGCAGAAAATACAGATTTTTACTTGTAAACAACAAATGTCAGAAAAAAGGCTGGCATTAAAGTGGTTAAGGTTTGTGTACAGTATGCAGACATATAAAAGCAGGCTCACATGCATTTGTAAACTGGTCATGTGACCTTTTACCTACTGCACCTGCATCCTAACTGCCACTTTAGCCACGCCCCCTTTTGCCTGTTGATGACATCACACTGGAGCTTAGCCTATATAAGCATCATTCTGCAGCTGGCTTTGTCACTTCTGCTGAAGACAACCGATGAGAACAGTGCTCCCAGCGGTGCTCCCAGCGTGTGATTCAAAATGCTTTTCAAATTGTCATTATTATTTCTTCTGTTTATTCTACCATTCTCATCAGGTATGTACATATACTGGATTATATAATTAATCACCACAAAATGACTTTAACGTTATTTGTGACATTTTCATTAGATTTGTGATGGGTTCATATTAGAGGAGCTACTTGTGTGTTTATGTGTGCAGCTTCTATTTTTAGAGCGCTTTTCAGTTGTTTCTGGTGACATCCGAGGAAAGCAGGGTCACATTAATTGTTTGATCAGGGATAACCATTTGTTTTGCATGTTATATAGGATCAATTTCATAACCTAACAGCATGATAGCTAAAATGATTATTCTAAAAAGTCAGTTATTTCTAGCTGGGTCTAATGAAATTCGAAAATTTCAGTTACATGGCTAAAATACCGGTAGAAATCCTTTCACACTGACAGCCCATACTGAGGCATTGGCTGGAAGTGATTCCGGTGCTGACAGGGCCACCCTGGCTTTACATTTTGACCAATTCAGCGGGGATCTCTCTAAATTTGAGCTGTGCCATGGCCAGCCTTATTTTGCCCTGCATTCTCCTGTAACCCAAAACAAAAATTCTATGCAAATATCAACAAAGGTCATTATTTGCAAAAGGGAAGGCCAAACGTCTGCTAGTGCTTTATGCTGGCCATACACTAGTAGAAATGTTTTTTGTTTTTGGAACATTCGTTTGATTTTCTAATTGTCTGTGGGGTAAAATTTAGATTTATTTTCAAACACAGTGAGGAAAAAATTTGAAGGAGAGGGATGAATTTTTTTCTAACAGTGAATATAGCTTTCCCCTGAAAATATAATTTTTTATATTAAACTTACAGACCGCCCACTGTGTATTTATGTTGATACTTTGACGTAACCCTGCTGCCATAACCCTGGTATTTTTTCAAACAACGGGCAGTCCACTTTAACGTAAAAATCGTCCCAGCGGCAGATTCTCAGTGAGATCACTTTTATGGGCAGCGGGAGAGGTGCCCCCCCCCTCCTGCCTTACCTATTTTCCCCGCTTACCGGAGCCATCTCTCAGGCAGGAAGTCAAGTGAGGGCAAGCTGGCCCCCACTCAACTCTATGGCCTTGAAGGACCGGAGCGATGTCATACGTCGCTTCCTCCCAATGACCTTAAAAGGCCCATTTTTTTTAATTGTTGCTTTTTAGTGTAGATGTGAGATCTGAGGTCTTTTTGACCCCAGATCTCACATTAAAGAGGCCCCATCCTGCTTATTTCTATTGCAAGGGATGTTTACATTCCTTGTAATAGGAATAAAAGCGATAAAATTAAAATGATCGAAAAAAATTTTTTTAAAGGGACAGTGTAAAAATAGAAAATAATTAAAATAAATAAGAAAAGAAAAATAAAAAATTTAAAGCGCTCCGTCCCAGACCGCTTGAACAAATACTGCGTGACAAAAAATATTGCAACGACCGCCATTTTAGTCATAGCAACCCAGAGCCGTTGTTAAGCTCGGAACCGATCCAATGCAACCAATGGCTAGGCAAGAACCTGAGTGAGGGCAAGATAGTCCCCATTTTCTGAAAGGTTTTTGATCTCTAGATAGCTGAAAAAATATGTGTTTGCCTCCGTCCCTTGGGAAATTGTAAAGTTGTTTGGTGCCTCAGACCAAGGGGGGGTGGGACTTTGTGGGCAAGTAAGATTATATACAGGTGTATAAATAAAAATTATTTATTTTGAAAAGAAAAGTAAATAAAATTATACATTCATTTGGTGTTGGGTTAGAGACCCAAGGTGAAGAAGTGAATAAAGGTTTAGAAAGTTTTGTGACATAATGTGGTATGGTGACTTATTTGGGATGTGTTTCTCTGTTTTTCCATGCTAGGAGGGCTTGGAGTGTAGGCAGAGAATATTCCCAGAAAATATCCTACGCGTTTCGGCTCAGTTTCAGTCTTAAATTTTTGCACCTCTGAACAGATAGAGATACCTACCCTTATTCTCTTATAGTGCCTTTGGCAACTACCCGTTGGATACCGGAAACTCAAGGGCTCCCCCTCTGGAGCTTTACCAGCATAGCTGCAATTCCTTGCAGCACAAGTTTGTGAGTTAAATAAATCAAGTTTTTGGTATATAAATTTATCCATCCGGGAAAATACACCACATTTATTTATATTATGTACCATTTTAGGAACAGCACATCCACAGGTTCCCGCTGCGATTCAGGGACAAAGAGATAATCTTACATGGAACAGGCAATTAAAAAACATAATGTATGTATATACATTGGGTACGGAAAGTATTCAGACCCCCTTAAATTTTTCACTCTTTGTTATATTGCAGCCATTTGCTAAAATCATTTAAGTTCATTCTTCTTCCTCATGAATGTACACATAGCACCCCATACTGACAGAAAAACACAGAATTGTTGACATTGTTGCAGATTTATTAAAAAAGAAAAACTGAAATATCACATGGTCCTAAGTATTCAGACCCTTTGCTCAGTATTTAGTAGAAGCCCCCATTTGATCTAATACAGCCAGGAATATTTTTGGGAAAGATGCAACAAGTCTTTCACACCTGGATTTGGGGATCCTCTGCCATTCCTCCTTGCAGATCCTGCAGGGGGGTCTGAATACTTTCCGTACCCACTGTATATATATATCTCTACTTTGCACCAATGGCATATTCCCCGTTGGCTGCATATTTATATACTGAACCAGTATTTATTACCGTTTCAGATATGGTGTTTAAAAATCCTTGACAAAGGCTAAGACTGAAACTGAGCCGAAACGCGTAGGATATTTTCTGGGAATTTTCTCTGCCTACATTCCAAGCCCTCCTAGCATGGAAAAACAGAGAAACGCATCCCAAATAAGTCACCATACCACATTATGTCACAAAACTTTCTAAACCTTTATTCACTTCTTCACCTTGGGTCTCTAACCCAACACCAAATTAATGTATAATTTTATTTACTTTTCTTTTCAAAATACATTTTTATTTATACAGCTGTATATAATCTTACTTGCCCACAAAGCCCCATCCCCCTTGGTCTGAGGAACCAAACAACTTTACAAGATAGCCCCCATTTGGCTCTATGCCCTTGGAGGACTGGAGTGACCTTCGACATCACTTCCCGTCCTCGGGCAGATTGAAAGGATTTTTTTTTTTTTCTTAAAGTCAAAATTACATTTATTTATTTTTTGCTTTCAAAGGTAAATGAGAGATCTGGGGTCTTTTTGACCCCGGATCTCTCAATAAAGGGGACCTGTCATGCAGTATTCTATTATGACAGGAATATACGATAATAAAATCGTACGAAAAATGTAGTTCAGCGAACGATCGGCCGATTTTCTACTTGTTGATGCCCAGCAATTAATACCCGATATCGATATTATGAATGAAAATGACAGATTGAAAAAAATGGAAAAATTCTGTTGTATCGTTTGCAAATGAATGATTTTCTATTAGTTGGTGTGAAGGTCGTCAGTAGAAAATCTATAGAACATTATCACGCATGAGCGGAAATAGTTGGTGACCAGAAGCAGTGTTCAACAACAAAGTTTCGTAAACACGAATGAAAAATTCACTCTTAAACACGGCAAAAGAAATGTCAGCAAAAATATATATACGGTTTCAATGCCGATCCCTTCAACGAAGAGCGCAGGAACGTTCGTGCTGGGAGGAAGGGCGTGGCTACAAGGTCACATGCACACTACATCACTTCCACTTGTACGTGAAACGTCAACACTACGTATGAAACCGATTGCTCTTTGAAAGAATTTTTTTGATTGTTAATGTTGGTGACGATTTCGACCAACGAACGATGTTTCGTTGGTTGGCGATGGACCGATCGGTCAATATTCGAACCGTGTATTCCTGCTATTACAAGGGATGTTTTTATAGGAATAAAAGTGATCAAACAAAAAAACATATTAAAGGGACAGTGTAAAAATAAAAAATGTAAAGTTAAATGAATAAAAAAAAACGAATGCGTTCCATTCCTCTGATCTCGCGCACAGAAGCGAACGCATACGTAAGTCGTGCCCGCATATGTAAACGGTGTTCAAACCACACATGTGAGGTATCGCAGTGATTGTTATAGTGAGAGCAATAATTCTAGTGCAAGGACTCCTCTAACTCTAAAAAAGTAACCTGTAAAAAATGTAAAGCGTCGCCAGCGGAGAATTGTAAGTTACCGTAGTTTGTTACCATTCCATGAGCGTGCGCAAAGGATGACATGATAGATATCTATTTACTCAGTATAACATCATCTTCCAGGATACATTTCCACTATTGCGACCCCAAACTTGCATGATTAAGAGTGCGACTTTGGAGTGCCACTTTGATGCGACTGAGTGCAGCTTTGATCCAACTTTACACTCTCTGGATCAAAGTCACATCAAAGTAGTGCAGGCACCTTTTCAAATTTGCTGATTTTCAAAGTCGCATAGATTGGAACGGGTGCCATTAAAATCAATGGGATGTGACTTGTCATGCGATTTTATGTGTCCAAAGTCGCATTACAAGTCGCACTAGTGGAAACGTAGCCTCACATTATACAAAAACATTGGGCTAACTTTACTGTTTTTTTTTTGTTTTTTTTTAACCCAGTGTATTTTTTCTAAAAAAAACAATTGCAAAGACCACCATTTTATTCACTAGAGTCTCTGCTAAATATATATATATATATATTAAATGTTTGGTGGTTCTAAGTAATTTTCTAGCAGAAAATACAGATTTTTACTTGTAAACAACAAAATGTCAGAAAAAAGGCTGGCATTAAAGTGGTTAAGGTTTGTGTACAGTATGCAGACATATAAAAGCAGCCTTTACATGCATTTGTAAACTGGTCATGTGACCTTTTACCTACTGCACCTGCATCCTAACTGCCACTTTAGCCACGCCCCCTTTTGCCTGTTGATGTCATATAAGCATCATTCTGCAGCTGGCTTTGTCACTTCTGCTGAAGACAACTGATGAGAACAGTGCTCCCAGCGGTGCTCCCAGCGTGTGATTCAAAATGCTTTTCAAATTGTCATTATTATTTCTTCTGTTTATTCTACCATTCTCATCAGGTATGTACATATACTGGATTCTATAATTAATCACCACAAAATGACTTTAATGTCATTTGGGACATTTTCACTAGATTTGTGATGGGTTCATATTAGAGGAGCTACTTGTGTGTTTATGTGTGCAGCTTCTATTTTTAGAGCGCTTTTCAATTGTTTCTGCTGACATCCGAGGAAGGCAGGGTCACATTAATTGTTTGATCAGGGATAACCATTTGTTTGGCATGTTATATAGGATCAATTTCATAACCTAACAGCATGATAGCTAAAATGATTACCCTAAAAAGTCAGTTATTTCTAGCTGGGTCTAATGAAAATTTCAGTTACATGGCTAAAATACCGATAGAAATCCTTTCACACTGACAGCCCATACTGAGGCATTGGCTGGAAGTGATTCCGGTGCTGACAGGGCCACCCTGGCTTTACATTTTGACCAATTCAGCGGGGATCTCTCTAAATTTGAGCTGTGCCATGGCCAGCCTTATTTTGCCCTGCATTCTCCTGTAACCCAAAACAAAAATTCTATGCAAATATCAACAAAGGTCATTATTTGCAAAAGGGAAGGCCAAACGTCTGCTAGTGCTTTATGCTGGCCATACACTAGTAGAAATGTTTTTTGTTTTTGGAACATTCGTTTGATTTTCTAATTGTCTGTGGGGTAAAATTTAGATTTATTTTCAAACACAGTGAGGAAAAAATTTGAAGGAGAGGGATGAATTTTTTTCTAACAGTGAATATAGCTTTCCCCTGAAAATATAATTTTTTATATTAAACTTACAGACCGCCCACTGTGTATTTATGTTGATACTTTGACGTAACCCTGCTGCCATAACCGTGGTATTTTTTCAAACAGCGGGCAGTCCACTTTAACGTAAAAGTCGTCCCAGCAGCGGATTCTCAGTGAGATCACTTTTATGGGCAGCGGGAGAGGTGCCCCCCCCCCTCCTGCCTTACCTATTTTCCCCGCTTACCGGAGCCATCTCTCAGGCAGGAAGTCAAGTGAGGGCAAGCTGGCCCCCACTCAACTCTATGGCCTTGAAGGACCGGAGCGATGTCATACGTCGCTTCCTCCCAATGACCTTAAAGGGCCCATTTTTTTTAATTGTTGCTTTTTAGTGTAGATGTGAGATCTGAGGTCTTTTTGACCCCAGATCTCACATTAAAGAGGCCCCATCCTGCTTATTTCTATTGCAAGGGATGTTTACATTCCTTGTAATAGGAATAAAAGCGATAAAATTAAAATGATCGAAAAAAAATTTTTTAAAGGGACAGTGTAAAAATAGAAAATAATTAAAATAAATAAGAAAAGAAAAATAAAAAATTTAAAGCGCTCCGTCCCAGACCGCTTGAACAAATACTGCGTGACAAAAAATTTTGCAACGACCGCCATTTTAGTCATAGCAACCCACAGCCGTTGGTAAGCTCGGAACCGATCCAATGCAGCCGATGCCTAGGCAAGAACCTGAGTGAGGGCAAGATAGTCCCCATTTTCTGAAAGGTTTTTGATCTCTAGATAGCTAAAAAATATGTGTTTGCCTCCGTCCCTTGGGAAATTGTAAAGTTGTTTGGTGCCTCAGACCAAGGGGGGGGGGGACTTTGTGGGCAAGTAAGATTATATACAGGTGTATAAATAAAAATTATTTATTTTGAAAAGAAAAGTAAAAAAAATTATACATTCATTTGGTGTTGGGTTAGAGACCCAAGGTGAAGAAGTGAATAAAGGTTTAGAAAGTTTTGTGACATAATGTGGTATGGTGACTTATTTGGGATGTGTTTCTCTGTTTTTCCATGCTAGGAGGGCTTGGAGTGTAGGCAGAGAAAATTCCCAGAAAATATCCTACGCGTTTCGGCTCAGTTTCAGTCTTAAATTTTTGCATCTCTGAACAGATAGAGATACCTACCCTTATTCTCTTATAGTGCCTTTGGCAACTACCCGTTGGATACCGGAAACTCAGGGGCTCCCCTCTGGAGCTTTACCAGCATAGCTGCAATTCCTTGCAGCACAAGTCTGTGAGTTAAATAAATCAAGTTTTTGGTATATAAATTTATCCATCCGGGAAAATACACCACATTTATTTATATTATGTACCATTTTAGGAACAGCACATCCACAGGTTCCCGCTGCGATTCAGGGACAAAGAGATAATCTTACATGGAACAGGCAATTAAAAAACATAATGTATGTATATACAGTATATATATCTCTACTTTGCACCAATGGCATATTCCCCGTTGGCTGCATATTTATATACTGAACCAGTATTTATTACCGTTTCAGATATGGTGTTTAAAAATCCTTGACAAAGGCTAAGACTGAAACTGAGCCGAAACGCGTAGGATATTTTCTGGGAATTTTCTCTGCCTACATTCCAAGGCCTCCTAGCATGGAAAAACAGAGAAACACATCCCAAATAAGTCACCATATCACATTATGTCACAAAACTTTCTAAACCTTTATTCACTTCTTCACCTTGGGTCTCTAACCCAACACCAAATGAATGTATAATTTTATTTACTTTTCTTTTCAAAATACACTTTTATTTATACAGCTGTATATAATCTTACTTGCCCACAAAGCCCCATCCCCCTTGGTCTGAGGAACCAAACAACTTTACAAGATAGCCCCCATTTGGCTCTATGCCCTTGGAGGACTGGAGTGACCTTCGACATCACTTCCCGTCCTCGGGCAGATTGAAAGGATTTTTTTTTTCTTAAAGTCAAAATTACATTTATTTATTTTTTGCTTTCAAAGGTAAATGAGAGATCTGGGGTCTTTTTGACCCCGGATCTCTCAATAAAGGGGACCTGTCATGCAGTATTCTATTATGACAGGAATATACGATAATAAAATCGTACGAAAAATGTAGTTCAGCGAACGATCGGTCGATTTTCTACTTGTTGATGCCCAGCAATTAATACCCGATATCGATATTATGAATGAAAATGACAGATTGAAAAAAATGGAAAAATTCTGTCGTATCGTTTGCAAATGAATGATTTTCTATTAGTTGGTGTGAAGGTCGTCAGTAGAAAATCTATAGAACATTATCACGCATGAGCGGAAATAGTTGGTGACCAGAAGCATTGTTCAACAACAAAGTTTCGTAAACACGAATGAAACACGGCAAAAGAAATGTCAGCAAAAATATATATAAGGTTTCAATGCCGATCCCTTCAACAAAGAGCGCAGGAACGTTCGTGCTGGGAAGAAGGGCGTGGCTACAAGGTCACACGCACACTACATCACTCCCACTTGTACGTGAAACGTCAACACTACGTATGAAACCGATTGCTCTTTGAAAGATTTTTTTTCGATTGTTAATGTTGGCGACCATTTCGACCAACGAGCGCTGTTTCGTTGGTTGGCGATCGATCGATCGATTTTCATACCGTGTATTCCTGCTATTACAAGGGATCTTTACATTCCTTGTAATAGGAATAAAAGTGATCAAAAAAAAAAAACATATATTAAAAGGGACAGTGTAAAAAAAAAAAAAAATGAAAAGTTAAATGAATAAAAAAAAAAAAAACGCATACGTAAGTCGTGCCCACATATGTAAACGGTGTTCAAACCACCCATGTGAGGTATCGCAGTGATTGTTATAGTGAGAGCAATAATTCTAGTGCAAGGACTCCTCTAACTCTAAAAAAGTAACCTGTAAAAAATGTAAAGCGTCGCCAGCGGAGAATTGTAAGTTACCGTAGTTTGTTACCATTCCATGAGGGTGAGCAATTTTACAGGATGACATGATAGATATCTATTTACTCAGTATAACATCATCTTTCATTCTACATTTTCACTATTGCGACCCCAAAGTCACGCGATTTAAAGTGCGACTTTGGAGTGCCACTTTGATGTGACTTTGAGTGCAGCTTTGATCCAACTTTACACTCTCTGGATCAAAGTCGCATCAAAGTAGTGCAGGCACCTTTTCAAAGTTACTGATTTTTAAAGTCGCATAGATTGGAACGGGTGCCATGAAAATCAATGGGATGTGACTTGTCATGCGATTTTATGTGTCCAAAGTCGCATTACAAGTCGCACTAGTGGAAACGTAGCCTCACATTATACAAAAAGATTGGGCTAACTTTACTGTTTTTTTTTTTTTTTTTTTAACCCAGTGTATTTTTTCTAAAAAAAACAATTGCAAAGACCACCATTTTATTCACTAGAGTCTCTGCTAAATATATATATATATTAAATGTTTGGTGGTTCTAAGTAATTTTCTAGCAGAAAATACAGATTTTTACTTGTAAACAACAAATGTCAGAAAAAAGCCTGGCATTAAAGTGGTTAAGGTTTGTGTACAGTATGCAGACATATAAAAGCAGCCTTTACATGCATTTGTAAACTGGTCATGTGACCTTTTACCTACTGCACCTGCATCCTAACTGCCACTTTAGCCACGCCCCCTTTTGCCTGTTGATGTCATATAAGCATCATTCTGCAGCTGGCTTTGTCACTTCTGCTGAAGACAACTGATGAGAACAGTGCTCCCAGCGGTGCTCCCAGCGTGTGATTCAAAATGCTTTTCAAATTGTCATTATTATTTCTTCTGTTTATTCTACCATTCTCATCAGGTATGTACATATACTGGATTCTATAATTAATCACCACAAAATGACTTTAATGTCATTTGGGACATTTTCACTAGATTTGTGATGGGTTCATATTAGAGGAGCTACTTGTGTGTTTATGTGTGCAGCTTCTATTTTTAGAGCGCTTTTCAATTGTTTCTGCTGACATCCGAGGAAGGCAGGGTCACATTAATTGTTTGATCAGGGATAACCATTTGTTTGGCATGTTATATAGGATCAATTTCATAACCTAACAGCATGATAGCTAAAATGATTACCCTAAAAAGTCAGTTATTTCTAGCTGGGTCTAATGAAATTTTCAGTTACATGGCTAAAATACCGATAGAAATCCTTTCACACTGACAGCCCATACTGAGGCATTGGCTGGAAGTGATTCCGATGCTGACAGGGCCACCCTGGCTTTACATTTTGACCAATTCAGCGGGGATCTCTCTAAATTTGAGCTGTGCCATGGCCAGCCTTATTTTGCCCTGCATTCTCCTGTAACCCAAAACAAAAATCCAATGCAAATATCAACATACTAAAGGTCATTATTTGCAAAAGGGAAGGCCAAACGTCTGCTAGTGCTTTATGCTGGCCATACACTAGTAGAAATTCATTATTAGAAATGTTTCATTTTTGGAACATTCGTTTGATTTTCTAATTTTCTGTGGGGTAAAATTTAGATTTATTTTCAAACGCAGTGAGGAAAAAATTTGAGGAGCTGGATGAATTTTTTCTAACAGTGAATATAGTTTTCCCGTGAAAATATAATTTTTTATATTAAACTTACAGACCGCCCACCGTGTATTTACGTCGCTACTTTGACGTAACCCTGCTGCCATAACCCTGGTATTTTTTTAAAAGGCGGGCAGTCCACTTTAACGTAAAAGTCGTCCCAGCGGCGGATTCGCCGTGAGTTCACTTTTATGGGTGGCGGGAGAGGTGCCCCCCCTCCTGCCACCTCCCGGTCATTTTCCCCGCTTACCGGAGCCATCTCTCAGGCAGGAAGTCAAGTGAGGGCAAGCTGGCCCCCACTCAACTCTATGGCCTTGAAGGACCGGAGCCATGTCATACGTCGCTTCCTCCCAATGGCCTTAAAGGGTCCATTTTTTTAATTGTTGCTTTTTAGTGTAGATGTGAGATCTGAGGTCTTTTTGACCCCAGATCTCACATTAAAGAGGCCCCATCCTGCTTATTTCTATTGCAAGGGATGTTTACATTCCTTCTAATAGGAATAAAAGCGATAAAATAAAAGTGATCAAAAAATTTTTTTTTAAAGGGACAGTATAAAAACAAAAAATAAAAAGTAAAATAAATAAGAAAAGAAAAAAAAATGTAAGCACTCCGTCCCAGAAAATTTTTTTTTTCAAAATTGTCCCTCTTTTTTTTGTTTGTAGCGCAAAAAATAAAAAGTGCACGGGTGATCAAATACCACCAAAAGAAAGCTCTATTTGTGGGAGAAAAAGAACATCAATTTAGTTTGGGTACAGTGTCGCACGATCGCACAATTGTCCGTTAAAGTAACGCAGTGCCAAATCGCAAAATAGGGCCTGGTCATTAAAGGGGCAAATATTTCTGGTCTTAAAGTGGTTAAAATAACAAACGTCACACTTCCTGCTCTGTGCAATGGTTTTGCATAAAGCAGCCCCAATCCTCCTCTTCTTGGGTTCCGTGCAGGCGCTCCTGGCTCCTCCTCCCCCGCCGAGTGCCCCCATAGCTACCCAACTCTGTCCCGAAGTGTGACACTTTGGAGGTGGATTACATACATTTAGATTCCCTTCACATTTGGCATTTTAGGATCATGATCAGAATCACTGCTATTCTGCCCGTCATCTCAGATCGCAATGCAATTGCAAAATGCATGTTCGGGTGACATCATTTTCAATGGCACCTAAAACGCATTGCGGTTTTACTGCGATAAATCATGCAGCAATCGTGGCAAACTGCAATGTGCGAAGCTTGTTGCCCAAGGTTCCTTTTGGGCGACAAGCTTCACACGTTGTGGTTTGCCGTGATAAGCATTGCAAAATAGCACCGCAATTTGGTGCCCTTGAAAATCAATGGACCCAAACATGTGGTTTACGATTGCAGTGCAATTTGAGATCGCAAGCAGAATCACAGTGTTTCTGTCCAAAATCCCAAAACGCCAAATGTGAATGGAGTGTTATATGTAAGTACTTATTATTTATTTGTTAACTTACTAACTTTAGGCAAGTAGCTCTGCACTAGTTTATAGTATAGTTTGATGGATGTAGGAAGCACATGATAGTGTTGGCCAGCCAGCTACCTAAATAGATTAGGGATAGGAGTGTTTGCAGTGCAGGAGATCCTACATGTTTTTTTCTCTGCTTTTAATATGTTACAATAACATATACAAAATGATTTACAAGCACCTACTGTTATAAGGTGTTAACCGTCTGTCCCTGAACCCCAGTTGTTCCCCTGCATTGTCACCCTATCGTACACTCTCCCAACGGTAACTACAAGCAGCTTTGCTGATGCACATTGCATAGGCGTGATTTGGACTTTACAGCTGCACGCTTTGTAGGTGAGTGCAAAAATGCGTTTTTTTTGCACACGCTTAGAATGCATGTTGTGTTTGCAGTGCCATTCATTGCTAATGCCAGGCCAAATGTAGCAAGCAGAAGTTTGACATACACTAAAACCGTAACAAACATGGTAAAACACGCAGTAAAAAAACGTGTAAAGCAGAATGAGCTACTTTGCCGCATTTGTCACACATAGAGCAGCAATAATAAATAGGCTGCTCTATGCATGTTGCATGAAAAACGTGCAATAAAAAAGCATGTATGTAAAACACTCAATGTTATTAGGGGCCTACTGCTGTCACCATCAGAAAATATAACAAATCTATTGGCAGAATAAGCATATATTAAAACTTTGTTATGGGGGGTCAGAGAAAAAAGGGGGGACTCAGACAAAAGCTGCTTTTTAATGCTAGTGGCAAGCTGCAGCAAATATATTTATCTTTGGTCAGAGTTACAATTTAAGGTTTGTGTACATTATGCAAACATATAAAAGCAGGCTCAATTATAAGACAGTGGAGAGGCAGGAACAAATATCTGTTGGCACATGCGCCTGTAAACTAGGCATGTGACCTCCTAACTGCCACTTTAGCCACACCCCTTTTTCCTGCTGATGACATCACAGTGGAGCTCAGCTCATATTAGCATCATCTTGCAGGTGCCTGTCACTTCTGCTGGAGCCAACTGATGTAAACATTGTTCACAGCATGTGCTTTAAAATGATTCCTAAATTATTATTTCTTCTGCTTATTCTACCATTCTCATCAGGTATGTACATATATTTGATTCTATAATTAATCACAACAAAATTACTTTCATTTCATTTAATTTGGGACATTTTTCACTGGATATGTGATGGGTTCACTTTAGAAGTGCTGCTAAGTGCTATTAACTGAAGTTAGTTTTGCATGTTATATAGGCTCAATTTCACAAGCTAACAGCATGATAGCTAAAATTAATATTTAAAAAATAAAGTCAGTTATTTGTAGACGGGTCTAATGCAATTTGAAAATTTCAGTTAGATGGCTAAAATATAGATGTAAATCCTTGTGCTTCTGTCTGCGAATTGAGCTCTATGTGTGTGATCAGGGGTAAAAACTAGTTTTATATGTGATTACTTTAAATTGAACCTGTCAGCGATTTGGCTTGCTTGTGCCAATGGAGAATTGTGTAATGTCTATAGGTTCTATAAAACATTTAGACCACAAGGTCTCTGCCATTACTTTTAATATTAGAAGGGTTTAAGCCCCGTACACACGCAATGAATTTCTGCCGACCGGTCGTCCGTCTTTTGTCCAGAGTGGTGTCTGTTGGTTGGAATGTGCTCTAGACTGCACACAAATTTTCCCGCACGACAGAATTCTACTTCAGAAGTGATGTCATGTGTTGGATTGCTTTCTTTGTGTTCTTTCATCTCTGAGCATGCCTAGTCTTGCTCATAAGATTTTTCCCCATCGAAATCTGTACTAATGAGACGAAAATCGGATGTGTTTTGAGGGTCGACAAAAATTATATAGCCTGCACACCAGGATTTTTTCGGCCGAAAAGTCGGAGTCGGTTGTCGGAAGCACCATACTAACAAGCCGAAAATCGGCAGATCGGTCATCGGACGAAATTTCCTGGCCGAAATTCTACTCGTGTGTATGGAGCTTAAGACCACAAGGTCTCTGCTATTACTTTTAATATTAGAAGGGCTTAGACCACGAGGTCTCTGCTATTACTTTTAATATTAGAAGGACTTAGACCACAAGGTCTCTGCTATTACTTTTAATATTAGAAGGACTTAGACCACAAGGTTTCTGTTATTACTTTTAATATTAGAAGGACTTAGACCACACGGTCTCTGTTATTACTTTTAATATTAGAAGGACTTAGACCACAAGGTCTCTGCTCTTAGTATTAAAGTAAAAATATAGCCTAAATCAAAAATGAGATATTTGATACAGTCTATGACTAGAATTAACACAATGGTCTTTGTTTTTCCGAGTCCCCTCTTAACATATTTAAATACCTGGTGATCCAACCAGTTAGTCTGTTGTTTTTCAGTTTCCTGTAACAAACCAGGCTGTCGAGCTAAAGGGGCATTTGGAAGCTTGAGACAAACCATTTAACACTGACAGGGGTGCTTACACTAGTTAGTTAGTTCCACTATGTAAAACCTTTATCCCTAAAGAAAAAAAAAAAACACAATTGCTGTAACTGTGTAATAAGTATTTGTTTCAGTTTGGCTTTACATTGTTAGTCATTAAAGTAAAGTCCATCTAAATCTACTAGTCTATCCAGCACTACTCACTACATGACTAACAATGCTGCTGCCCATAGGTGGCTTTGTTGCTCCTCCATAGATACAATGGGGAAGTGAATGTAGCCACCCTAATACAAGAGGTGTATTACTGGCCAATCACCAGGTAAAAATAAAGGCATAGAAGCTTGGAAAAAAAGAAAACTAGTGCAGCCACCACATTCAATGGTTGGTACTGTAAACTGCAAAATATTACATTTTTGTTTTTGGGGTGTAAATTAGCTATGCTTTAAAACCAATGGTTTTCATGTCCAAGCAACACGTCAGGATGTGGGGATTGGTAACTAGGATTTTTTCACTTTGTTAGTAGGGCTTAATTTCCGTGTCTTTCTGGCTAAGTCATACCTAGATGCCATTTTACTGTCCAGTGAGAGTGCCTTTACAGGCCACTAGTGGGTCACAACAATAACACTTGGTAGGCTTTATCCCAGATGTCAGGGAAAATTTCAATCCTAGCAGCAAAGTGACACTAAATCAGAGAGGCACCTAGAAGATGTTTTCTGGTTATCAAGCATAGTTCTTGTTTTCAAATCCTTATTGCTAAGGGCATTTAACATGGCTAACAGGTTCACTGTAGGAGAAATATGGAAATTTAAAAAAAGAGCTTTGGCTCTACTTCTCCTTTAAGCTTTTTTTCTTGGAAAGGCCGAATTCCCTGTCACTTTCCCCCACATTTCTGCCTCTGCTGAGATATTGGTGGAAAAGGTCAAATAGGGACAGGATATTCTGGAGGGGTGGGGTTCAGAATTGTACAGTGTATGAAAATGACTAAGGTGGGAAGTAGGGCTAGTTATTTGCTAGTTATGGGCAGATGTATACCTTGCTGTAGTAGTTATGAGCCATTTAAAAATGTTATGTTTTTTTTCTCTCAACAGCCAAGAAAATTAGGAACATTAAAACAGATGATGAGATATACATTAGTACAGGATCCAAGCTGCTTATCCCATGCAGCTTTCAAGTGAATGAACCCATTGAGAGGAGCCCCATCACTCTGGAATGGGGCAAAACAACAGAAAAAGGTGGCATGTACAACCGCCTAATCTACCTAACTGTAAGCTCCACCACCGTTATGCTGAGAGAGCAACACCATGACACGAGGGTGCAATTATTTATCTCTCGTGTGCACCAAGGTAACTGCTCCTTAGTCATAGAAAACGTCAATGAGGAGGACAGTGGAATATATGAACTTCATCTGAGAATCAAGGGGTTCACAAACAATCAAATTCCAAAAGTCAGAATTGTTGTCGGCAATCAAAATGAAGAGACAGGTAAGTCTAAAAAAATAAAGCCAGCCATACATGGAAGGAAATTTGACCAGATCAGCGGACACTGGCCAGATTTCGATCCATGTATGGGCACTCTGGTTGTACAGAAGTTGATCTAGCGACACCTATTGTCTGCAACATTAATCAGTGTATTCTGATGACAGGGAAGTCTCTCTGCTGTCAGAATAAATTACCTCAACAAGAAGGATTCCACCATCCACCTGAAATGTGTGAATTGGGGAATCAAGTCAGTTTTTTTGTTCAACCTGCAAGTTGAACAAAAAAAAAAAGATTCATCTATAGGCTGCTAAAGGCTTTAACCACTTACCGCAAAGTGACGTAGGACTACTTTGGCAAACTTTGCGGTGTTATACCGGGATAATGCCTCTAGCTAGAGACACCATCCCGGTAACGTGGTTTACAGCCGACGGTCGGCTTTCCGTCAGTAACGACCGATGCGGCTCGGAAGCTGCTCGATCCTTACCCGGGTGAGCGGGAGGGAACGTCCCCCCCCTCCCGCCGCCTTCCGTGACTTTGCTCTGGGCTCCCGTCCCACCGAGAACCCCGAGCACCCAGCCGGCGCGTCCGCCGGCTGGATGGAGTCCCGATTAAAGCCGGAAATGGCTTCGATCGGGTCTCCGATGACGTCACTTCCGGGTTACTGTGATGCAAAAGGCGGCAAATTTAAAAAACGGCTGTATGCAAAATGCCGAAAACGTGTAGTTTAGTGGAGGGGTCCTTGATCCCTCCATAAAGAGTACCTGTCACTGCATATTGGTGTCACAAGGGATGTTTACATTGCTTGTGACAGCAATAAAAGTGATCAGATTTTTTTTTTTTTTTAAAAACCTGTAATAACGCCAGAGCGTGAGCAATAATAAAAAAAAAGAGCTACACTCTAACTCTAAACTGGTAACCGTTAAAAAAATGTAAAGCGTCGCCTATTGAGATCTCTATTGACCGTAGTTTGTCGCCATTCCACGGGTGTGCGCAATTTTAAACCGTAACATGTTGGGTATCTATTTACTCGGCGTGACATCATCTTTCACAATATACAAAAAAAATGGGCTGACTTTACTGCTTAGTATTTTTTAAATGCAGTGAAATGTGATTTTTCAAAAAAAAATGGCTTTTTATAGACCGCTGCGAAAATACCGCGTGACAAAAAATATTGCAATGACCGACATTTTATTCTCCAGAGTCTTTGCTAAAAAAATATAATATATAATGTTTGGGGGTTCTAAGTAGTTTTCTAGGAAAAAATGCTGGTTATAAAATGTAAACAAAAAGTGTCCGAACTAGGGCTGGGGCTTAAGTGGTTAAGGATCATAAATTAAATGTAACAGGAAATTGTCTCTTTTGGCTATGCATGCTTTTTCCTAAAACGCACATGCGTGAACGGGGCCTGAAGGTGCATGTGCTTGTGTCAGGTGGTTCTGATTGCCGCCTGACACCCGCAATCGTTCCCCGCTGAGAGAGGAGGACGGTCGACTGTTGTAAACACAGCCGACCGTCCTTCTCCCTGGGATGATCACAGAGCCCATGCGATCCTGCTATATAGGATCACATGTCTCTATGGTCATCTCAGAAGCCACACCCCCCACAGTTAGAATCACTCCCCTAGGCTCACATTTAACCCCTTGATCACCTACAGGGTTAACCCCTTCCCTGCCAATGGCATTATTACAGTAACAGTGCATATTTTTAGCACTGATTACTGTAGTAATGTCACTGGTACCCCCAAAAGTGTCAAATGTCAGTTAGGGGTCCGATCTGTCCACCGCAATGTCGCAGTCCCCGCAAAAAAAACGCAGATCGCCGCCATTACTAGTAAAAAAAAACATTAAAAATTACATAAATCTTTCCCGTAGTTAGTAGACGCGATAACCTTTGCACAAATCAAAATACGCTTATTGCGATTTCTTTTACCAAAAATATGTAGCAGAAAACAAATTGGCCTAAAATGTTAAAAAATTTTGATTTTTACATTTTTTCTTGGGGAATGTCATATAGCAGAATGGGAAAAATATATATTTTTTTCAAAATTGTCGCTCTTTTTTTGTTTATAGTGCAATAAATAAAAATTGCACAGGTGATCAAATACCACCAAAAGAAAGCTCTGTTTGTGGGAAAAAAGGACGTAAATTTCATATGGGTACAGCGTTGCACGACCGCGCAATTGTCCGTTAAAGTAACGCAGTGCCGAATGGCAAAATAGGACCTGGTCAGGAAGGGGGTAAAATCTACCGGGGCTGAAGAGGTTAAAGGATACTCTCATCTATATCTCCAGCTGAGGTGATGACACTGTGATTTTTATCTTTTTCTTTATGTACAATTCTTCCTTTACAACTTTTTTTTTCATCCCCACAGGAATCCTTCCAAGAGAAACAGATAACCTGAGATCCTTGGTGAATCCTGATGTCGATGAGAACGCACAGGACTTATTGGAACAAGAGGACTCTACTGATGCTGTCAACGGGACCAGCCAGACAGCGACTGAAAAGGAAGTTCAGCATGAAATGGCCACTAATGGCGAGAACTTTTCGTCAGACACTCAGAACCATATTGGGGGTGGCCTGTATTTTGACATGCTTGTACAGAGCATGGTTAAAAGTGGCCAAATAGTTCACTTTGCCATCCCAATGGCAATAGGCCTTGTTCTTGTAATACTTGGCTGTATAGGAGGAAGCTTCTTAGGGTAAGTTCAACACTTTCATACTTTTACCTTACTAAAAACATATCTTATCTTATGGTGGCCATAAATAGAATGATTTTGTATACAATCATATTTTTTATTGATTTACTGTCTGACTGGAAATATGATCTGAAGAATTGAAAAGAACATTTGATGCACCATACACTTAAAGATCATATTGAGTTAACTACTTTTCCACAATCGGATTCTCCTGCCCAGGCCAATCAGTATAGTTTTGAATAAAATTGATCGGTGACACAGTATGTGCCTTATCAATAATGAATAGTTCCTATCAAACCATCTGATTCTGTGAAGAATTGTTTGATCAGATTGTTACGTGTATGACCACTGTAAGCCATAACTCCTCTTTGCATTTATGGAAACCTCAACTTTCCCCTGGAGTCTTTGATGTATATTCTGTCATGACAGATTCACATTAAGCTGAATCTGGGGCAGACAGCTACATACACATATCATATATACTGTATGAAACCTGCTATACCTGCTAAAAAAATTGTATTTCTGTCCATCCAACTCTGAAATTTACACAGCCTTGCCACACAGCAAAGCTCTATCTGGCAGGGAGGGAGTCTGATTATTTTCACCAACACTTCAGGTCTTTTCCTTCCCCCAGCATTTGACTGAACAGTGAAAAGAGTAACAAAAGTCTAATGTGTTCATTACTTTGTCACTCTGCTCACTCTGTCTATCAGCATGCTCATTGCACTGCAGCACAACTAATTGGCTCCTTTTGGTGCCTCTTCCTACCTTTATCTGAGCTGTGCTGTATAGAGACTGCAAGAGGCTGACATCAAGTCAAATTCAGGTAGTCCCTATAGAGCAACGCTTAGACTGGGGCTGTGGTAGTTACACTGCTTGCAAAAAAATAAATGTAATGATATAATAATGACTATGCTGCACCAAGCTCCCCAATGCCACAACTGTCAATGACAGAACCAGCGAAAATTAGAAGCTCTTGCACTGGAGAGTTGAGTGGCAGGAGGTGAAGACTAGTGTGGGAGGGCTGTGGCTCATTTTCAAACTTGGTTGGGGCTGTTCATGTACTGACCAAGCCATGGATCCAAGGGGCTACAAAGTAACAGATTCATTTAAAGGAGGTACTTTAGGCCCCTTCTACCTACGCACAGTTGCTTCCCTGGAGATATTTTAGTCCAGGTCAAGTTTATATTAAAGAATCGGCCCACAAAAAACATATATCTCAATGTATGCTAGATATACTGTAATAGAGTTAGATGTGACAACTTGGTAAAAAGCAGCTTTTAGACAATTACACTGTCTAATTCAGAAAAAAAATGAGGACTTTTAAATAAATGTATATGTGGAGTCCTTATTTAATTTCTTCATTTTCTGATTTTCTTTACACGTCATAAAGTGGAATTTTAAATTAAACGTATATTTTTTGTCCTTTCTTTACCTACACAGAATTCGGATGTACAACTGCTGTGTAAAGCGTCAAAATGAGTACAAGGCTTTGCAAGACAGACGTCTGGTAAAGGATCCATCAGACCCAAGTGGATCAGAAGAGACAGCACAAAGAGTTTCAACGGATCTATCTTCGATACCACAAGAAAGGACTACTATCATTAATATGCCATCACTTTCCACAGCTTCAGCTTCCTGCCCATCATACACCATCACCATGCCTTTAGAAGAAGACTGACAACCTGCCAAATGTATAGGTAGTGGCAGGGCAGGTGTGACAGGAGGTGGGGGAGCAGTGTGATGGCGGGACAGTATGAGGGGGGAAGTGTGACAGGTGGGGGGGGCAGTATGATAAGAGGGGGGGCAGTGTGACAGGAGGGGGGCAGTGTGACAGGAGGGGGGGGGAAGTGTGACAGGAGGGGGGGGCATTGTGACAGGTGGGGGGCACTGTTACAGTAGGAAACACAATATACTCATTCTAGTGCCATGTACTGCTATGGCAGAGAATATATTTTCTTCTAGGGTCCCGGAGGGAAGTGGCCTCAGGGGAAGCAACTCTCTTACCTTACCCAGCAGGAGAAGCCTAGAGGCAAGAAGCGGGAGCCAGAGTCATGGGGTGAAACTGGTGTTCCTAGTAATTGATGACTGCCAGAAACACCTAGCACCAGGCTGGATAGGTGGGGTGGCGGGGACAGCACATAGCGGAACTGATGCCCTGCACAATGGCGACCTTGCCCCATGCTTCAGGGGGCTTGTGTGCCCCCTCGTCACAATTTTCCACACCTGGATGAGAGGGGCAGCAGGGGCGGCGGCATATAACGGAACTGGTGCCCTGCATTTAGCTCCTCCTGCAGCCACTGAATGCCTGCAGGAGGGAGAGGAGGAGAAGCAGTCACTACCGGGGGAGTCAGAACGGCTAGTGTGTAAGGTAAAGTCTGCAGGCTTGGAAAGATCAGTTTGTAAATGAATAGAAAATTGGCTAAAAGATAGAATTCAGAGTAGTGGTTAATGATTCTTACTCTGAATGGTCTAAGGTTATCAGTGGTGTCCTCTCCCTCAGAGGGAGGGAAAGGACAGAGGAGGGAGAGGGGAGAGAGAGAGGACAGAGGGACGGAGGGAGGGAGAGAGGACAGAGGGAGGGAGGAGGGGGAGAGGACAGAGGGAGAAAGGGATGGAGAGAGAGGACAGAGGAAGGGAGGGGGAGAGAGAAGACAGAGGGAGGGAGAGAGGGGACAGAGGGAGGGAGTGAAAGGGGAGAGAGAGAAAGGGGACAGGGGAGAGAGGGGGACAGAGGCAGGGAGGGAGAAAGAGAGAGAGGATAGAGGGAGGAAGAGAGAGGACAGAGGGAGGAAGAGAGAGGACAGAGGGAGGAAGAGAGAGGACAGAGGGAGGAAGAGAGAGGACAGAGGGAGGGAGGGGGGGAGAGGACAGAGGGAGGAAGGGATGGAGAGAGAGGACAGAGGGAGGGAGAGAGAGAGGACAGAGGGAGGGAGGGGGAGAGAGAAGACAGAGGGAGGGAGAGAGAGGACAGAGGGAGGGAGAGAGAGGACAGAGGGAGGGAGGGAGGGAGAGAGAGGACAGAGGGAGGGAGGGAGGGAGAGAGAGGACAGAGGGAAGGAGGGAGAGAGAGGACAGAGTTTATAGGTAAAGTTGATACAGGGAATATCCGATTGCCTCTTGGGGGGATCAGGAAGGAATTTTTTCCCCTGCTGTAGCAAATTGGATCATGCTTTGCTGGGGTTTTTCGCCTTCCTCTGGATCAACTGGTTCATTTGTGTAATGTGGAAGCACTTAATGCATGCAGTCAGTAGGAGCTTATTAGTGTTTTTGGATTTTTAATTGCGCTGATTTGATTATTTTCTTATAATAAGCAATAAGAGCCTAATTCACTAAAAGGAAGGAGTAGAAATGCTCACTCCCCATTTAACTACTCCCAGCTAGAGTAATTAACACCTCAACTTGGCGAACCTATAAATGTAAAATCACGGCTAGATGCAATAGTAAATTGCATCTAGGACAGAGGGAGGAAGAGAGAGGACAGAGGGAGGGAGGGGGGGAGAGGACAGAGGGAGGAAGGGATGGAGAGAGAGGACAGAGGGAGGGAGGGAGAGAGAGAGGACAGAGGGAGGGAGGGGGAGAGAGAAGACAGAGGGAGGGAGAGAGAGGACAGAGGGAGGGAGAGAGAGGACAGAGGGAGGGAGGGAGGGAGAGAGAGGACAGAGGGAGGGAGGGAGGGAGGGAGAGAGAGGACAGAGGGAGGGAGGGAGGGAGGGAGGGAGGGAGGGAGAGAGAGGACAGAGGGAAGGAGGGAGAGAGAGGACAGAGTTTATAGGTAAAGTTGATACAGGGAATATCCGATTGCCTCTTGGGGGGATCAGGAAGGAATTTTTTCCCCTGCTGTAGCAAATTGGATCATGCTTTGCTGGGGTTTTTCGCCTTCCTCTGGATCAACTGGTTCATTTGTGTAATGTGGAAGCACTTAATGCATGCAGTCAGTAGGAGCTTATTAGTGTTTTTGGATTTTTAATTGCGCTGATTTGATTATTTTCTTATAATAAGCAATAAGAGCCTAATTCACTAAAAGGAAGGAGTAGAAATGCTCACTCCCCATTTAACTACTCCCAGCTAGAGTAATTAACACCTCAACTTGGCGAACCTATAAATGTAAAATCACGGCTAGATGCAATAGTAAATTCCAATTAAAGTATACCAACTCGCAGTCGCGTTTTTCATAAGCGGAAATTCCTACATTCTGAATGAATATTACAAAGCAATGTCTGCTATTATGGTTACATTTATTTTTTATGTATAGTTATGTATTTGTTATGGATCGGTGGAAGGGTGTGTAGGGAGAATAGGAGCTGCAGGGATTGGTGCAGTGGGGAAGGGGGAAATAAGAGTGGCAGGGGGATTCATTTTAGGTGACTGTGGGGGGAGAAATGTCAGTGAATTAGCGGTGGCAACGGGAGATGGGGGGGGGGGGGGGTCACATTTTGCAAAAGCGTTTGACACAGTTCCCTACTCACGGTTAATGTGTAAGGTAAAGTCTACAGGCTTGGAAAGATCAGTTTGTAAATTAATAGAAAATTGGCTAAAATATAGAATTCAGAGTAGTGGTTAATGATTCTTACTCTGAATGGTCTAAGGTTATCAGTGGTGTCCTCTCCCTCAGAGGGAGGGGAAGGACAGAGGGGGGAGAGAGAGGACAGAGGGAGGGAGAGGGGAGAGAGAGGACAGAGGGAGGGAGGGAGAGAGGACAGAGGGATGGAGGGGGGGAGAGGACAGAGGGAGGAAGGGATGGAGGGAGAGGACAGAGGGAGGGAGGGGGAGAGAGAAGACAGAGGCAGGGAGAGAGGGGACAGAGGGAGGGAGTGAAAGGGGAGAGAGAGAGGGGACAGGGGGAGAGAGGGGGACAGAGGCAGGGAGGGAGAGAGAGAGAGGACAGAGGGAGGAAGAGAGAGGACAGAGGGAGGGAGGGAGGGAGGGGGGGGAAGAGGACAGGGAGGAAGGGATGGAGAGAGAGGACAGAGGGAGGGAGGGAGGGGGAGAGAGAAGACAGAGGGAGGGAGAGAGAGGACAGAGGGAGGGAGGGAGGGAGGGAGGGAGGGAGAGGACAGAGGGAGCGAGGGAGAGAGAGGACAGAGGGAGGGAGGGAGAGAGAGGACAGAGGGAGGGAGAGAGAGGACAGAGTTTATAGGTAAAGTTGATACAGGGAATATCCGATTGCCTCTTGGGGGGATCAGGAAGGAATTTTTTCCCCCTGCTGTAGCAAATTGAATCATGCTTTGCTGGGGTTTTTCGCCTTCCTCTGGATCAACTGGTTCATTTGTGTAAT
The DNA here is from genome assembly GCF_965119305.1 of Pelophylax lessonae. Lineage (NCBI taxonomy): Eukaryota > Metazoa > Chordata > Amphibia > Anura > Ranidae > Pelophylax > Pelophylax lessonae. The sequence continues at coordinate 200,315,226 of NC_138770.1, forward strand.
GTGGAAGCACTGAATGCATGCAGTCAGTAGGAGCTTATTAGTGTTTTTGGATTTTTAATTGCGCTGATTTGATTATTTTCTTATAATAAACAATAAGAGCCTAATTCACTAAAAGGAAGGAGTAGAAATGCTCACTCCCCATTTAACTATTCCCAGCTAGAGTAATTAACCGGTTGCCGACCGCCGCACGACTATATACTGCGGCGGTCAGCCCCGGCCAGGCAGAGTGACGTATCGGTACGTCACTAGCCTTCGCCGCTGTGGTGCGCATGCACCCGCGGTCCCCGCCGATGACTCGATTGGGTTCAGAACCGATCAGTCATCAGGTCCAGGCCAATCATTTTTGGCCTGGACCTGTTGATCAGTCCTGCCCAATCAGATCACACTCTAAACCTGTGAAATGTAAACACAGGCTTAGAGAAGATGTGCCCTCCCCTCCCAACGGTCTTTTTGGATCCAGCGTGAGAGGAGAGCACATCTAATTGTAAGTACAGCATCAAGCACATACACTTAGATAGGCACATTTACTTCCCGATCGCCCCCCCCCCCCCCCCCCCCGATTAACCCCTACGGTCCCTGACACAACACACACTGTATACAGCATATAGCATTTTCCTATATACCTGTATACGTGTGATTTGTGGTCAGGTGTAGCGCTTGCGACCCCCCTTTTCCACTTAAATTACCCCCCACCCCCCCTAATAAAGATTTAACCCCCTGATCCCCCCCTGACCCCCCCCCCTGATCACCGCCAGTTAACCCCTACCCCGCTGTCACATTCACCACTAATACAAACGTAATATACCGTGTTTTTGTATTTTTGTATTAGTGTGATTGTGATCAGAATTAGCGCAGGCGACTAAGTTTCTGTCCCAAGAAGGTTTAGGGTCCCCGCCACCCGCCCAATAAAGATTTAAACCCCTGACCCCCCCTGATCACCCCTACACCCCCTGCCACAACACACACCGTATACAGTATATAGCATTTTGTTATATACCCGTATAAGTGTGATTTGTGGTCAGGTCTAGCGCTTGCGGCCCCCCCTTTTCCACTTAAATTACCCGCCACCCCTCCCCAATAAAGATTTAACCCCCTGATCCCCCCTGATCCCCCCCTGATCACCACCAGTTAACCCCTACCCCCATCACATTCAACACCAATACAAACGTAATATACAGTGTTTTTGTATTTTTGTATTAGTGTGATTGTGATCAGAATTAGCGCAGGCGACTAAGTTTCTGTCCCAAGGAGGTTTAGGGTCCCCGCCACCCGCCCAATAAAGATTTAACCCCCTGATCCTCCCCTGATCACCCCTACACCCCCTGCCACAACGCACACTGTATGCAGTATATAGCATTTTCTATATACCCGTATAAGTGTGACTTGTGACCAGGTTTAGCGCTTGCCACCGTTTCTTTTATCCGTAGGATACCCGCCAGCCCCTTCCAATAAAGATTTAACCCCCTGATCCCCCCCTGATCACATCCAGTTAACCCCTTCCCCCCTGTCACATTGCACACTAATACACACATAATATACTGTTTTTACTGTATTTTGTATTAGTGTGATTGTGACTTGAGGTTGCGCTAGCGAGTTAGTTTCTATCCCAAAGGAGGTCTAGGGTCCCCGCAACCCCCCCCCCCCAGATCCCCTGCGCATAGTTAGAAATAACGCCTTGATTGCCACACACACACACGCACATACACTTCCATTACTAGTATAGTGTTTGAACAGATCAATATCTGATCTCATCAGAACTATACTAGCGCCCCCATAGTTTAGGGTTCCCAAAACGCGGTGTTTGCACGGTCAGCACTGATTCCTGCCAGCACCTGCGTTTAACCCTTTCACCCAGGTAAGTGTAGTAATCAACAGATTACTGTCACTTACAAAAAAACACAACACACAAAACCGCTGTGTTAGCAGAGTCAGGCCTGATCCCTGCTAGCATTAGCAGTTTTTTTGGTAGCGCTTGAAATAGTCCTTGACAACCAGGTGCTTTTATTACCTGTGAGTCAACACCACTGTACAGGTAAATTTAGTTACCAAAATGTCTAAACGTTTGTACAGTGGTGAAGAGGCTTATAGTATGCTGGCCGTGTCATCTGATAGCGATGGGGAAGCTATAATGACCGAATTACTGTCAGTATACGAACCAGATGACAGCAGCGGCTCCCTGACAGATAGCTCCGACGACAGATGGGTCCCTGTTAGACCCAGGCGTACCCGACCCCATTCTGGAGTTGTTGAGATGCAGGAATTGCAGGGTGCTCGTATGAAGCAGAGTGTGGTTACTAGTGCCGCTCATCCTGAGGACCTGGCAAGCGCCAGCGGCCTAGTACACCCTGGACCTAGTACAGCCAGCACTGCAGTATCACCTGGTGACGTGGCGAGTCCCCTAAGTGCAGTTGAAGCTGGTGCCGTGGCTAGCACAAGTAGTGGCCCGCAGCCACCGCGTATTCGTAGACAGGCCCGTAGAGCCCATAGTGCCCTCCCTGATGCGCTGGCATATCCCAATTGGCAACCCACTGATTCTACAGCGCCAGTACTTCCCCCATTCACTGCCCAACCTGGAATCCACGTGGAGACAGCTGGTTTTACGCCCCTGAACTTTTTTGAGCTGTTCTTCACGGAAGATCTTTACAGATCTATTGTGGATCAATCAAATTTATATGCACAACAATTAATCGCCGCCAACCCAAATTCGCCCCTTGCCAGACCATTCGGCTGGAATCCTATAATGGTTTCCGATTTTAAAATCTTTCTGGGCCTTTCCCTCCACATGGGCATAACTAAACAGAGTGAATTGCGGCTATATTGGTCCACTAGCCCAGTTCACCATATGCGCATGTACTCTGCCTCCATGTCCAGGGGGAGATACGAGCAAATTCTGCGATTTATGCATTTCAGCGACAATGAAATCTGTCGTCCTCGGGGAGACCCTGCATATGATCGGCTCCACAAAATTCAGCCCCTCATAGACCACTTCAATCAGCGGTTTGCAGCCTTGTTTACCCCCAAACAAGTTGTCTGCGTTGACGAGTCCCTGATTAAATTTACTGGCCGTCTTGCTATCAAACAGTACCTCCCCAGCAAGCGTGCCAGATACGGGGTCAAACTGTATAAATTGTGTGACAGGGCCACAGGCTATACAGTTAGTTTCCGGGTCTATGAGGGAAAAGATAGCACTGTGGAGCCCCCAAACTGCTCAGACTACATAGGGAGCAGCGGTAAGATTGTTTGGGACTTGGTGTCACCCTTATCCGGAAAGGGGTACCATTTGTACGTGGACAACTTTTACCACTATTTAGTCACCTGCTTGAATTACAAATTGGCGCACGTGGCACCGTGCGACCTAATCGCCGGGGCTTCCCCCAACGGCTTGTAAATTCCCGTCTTAGTCGGGGGGCGAGAGCCTGCTTGAAAACGGACGAATTGCTTGCGGTGAAGTGGAAGGATACACGGGATGTTTATGTTCTGTCCTCCCTTCACGCAGACACGACGATCCAAATCCCTACGGCAACTGGCGTTATGGAGAAACCCCTCTGTGTCCACGAATATAACCTTAATATGGGAGGGGTGGACCTTAACGACCAGCTTTTGGCGCCGTATTTAGTTGCCCGTAAAGCCAGACGCTGGTACAAAAAAGTGTCTGTTTATTTATTCCAATTGGCTATGCTGAACACCTTTGTCCTATACAGGGCATCAGGACGAACTGGATCCTTCCGGGAATTCCAGGAAGCGATCATCCTTGCCTACCTGTACCCAGGAGGCATGCCTGCCCAACTTCCCCTTCCAGATGCAGTGAGCCGGCTGCATGAGAGACATTTTCCTTATGTCCTCCCGAGTACCCCTACCCAAATACGACCCCAAAGACGATGTCGTGTCTGTAGCAGGCGCAGATTTAGGCGTGACACCCGTTATTATTGTCCCAAATGTCCTGACCAACCTGGTCTCTGCATCGGGGAATGTTTTGAGTGCTACCATACACTAGTGGAGTATTAGTGTAGGGTACAGCACGACACATTTTGAGAGACCCAAGCTGGAAGATCGCTGTCCCAAATCAAGACATCAAGAAACAGTTAGAAAGAAAAATAAAAGGATCCAAAAACTGTTGTTGTGACAGTCATTTTATATGTCCTTCTACTCTTCCTACTGTACTTTTAATGTCCTTTGTTTTTTCATTCTTTTGTGACCTGTTTCTCTTGCAGGTACTCGTCGGCTACCACGGCATTGATTTTATATATTCTGACACAAACAGCGTTTGCGCTCAGCATATATGGATACCTTTGCTGATAGCAGCTGTGGTGATTTTCTGATTTCAGCACTGCAGTTAAAATCCTATTTTGGTATACGTGGATAGTGTCGTGTATACCCATCATTAAATTCAGTGGGTGGTTGTTTGGGCGGTTAATGATGAGTAATACTACGCATTATTCCTGTGCTGATTTCTGATAGGTTCTCTTTTTTTTCGTTCAGCCTACAGGCTGCATGAAAAAAAAAAAAACCTATATGCCAAACAAGGAGCAGCAATGTACTGGTACGTTGCTGGACTTTGAATGGTTATACCAGGATGATGCCTGCAGATTTAGGCATCATCTTGGTATCGTTTTTTACAGCCAGCGGTCGGCTTACATGTAAAAGCAATACTAGCAGGTAATTGGCCGCTAGACTGCTTTTACATGCAGTGGGAGGGGCCTCTCCCCCCCCCCCCACCGCCGACTTCCGCAGCCTTCCGTGGTTTTTCTCTGACTCTCCTGTCCCACCGGTTAACCCGAGAGTGCAGCCGGTGGTTCAATTATCTAACCATAGAGCTAATTGGAGATTAGAATGGCTCCAATCATCTCTATGGCCTAAGATACCGGAAGCTACGAGCATTTCATGACTTCTTTTTCGCCAGAAATAAACAGGGCCATTGGGAAAGTATTTTATCACACCAATTTTGGTGTGGTCAGATGCGTTAAGGTCAGAGGAGAGATCTAGAGTCTAAAAGACCCCAATTTTTTTTAAAAAAGAGTACCTGTCACTACAGATTGCTATCATAGGGGATATTTAAATTCACTGTGATAACAATAAAAATGATTAAAAAAAAAAAATTAAAGGAAAGGTGTCAAAATAACATAAAAAAGCAAAAAAGAAAAATCGAGCCCCCCCTTTCCCCCCGTGCTTGCGCGCAATGGCACACGCAAGCGTTGGTCTAGTGTCATATGTAAACCGCAATTGCAGCATGCATGTGAGGTATCGCCGCGATCGCCAGATCGAGTGCAGTAATTCTTGCAGTAGACATCCTCTGTAAGTCTAAAGTGGTAACCTGTAGAGACTTTTAAAGGTTTTTAAAAATGTACGTACGTTGTTGCCGCTGCGCAGGCGTGCGCAATTTTTAAAGCATGTCATGTTTGGTATCTATGTACTCGGCATAAGATCATCTTTTAAATTTTACCAAAAAAATTGGAATTATATAGTGTATTTGTGCAATAAATTAAAAAAAAATTATTTTTTTCGCAAAAATTGCGTTTGGAAAATCTGTGCGCAAATACTGTGTGACAAAAAAATTTGCAACATCCACCATTTTATTCTATAGGGCCTCTGCTTTAAAGAAATATATAATTTTTGGGGGTTCAAAGTAATTTTCTAGTAAAAAAAAAAAATTTTTTTCATGTAAACAAAAAGGCACAGAAAAGGCTTGGTTTTCAAGTGGTTAGAAGAGTGGGTGATGTGTGGATAAGATTGAGCATAAAATGCCGGGACAGTTCAAACACCCCCCAAATGACCCCTTTTTGAAAAGTAGACACCCAAAGCTATTTGCTGAGAGGCATGGTGAGTCCATGGAATATTTTATATTTTGCTACAAGTGTCGGGAAAATTATTATTTCTTTTTTTTTTGTTGTTTTTTTACAGAAAGTTGTCACTAAATGATATATTGCTCACGCATGCCATGGGAATATGTGAAATGACACCCCAAAATACATTCTGTTGCTTCTCCTGAGTACCGGGATACCCCATGTGTGAGACTTTTTGGCAGCCTAGCTGTGTACGCGCCCCTGAAAACCAATCCACGTCTTCAGGTTTTCTAATGGCGTAAATTGCTAATTTTACCCCTGACTACCTGTCACAGTTTCAGAGGCCCTGAAATTTCAAGATAGCACAAAACCCCCCCAAATTACCCCATTTTGCAAAGTAGACACTCCAAGCTATTGGCTGAGAAGCATGGTGAGTCCATGGAATAGTTTATATTTTGCCACAAGTTTCGGGAATTTTTTTTTTTTTTTTTACACAAAGTTGTCAGTAAATGATATAATGCTCACACATGCCATGGGTATATGTGAAATGACACCCCAAAATACATTCTGCTGCTTCTCCTGAGTACAGGGATACCCCATGTGTGAGATTTTTTGCCAGTCTAGCCGCGTACAGGACCCGGAAAACCAATCTGCACCTTCTGGCTTTCCAAGGGCGTAAAACTGAAAATTTATATCAAATACTTACAGTAATTTTCCTTTCCTGATGGACTCCATGGCAGCATACGTTTGGGTAGTCCCGTCTCCACTCCTACCCTATAGGACCCCACTCCCATAAATCCTTGCTCCCTTTCAGCATCCGTGTTCTGTAACTAGCCTACTCAGGAACTGGGAGGGGACTCCTGCTGCCATGGAGTCCATCAGGAAAGGAAAATTACGGTAAGTATTTGATATAAATTTTCCGTTTTCCTGACAGACTCCATGGCAGCATACGTTTGGGAAATAACTCGCCAAAACACAATTGGGTGGGCAGATGCTGATAAATTTAATTAACACCTGCAACAGATAACACTTGAGCACCAAAACCAACAGAAGAAAGAGCCGCCGGCTCAACACAATAATGTGACATAAATGTATGAATGGACGACCAAGACGCTGCTCTGCAGACCACATCCGGAGCGACATGTCTTGAAGCTGCCCACGAAGTAGCGACACCACGCGTAGAATGTGCAGTCACCGCTTTAGGAGGAACCAAGCCTTTCTCTCTATAAGCCCACTGAATTGCCTCTACTATCCAGGAGGCAATTGATCTTGAAGAGGCACGCATACCCTTGTTCTTCCCAGACAATAGGACAAAGAGATAATCTGTCTTCCGGAAAGAGGCTATAGCTTCCAAGTACTGTCTGAGCGTGTTGCCCACATCCAGAGGATGGACTACCGGAGGTTCGGCCGATGAATTGAAAGTAGGGAGAACAATTTCTTGGTTCTCATGAAAGACCGACGTGACTTTAGGCCTTGCTCCCAGCATTGGAATAAGGACAACCCTATCCGGGAAAAAGGTCAGAAAAGGTTCCTTACTTCCCAGACTTTGGATCTCTGACACCCTCTTTGCAGATGTGATAGCCACCAGAAAGATTGTCTTAAGGGTGAGATGCTTCACAGATATAGGATCTTCAAGACTTGACCAACCGATGATAAGAAATCAAGGACCAAAGGCATGTCCCACTTGGGGAATCTCAGCTTCTTCTGTGGCCTTAGCCTTACTGCCCCTTTGAAGAATTGCCTGATCAAAGGATGTGCAGCCCAGGAAATGCCTGTGAAAGCGGATATGGCTGAGACTTGGACTCGCAAGGCGCTCACTGAAAGAGGCAACTCCAATCCCGACTGAAGAAAAGAAAGAATATCTTGCACGGAAGGAGATGACCAGGACTTTCCTTTGGACTCTAGGAAAGAAGTAAACCTAGCCCAAATCCTTTCATAGGTTTTATTCGTGCTTTGTCTTCTAGCACTCAAAAGAGTTGCCCTGCTGTTGTTCCGACCTAGAGGAGGAGCTGCAAAGGGGAACACATAAAGCAATACAGTAATGCGCCCAACCGTACGTCCCGCTCCCCCCCCTCATGCAGCCCTGCACTTACCTAAGAGAGTGCTGGTCACAGGGGAGCGGTGACGGATCCATAGAGTAACAGAAATCACTGGAACAGACAATGCAACAATGCTAAGAACTGGCATATAAATATACAAAAAATGGCCTAAAATAAAGACCCCCATAAAGGAGACCCACATACCACAAAATATGGAGTGTCAGCTCTTGGGAACAGACTAGGGGCTGGGCGCGGTGTTGTATAGTCAGTTCCACCGACTGTGGAACTGACAGCTGTTTAAATTTGTCGGCCGCGGCGTACTGTGCATGTGCGAGTATCGGCACTCGCCGCAGAGCGACCGAGGACGCCGGGGATGGAACGCACAGCGTTCCACGGTGTCCACAGAGCCTCCCGGAAGAATGTGGACAGAACAAGGAGCCGCACACTGGACCACCAGGCAGCGCTAGACCACCAGGTACATAATAAGGGATAAAATGAAGGAAAAAAACACTTACCCCTCCACTCGCACTAGACACCAGGGATACATTGGAGCCAGGCATCAGGACATCCAATCCAGCGTTGGGGCAATACAATGAGGCCACCCACCGCAGCTGGGTCATTGCCCATGCCTTTATTAACCTGCTTAGTCAGGCACTTTCTCGGCTCCTCTTCAACTTGCCCATCCCATACCCCGCAGCAGCGGGTCATTTGGGGGGGTTTTGTGCTATCTTGGAATTTTAGGGCCTCCGAAACTGTGATAGGTAGTCAGGAGTGAAATCAACAATTTACGCCCTTGGAAAGCCTGAAAGTGGGGACTGGTTTTCGGGGACCTGTACTCGGCTAGACTGCAAAAAAGTCGCACACATGGGGTATCCCTGTACTCAGGAGAAGCAGCAGAATGTATTTTGGGGTGTCATTTCACATATACCCATGGCATGTGTGAGCAATATATCATTTACTGACAACTTTGTGTAAAAAAAAAATATATATATATATATATATATATATATATATATATTTCCCGGAACTTGTGGCAAAATATAAAATATTCCATGGACTCACCATGCCTCTCAGCAAATAGCTTGGGGTGTCTACTTTCCAAAATGGGGTCATTTGGGGGGGGTTTGTGCTATCTTGAAATTTTAGGGCCTCTGAAACTGTGACAGGTAGTGCAGAGGTGACATGAACAATTTACGCCATTAGAAAACCTGAGAGTGTTGATTGGCTTTTGCGGTCCTGTACACAGCTAGGCTCCCAAAAAGTCTCACACATGGGGCATCCCCATACTCAGGAGAAGCGGCAGAATGTATTTTGGGGTGTCATTCCACATATACCCATGTCATGTGTGAGAAATGTATCTTTTAGTGACAACGTTGTGTAAAAAAAAAATAAAAAAAAAAAATTGTAATTTTCCCGAAACTTGTGGCAAAATATAAAATATTCCATGGACTCACCATGCCTCTCAGCAAACAGCTTGGGGTGTCTACTTTCCAAAATGGGGTCATTTGGGGGGGTTTTGTGGTATCTTGACATTTCAGGGCCTCCTAAACCGTTATAGGTAGTGAGAAAATGCAATGAAAAATGTACGCCCTTTGAAATTCTGATGGTGGTGATTTGTTTTCGGGCTCCCGTACACAGCTACGCTCCCAAAAAGTCTCACATATGTGGTATCCCTGTACTCAGGAGAAGCAGCAGAATATATTTTGGGGTGTAATTACACATATACCCATGGCATGTGTGAGCAATATATCATTTCAATGACAACTTTGTGTAAAAAAAACAAAACTTTTTAGTCATTTTTCAAACACCTGTGACAAAAAAATGAAACATTCAATGAGCTCAACATGCCTCTCAGAACATTCCTTAGGATGTCTACTTTCCAAAAAGTGGTAGTTTGGGGGGGTTTTGTACTGCCCCGCCATTTTAGCACTTCATGAAATGAGATAGGCAGTCAGAAATTAAAGCTTCATAAATTTCAGTATTTACACCATAGTTTGTAGACGCTATAACTTTTGCTCAAACCAATAAAAATACGCTCATTGATTTTTTTTTTGTCAAAGACATGTAGCTAAATATATTTTGGCCAAAAAAAAAATGACATAAATTGAGTATATTGGATATTTTTTAAAAGACAAAGTTGGAAATGTCATTTTTTTGCAAAATTTTCGCTCTTTTTTTATTAATATCGCAAAAAATAAAAAGCGCAGAGGTGATCAAATACCACCAAAAGAAAGCTCTGTTTGTGGGAAAAAAAGGACGTAAATTTCATTTAGGTACAGCATTGCATGACCGCGCAATTATCAGTTAAAGTCATGAAGTGCCAAGTTGAAAAAAGGGGTCTGGTCTTTTAGCAGCCTAATCCTCCGGGGCTTAAGTGGTTAACACCTCAACTTGGCGAACCTATAAATGTAAAATCACGGCTAGATGCAATAGTAAATTCCAATTAAAGTATACCAACTCGCGGTCGCGTTTTTCATAAGCGGAAATTCCTACATTCTGAATGAATATTACAAAGCAATGTCTGCTATTATGGTTATATTTATTTTTTATGTATAGTTATGTATTTTTTATGTTTTAACCTATGGTTTGTAAGATGTTTGTAATAAAAAAATTTTTTTTAATTTAAATAACTTGTGCTTTTTGTCTTGTTCAAAAATGCTGGGGAAGAAATGTCTCTGGCTTGGTAATGTAGGCCTTTCTACACAGGTGCTTTTATCATTGCAAACATGTGTTGTCATTTTTACTTGCTAATCCCAATCCTCTCATATTGAAATCATAAAAGTTGACCCTTCTAATTGTCAAAAAAAGTAATTTCTCATAGTGCAGACAACTGATTGTCTGGAATTGCTTCTGTGGGGCCTGGAATTGCTTCTGTCTTGGATTTGGTTTATATTTTCTACTGGTGGTCTGCCCTGCCAAAAGTTTCCAACTTGGTGTTTCTAACTTCAACAGAACAAGCTTCAAGAGAATCTAACCCCCTGAAAAAGCAAGTCAGCAGCTGCAAACACTGTAGCTGTGGCCCGGCAATCTTGTTCAACTATCAAAAACACACAAACTAGTAACTTTTTTCTGAAAAAATTGTACTTACAAAAAGCAAAACATAATTTAAAAGTAAAAAAATAAAATCACTGTTTAAAAAAAAAACAAAAAAACAAGGGCTGGTCAGCAGCAGGAGCAGCCCCGTATTGCCGCTCCAAAGCCTCAATGCGGCGGACATCCCACCGCAGCAACTCAATTGCAGATGTTGTGGTGGGGTCAGTCATCACTGGGGAGAAAAAGAGACATTATAATTACCTGGAGGTGAAATGCATAAACAAAGGATTCACAAAACCACTACATCAAAAACTATGCACTGTAGCATATTTGCAATGTTTTACTTACATTCTTGCTCAAACATGATTGCTGGTTTACATAGTCAGACTCACATGCTTAATCCCAAAAAATGTTTAGGGCACGTGTAAGGTGAATTCCTTGGCCAACAAGATGACATTTTTAAATTCAATCTCCATGGATATATCTATGTTGGGAATGCTGTCCAATTTCGAACCACACAGGATCAGAGTTTCCTATTGACCTAATAGTTTGATTAATCAGGTGTGGTGGAGGGAAGGAGGCCCAGCTCCTAGGAAGCTGAGGTGTGGTCTTTCATCTCTTAGCATTTGAGCCTGAAGATGGTAGAGAGCACAGTGGAGGAAGCATTTTTTTTGGCCTAACAGGAAAATATTCACTAGATTCTATGTTTTTTTTGGACTATTCTCCCAAATGTGGATCAACTTTAAGGGGCCATAAGCATAGCCAAGAAGCTGTCAGGGGAAAGGGTTCTAAAGGTTCAACAAAATGATTTCTGACTTTATTAACTGGTCCCAAAAAAACTATGTAAAAGGCTTGCCATGTAAACCTCAACAGGTTAAGGTTAACAAACATTTGGAACAATGGTATGTGTTGTGTACAATTGCTAGTTAGCTTACATACGCACATATCTCTCTCTATCAAAAACTTAATGTAGATTGAGATCTGTCTCCCTCTCGCTATCTATATCTGTAAAGAGACACATTGTAGAGACTCACCATTCTGAGCCTGCTGCTGGGCCTGTGGAGGGGGTTGGTTCTGCCACTGAGCAGCCCTTTGATGCCTCTGTGAAGAGAGAAAAAAAAAAGAAGAAAAATAAGTTTAGCCATGAAATTCAAACAACAAATGGAGGATAGGCAGTCAGGGAAAACATCAACCCCCCTCTCCCTCTCTCTCCCCCTCCCCCATTCTCTCATCTTTATCCACACCATATCCATCCTCCCCCCTTTTTACTCTTTCTCCAAATGTTCACCCATTAAACCCCCCCCCCTACTCTTTTACACCTTTCTCTCTCTCCCATCCTCTTCTCTCCCATCTATGTCTCTCTTTCTCCTTACCTTCTCCACCCTCCCCTGAAAGGCTGATTTTTGCATCTTTTCAGTGCTGAAGCTGGTTTCTACACTGCAAGCTTTCTGTTTGGTTCACACCCCTGTTTGGTTCACACCAGAACACTGCGAACGGGGGGAAAGTTTGTTAGAACATTCGAACTCTATTGAAGTCTATTGGACTCGAACCTGAAAAATCAAAAGTCATCATTTTAAAGGCTAAAATGCAAGTGATGTGATCACCATTTACATATGTGGGCTCGACTTACGTATGGGTTCACTTCTGCGCGCAAGCTCAGAGGAATGGAATGCCTATTTTTTTTCCTGTTCTGGTGAACTTCCAGTGACCAGTATGAGAGAGTGAGAGCGATTACACCAACTTTAACACACCTGCTCCCCATTCACACCTGAGACCTTGTAACACTAACAAGTCACATGACCCCGGGGATGGAAAATGGCTAAATGGGCCCAATTTGGACATTTTCACTTGGCGGTGTACTCACTTTGTTGGCAGCGGTTTAGACATTAATGGCTGTGTGTTGAATTATTTTGAGGGGACAGTAAATTTACACTGTTATACTAGCTGTACACTCACTACTTTATATTGTAGCAAAGTGTCATTTCTTCAGCGTTGGCACATGAAAAGATATAATAAAATAATTACAAAAATGTGAGGGGTGTATATATATATATATATATATATATACATATATATAATATTTATATATATATAATGAAACATGAAAAAATGTAATCAACAAGTGGTGAAGGATGTCTTCACCATCACCAATTCTGTGCTAATCTTCGATATACAGGGATGGTAATGCCAAAGTCCCAGTGCTGCAAATTCCCAAACACTGCCAAACAATGGTGATCCACCTCGGTGTAATAGGTATGCCCTCACCTTGGATCATGGACCTATAGATGGCTATCACTTTAAGAAGTCGGTGCGTTGGTTGTGCACATAGAAAGTGCTCAGAGCCAGATAGCTGCTGCCATAGTATTGTAGTACTTCCAGTGCTCCTTGCTGCAAAGACCAGTTATAGGTGGGGTAGTGTGCACTTGTTTGTATTTTTATTATATTGGTCAGGCAATGCACTGATATCTTTGTTGCCATAGTGCTGTGTGCTGGATGTTCAGTGTGCCCCTGTACCTTTAAGGAGGGGTGGGCTCCTTGCAATCTCACCTTCCCTCTGCCTACCCATTAACATACATGTGCTCACATTGTGGAGACCCTCAGAAGTTACAGTTAGGGACTACAGAAAACAGAGTGCCTTGATGGGGCCTGCAGCTTATGCATGTATTTGCAAATGTGTGCAGACTAAACCCCTTAGTTCTTAATGCATATTGTTAGACAGGTCAATTTGGTTGTTCGCTGGTAGTGATGAGCCGAAGTTCGGTTCGCACCAGAATACCACGAACAGAGAAAAAGTTTGTTTGAACAAATGAACCCCATTAAAGTCTATGGAACTCGAACCTCAAAAATCAAACAGCCTCATTTTGAAGGCTTAAATGCAAGTTATTGCCCCAAAAAAGTGTATGGGGGTCCGGGATCTGACCTGGGGAACATGTAGCAATGAAAAAAAAGTTTTAAAAACAATTGTTTTTAAAGGAGCAGTGATTTACTGATTTTAAAGAGACTTAAAGTGAAATTATAAAAATGAAAAATTCCTTCAAATATCGTGCCTGGGGGGGGTCCCCCTGAATGTGCCTGTAAAGTATTGCATCTCTATGATGTATGTAGTCTGCTGCAGCAATACTGACATTTCTAAAGCAAAAAATGTCATATACAAATGGGGCGTGAGAATGGGACCTGCTGGTAAGAATTCCATACAAATTTGAAATTGCATGTACTATACAGGTGCCAAAAATGGGGCCTTTGCTGTTGGTGGTGCCTGAACACCGTACCCAAGCCCTCGCAGTTACTCTTGCTGGGTGCAGGAAAGGGACCTGATGGTAAGAATACCATACAAATTTGAAATTGCATGTACTATACAGGTGCCAAAAATTGGGCCTTTGCTGTTGGTGATGCCTGAACACCGTAACCAAGCCCTCGCAGTTACTCTTGCTGGGTGCAGGAACGGGACCTGCTGGTAAGAATTTCATACAAATTAGAAATTTCATGTACTTGTCATACAGGTGCAAAAATATTGGGCCTTTGGTGTTGGTGGTGCCTGAACACCGTAACCCCTCACAATTAGCAGGGCACAGGGACAGGGCCGGCTGTTAAAAATTACATAGGACATTTAAATTGTATGCACCTGTCATACAAGTGCAGAAAAATTAGGCCTTGGGGGTTTGTAGTGACCTAAACCAAAAAAATTGTTGGAAGCTAGCAGAATTAAGGTAGAGGAATAGGATAGGCAGCATATACAGTCTTCAAGGGATGGCAGACTCCTAGCAAATTCAATCAATTACATCAGCATCAGGGGCTTGATAGCTCTTGTTGATCCAGGGCTGGTTCATTTTGATAAAAGTCAGCTGGTTAACAGAGTCTGTGGACAGACACACTCTTTTGTCCGTCACAATACCTCCAGCAGCACTGAACGTCCATTCGGGATGCACGCTGGAAGCAGGACAGGCCAGTAGCTTCATTGCATATTGAGCAAGTTCTGGCCAGTGGTCCATCCTCAAGAACCAGTAACCCAGTGGATACTCAGCTGGAAAGGTCTCCAAGTCTGCTCTTGCGCCTAGATAATCAGCAGCTTCAAAGAACACTCACTTGTCCAGGGATCCAGCTCTGTCCTCACCTGAGCCGATTCTTCAATTGACTTCGGGTCCAGGTGTCGGGATCTTAAGTAAGGGAATCTGGCAATGATGCCTTTCCGAGCCACACTGTGCTTTATGAATGGTCCCACAGTCTTCCGAGACCTGTAATGTGTCCCAGAAGGCTGCAGGGAGAAGGAGGGGGGGGGGACAAACTTCTACTCAGATTACTGCAGCTATCTGACCAGAATTAGGAGCAGGTGCCTGTCATAAGCTGGTATCCTCCCCCCCCCCCCCCCCAAAGTGCCAAATGTGGCAGTGGAAGGGGGAGGATGCAAACAAGCAGAATTTCCCCTTTTTGGTTGAAGATCCGCCTTTAAATTCTGTGATTCATTAGCATTTACATTTGGTATGTAGAACCCTCCTAGGTAGGTGCTAGTGAGAGAGTATAGTTTTTTGCTCTGTCTGCTTACTAGAGCGGCTGCAGGCAAATCTATATTGCTCTTTGCTTACCAGAGAGCAGGATCTGTTAGTGAGGTCTGCTCTTTGTGCTCAGTATGCGATTCATTGTGTCTAGAGAATGTTTCACACTGGTCCAATAGGGAGGCATGTTGGACAGTGGGAGGAAACCTGATGAATGAATGCATAGGCTTTAAAACAGTCCTGGTGATTGGCATTGGTAGGTTGCCTCAGTGCATTCTGGGATACTGTATAAAAGACAGGAGCACATGTGCTGCGGGGTCTTTGGCTGGAGAGCAGAGTCCCAGAGGTAGGGGGGGCGGCTGCCTCCTCCTCTGTAGCATTGGCATGTGGTTGCAGGAGGTCATCCTGAGGGCCGGAGGAATGGATGAGAGGAGCTGAACCCAGAGGTTCAAGAGAGCCGACTGAAGGGGAGACAATGGAGACCCTGGAAAAACAGTATTGTGAGTACAGGGACTCATGTCAAGGGGCCTGACCTGAGGGGGGCCACCCCACGTGTAGGATAGTCAGAGGACGGGTTTCAGCAGTAAAGAGGGAGAGAGGATGCTGAGGAGAGTGTCCCGAAGATAATCAATAGTTCACTAAGTCGTCTTAGGAAAGAGGCTTAATTCAAATTCACCTTTAGTAGCAGGGTGAATCAACATGAAAATAGAAATCCTTCAACTTTTGGTTGTGGAGGGGGAGAGATTGGCTTTAGAGAGAGCTAGGATATATTGGCACCTTCCCCATAAATGTCAAAACTGTAGAGAAAGGGGGGGGGGGTTCTAAATCTACACTGAATGGGCAGAGTTAGAACCAAAGGGGATTTAAATGTGCCTCTGAAAAAAACATATAAAAAATTGAACTATTTTTTTAAAAATTGATAGCAAAATTTATTAAATATACATGACAGGCTTGCCAATATCCAAGGGTATTCGGTGTACCGGAAGGACAGGGTAGGAAAAAGAGGGGGAGGGGTATGTCTCTATGTCAAGGATAATGTAAGGGTGATAGAGAGGAATGATATTATGGAAGAGATGAGTATGGAGTTAGAATCCGTGTGGGTAGAACTCCATAGGGAAGAAGAAAGGGGAAAAGTAATTGTGGGGGTTTGCTATAGGCCACCCAACCAAAGGGAGGAGGTAGAGCTGGAATTTATATCACTGTTGGGTAAAGTGGCAAAACTGGGATCAGTCATCATATTGGGGGACTTCAATTATCCCAACATTGACTGGGAAGAGGGGACTACACACTCACAGAAGGCCCGTCTATTCATGGAAACCTTACAGGACAACTACATGTCACAGTTGGTGGATTCTCCTACTAGAGAAAATGCAGTCCTGGATCTATTGATTACTAATGACCCAGACCTAATCTCGGAAGTAGGAGTCCAGGACAACCTGGGCTCTAACGATCACAGGATGATCACATTTAGCGTAAATAACAATATAACAAGGCAAGTAGGGAACATAAGAACCCTAAACTTCAGAAGGGCAAACTTTCCAAAATTGTGCTCATTGATGGAAAGGGTAAACTGAGACCAAACCCTGGGATCACTGACCACGGAGGAAAAATGGGAAAGCTTTAGGAACATATTAAACAAATGTATCTTGCAGTGCATTCCTATGGGAAATAAATTTAGAAGAGACAAGGCCAAACCTGGCTGGCTAAACCGTAATGTTAAAAAACTTATTAGGGGAAAAAAAATGGCCTTCAAGAAATATAAATCAGAGGGCACAGTATCGGCTTTCGAGCAATACAAGGAGGCAAATAAGAAAAGTAAATACGAAATCAAAATGGCTAAAATCAACTTTGAGAGACAAATAGCGGAGGATAGTAAAAAGAACCCAAAGAAATTCTTTAAATATATCAACAGCAAAAAAGCTAGGGCAGAGCATATTGCACACATAATTAACGAAGATGGGGGATGGTTACAGAGGACACTGAAAAGGCAACCGTGCTGAATGCCTTTTTCTCATCAGTCTTTACTGACCATGACTGTATGGTCAGTAGTATTACACAGGACTTGCCGCTATGGATAACAGAGGGGGGAAATCAGGGAAAGGCTGGATAAAATTAACACAAACAAATCACCAGGCCCTGATGGCGTACATCCGAGAGTACTCAAAGAACTCAGTAAGGTTATATCTAGACCACTGTTCCTGATCTTTGCTGACAGTATTATGACAGGAGATGTACCAGGGGATTGGAGTAAAGCTAACCTGATACCGATATTCAAAAAAGGGCAGAGGCATGTCCCGAGTAATTACAGGCCTGTCAGTCTGACATCGATAGTATGTAAACTTCTAGAGGGGATGATAAGAGACTATATCGTAGAGTTTGCTAAAGACAAAAACATCATCAGTAGTAATCAGCATGGGTTTACATATGGGCGTTCTTGTCAAACCAATCTCTTAACATTCTACGAGGAGGTGAGCTGTGAGCTAGATAGGGGCAGACCAGTGGATGTGGTGTACCTGGATTTCGCTAAGGCATTTGATACAGTTCCCCACAAGCGCCTAATTTATAAAATAAGGTCTGCAGGTATCGACCGCAGGGTTTGCTCTTGGATACGGAATTGTCTAAAAGGGCGTGTCCAAAGGGTGGTAATAAACAGCGCATACTCAGACTGGTCTGAGGTGGTAAGCGGGGTCCCCCAAGGCTCAGTCCTGGGACCAACCTTGTTCAATTTATTCATAAACAGCATTGAGGACGGGATCAGTAGTTCGATATCAGTTTTTGCAGATGACACAAAATTGGCCAGGGCAATAACTGCACAGCATGAAGCAGATATCCTACAAAATGACCTGGACAAAATAACGGAGTGGGCTACGACATGGCAAATGAGGTTTAATGTGGAGAAGTGTAAGGTTTTGCACTTGGGGACTAAAAACATAAAAGCACAATACACGTTAGGGGGGGAACCCTTGGGGGAATCAAAAATGGAGAAAGATCTGGGAGTCTTGGTAGATGATAGACTAGGCAATAGCATGCAATGTCAAGCGGCAGCTGCCAAAGCCAGCAGAATATTAGCATGCATAAATGAAGGGATGTATTCCAGAGGTAAGACTATAATCCTTCCACTTTATAAAACTCTGGTCCAACCACATCTGGAGTATTCTGTCCAGTTCTGGTCGCCAGTCCTCAGGAGGGATGTGTTGGAGCTGGAGAGGATCCAGAGAAGGGCAACTAAACTAATTAGGGGATTGGAGGACCTTAATTATGAAGAGCGTCTACAATCGCTGGATTTATTCTCCCTGGAGAACAGACGCCTGAGAGGGGACATGATAGCAATTTATAAATATGTCAATGGTGATCTCGGCATAGAAAAAAAGCTATTCAGTCGTAGGGAGTGCATGAGGACTCAAGGGCATACATTGCGATTAGAGGAGAAGCGTTTTAACCTCAGGCAACCGGGGGGGGGGGGTTCTTTACTGTTAGAGCTACAAGATTGTGGAATTCTCTACCACAAGAGGTGGTTTCTGCGGGACGTATGGTGGCTTTCAAAAGACTCTTAGATGTACATCTCAGGGATCAGAACATTCAGGGGTATGTGAGATGATTACTGCCACACACACCTACACAGGTTGAACTGGATGAACTATTGTCTTTATTCAACCTCACCTACTATGTAACTATGTAACCATATGTAACATTAAAAACAAACAAACATACAAGACATTACAGTAATATGTGATTGTCACAAAAAGTGCAAAGATTGTCAGGAAGACCATTTGATCATTGCATTTAGGTAAGCCCACATGGGCTGTATGTAGATCAAACTGTTGCTGGAACTACGCCTTTCGCTACAAATACTTCATCAGGCTCCAGCATTTTGAGCACATTCCCAATATAAAGATAGTCTAGAGATAAGTGATATAAAGATTAGGGCAATAACAAACCAATATATTTGGATACAGTCATTATGATTTGTACATGACAGTTATATAATAGTCTTTTTGTCAGTCATCTTATTTCTTTATACGCATATCATTAGATAGAGTATATCTCTTCTATTAGCATCATATAGCCACGTTTTTTCATTTTTTATTCATTTTTAATCACATAAAGAGAAAATAGTACAATGTCCATCTATTTTTCACAAAACTAGAGATTTATATATAATATGTAAACACATCATAGATCAGAAGAGCAAAAGACGAAGAAGACAGAAACAAGGGGGAAAGGGGAGGGGAAGAGGAAAAAGTGGTCTCCCCCTCCCCTTTCCCCCTTGTTTCTGTCTTCTTCATCTTTTGCTCTTCTGATCTATGATGTGTTTACATATTATATATAAATCTCTAGTTTTGTGAACAATAGATGGACATTGTACTATTTTCTCTTTATGTGATTAATTAAAATTAAATGAATAAAAAATGAAAAAACGTGGCTATATGATGCCAATAGACTAGATATACTCTATCTAATGATAAGCGTATAAAGAAATAAGATGACTGACAAAAAGACTATTATATAACTGTCATGTACAAATCATAATGACTGTATCTAAATATATTGGTTTGTTATTGCCCTAATCTTTATATCACTTATCTCTAAACTACAGAATACTGGGATGTATAAAAAAGGGGATTCACTCCAGAAATAAAGAGATTATTCTTCCACTCTACAAGACTCTGGTCCGGCCACATCTGGAGTATGCTGTCCAGTTCTGGGCACCGGTCCTCAGGAAGGATGTGCTGGAACTGGAAAGAGTCCAGAGAAGGGCAACAAAAATAATTAGGGTAATGGAGGACATCAGCTATGAGGAAAGACTACAAGCACTGAACCTATTCTCTCTGGAGAAGAGACGATTGAGGGGGGTATGATATCAATGTACAAATACTGTACTGGCGACCCTAGCATAAGTAACAAACTATTCAGAGTAAGGGAATACAATAAGACACGTGGCCACTCACTAAAACTAGAGGAAGGGCGGTTTAACCTTAAAATGCGTAAGGGGTTTTTCACTGTGAGAGCGGTAAGGATGTGGAATTCTCTTCCACAAGCAGTCGTATCAGCAGGGAGCATTGATAGTTTCAAAAAACTGTTAGATGGACACCTTAGAGACCACAACATACAGGGGTATACAATGTACGGTTAAAAGCAAACACATACACACACCATAGGTTGAACTGGATGGACTGTTGTCTTTTTTCAACCTCACTAACTATGTAACTATGTAACTATGTAACTATATTTATTTTGGGAATGTGCTCAAACAGCTGGAGCCTGACGAAGCATTTGTAGAGAAACGCATAGTTCCAGCAACAGTTTGATCTACATACAGCCCATGTGGGCTTACCTAAATGCAATGATCAAATGGTCTTCCTGACAATCTTTGTACTTTTTGTGACAATCACATATTACTGTAATGTCTTGTATGATTGCTTGTTTTTAATGTATATTTAATACATTTTGCTATCAATTTTTTAAAAAATAGTTCAATTTTTATGTTTTTTTCAGAGGCACATTTAAATCCCCTTTGGTTCTAACTCTGCCCGTTCAGGGTAGATTTAGAACCCCCCCCCCCCTTTCTCTACAGAAATCCTTGAACATTGTGCATAGTTAATTTGGAGTATCCCAGTATTCCCTTCTCCTATCCCTAATTTATAATAAAACACAAAACAACCAAATACCCGTGGAGTGGTTATTAGAGCGAGCCAAGGAGGAGAACTGAGAAACTGTTCATGTCGAGGTTGCTGTTGGTGACTCAGGGGGGCCAGAAAATGTGAAATCTGTCCTTACAGGGGCAGTGTCACAGGTACATGATTGTTTTGTATGTAAAGTTCTTAAAGTGGAAGTAAACCCTCCTATCGTTCTCAGCCATGGAAGCTGCCATCTTAGCCTGTTTAATCTTCAACTGCCATGATGCTGTGATCAGTTATGACACCAGCCATTGGATGGTTCGACAGTTTGGTTGAAAGCACAACCAATGTGACAGTTACATTCCCAGCACATGCCGACAATGTAACTGTTTTTTGAAACTGTTAAATCGATGCTTTTACTTCCGCTTTAAAGAGCAAATTATGACAAAAACAGGACCTTTTTTTTTCCAGATGATGGGGATGTTAGTTCAGCAGACCTTATTTAGTTGATGTTACCCATCTAGTTGGGTCTTGTTTATAAAACATCATAAAAGCTTTTTCCTTTTGGCTCAGGGGGTCATTGTACAATTAAAATCCAGCAATACATCTCAAAATCATCTCTACTTTACAGCATGTTTATAGCATCAACATTGTTTTCCAGCAAAATGTTGGCAGAGTAAGATGTTTTGTTTGGAGTGGGAGTCTTTTAATGAGATGGAATCTTGGTTTTTCATTTCATGCCTTTAGCTCCTAGTAATCTCTTAGTTATAGGAAAGGTCATGTGACAAAGTTGATCTCTTTATGATGTAGTAGAATTAATGATCTTTTTAGACCCCTGCTGGCTGATGCCCAAAGTATTTTAGGCTAAAACAACATGGGTACATTACAGTACTGCACTAATGTATCAGTTGTGGATATTTTTAACTGATTCATGACAAATGCTCCCATACATGTGTAATAATATCTCTCACCCACAAGTGGTTTGGTGAGCTTTGATGTCGTGTTTAAAGATGGCTGCCGCATATCCAATTGACCATGTGGTTTTTGGGGGGGAAGTGCAACCATGTCTTGCTGACATCACTCACATAACAACCTGTGAGTGGTCAGGAGGAATATTTACATCCTGTGGGTGGTGTCTGGTCTACAGGACTAGAAATAGAGTCTCTAGCATGGGGGGAAAAGGAGGTTAGTTTTGAGAGGTTCATTTTTGGAGCTGTGAAAGGAAAGCATGCAGCAAAAAACCTCCTCACTGTTCTGTTCCAGATATCGAGTGCAAGCTGTTGCCAGAGTTAAGTATCATTTGACCTTTCTTTGGGATATTGGGAATAGGAGTGTATGTTTGAGTCTTGTTAATGTTTATGGTAACTTTTATGTGTAAGAAGCTTTAGGAATTTTGATGTCCAGTAAAGATTTGTTTTATGCTTTTTATCAAAACTGCTCTTGGTGCGTCTGTTCATTTTAAATATTCACTAGATATTTATGTGGCTGTCCAGTATACCTTCATTATAATTTTTTTGTTCCCATCTTTGTTACAACTAATTTATAACAATTTCAGTGGGCTGAAATGTTTTCCTGTACATTATGAGCAAACTCACTTGAACTGATTCTTGGTATGTCGCACTTCTGCATTTTGTAGCTTTTTACTGAACCTAATAACCACTCCTAAACCACACAGAAATGTATGCAGCATTGTTTCAAACAGTTTGCTTCATATCCATGCTGCAATATTGAAAAACTGATTGCTGCATCCTTGTAACAGTTTATTCTGAGACAGTTTAATTGGACAGCAGGATGACAGTTGGTGGAGTATATTCATGAAGTTAAAGCGGAGTTCCACCCAAAAGTGGAACTTCCGCTTTAGGGAGTCCTGACCCCCCGACATGCCACATTTGGCATGTCATTTTTTGGGGGGGGGAGCGGGTACCTAGTTTTGACAGGTACCCGCTCCCACTTCCGCTCAGAGCGCCGCGGCGCCCTGAGCGGAAGTTCTCCTCTCCCCCTCCCTCCCTGCAATCTTCTGGGACACGTCAGAGGTCCCAGAAGATTGCCGGCCAATCACGGCGCGCAGCGCGACTCGCGCATGCGCAGTGGGTACCCGGCTGTGAAGCCGCAAACTGTAACAGCCGGGTGCCCACAGCAGTGATGCCGGCGCCGAGGGAGAGGATCGAGGCTTCCGGCGGCCGCATCGCTGGACCGTTGGACAGGTGAGTAAATGGCTGGAACTCCGCTTTAAATAAAGTTAGGCTCTAGTCACAAAATAAAACCAAGGGGACTATTTAGTGATTATCATTCACATATTTTTGACATACTGTATGATTAAAGCGGAGTTCCAGCCTCACACACTCACCTGTCCAATGGTCCAGCGATGCGGCCGCCCGAAGCCTCGCTCTTCTCCCTCTCTGCTCTGCAGCGCCGGCATCACTGGTGTGGGCACCCGGCTGTGACAGTTTGCGGCTTCACAGCCGGGTACGCACTGCACATGCGCGAGTTGCGCTATGCGTCGTGATTGGCCGGCAATCTTCTGGGACCTCTGACATGTCCCAGAAGATTACAGGGAGGGAGGGGGAGAGGAGAACTTCCGCTCAGGGTGCCGCGGCGCTCCGAGCGGAAGTGGGAGCGGATACCTGTCAAAACTAGGTACCCGCTCCCCCCCCCAAAAAAAATGACATGCCAAATGTGGCATGTCAGGGGGTTAGAACTACCTAAAGCGGAAGTTCCACTTTTGGGTGGAACTCCGCTTTAAATTTGGAAAATGTGCAAATCTTGGGAGAGAATTGATTTAATTTTTTTAAATTCAAACTGTTTCTTTATTAAAGAAAACAACAAAAAATGTACATACAGTATGAAGGAGTACAAAGCTAGTACATCTCAATGATTTAACAACAAAGATAGTAAAATAATATAACACTTGTGGAATTCTGTCATCCCCAAGAAGTACAGTTTATACAATGTGTAGCGCTAACATCAAATAATGATATTCAAATACATGTGTACGTGTACAAATTAAAAGCAAAATGTTCAAGAAATAGTAACTCAAAGCAATAACAGAAAAGTCCATAAATTGCCAAGAAAAATGGTAAAAGTGAAATCCGTGAAAGAAAGAGGAATTCCTCAAATAATTGAACCGTGCAACAATTGGTAGAGGAACCACAAGTCCCAGCAGAGATGGTAATAGATAGGAGACCTTTTCCCAGCGTAGATGGAAGCCAGAAATACACCCGTGGATGGAATGTATAAAAGATTGGCTGCTTACCAGAAGTATGGGGCCCCCAAATTAACGGGTAGACCACATGCGCAATAGGTATACAGATGGTACAATCCACAATGCTCAGTCCTCCTATCAGGCACCAATGGAGTAGATCATATATACAAGGGGAGGTGTAGATACAAAACCGATTTATATGCCAATATTAACTCCTCATATCAGACCCCAGTGATGGCATGCCATGGATGTAAAGGGAGATGAGAGAACACATAGCGTAATACTGCATAGTACTGTTTAAAACCTTTAAGTAAATTGCACTTACAGACATCCGGATACAGCAGACATAGAATGTACAATAGGCAATGGATAAAACCGCAGTGTCCCGCGTTCACAAAACTAAGCCGGCGTCTCAGGGGGCGTGGTGACGTCACGTCTGGTACTGCCTGGTTTTGTCATAGGTTGACGTCGTCCACAATGCTCAGTCCTCCTATTAGGCACCAATGGAGTAGATCATATATACACCTCCCCTTGTACATATGATCTACTCCATTAGTGCCTGATAGGAGGACTGAGCATTGTGGATTGTACCATCTGTATACCTATTGCGCATGTGGTCTACCCATTAATTTAGGGGCCCCATACTTCTGGTAAGCAGCCAATCTTTTATGCATTCCATCCACGGGTGTATTTCTGGCTTCCATCTACGCTGGGAAAAGGTCTCCTATCTATTACCATCTCTGCTGGGACTTGTGGTTCATCTACCAATTGTTGCACGGTTCAATTATTTGAGGAATTCCTCTTTCTTTCACGGATTTCACTTTTACCATTTTTCTTGGCAATTTATGGACTTTTCTGTTATTGCTTTGAGTCACTATTTTTTTAACATTTTACTTTTAATTTGTACACGTACACATGTATTTGAATATCATTATTTGATGTTAGCGCTGCACATTGTATACCTTTTTTGATTGATTTTCTCTATAGATCAGTGTATTGCAGCTTTCGTTTTTTATATATCACATATCACTATTTTATAATTTTTTAGCGCAGAAATTTTTGATTTTTTTTATTCAAATTTATACAAGACGTGTTACATTCTCTAATGGAAAGTAACCGTGTTTTAGACAGCTGTGGTTCGCTACCCAGTTCAGAGCTTCAGAGCTTCTAAGTAGCATATTGAGTTCTACAGAGTACATTGGGACCCAAAAAGTAGGCCTCTACCCCAACAAATACTAGTTATCCACATTTTTTGATACTATAAAGCCATCTATCCCAAATCTTATGAAACTTGTAAGAACATCCTCTATGAATGTAAAGAATTATTTTGTACGGTAAAGTAATGTTTATCTCTGACAGCCAAGCCCCAAAAAATGGTGATTGGTCTCTCATCCGATCCATACTCTGGCAATAATTTTCCTAGCTATAAAAAGAGTTTCCTGAAGAAAGATCCTAGAGAATTTATCCAGGTCCACTTCAGGGAGTATTCCCAGTAAACAAGGTTTAGGGTGTAGTGTCAGAGGAGAACCCATGTTATCATGTAGAAATTGTAGAATTTGTTTCCAATAACCCTGGATCATAGGGCAAAGCCAGGTTAAATGGAAGAAGGTGCCTACATCTTTCTTACACATAGGGCAAGGAGTGTTTTGATCAGTAATATACCTAGCAAGTCTAACAGGGGTGAAATAAGAACGGTGAAGGAAATATAGTTGTGTTAGGCGATCCGAAAGCTTGGGAGAAACTAGCATCCAGCACCTTGCTCTATTCCTCATCCTCCATAGGGCCCATGCCCCTCTCCCACCTGTGTTTGACCTCATATGCGATTTTAGATGGGGAAGGTGAATGTAGCATGTTGTAGAATATTGAGATTAGTCCTTTGGTATCAGCACTCCTAATGACCTCCAAAGCTGGGATAGCATCAATTTGAATGGCCACAGATGGGAATTGTGCTTAAAAAGCATTTGGAATTTTTTGTAAGTATCTGAAAAACATATGGTTTAGTAGGTTAAAGTCACCTTTCAGTCATTCAAAAGATTTAAGACTTCCATCTTTCAGTATATGAGATAAATAATAGACACCTCTGGCGCTCCACATGTTTGAGTCTGGAATAGAGTAAAAGTAGGGAAGTATTATGCCATAATGGGGTAGATTCATGAAGTTAGGGGATGTCGAGTTTATTGGACACCACATCCCTTATATGCCTATATTGGTATGAGAGATTTATTATCTCCTGGAATCTCGGCTCCCCTCAACCCACTCAATATTACATATAACGGGTCCGCTGTGAGCTGTGACCATGTGGGACATAAGAGAGAGAGGAATCTATATTTGTCAATTTTATCTATGTGAAATAGTTGGGACAGCTGAGTCACCAGATAATATATATTTAAGTCAGGGAGAGCAGCACCTCCGATATCCGTGGGGTTCTTAAGCTTCTGCCATGGCAACTTATGTTTACTGTTGCCCCAAACAAACGGTCTAAGCTATGACTCCATTAACTTAAAATGTTTCAGAGGTAGATAAATCAGTGAGTGCCATAAAATATAAAGAATTTTGGAGAGGAGTATCATTTTTATTAAATTTATGCGACCCATTATCCCCATCGGCAGATGAGCCCAGGTTTGAGTCTTAGCTTTGATCATGGCAATAACAGGTTGTATGTTGTCAGTGACATAATCCGCTGGCGTGTTGGTAATCTGCATCCCTAAGTATTTAATGTGACCCACCCTTTGTTATGGTGAAGATATGTGGTTGGATGAAGGTGGGAAGCTATCTATTGGGAGTATTTGAGACTTGTCCCAGTTAATCCTAAGACTGAAGAATACCCCAAATCTTTCTATAATGTTAAGAGCTGTTGATAGGGAGGTGTCAGAATCAGCCAGATAGTGTCATCTGCTTACATGCTTATCTTTTCATTTATGGGACACATATGTAACCCAATGACCCCCCGGATGTGAGCATACTGCAATCGCCAGAGGTTCAGCAGCCAGGGCATAGAGCAGGGGAGACAGAGGACTCCCCTGTCGGGTGCCTCTGGTGAGGGGAAACTGATCTGATATCTGCCCATTTGCCAATACCCTGGCCCCCGGGGACTAATATAGTAACTGTATCCATCTAATACATTTAGGTCCAAATCCATATTTTTCAAGGCATTTGCACAAGAAGCACCACTCCACCAAGTCAAAAGTCTTAGCCTTATCAAGGGAGACTATCACCCTTGTACCAGTATTGTCGTGTTGTGATATTGTGAAGGTTCATGAACAATCTCCTCAGATTAAAAGAAGTATTTCTGCCAGACATAAAGCCTGATTGGTCTTCGTGGATCAGTGATAAAATCACCAGATTAAATCTATTAGATAGAATTTTAGCAAGGATTTTAATATCTACTTGTAAAGGGGATATGGAGCAGTATGATTCTGGCAAATTGAGATCTTTAAAACAAATTTGCAATGCATAGCACCTTGCTCCTGCGCTCAGAACCAGAGCCCCCCGACCACTCCTTCCACGGAACTTGCACTTGGCATCCCAAATGGCTAAGGCCTTGCTGCCCTATAAGACCGGGGTAGTCTGAAGGTACTGCAAACAAAAAGACAAAAAGAGGGCGCACCGGCCTAGCGCATTATCCTCAATAGAGGCTTTATTAGTAGAAAATAAAAAGTGACTACTCACAAACAATGGTATTAAAACAGCATATCTAATCCAAACATCAGGAGCAGTCTATGTCAATGTTCACTGTCCTTGACGAATGACGGCTGACGCGTTTCGAGACTTTGCCTCTTCCTCAGAGCCAATGGGCCATGTCAAGACCACTAGTTTATATAGCAAATGGCCCATGCCTCATCTGTGGGGCCTTGGAAGACTCCTCCCTCATTGGCGTGGTTCTGATACTATTAACCTATGCCACACAAACCTAAAAATCTTTTCTATCCGCTTCTTTTTCATCTAGATAGAGAGAATTTTTTGGTTGCTGGGAGTCCCCACGTCACTGACACTTTGTTACCGTACTAGGTAAGGCCGGAATTAGCATCAGAGGCGGAAGTGACGGGAGGCGGAAGTGACGTAGGCGGAACTGACGTTACGGGCTTGGAACACATGACGCGACAGCCCTTCCGGGATCCGGCAGCGTGCGTTCCATCCCTATCTGGTGACCCAGCAAGGGGAAAGGGGCCCGTGAGGGTGTATTGAAGCCGCTTCTTCTTATATACATTATACCACACACTATATACTATTAGTATATGGATACAAGCACATCTATCCTCGATCTCTAACAAGGGCCAAGGGTATAGGATGGTCACAATATGAAATTTACCACAAAACTCTTTGGCAGCACCTCCTTGGATATGTTTGGGTATGTGATTGTATTATTATAGTTCTATTGTCTGCATATTTGATCATGTTATATTGTATGATTTCTATGAATTTACAGTATGGTGGGCTGATGGTAATGGTTTGTGTGGCATGGGTTAATAGTATCAGAACCACACCCATGAGGGAGGAGTCTTCCAAGGCCTCACAGATGAGGCATGAACCATTTGCTATATAAACTAGGGGTCTTGACATGGCCCATTGGCTCTGAGGAAGAGGTGAAGCCTCGAAATGAGTCAGCTGTCATTCATCAAGGACAGTTGACATTGACATAGACTGCTCCTGATGTTTGGATTTGATGTTTGGATTTGGATGTTTGGATGCTGTTTTAATACCATTGTTTGTGAATAGTCACTTTTTATTTTCTACTAATAAAGCCTCTTTGGAGGATAATGTGCTAGGCCGGAGCGTCCTCTTTTTGTCTTTTTGTTTACAAATTAAGGTCTTTACCTGGTTTTGGAAGTAAAACTATTAACTCCTCTCTCATTGATGGGGGCAATGTGAGAGTTTCAAACATATGGTTAAACAGGGATAAACGTTTTAGTGTTAGTGTTTCAGAGTAAAGGAAGTAAAATTCTATTGGAATACTGTCCAGTCTCGGGGACTTGGATCTAGAAAACTTGGCCATGGCTTCAGCTATTTCATCGGTCATGAGCGGTGCCTCAAGTATCGCCGCCTGTTCCCTGGACAACTGGGGAAACTAGACAGTATCAAGAAAGGAGTACATCAAGTCAGTATCTTCGGGAGCTGTGGAAGTGTAAAGGTCTTTAAAAAATTCCCTAAACTGATTTGCTACCAAATTAGATTCTGTTAAATATTCATCCATTGAAGAACAGAGGGTGATAACCACTGGAGGCCTCTCCAGTGGTAAAAGGTAAGCTAGTAGTTTACCAGCCCTTTCTCCATGTTCGAAAAGTTTCTGTTTATGAAAAAATAGTCTTTGCCTAGCCTTTTCGTATTGTAACTGCTCGACCACTCTAGTCAATAGTTTAAGCTCAGTGTTTCTGGAAGTAGAAGGCTCTTCCATATATTTTTGTTCGGCAGTAGACAGGTTATGTACAGTCTTAGTTAAAGCTGATTCAGATTTAACCTTCAATTGAGTTATATGTGAGATAAGTGTGGATCTTGAATAGAGTTCAAAAGTTTCCCAGCCTGCAGAGGCAGAGTGCTCATTGTTAAAAAATAAGTTGCACCACTTTGTTTCAAGACCGTCTTCTTCAGAGAGAAGTGTGAGCCAAAATGGGTTAAGCCGCCATGAGATTGATGGGCGCTCATGTTGTAGTTTAAGAATTTCCCAATAAGGGCTGTGGTCAAATAAGGATATAGCTGCAAAGCCCACCTCAACCAGTCTTGAAAGTAGAGATGGTGATGTCAAGTTATAATCTATGCGGGACATAGAGTGATGCGAGGAAGAAAACACAAATAAGCCTGTGCTGTGGGATATTTAGCTCTCCATGTGTCAACTAAATTAATTTCCGACACCAACCATATAAACCTGGACACTGAGGCAAGCGGCTGGGCTGGCGAACATGTTTGTAGCCTGTCTAGTTGGGGGTTCAAGGTGGTATTGAAATCTAAAATATGTAAAAAATCCGCGCTTAGGATATGGATGTATCAAATTAGGAAAAATAAGGCTGCGGCCCACCTCTAAAACTATAATCCGAGGATATATAGTTAAAATACGGTGAAAAAAAGGGGGGAAGTTGATGGCGCTGCCTGTATAAACCAATATGTGTAATAAATATGAACAAACAGTTCCAATAACAGAGCATATCCCACCGTCCATCAACAAAACAAAATAAAGTGAACAAGTGCAAACCCAAGGGATTGGGACCCCGAAAGCGACCAAGTGATTGTGCAGGAAGAAATAAAGCTTCCTTAGAGTGGGCTGCAAGCCCTTAGCTGAAAGTGCTTGAGTGACTGTGCAAAAAAAGAGAAAAGGAATAGCCCCAGAAATTGGGCTCAACTTCCTTAGAGTAGAAAGGGTGAAAGAGTTATAAATGTAACTCAAAATATACAGTGCCTGTAAGTGAAAATATAACCAGTGAATAGTGTAGAAACCACTCTGGTGTAGAAAAACACATAAAAAGTGTTGTACAAATTGAAGTAATAAGCAATTAGGTCCAATAAAGTGTGCAAAAAAATTGCAAAAAATGCTATTACATATAATGCGATTCACCAAAATCGCATGCACATCAGGACACTCCGACAAAGTGCTTAATTTGTGCAAAAAGTGATGAAGTGCTCAATAATTTCCACAGATACAAAATGCATGTGTAAAAGTATCTAATAAAGTGACTAGGAAGGATGGAAGTGTAATTAAAATTCCAAACGCTATAAAAATTACATCGAATACTAAAACCACAGATGTTTAAAACAGTACGTTCTTGGTTCCAAAAAAACACAAGTCCTGCAGTAAATAGGGGTCCTAAAAGACTCAAGTCCCACAACACAAAATCAGCAGGAAAAAATGTTCCAAGATATATGCAATATGGGGGACCTAAAGTCCCATAACATAAGTCCAGCAGGGAAAAAATTGTCCAATATATACGCAACAACCAGATATAAAATAAATATTCTTAGGATATTCCTAAATCCCGAAAGCAGTTCTTAAAATGCCAAGAGTAACATAATCAAGGTGACTTCGGTGCAGGTGCATTAAAGATTCCTCAGGGGTGCTTAGTAAAGTGGTCACACGGTGCTCCCTGCACTCCCAGGACCGCACTTACCAGAGGTGACTACCCCTACAGGGGTAACAAGCCTGTGGGTAATGCTTAGCTATCCCGCTCCTCAGATCCAAGCCCTCGGTTTCCCTGGGTTGTCTGGTCAGCTCTGGATGGTATCCCTGTGTATGAAGGCTGTAATCTGCCCAAATCTGGTCCCTTTAAGATCGTACTCTCACAAGGTCCGGAGGTATTCCAAGGCTTCTGTGTGTTTATTTGTGCTCAAAACACCATTTTTTCTAACCTGCACCAATACTGGATCATATCAGAAGGCAGTTGGGTGTAAATGGACAGTCAGTCCATAGAGCAGAGTGGGCTGTGTGCATGAAGAGTGGACACTGTTATCACTGTCATCTGCGTGCTCGGCTCAGCTTCACTTTTAGTAAAACAACCCTTAAGGGGGTTCATCTGACTTGGCGTTTGGCAGCTGTCAGTGTTGAGCTTCAGTCAGCAGTATTATTTTCCTTACTAGTGAATCCTCCTCATGCTCTCCCTCTGTTTCCTCTGCAGTAGCTTTCATATCCACCACCTGTTGCTGATCCAAACAGCAGTAAAAGGTGGTGGGGTGGACACTAATTTGATCAAATCTTGATGGCGAGGGGCTCGAGGGCTAAAACAAAAAGTATGGGGGAAAGGCTAGTACCCCTCAGTATATCAATCTTTGAGGATTCATGCCCTTTAATGACCACCTTTGCCGACGGGGTCGTATATAAGGAACACAAGACAGTTATAAAGTTTGGGCCAAAACCATATTTCTGTAGGATAAAGAACATATAGTCCCATGAGAGGGAGTCAAAGGCCTTGCAAAGGTCCAGTGACAGTAAAATTCCCTTCTTAGGGCCCCCCCCCCCGTCCCAGTTAGAATGGACTGCCGCTATGATATCGATCAGGCGGCGGGTTTGGTCTGGAGCCTGTCTCAGTGGCACAAATACCACCTGATCCAGATGAAAATATTGAGCCAAAAAGGAATGCAGTCGGTTTGCCAGTATTTTTGTCATCAGTTTGAGGTCCACATTAATGAGAGATATCGGACGATAATTGGAGCAATCACTATGGTCCTTTCCCGGATTGGGAAGTACATTAATGAAGGCCTCATTTTCACAGGGTGGCAGTGCCCTGCCTCCCCTCAGATCATTGAAAAAGGAGCATAAATGAGGGGTTAACAAATCCGCAAATTTCTTATAGTAGTGACCCGAGAATCCATCCAGACCAGGTGCCCTGGAGGGGTTCGTGGATTTTATCGCCTGCTTTACCTCCCGTCTGTGAATTCAGCTTCCATTAGTTCTACATGGTTTTTGTGAGCTCATTGTGTTTTAAGGAAGGAGAATACAGCTGACCTCTTAATTTCTTCTTGTAGGCCCAGCATGTTCCACGTGACCAATTTTAAAGAAGCCATGGGTCTTGCCAATGATGAATATAGTAGGGTGCTCCAGAGATCCCGGTCGCCCCATAATATGGAGAGACATGCCTCCAAAGGAATCCGGCACCTCTCAGCACATTGTCAAATACTCTGAAACAGGTAAATACACAAGTAACCTTTAGAAAACATATCAGTTTAGATTGTAGCACCACATCCTGCAGATAACCAATTAAGTATCCCTATCTCCCTGTCCTGCACTGAGTCAAAAAACTTGTGCGGGCATATATCCCCAAAGACCCAAAGATTATAAACTTTAACGGAGAAACAAAAAGAATAGTAAAAGGATAAGGTAGCGTAGTGTGCTAGAATTATTTGTCCCAGATGAGACCAGCAGTCCAGACAAACTTGTCGTTGGTATAACACGTGTATTTTTCCAGATTCCACTGGGGTGGGGAAACTTCACTGATTAGCACACCATAAAATCTTGTCCGTGATCCCATATGGACTACTAATGAGTCCAGAGATTCCGCCCAAAAGGATTATCTTGAACCCATATTCAAATGCAACATTGCTGTGTCCAGGTAAGTATATCTCCACTACCAACCAACAGTAACTTACAACATAGCGATCTGTGGGCTCAGGAGTTTGCCGCCAGGATAAAAAATAAAATTCAAGAGCTGTCACAAGAACATCCAGATGAAATAGAGCACACATCTGTGGCATCAGAGGTGACCCCAACGAAAACCATGATATGACAGAAGAGAGATGTTAATCCGTAGAACCAACTCTGAGGTGAGAGGAATCTGAGCTTCCATCCAAAGATTACAAAAAGAAAGAGGTTGGTTCTGCCATTTCAAGAAAAGGTGCACAGCTTAAGGACATACATTAGGGGCAGCTACTTATCTGTTAGCCTCCTGGTTTTCAATCTACGCAATAGCAGCCTCAGGGTCTTTAAAAAAGTGTACTCGGTCTTCACTCTCTTAAGCGTGCTGGAAATAGCATAGCATACTTGATGTGCTTAATACAGAGCTGCCGCTTTGCCTCTGTGAAATTTCGTCGCCTCCTTTGGACCTCTGCCGAGAAATCAGGAAAGACAGACACTTTTACATTGTCAAACAGGATATTTCCTTTCTCCCGAGGCAACCTGAGAACCGCATCTCTGTCCTTATAGTTTAATAGTTTAGCTATGAAAGTGCATGGTGGGGCCCCTTGAGGTGGAGGTCTGCCAGACAGACGGTGAGCCCTCTCCATGACAAAAGTGGGTGAGAAGGCCTCTTTACCATAAGTTTTGATCAAAAGTTGTTCAAGAAATGTGGAGGGATCTGCTCCCTCTGGCAGGCCAATAAATCTGAGATTGCCTCGAGGGAGTCTGTTCTCAATGTCATCCTGCTTCTGCAAGAGCTGACTTACTTGGAACTGTAGGCGTTCAAACACGTCCTATAGTGGGGGGATGGAATCTTCCACGCTGCTAATTCTATTTTCAGCCTCTGTTACCCTTTCTCTAAGTTTTTGCAGGTCTTGCCTTTCCAGCGATTTATTTTGACCTCCTCTAACTTGGTGGTAAGTGTCGTCTGACAAGAGGATATGGCTTCCAGGACCTTCACTGTGTCTGCGCCAGTACCACTCGTCTCTCCCTGCCCCTCAGAGCCATCTTGTGAAGAAGGATCTTTTTCTTGCCGACGAAACTTGTCCAGTTTAGCGGTGGAGTCCGTGGTTTTCTTCAGCGGTGACTAATCCCGGAGATGGATAAGTATAGCGGTAGTAGATTTGAACGAGTACAGAGTATCTTGGGGTTTCAGGATCAGTACGAATGAATGCCATGCTGGTGGAACTCTCTTCACCCACATCCTACCGCATGCCGATCCATGCCACGCCCCCCAATTGTTTGAATTTTGATAAAAAAATTGAGAAATGGAACCCTAAATCCTACATTGGCACAGAAGAAGATATTCATCTTTTGAATGGAACAGCAGTAATTGCATGGAAACTCATGGATGATATGATATAGACAGCAGGCTGTCAAAAATATTATTTGGAACCTTTGGGGTTATCATCCACCTGAAGAGTCTTTTATATCACGATGAGTAGCATAATGCAACTTGACAATAAGCATACTCCCAGACATGCAGGCCTTTGTGTTTGATGGTAAAATTGATGATCAGCTCCTCGATTGCATTTAGGTTTAATCCAATTTTGATTATCAATGAGTTGCATTCATAAAAATATCTGAAAGGCAAACTTTCTCTGTTGCCTACAGCGATCAGAAAATTCCATATATTCTAAAACTGCATAGGTAAAACAACATAAGAATCAAACTGCTATGAGGCAACTTAGACAGGTGTTTTTATTTAAACCGCCAATACTTTATTTTATTTCAAGTGGGGAAGATTCACAGCTGACAGGTTTTTATATGTCTGTAACTCCACTGAAGATATTTCCCTTTGTGCCCCAATTACACTTGTGTATCACCAGGAAAAGAATTGATGGACCAGGGGTCACTAGGATAATGGAGATACTGCCATTAATTTCATGTAAGTTCATGACCAAAAATTATATTGGGTATGTGATGACATTATTATTTAGGAGTGTAGCACTACCCCCGTAGGAGCTGCTGATTAGACTATTGGGTCTACGTCCTGCCTACCAACCCTCAAACATGGCTCGAACCCTCCCTAGGCACAACTGACACAATATGAGTTAATAACACCAGAGGACTATTAAGGAGCAAAAAGTGGCAGATATCACTTTAAATGAGAATAAATATCTGGTTACCTTTCTCCAGTAGCTCCCTGTGGCCCAGGTGCGACACCAAAGTTTACGTTTAGCTAAAACAACTTCACTGGGGTGCAATGAGAACAGCATACATTAGAATACAAATGGACTTCACAACATACTGCAGGAGACATCTAATGAACTGGAATTTAATCAAATTGGTAAGTCATGTAATTAATACAGCTACACAGGTCTACTTGTGTAGTTAAATGACACACAGGAGCCCTTCCCTTAAAGTTACTCTCTGTACACGTCCAATGACTTTACCATATAGGCCAGACTTATACAGACCCCACACACACAGTTTCTTTTCCCGGATGGATGTCTTCGCTAGCAAATGTTGGTGCACATCAATTTATAATCCAAGAGAGGTAATAGGCAGTTCTAGGAGGGACACAGTAAAGTTAAAGGCTCCAAACATGCACCTAATGTCTTGTCACACAGGGATGGGCGGCTCACTAGCGTTGCAAGTGTTGTATCCTGGCGTTTTATGCACTGGTACTCACTTGGTGATTTCTAGGGAGGTACACTAGGCCTCAAGTATGTGACAGAACATCAGCTACTGATATAGTAGCACCCGGAGACACTTTCTCCCAACAGGGAATCAATTTGTTTGGCAGGTGCCCTTCTCACCAACCAGCCTCTTTCTTCAGGAGCTCTCCACCTCTGATTTCTGTCACCAGCCGCGCTTGTGGTTAGATGTGGGCAACACCAGTCTCTGCAGAGCATCAATGGGTTCTCTGGGAAGGCTCCTTTACTGAAGATGAAATGCTTCCACTCAGTCACTTCAGGCCCAGGCTTCAGGCCTAGTCCGCAGCATCAGCCCACAGCACTTGCTTCCTTCTAGTTGTTGTGTGAGGAGACAAGAGACAGAGCCTGGCTCCTCCCTTCCTTTATAAAGCCTCCCCTAAAAGGCAGTGCGGTGAAGCAATGCACCCTGGTATTCCAACTGAATTGTGGGTATCGTAGTATAAAAGAATGCCTGATTAATATCACCAAGCTGCAGTGTGGCAGTTTGGCCACTAGAAACTTCTGATGAAAATCACCAAGCTGCAGTGTGGCAGTTTGGCCACTAGATGGAGCCGAGTTCCCTAAAATGTCCAGCAGCAGTCTTTTACAACTTGTATAAGGGGAAACCTCGCTACACACTCCCCCCACTTGAAAACTTTGGTCCCCAAAGATAACGACAGTATGTATCCTGTCACATACGTTGGAAAAAAAACAATTAACTCATGCACAATGGTAAACCATGTCCCTCATCAGAAGCAGAGTTCAAACCCAACAACTGCACATTAAAACACAGGGCCGACAGCGAAACCTCCCACCAATTGTTGGGGGAGGGAAGGTGGTTCTGTTCACAAACCCCCGACACTTGAGTGGCTTGTACAGATGTGCCTGGGGTGAGCTAGGGTTGTCCTCCACTAAATCTGCAGTGGAAGAACTAGGCTGATCAAGAGTTCTCTTAGAAGTAAGGACAGCTTCTTCCGAGCATTCCCCCAATTGGTCGTAAGTTAGTCTTTTGGGTGGGTGAATGACTCTTCTTTCCCTCTGTTCTTTGGGAGTCACAATCTTAGAAGTGCTGGAACCAGCCGCTCCTGGGGATTCTTCAAGAGCTTCCTCCTCTTGTCCCAACGCATTGGACTCTGGGGTTTCAGAAGCAGTTAATTCTTCTTCAGAGAAAGGTGCAACCTCCTCCTCAGGATCTTCACCATCAGCTACTTCTTCTGTAAGCACGTGGAAAGGCACAAATTCAGGAGCTTCTGCCCGAAGGGTTCCTCTTTCAACCAGTTCGGATGAAGACAGGTACGCAGTCGTGGGTTCTGGTAACTGAGATGACCACATCCAATCAGGTACCTCCTCTTCATCTTCCAGATCTTCAATTAGAGAATCTCCATCCCTCACATCTGGAAATGCTGTTTGAGATCTGGTAACTGGCCTGTGCCTTTGAGACGTTGAGGGGACTTCATGTGAGACTGGGTCAGGAGGTAGGCGAACTGCTTCTGAGAGAGGTAATAGGTGGTTCCTATGCCAAGTCTTCAGTGGGCCCACTCTCCCTTCCGGCCTAATCTGATACACAGGAAGGTTTGGCAGCTGCTTACAGATGACATAGGGCTGGGATTTCCAACGGTCAGCCAACTTGTGTTTCCCAGGGATACCCAAGTTCCTCAACAACACTTTATCCCCTGGCTGCAAATCCTGGATCCTAACTTTCAGGTCAAAGTTTATTTTATTTCTCAGCCCCCGTTGATCAGATGAGACTTGGGCTTTTTCGTAGGCCGTTTTTAGGCTCTTCCTCAACCGGTCCACATACCCCTTGTGAGATGCTGCTGAGGTGTGATCAGGTGATATGCCGAAAGCCAAGTCCACTGGCAGCCGAGCCTCCCGCCCGAACATTAATCGGTATGGGGAGTATCCTGTAACATCACTGACAGTACTATTGTAGGCATGTACGATGGCAGCTACATGTTTACTCCAGTGCTGTTTCTTTTCTGAGCTCAGGGTCCCCAACATGTTCAAAAGAGTCAGGTTAAACCGTTCAGGCTGAGCATCCCCTTGTGGGTGGTAGGGAGTAGTCCTAGTCTTTTGGATGCCTAACAAGTCTAGCAACTTCTTAATCAGCCGGCTTTCAAAGTCTCTTGCCTAATCTGAATGGAGGCGTTGCGGTAAACCATAGTGCACAAAGAAGTTTTCCACTAATACCTTGGCCACTGTTGTGGCTTTCTGCTCTTTTGTTGGAAACGCCGGGGGCGTATCTGGTGAAATGATCTGTTACTACAAGGACATTCCCTTGACCACTCAAGTCAGGCTCCAGGCAAAGGAAATCAATGCACACCAGTTCCATAGGCCCCTGACTTTGCAGATGGCCCATTGGGGCTGCTTGACGTGGCAAGTTTTCCTCTGGATGCAGCGAGCACAAGAACGACAGTATCCTTCAACTTCACCCCACATACAGGGCCAGTAAAACCTGTCTCTCACAAGTTGGAAAGTCCTTTCAGGCCCCAGATGACCATGATTGTCATGGAGAGCAGCCAAGACTCCTTCCCTGAATTTAGCTGGTAGGAACAGTTGCCACTTCTCTTCCAGATCATCAGAGGGGCCCCTTCGGTAGACCACCCCTTGGCGTATCTGTAGCCGGTCCCATTCTTTATGCAACAATCGGGCTTCCCGAGGGGAGTCTGTTAGAAGCAGCTCAGGGCGCTGAGTCTCCATGGCCTTCAGCAAAAGTTTCCCCAAAGGGTCTTTTAACTGTTCCTTCCTCAAGTCCCCTTTCGATAGCCTAGGCAAACCTTCTTCTTCAACCTGGGTCACCCTGCAATAACACCTGGGTACTCCAGCAGCTGAGACCCCAATCTCTTCGGCTCTTGCTCCTCCACTGGATCGAAATTCCATTCCCTGACATAGGGGGCGCACTCCCTCCGAGGTCAAGTGGGCCCATTCTTCAGTAGGATCGTTGGGGGCATGAGACCTTCTGGAGAGGGCGTCTGCATCCCTATTCCCAACTCCTGGTCGGTATTTTAAACTGAACATAAAGCTAGAGAGAGCGGCTAACCACCTATGTCCTGCAGCGTCCAGTTTGGCAATGGTCAGCAGGTAGGTAAGTGGATTATTATCCGTTTTGAATATGACTTCTGCTCCATATAAGTAATCTTTCAGTTTGTCTACTACAGCCCACTTCAAGGCCAGGAATTCCAGCTTGTGTGTGGGGTAATTCCTCTCGGAAGGTATCAGACTTCTGCTCACATAAGCAACGGGCCGCAGGTGACCGTCATGCTCCTGGTACAACACCCCACCTAGCCCATCTCTGCTGGCATCGACATGTAGTTCGTAGGGTTTTGAGGGGTTTGCGTAGGCCAACACAGGGGCAGTGGTCAGGCTCTTCTTCAACTGAATGAAGGCTTCCTCACATTTCGAGGTCCACTGATCCTGAATAGATTCCTTAGGCTTTCTAGGCCCCATGGCGGGTTTCACTGGTTTGACTAGTTCTGGAACATCATCTTCCCCTTCGGTTCTGAGTAATTCATTGAGGGGTCGGGCAATTTTGGCAAACCCTTCCACAAATCTCCTGTAATAGGAGCAGAAACCCAGGAATGATCGGAGCTCAGTCACATTTGTGCGCCTCGGCCAGGAAGTAACAGCATCCAGCTTCTCTGGGTCGGTGGACACTCCTTCTGCAGACACAATGTGACCCAGGTAATGGACCGAGGACTGGTAAAACTGGCACTTCGGAGAAACTTTCAGGCTTCATATAACCTTTTTAGGACCTTTTCCAACATCTCTTCGTGCTCTTCTAGGGTTCTGCCGAACACAATAATATCGTCCAAGTATACCAGTACCTCTATCAGGTTCATATCCCCAACAGTTCTCTCCATCAGTCTTTGGAAGGTGGCTGGGGCTCCTGACAACCCTTGAGGCATGCGGTTAAACTCAAAGAACCCCACGGGGGCGATGAAGGCTGCCTTCTCCCTATCCTCAGGGTTCATGGGGATCTGGTAGTATCCGCTCTTCAAGTCCATCACACTAAACCACTTGGCCCCTGACAAACTTTGTAAAGCGTCTTCAATCCGGGGGGTGGTATACTGGTCTGGAATAGTCCTTCTGTTCAGTGTTCGGTAGTCGATACAGAGCCTCAGGGACCCAGTTTTCTTCCGGACTACCACTATTGGAGAAGCGTACGGGCTCCTGGATTCTCGAATAATCCCTGTTCTCTTGAGTTCCCCCAACTGCTCCCGTAGATCTTCTAAGTCACCCAAGGGAACCCGTCGGACTCTCTCCCGAAAGGGTTTATCTTCATGTAGGCGGATATTATGGGTGGCACTCTTTGCACACCCCACATCGAATTCATCTCTAGAGAATATTTCTTTCCATCGAATCAGTTGGGCCCTGGCTCTCTTCTTCCATTCCTGTGGGAGGGCCGTATTTCCAGAGCAGAGCTCCTCTATGGTGATTTCGCCCCCGTCTTCCCTCTTCAAATCCAATGGGGCAACTGGGGTGGCCGGGTTCACCTGGCCCAACAGCACCCTGGCCGGCACCTTCACCGGAGTAGTAGCAGTATTTCTGACACTCACCAAAACCTTCCCATGACTTTTCTGTAATGCCTTCAATGGGATCACTTCGGGGATCACTTCTATCCCTTTCTGTGCCTCCGATGGGCCTGATTCAAGAACCATGAAAGGGCCTGGCTGCTTCCAAGTGAGCTTGACAGAAGCCCTCAAGCAGGTCACCTCTCCCGGCTGCAACACCTTCTCTGTTTTATCCAGCTTCCAGATCTTTCCAACTCCTTCGGCAGGGGCCTTCTGTTCCAGTCCTAGACGTTGATAGGCCTGCCTTAACATGGGATGAACTTTAAGAGTTGGGGCATCCTGTCCCTGGACTAGTTGTGTCAGCAATCGCCTGACTAGGTCAGTGTTGGTCCCTATAATGAGGGAACTCTTATTGGCCCCTGGTGGGCGAGGGCATACCACTGCTAAAGTATCGAAGGTTTTGGCTTTCCCGGCCAAGGAGGGGTCAAAAGTTAACTTGATTGGCAAATACCCGTCATAGGG
The DNA here is from genome assembly GCF_965119305.1 of Pelophylax lessonae. Taxonomy (NCBI): domain Eukaryota; kingdom Metazoa; phylum Chordata; class Amphibia; order Anura; family Ranidae; genus Pelophylax; species Pelophylax lessonae. The sequence goes on from NC_138770.1 coordinate 200,356,151, forward strand.
AAAACTTTGTGTTCCAATACCCCATATCTCCAGGTCTTCCAGCCTCTGCAGGGGCAGATGTTTGAGGTGTCTATCGTAGAAATCCCTATACAGGAGAGTCACCTGGGCTCCTGTGTCCAGTAAAGCCTTTGTATAAATTCCTTCCACTTGGATTGAGACTACAGGGGAAGGCCCCACTAGCTTGACAGGAAATTCTTTTGGAGTAGCCCTTCTGCCGGGCTCAGCTACCTGCACCCGTACTCCTTTCCTTTTTGAGTTTCTACTGGGCCTCATCTCCTCCTGGGCCTGGTGTGCATTGATTTCCCGCCTCTTATCGGCCCAAGTCATGGAATGAGAGGCATTTAAAGAGGGCTTTACTCCCTGACTGTGGCTCTTGAATTTAAGGGATCTCTTGGGGCCCGTTAAAACTGTTGGGCGCCTGGTTGACTCCTTCACCGGAGCCCTCTGAACTTTTTCCGCCGGCTTTCGGTGTTTGGAGGCAGCCTCCTCTGGACTGGGACATACTCCTCTGACATGCCCTACCCCTCCGCAATTGAAACAGGTTATCGGCCTCCTAGATTTCTGTTCTGGTTCAACACTGGAACTAGGGTGTTTAGCGGGCATCTCTTCTGTGTTTCTATTGGATAGAGCAGATGCCTGACTGTTCAGGATGGATACCATTTCTATTAGCTGTGACACCTGAGTCTTTAAGAGCTCAACTTGTGAGTCGCCTTCTTCTGCACTTATCACTCTAACTCGGGCGGTGGTTTCCCGTTCTTGACTCTTCCTTTTGTTATCCAACATGACCTCTTCTTCCCGGACCATCCTGATCAGATCAGGGTATTCCAGAATGCCACCGTCCTGGCGAGTTCGCAACAGTATAGCAATAGGGTCTAGAGGTTGAGCTCCCCTCAGCACCTGTTGTGCTCGAGTCTCATCCACCTTCCGGGGATCCAACCCTTTTTTTTAACAGAATCTGATGTATGATCCTATCCAGACGCCCGATGAATTCAGACAGTTTTTCTCCTTCCTTCTGGTAACAGTGCTCCAGTTGGTAAAGAAGTTCAGTAACCTTTTCTGTACGACCAAACACATCTTGTAGAATATCCAGATAGTCTTGTGCAGTACAATCCTTCTTACTTAGCTTGAGGTTGCGTACAGCCTCCAATGCAGGCCCCTTCAAACTCTCTGTGATTCTCTGTTTCTTGTGCTGTTCTGGTACCTCCCACTCTTCCAAAGCCTGAGTGGCGGTATCTAACCACTCTTCAAACCCATCTTCTGTTGAAGGCACAGGCTGTTTCCCAGAGAATGTCCTGAGCTTCCTATATCCAGTCATCAGATAGTTTGGGGAGTCCTTACTACATTTTGCTACGATTTCCCCGAGAACAGCACATAGTTCTGAGCTAAAGGTAGACACAGGTGGTGACTCTGGACTCCCTTCTTGGACACCTTTTTCTTTGCTGGATCCCCCAGGAGTGGTGGATGAGGGACCTTCAGTAAGGACTTCTGGATGTATTAAGAAAAGTTTTGTTTGGTCAGTAGTCTTTACACTGGTTCCCTTAAAGTAATCAGGGACCCCCTTCCTCCACTCACACAATGCATACGTGTGTGGAACGGTGGTGTCTGTCTTTATGTCAGTCACCCAGAATTTCCTGTCTGTGGACAGTGCCCTTAAAACTGGGAGGAGTTTTTCCTCAGTCCAGACCTCTCCCTTGATTTCAACCACCAGGCCATTTTCCACTACGACATTCTCTTCCCTGCACCACTCGGCTGCAGCGGTAGGATCCATTTCTGCGTTTAGGTGGATTCTGTGGCTGAGAGGGTTGTGTTGCAGGACTGTAGATATCCCGGACGAGCCCCCACGTGTAGCACTACCCCCGTAGGAGCTGCTGATTAGACTATTGGGTCTACGTCCTGCCTACCAACCCTCAAACATGGCTCGAACCCTCCCTAGGCACAACTGACACAATATGAGTTAATAACACCAGAGGACTATTAAGGAGCAAAAAGTGGCAGATATCACTTTAAATGAGAATAAATATCTGGTTACCTTTCTCCAGTAGCTCCCTGTGGCCCAGGTGCGACACCAAAGTTTACATTTAGCTAAAACAACTTCACTGGGGTGCAATGAGAACAGCATACATTAGAATACAAATGGACTTCACAACATACTGCAGGAGACATCTAATGAACTGGAATTTAATCAAATTGGTAAGTCATGTAATTAATACAGCTACACAGGTCTACTTGTGTAGTTAAATGACACACAGGAGCCCTTCCCTTAAAGTTACTCTCTGTACACGTCCAATCACTTTACCATATAGGCCAGACTTATACAGACCCCACACACACAGTTTCTTTTCCCGGATGGATGTCTTCGCTAGCAAATGTTGGTGCACATCAATTTATAATCCAAGAGAGGTAATAGGCAGTTCTAGGAGGGACACAGTAAAGTTAAAGGCTCCAAACATGCACCTAATGTCTTGTCACACAGGGATGGGCGGCTCACTAGCGTTGCAAGTGTTGTATCCTGGCGTTTTATGCACTGGTACTCACTTGGTGATTTCTAGGGAGGTACACTAGGCCTCAAGTATGTGACAGAACATCAGCTACTGATATAGTAGCACCCGGAGACACTTTCTCCCAACAGGGAATCAATTTGTTTGGCAGGTGCCCTTCTCACCAACCAGCCTCTTTCTTCAGGAGCTCTCCACCTCTGATTTCTGTCACCAGCCGCGCTTGTGGTTAGATGTGGGCAACACCAGTCTCTGCAGAGCATCAATGGGTTCTCTGGGAAGGCTCCTTTACTGAAGATGAAATGCTTCCACTCAGTCACTTCAGGCCCAGGCTTCAGGCCTAGTCCGCAGCATCAGCCCACAGCACTTGCTTCCTTCTAGTTGTTGTGTGAGGAGACAAGAGACAGAGCCTGGCTCCTCCCTTCCTTTATAAAGCCTCCCCTAAAAGGCAGTGCGGTGAAGCAATGCACCCTGGTATTCCAACTGAATTGTGGGTATCGTAGTATAAAAGAATGCCTGATTAATATCACCAAGCTGCAGTGTGGCAGTTTGGCCACTAGAAACTTCTGATGAAAATCACCAAGCTGCAGTGTGGCAGTTTGGCCACTAGATGGAGCCGAGTTCCCTAAAATGTCCAGCAGCAGTCTTTTACAACTTGTATAAGGGGAAACCTCGCTACACACTCTCCCCCCACTTGAAAACTTTGGTCCCCAAAGATAACGACAGTATGTATCCTGTCACATACGTTGGAAAAAAAACAATTAACTCATGCACAATGGTAAACCATGTCCCTCATCAGAAGCAGAGTTCAAACCCAACAACTGCACATTAAAACACAGGGCCGACAGCGAAACCTCCCACCAATTGTTGGGGGAGGGAAGGTGGTTCTGTTCACAAACCCCCGACACTTGAGTGGCTTGTACAGATGTGCCTGGGGTGAGCTAGGGTTGTCCTCCACTAAATCTGCAGTGGAAGAACTAGGCTGATCAAGAGTTCTCTTAGAAGTAAGGACAGCTTCTTCCGAGCATTCCCCCAATTGGTCGTAAGTTAGTCTTTTGGGTGGGTGAATGACTCTTCTTTCCCTCTGTTCTTTGGGAGTCACAATCTTAGAAGTGCTGGAACCAGCCGCTCCTGGGGATTCTTCAAGAGCTTCCTCCTCTTGTCCCAACGCATTGGACTCTGGGGTTTCAGAAGCAGTTAATTCTTCTTCAGAGAAAGGTGCAACCTCCTCCTCAGGATCTTCACCATCAGCTACTTCTTCTGTAAGCACGTGGAAAGGCACAAATTCAGGAGCTTCTGCCCGAAGGGTTCCTCTTTCAACCAGTTCGGATGAAGACAGGTACGCAGTCGTGGGTTCTGGTAACTGAGATGACCACATCCAATCAGGTACCTCCTCTTCATCTTCCAGATCTTCAATTAGAGAATCTCCATCCCTCACATCTGGAAATGCTGTTTGAGATCTGGTAACTGGCCTGTGCCTTTGAGACGTTGAGGGGACTTCATGTGAGACTGGGTCAGGAGGTAGGCGAACTGCTTCTGAGAGAGGTAATAGGTGGTTCCTATGCCAAGTCTTCAGTGGGCCCACTCTCCCTTCCGGCCTAATCTGATACACAGGAAGGTTTGGCAGCTGCTTACAGATGACATAGGGCTGGGATTTCCAACGGTCAGCCAACTTGTGTTTCCCAGGGATACCCAAGTTCCTCAACAACACTTTATCCCCTGGCTGCAAATCCTGGATCCTAACTTTCAGGTCAAAGTTTATTTTATTTCTCAGCCCCCGTTGATCAGATGAGACTTGGGCTTTTTCGTAGGCCGTTTTTAGGCTCTTCCTCAACCGGTCCACATACCCCTTGTGAGATGCTGCTGAGGTGTGATCAGGTGATATGCCGAAAGCCAAGTCCACTGGCAGCCGAGCCTCCCGCCCGAACATTAATCGGTATGGGGAGTATCCTGTAACATCACTGACAGTACTATTGTAGGCATGTACGATGGCAGCTACATGTTTACTCCAGTGCTGTTTCTTTTCTGAGCTCAGGGTCCCCAACATGTTCAAAAGAGTCAGGTTAAACCGTTCAGGCTGAGCATCCCCTTGTGGGTGGTAGGGAGTAGTCCTAGTCTTTTGGATGCCTAACAAGTCTAGCAACTTCTTAATCAGCCGGCTTTCAAAGTCTCTTGCCTAATCTGAATGGAGGCGTTGCGGTAAACCATAGTGCACAAAGAAGTTTTCCACTAATACCTTGGCCACTGTTGTGGCTTTCTGCTCTTTTGTTGGAAACGCCGGGGGCGTATCTGGTGAAATGATCTGTTACTACAAGGACATTCCCTTGACCACTCAAGTCAGGCTCCAGGCAAAGGAAATCAATGCACACCAGTTCCATAGGCCCCTGACTTTGCAGATGGCCCATTGGGGCTGCTTGACGTGGCAAGTTTTCCTCTGGATGCAGCGAGCACAAGAACGACAGTATCCTTCAACTTCACCCCACATACAGGGCCAGTAAAACCTGTCTCTCACAAGTTGGAAAGTCCTTTCAGGCCCCAGATGACCATGATTGTCATGGAGAGCAGCCAAGACTCCTTCCCTGAATTTAGCTGGTAGGAACAGTTGCCACTTCTCTTCCAGATCATCAGAGGGGCCCCTTCGGTAGACCACCCCTTGGCGTATCTGTAGCCGGTCCCATTCTTTATGCAACAATCGGGCTTCCCGAGGGGAGTCTGTTAGAAGCAGCTCAGGGCGCTGAGTCTCCATGGCCTTCAGCAAAAGTTTCCCCAAAGGGTCTTTTAACTGTTCCTTCCTCAAGTCCCCTTTCGATAGCCTAGGCAAACCTTCTTCTTCAACCTGGGTCACCCTGCAATAACACCTGGGTACTCCAGCAGCTGAGACCCCAATCTCTTCGGCTCTTGCTCCTCCACTGGATCGAAATTCCATTCCCTGACATAGGGGGCGCACTCCCTCCGAGGTCAAGTGGGCCCATTCTTCAGTAGGATCGTTGGGGGCATGAGACCTTCTGGAGAGGGCGTCTGCATCCCTATTCCCAACTCCTGGTCGGTATTTTAAACTGAACATAAAGCTAGAGAGAGCGGCTAACCACCTATGTCCTGCAGCGTCCAGTTTGGCAATGGTCAGCAGGTAGGTAAGTGGATTATTATCCGTTTTGAATATGACTTCTGCTCCATATAAGTAATCTTTCAGTTTGTCTACTACAGCCCACTTCAAGGCCAGGAATTCCAGCTTGTGTGTGGGGTAATTCCTCTCGGAAGGTATCAGACTTCTGCTCACATAAGCAACGGGCCGCAGGTGACCGTCATGCTCCTGGTACAACACCCCACCTAGCCCATCTCTGCTGGCATCGACATGTAGTTCGTAGGGTTTTGAGGGGTTTGCGTAGGCCAACACAGGGGCAGTGGTCAGGCTCTTCTTCAACTGAATGAAGGCTTCCTCACATTTCGAGGTCCACTGATCCTGAATAGATTCCTTAGGCTTTCTAGGCCCCATGGCGGGTTTCACTGGTTTGACTAGTTCTGGAACATCATCTTCCCCTTCGGTTCTGAGTAATTCATTGAGGGGTCGGGCAATTTTGGCAAACCCTTCCACAAATCTCCTGTAATAGGAGCAGAAACCCAGGAATGATCGGAGCTCAGTCACATTTGTGCGCCTCGGCCAGGAAGTAACAGCATCCAGCTTCTCTGGGTCGGTGGACACTCCTTCTGCAGACACAATGTGACCCAGGTAATGGACCGAGGACTGGTAAAACTGGCACTTCGGAGAAACTTTCAGGCTTCATATAACCTTTTTAGGACCTTTTCCAACATCTCTTCGTGCTCTTCTAGGGTTCTGCCGAACACAATAATATCGTCCAAGTATACCAGTACCTCTATCAGGTTCATATCCCCAACAGTTCTCTCCATCAGTCTTTGGAAGGTGGCTGGGGCTCCTGACAACCCTTGAGGCATGCGGTTAAACTCAAAGAACCCCACGGGGGCGATGAAGGCTGCCTTCTCCCTATCCTCAGGGTTCATGGGGATCTGGTAGTATCCGCTCTTCAAGTCCATCACACTAAACCACTTGGCCCCTGACAAACTTTGTAAAGCGTCTTCAATCCGGGGGGTGGTATACTGGTCTGGAATAGTCCTTCTGTTCAGTGTTCGGTAGTCGATACAGAGCCTCAGGGACCCAGTTTTCTTCCGGACTACCACTATTGGAGAAGCGTACGGGCTCCTGGATTCTCGAATAATCCCTGTTCTCTTGAGTTCCCCCAACTGCTCCCGTAGATCTTCTAAGTCACCCAAGGGAACCCGTCGGACTCTCTCCCGAAAGGGTTTATCTTCATGTAGGCGGATATTATGGGTGGCACTCTTTGCACACCCCACATCGAATTCATCTCTAGAGAATATTTCTTTCCATCGAATCAGTTGGGCCCTGGCTCTCTTCTTCCATTCCTGTGGGAGGGCCGTATTTCCAGAGCAGAGCTCCTCTATGGTGATTTCGCCCCCGTCTTCCCTCTTCAAATCCAATGGGGCAACTGGGGTGGCCGGGTTCACCTGGCCCAACAGCACCCTGGCCGGCACCTTCACCGGAGTAGTAGCAGTATTTCTGACACTCACCAAAACCTTCCCATGACTTTTCTGTAATGCCTTCAATGGGATCACTTCGGGGATCACTTCTATCCCTTTCTGTGCCTCCGATGGGCCTGATTCAAGAACCATGAAAGGGCCTGGCTGCTTCCAAGTGAGCTTGACAGAAGCCCTCAAGCAGGTCACCTCTCCCGGCTGCAACACCTTCTCTGTTTTATCCAGCTTCCAGATCTTTCCAACTCCTTCGGCAGGGGCCTTCTGTTCCAGTCCTAGACGTTGATAGGCCTGCCTTAACATGGGATGAACTTTAAGAGTTGGGGCATCCTGTCCCTGGACTAGTTGTGTCAGCAATCGCCTGACTAGGTCAGTGTTGGTCCCTATAATGAGGGAACTCTTATTGGCCCCTGGTGGGCGAGGGCATACCACTGCTAAAGTATCGAAGGTTTTGGCTTTCCCGGCCAAGGAGGGGTCAAAAGTTAACTTGATTGGCAAATACCCGTCATAGGGAAAACTTTGTGTTCCAATACCCCATATCTCCAGGTCTTCCAGCCTCTGCAGGGGCAGATGTTTGAGGTGTCTATCGTAGAAATCCCTATACAGGAGAGTCACCTGGGCTCCTGTGTCCAGTAAAGCCTTTGTATAAATTCCTTCCACTTGGATTGAGACTACAGGGGAAGGCCCCACTAGCTTGACAGGAAATTCTTTTGGAGTAGCCCTTCTGCCGGGCTCAGCTACCTGCACCCGTACTCCTTTCCTTTTTGAGTTTCTACTGGGCCTCATCTCCTCCTGGGCCTGGTGTGCATTGATTTCCCGCCTCTTATCGGCCCAAGTCATGGAATGAGAGGCATTTAAAGAGGGCTTTACTCCCTGACTGTGGCTCTTGAATTTAAGGGATCTCTTGGGGCCCGTTAAAACTGTTGGGCGCCTGGTTGACTCCTTTACCGGAGCCCTCTGAACTTTTTCCGCCGGCTTTCGGTGTTTGGAGGCAGCCTCCTCTGGACTGGGACATACTCCTCTGACATGCCCTACCCCTCCGCAATTGAAACAGGTTATCGGCCTCCTAGATTTCTGTTCTGGTTCAACACTGGAACTAGGGTGTTTAGCGGGCATCTCTTCTGTGTTTCTATTGGATAGAGCAGATGCCTGACTGTTCAGGATGGATACCATTTCTATTAGCTGTGACACCTGAGTCTTTAAGAGCTCAACTTGTGAGTCGCCTTCTTCTGCACTTATCACTCTAACTCGGGCGGTGGTTTCCCGTTCTTGACTCTTCCTTTTGTTATCCAACATGACCTCTTCTTCCCGGACCATCCTGATCAGATCAGGGTATTCCAGAATGCCACCGTCCTGGCGAGTTCGCAACAGTATAGCAATAGGGTCTAGAGGTTGAGCTCCCCTCAGCACCTGTTGTGCTCGAGTCTCATCCACCTTCCGGGGATCCAACCCTTTTTTTTAACAGAATCTGATGTATGATCCTATCCAGACGCCCGATGAATTCAGACAGTTTTTCTCCTTCCTTCTGGTAACAGTGCTCCAGTTGGTAAAGAAGTTCAGTAACCTTTTCTGTACGACCAAACACATCTTGTAGAATATCCAGATAGTCTTGTGCAGTACAATCCTTCTTACTTAGCTTGAGGTTGCGTACAGCCTCCAATGCAGGCCCCTTCAAACTCTCTGTGATTCTCTGTTTCTTGTGCTGTTCTGGTACCTCCCACTCTTCCAAAGCCTGAGTGGCGGTATCTAACCACTCTTCAAACCCATCTTCTGTTGAAGGCACAGGCTGTTTCCCAGAGAATGTCCTGAGCTTCCTATATCCAGTCATCAGATAGTTTGGGGAGTCCTTACTACATTTTGCTACGATTTCCCCGAGAACAGCACATAGTTCTGAGCTAAAGGTAGACACAGGTGGTGACTCTGGACTCCCTTCTTGGACACCTTTTTCTTTGCTGGATCCCCCAGGAGTGGTGGATGAGGGACCTTCAGTAAGGACTTCTGGATGTATTAAGAAAAGTTTTGTTTGGTCAGTAGTCTTTACACTGGTTCCCTTAAAGTAATCAGGGACCCCCTTCCTCCACTCACACAATGCATACGTGTGTGGAACGGTGGTGTCTGTCTTTATGTCAGTCACCCAGAATTTCCTGTCTGTGGACAGTGCCCTTAAAACTGGGAGGAGTTTTTCCTCAGTCCAGACCTCTCCCTTGATTTCAACCACCAGGCCATTTTCCACTACGACATTCTCTTCCCTGCACCACTCGGCTGCAGCGGTAGGATCCATTTCTGCGTTTAGGTGGATTCTGTGGCTGAGAGGGTTGTGTTGCAGGACTGTAGATATCCCGGACGAGCCCCCACGTGTAGCACTACCCCCGTAGGAGCTGCTGATTAGACTATTAGGTCTACGTCCTGCCTACCAACCCTCAAACATGGCTCGAACCCTCCCTAGGCACAACTGACACAATATGAGTTAATAACACCAGAGGACTATTAAGGAGCAAAAAGTGGCAGATATCACTTTAAATGAGAATAAATATCTGGTTACCTTTCTCCAGTAGCTCCCTGTGGCCCAGGTGCGACACCAAAGTTTACATTTAGCTAAAACAACTTCACTGGGGTGCAATGAGAACAGCATACATTAGAATACAAATGGACTTCACAACATACTGTAGGAGACATCTAATGAACTGGAATTTAATCAAATTGGTAAGTCATGTAATTAATACAGCTACACAGGTCTACTTGTGTAGTTAAATGACACACAGGAGCCCTTCCCTTAAAGTTACTCTCTGTACACGTCCAATCACTTTACCATATAGGCCAGACTTATACGGACCCCACACACACAGTTTATTTTCCCGGATGGATGTCTTCGCTAGCAAATGTTGGTGCACATCAATTTATAATCCAAGAGAGGTAATAGGCAGTTCTAGGAGGGACACAGTAAAGTTAAAGGCTCCAAACATGCACCTAATGCCTTGTCACACAGGGATGGGCGGCTCACTAGCGTTGCAAGTGTTGTATCCTGGCGTTTTATGCACTGGTACTCACTTGGTGATTTCTAGGGAGGTACACTAGGCCTCAAGTATGTGACAGAACATCAGCTACTGATATAGTAGCACCCGGAGACACTTTCTCCCAACAGGGAATCAATTTGTTTGGCAGGTGCCCTTCTCACCAACCAGCCTCTTTCTTCAGGAGCTCTCCACCTCTGATTTCTGTCACCAGTCGCGCTTGTGGTTAGATGTGGGCAACACCAGTCTCTGCAGAGCATCAATGGGTTCTCTGGGAAGGCACCTTTACTGAAGATGAAATGCTTCCACTCAGTCACTTCAGGCCCAGGCTTCAGGCCTAGTCCGCAGCATCAGCCCACAGCACTTGCTTCCTTCTAGTTGTTGTGTGAGGAGACAAGAGACAGAGCCTGGCTCCTCCCTTCCTTTATAAAGCCTCCCCTAAAAGGCAGTGCGGTGAAGCAATGCACCCTGGTATTCCAACTGAATTGTGGGTATCGTAGTATAAAAGAACGTCTGATTAATATCACCATGCTGCAGTGTGGCAGTTTGGCCACTAGAAACTTCTGATGAAAATCACAAAGCTGCAGTGTGGCAGTTTGGCCACTAGATGGAGCCGAGTTCCTTAAAATGTCCAGCAGCAGTCTTTTACAACTTGTATAAGGGGAAACCTCGCTACAGGAGTAATTCAGTATAAAAGTCTGGGACAATTAAAACCACATGCTACTACTACTACACAGTACTACAGCCGTGGCCAAACATTTAGAAAAGTATTAATCATTAAGTTTTACAAAGTCTGCTGCCTCAGTTTTTATGATGGCAATTTGCATATATTCCAGAATATTCCAGAATATTATGAAGAGTGATCAGATGAATTGCAATTACAAAGTCTCCCTTTGCCATGAAAATGAACTTAATGCCATGAAAAACATTTCCCTCTATTTGTGAAGCAGGCTTCAGGGCACCCAAGAAAGTCCAGCAAGCTCCAGGACCGTCTCCTATAGTTGACTGTGGGACTGGGGCAACACAATTGCAGAGCTTGCTCAAGAATAGCAGCAGGCAGGTGTGAGTGCATCTGCACACACAGTGAGGCGAGGACTTTTTGGGGATGGTCTGCTGTCAAGAAGGGCAGCAAAGAAGCCACTTCCCTCCAGGAAGAACTTCAGGGACAGACTGATATTCTGCAAAAAGTACAGGAATTGGACTGCTGAGGACTGGGGTAAAGTTATTTTCTCTGATGAATCCCCTTTCCAATTGTTTGGGTCATCTGGAAAATAACCTTGACCGGAGAAGAAAAGGTGAGCAATACCATCAGTCCTGTGTCATGCCAACAGTAAAGCATCCTGAGACCATTCATGTGTGGGGTTGCTTCCCAGCCAGTGGAGTGGGCTCGCTCACAATTTTCACAGCCATGAATTAAGAATGGTAAGAAAACATCCTCCGAGAGCATCTTCTCCCAACCATCCAAGTTTCATGACGAACAATGCCTTTTCTAGCATAATGGATCACCTTGCCATAGGGCAAAAGTGATAACTAAGTGGCTTGGGTAACAAAACATTGAAAATTTTGGGTCCATGGCCAGGAAACTCCCCAGACCCTAATCCAATTGAGAACAATGCCATTGAGAACAATCCTCAAGGGGTGGGTGAAGAAAAAAAACCCCACAAATTCTGATAAATTCCAAGCATTGATTATGCAAGAATGCCCAGAAGTTGATTGACAGCATGCCAGGGTGAATTGCAGAGGTCTTGAAAAAGAAGGGTCAACACTACAAATATTGACTCTTTGCATAAACCTGATGTAATTGTCAATAAAAGCCTTTGACACATATGAAATGCTTGTAATTATACTTCAGTATAAAGTACCATAGTAACATCTGACAAACGATCTAAAAACACTGAAGCAGCAGACTTTGTGAAAATTAATATTTGTGTAATTCTCAAAACTTTTGGCCACGGATGTACACTAAGTTATTTATCATTAGGATTTTAACTTGCCACTTAATTTCACTTGCATGGAGCACAGGGCAGCCATCAGAAATTGTGGGGCCCCTTACACAGATTTAGACCTGCCCCCCCCATCCCACCGAATCCACCAACTAGCTATCCCACTGAGTCCTTCACTGCACACACTTTTATTTTATCAATCTTACAACTTAATATATGAAAATGAAAAGTGTATTCCAAGTCATCAGTGCTTTCAAGATTTAGCAGTAAAGAATTATATTTTGCCCAAAAAGACATCCCAATCCAGCACCTGTACGCACTCAGCCCCCGCTCACACCTGTACGCACTCAGCCCCCGCTCACACCTGTACGCACTCAGCCCCCGCTCACACCTGTACGCACTCAGCCCCCGCTCACACCTGTACACACTCAGCCCCCGCTCACACCTGTACGCACTTAGCCCCCGCTCACACCTGTACGCACTCAGCCCCCGCTCACACCTGTACGCACTCAGCCCCCGCTCACACCTGTACGCATTCAGCCCCCGCTCACACCTGTACGCACTCAGCCCCCGCTCAGACCTGTATGCACTCAGCCCCCGCTCACACCTGTACGCACTCAGCCCCCGCTCACACTTGTACGCGCTCAGCCCCCGCTCACACTTGTACGCACTCAGCCCCTGCTCACACCTGTACGCACTCAGCCCCCGCTCACACCTGTACGCACTCAGCCCCCGCTCACACCTGTATGCACTCAGCCCCCGCTCACACTTGTACGCACTCAGCCCCCGCTCACACTTGTACGCACACAGCCCCCGCTCACACCTGTACGCACTCAGCCCCCGCTCACACCTGTACGCACTCAGCCCCCGCTCACACCTGTACGCACTCAGCCCCCGCTCACACCTGTACGCACTCAGCCCCCGCTCACACTTGTACGCGCTCAGCCCCCGCTCACACTTGTACGCACTCAGCCCCCCGCTCACACTTGTACACACTCAGCCCCCGCTCACACCTGTACGCACTCAGCCCCCCGCTCACACTTGTACACACTCAGCCCCCGCTCACACCTGTACGCACTCAGCCCCCGCTCACACTCAGCCCCCGCTCACACCTGTACGCACTCAGCCCCCGCTCTCACCTGTACGCACTCAGCCCCGCTCACACCTGTACGCACTCAGCCCCCGCTCACACTTGTACGCACTCAGCCCCCGCTCACACCTGTACGCACTCAGCCCCCGCTCACACCTGTACGCACTCAGCCCCGCTCACACCTGTATGCACTCAGCCCCCGCTCACACTTGTACGCACTCAGCCCCCGCTCACACCTGTGTGTGTATATATTTAAAACACACACATGTACATACACAGACATGTACACAAACGCAGACATGTACACACACACACATACCTGTACACAACCCCCCTTTACTTGTACAATAGCCCTTACTTGTAAGGTGGTCTTTCTAGTCCCAGCTCTTCTTTCCACATGTGGCTGAGACACAGAGGAGCTGCAGTCCAGAATATAGGACCTGTACTGTGTACAGTGCACACACGAGGAGTGCACATGCAGGAAGTAGCCAGAGGTGGCAGCAAAGAGCCCTATGTGAGCTCAATGACACAGACAGAGCAGCTCTCACTCAGAAAGCCAGCGCAGCCACCGAGCACTTCTGTACCCGCCCGCCTTCTCTCATTCTCGTCAGGCAGCCGGGCCCGTTGAAAGGCTCGGGCCCCTTACAAGTGTATTGGCTGTACCCCCCTGATGGAGCAATCAAATGTTTAAAGGATGAACCTTTGGTACACTTGTAGTTTTTCTATCCCTTGTCTCCCCCAGGGCAATCCCAGGGTCTCACTGATCGGGGCCTAATTCCAGTGCTTCTCCTTGAACCCTGACACTGCTGCATTTTTTTCTATCAAAACCAACTCTAGGGTATTTTTTTTTCTCACACTAACACCAATGGCAGGACATTTTTTTTTCTTGCCATTGACACCAATACCAGAGTATTTTTTTTCTCCCACTGATAGTGATGTCAGGGCATTTATCCCACTGACACCAGGGTATTTTATCCTTCTGATACTTCGAGGAGTTTTGTCCTCCCGCTGACATGACAACAAGACATTTTTTTTCTTCCTATTGACACCAATTCCAAGGCATTTTTTCCTTCTACTGAGACCCATGGCATGGTATTTTTTCCTTCAATTGACACCAATGATTTCCTTCCATTGACACCAACACCAGGGTCATTTTTTTTTCTCCAGAGCATTTTTTTCCCTCCAACTGACACAAAGGTATTTCCCCACCAGACACTCCCAGGGCATATTTTTCCCATGTCAACTGACAATGACACCGGGTTTTTTTTTTTCTTCCCACTGACACCAATGCCAGAGTGTTTGTCTTTTTCTCCCACTGACAACGATTTCAGAGCATTTTCCCACCCACTGACCAGCCTTATTTACCCCAATGATTCTTGGACATTCTCCCCCAGCCTCCCATCCCCGTGACACTATGTTTTCCTTCCACCTACTGACCACAGACACCAGGAAAATCCTTTCTCTCATTGATGCTGGGACATTGGTCCCCCCACCAACCCCCAATGATATGGCATTCTTACTCCCCTTATCCTGTAAAGTTTGTTGCACAGTCATTCAGAAAGGAGGCCACAAAGTGAAGATCCTATAGACCAGGGGTATCAAACTCTATTTCATTAAAATTATTTAATTCTTCCTAGTATAGTAGATGTAAAAGTTCCACTTCCTCACAACGTTTCTAAATTGCAAAAAAATAACAGCATGTCCTTTAATGTATAGTGGAACATTAGAAAAACTGGGCTTGTTTTATTTGAAATACAACATTTTTATGATTTCATCAGATCAATGTGCATAACTATGTCTAAGGGCTATACAAACAATATAAGCACGCTGGTTCTGTATGAAGGGCAAAGGATATTGTTATCAGTGTAGAAGCCAATTCTTTATGCTAAGCTATGGAATGATCTGCTATATGAGGTAGAAATGGCAAAAATCAAAAACTGAACTTCAAAATGAAGTGGATAATTATTGTTTTATTGTATGCACAGTTATAATTACTGAGGATAATGTGGTAATTATTGATCTTACTACTTTGTATACTCGAGAGGAGCTTTTTTTCCAATTAGTTTTTTTTTTTTGTGCCTTCCTCTGTAATAAAACAGATGGAGCTGGTAAGCATTTAAGAGTTTGAACTTGGTGAACTACTTTCTAACCAAACTGATTATACCCATACTTGTCATGTAACAATGACGGGTCTGCTTTTAGCTGGCATTTTCTTCTAGGCCATTGCAAGTTGAGAGGTAACATATTAAAGCACACCTATATGAAAATATGTAACAGCAGAAGTTTCCCCGTATGTATCTTCTGTAATACTGGCTCTGTTCATCTAACAGTCTAGAAATATATAATAAACTCTGGTGTAACTACAGTACAGTCTGGTGAGTTTATAAAAGGTCCCAGCTGAATGAGAGGAAGCTGTACACTCAGCCTGACTGCTGGAACGTCTCTGATGTGCTGGAGACGAGGGAAATAGCGCAGCATGGGTTGATCTTGCTTTTACAAAGCACAATCTGGGCCAAGTCTAGTTCATGTTGTCACAGATGTTCCATTGAGAGTTCACTGAAGAACAGTTTGGACCCAGCCACAGGAAATGAAGAAAAGCAATGTCTGCCTGGTGACTTTTAATGGACACGCAGCCTGCCACAGAAGGTTATCGTTCTCGAAGCAAAAAGAATATCACTGCCTTTAAGAAGTGTCCTAAGTTGTAGGCACTGGAGACCAACCAGTGTGACCGCAGGCTGGATTCAGAAGTGATAACACACTTTGTTACATCTGTCTGTAAAGCAAAGAAAAAAAAAGCATTTAGACATAATCCTGCCAGCAAGCAGACTTAAAGGTTACCTATATATTCAAATAAAAAAAAATGTATATACACTATGCAGACATGAGCTACCTAAATAAATTCCTGACATACCACAATATACAGAAACAGTTACATTGACATTCGGCCCATGTGTATGCCACCCCGTCCGACAGAAGCAGCCGACCGACTCCCGATCAGCGCTGTCAACCAATGGCAGAGATCGCTGATCAGATTGTTCTGACAGAGGGCCCCCCACCCCCCGTCATAAAACAACAGCTCAGTAGGGGAGATCACTATACTAACTTCGCATAGTTAGTACAGTGGCTCAGACCAGAGCTGACAGGTTTTTTTTTTTATATTCACCCCGCTGGGTTGAATGAAAAAAACTTATTGTGAGTAAGAGGCTTAACTTTTGTAGCAAGTTAAAAGATGAAATCTGTTCTAATCTTTGTCAGACGTGTGTGAACGCAGGTAAGAACTGTACAGGTGCCGGTATTTACATTGAAAACCTAAAGAATATGTAAACCCAGCATTTCATATTCCTGATATGTGGCTGCTGTACCATGTACTTGTAAGAAAATGTATCATGTTCTCTTTGTATTGCTTCCTTTGTGTGAAATCCCTGGTGTTCCTGTTAGTTCCCCTGTTTCTTATTAAAAATGAATCACACTATGTAGGAGAACACACCGTGGTCAGTTCTCTAGCTGCTGGGAACTCAGCCTGCTCCCCTCCAATGATCAGATGTGTCCTGACAACCCCCCCCCCCCCCCCCGCACAGCCTTTCATTGGGAAGACCAGTGTATTGCTGTCTCTTCTTCCCTAGCTCTTATACAGCTAAAAACAGAGGGAATGTGATCACTTATAAAAAAGAGGAAAAAAAAGGTATTTATATTTTTTTTATATCTATACACAAATGTTTTGCCTTTCATTTCTTTTTTAAACTGAATAAGTTGTTTTACAAGGTGAGGGTTTACAATCACTTTAAAAGTGATACTTTGGAGCACTTGAAAATAAAAATGTCACCAGGACACCTATTTTTGGTGTGGCACTTATTAGACATTGCAAGGGATTGTGCACTGTGATGCTGATATGATCATGTTGATACTGTATATATTTTCATGATCGCTGCTGCAATTTTTTTGTCATTTTGTATTTCATACATATACACAGATTGTTGCATGTTATTTTATATCATAGATTTGGTATAGGAGAACGGGAGAGTGAAGGGATTTATGCACTCTTTTTTGTTTATATATTTTTGGATGAAAAGTTCATTTTAATACTGGTAGTTCACGCTGGTGATAAAAGTTAGAGGGCAGAAGAATTATTTAATATTTGAAAAAAAAGATCTGTAAGGCTAAATTTAGACCCTGCACCTCTGAAAAGTGATCTGCATTTGGATTGAATTTCAGAGGTGTTTCAACGAAGTAATTGCTGCGCCAATGTTCTGTGGTTGAAGGGCATTTGCGACTGTGACGGGAGTCACTTTGGTTGGGGGGCCCGTGGAACACAGCTTACCTTAGAGAGGTTAGGAAATCCCTGTCTCAGCTCGCTAGGCCCCTCTTATGTGTAAGTCACCCTGTGTCTATTAGGGGCACAGGGTGACTGAGAAAATAATGGACAACTACTTGATGGACACTGAGAATATGGTTTGGATTACTTAAAATGGGACAGTTATATTTATCAACAATATCTCTCAAGAAATATATGAAGACTATTCCTGGTTTGTTTCATTCTGAACATGTTCATTGAAAGAGCAGGTCACATTGGCCTCTGTTCCATGTTTTTCAATATAGGAGACAGACAGTCTGTTCTTAGTGGTCTCCTGCTATTGTCTGTGTATTGAGGTGTTATGTGTTTTTTGCTAAGCATGTCTGTCCCATTGTTGATTGTTAATTAACTGACCTATTGTCTACTGTGGGGATGTGTTTACACTTATAATAATGTGTATTGAGGTTTGGGAGCTCAATGCCGAGAGTTCTGACCTGGAGTGAGATCCTGCTTAATCAAAGCATTGTCTAGATGTGGATTCCCATTCATTCATACTGTTTCTGTCTGGTGGATAATTTGATTAACTCTTGGAGGATCCTCTATGATGGGATTAGCCTTGTGTCAACTGTACTTCATTATGCAAACCATTGTGTGATGTTTTGGGTAAATATTTTGGTGATCACTGACATACTTCTGAAGTGTATAAAAAAGCCTGTATTCTTGTTCAATAAATGTTCCAGATCCTATACAAGCTAAGTTGTCAGCTAGACTTGTATGAAGGGTGGCTAGAATATCTGATATCTATGTTCAAGACTGAAGGAAGTGGTATACTGACAGAAGAACGCAAGCACAGTGTGTGTGTCGGTCTCGTCACAGCGGCGCTTCCCCACTCACTTAAATGGGTCACCTTCAGTGTTCTCCCTGTCTGTTGAAAGTGACAGGTGTGATCATTTTTGCTGTAGGCACAAAGCAAAGCATCGCAACCACAGCATGTAAACACCCCCGTGGCATTGCTTCTGTTTGACCTGGGATAAGGGTGATCCATTGTACCTCTGGAATATGGTTGATGTGTATCACTACAGACAAATATCTTTGGTCTATATGTTTGATTCTGCATGCTCCCTTATGGACTGTTTGTGAGATTTCATTCATTATATCCCTGTGGTGTGCACTTTTTTGACCTTGATATCTACTTGTTTGATGGCTACCTCACCCACAATCTCAACATTCAGATCCAATACTATAGATTGATGTTTGATCTTAGACCAGAAGCTCCCATATCCGCCAGGATAGATGCTGACATTACATCTTACTGTATACATTTTTTCGTGGATGATGTTTTAAGGGTAAGTCCTATCATTAAGGCACATGGTCCCTTCACTTTTCCTTCAGCCTTCTGTCCCCCCAATATGCTGACTCAGTACGGTCTCCCACATCTTCCCTCCCCCCCTTTTTTTTTCTCTTCTCTCAGGATCACCTGTCTCTTTCATTCTCCCTCATCTTTGGTGTATTATAATTAAAATAATTAAAATATTTATATAAGTAAATACACTGGAAACTGATGTTTTTTCTATATTATTCACTTATTATAAGGTTTATTATATATATTTTGAAAACCGGATCCTGAAAAAGCTCGTACTTCAGGTGAAATGTGTCGATCCAAACCTTTATGGGGTTACCCAGTACTTAGCATTCTGTACTGAATGGTGACATGTACAACATGATATACTTCTATATACTTCTATGTCAAATATATGTCTTGCTATTTTAAATTTTGTATGTAACAATAAAAATACATTGCTTTCAGCTATGATATATATTGTATGACTTTTGGTGGGCACATTCAAAAATGGCCACCTTCCAGTGTCTCCCTGTTCCCGCTTCCCCCCCCCCCCCCAAAGGAGACCTGGAATACATTTTGTGTTTATGTTAACACCCACATCCACTGTCTCTGTAACGGTTGGGGGGCGCTAAGAATGCCGCTCAACTGTGCGTTTTTTAGCACTCCTCAACCGAAAGTCTAAATGGGACCTAAGTGTTACATTTACACATTACTTAGCATGCATACACATAAAAAATACCCAGGGTTAACTCCTCTTTACCTCAGTACCCTACCAGAACTCTGCATGGAAGCAATATTTCATATTTAACTTACCTAAAACATTTTCCGAATTCGAATAAATTAATTTATTATATAAGAAAACACCACACATTAGTTAGTGGAGACAGATCTCATAATCTACATTAATGTTCCTTTTCAGCGATTTAGAAACTTTTGAAGCCAGAAAATCAGTATGATTGCTTGGAAAGCAGAATTTTTTGAAGGAGGGATCAGCCAGACACTAAAACTTGTGTAATTCTCTCAGCACAAGTCTGATTTAAATTATTCACTTATATTGTGGTTGCATGTGACCATTTGAAGTACTTTCCAGTCTGCTAACATATACAGTAGATGAAACCAGATTGTAAATATAACTGTAGAGATGTATTATGTAGGAAAGTATTATGGAACTGTTTTACATTTGATTGGCCGCTTTAATGCTAATGCATGTAAGTAAATTAAATTTTTTATTCACTGTTGTGCAACATACTAAGAAATTAGCAAAGTAGATATAAAAATTGGTCCAACAGGGAACTAATTGTTATACACTGTAAGAAACGTTATTTTGGCTATCCTCAACGCTGATCCCAAAATGACCTTACTCTAGTAATAAAAGCCAAGTAATCCTAACATTATCAAGAAAGAAAACCAGAGACTGGAATTGTTTTACTAGTGAATTCCTGGTATTTAAACTGCGTCATATTCCCTTTAATCCGGCTTAAGAGATATCTGGAGTCTGAGTTCATTATTAAAATATGGTCTGATGCTGTTTTCCATAAGCTTAAGTCTTAAGAAATGCAATAAAAAGACAGCTATACAGTCAGGATACAGAACAGGTTGCTGAGAGCAGCTAGTTATCCTTGTGGTTTGCATAATAATAATAATAATAATACAAATAATTAAAAGAAAAAAGAAATTATTAAATGAACAAAGGCATACTTGAGGACGACTTATAGTGAACAAACATGACTTGAAATGAAGTAGAACTATAAAGGAAAAGAAGCAGTTTGGTATAGATACAGGTAGGTATATGACAACTCCCCGAGGAATATAAAAAGAGATATATTGTGATATAGAAAATGAATAAAAAGCTTCACTGTATAGGGATAAGAAATACAGCTCAGCATCTGTGACTTATTTAGCCTCAGCATAACTGAATATAATGTAAGTGCCCTCCAAAAGTGGGCAACGCTTTTGGCCCCAGACTGAGCCGAATCTGCAAGCCACTTGAAACATCACCCTAGACAGTGGATTACTTATTTTTCACTATATGACATCTTTGGTGTCTTTCATGATAAAACAGCCAAGGATCAACAAGATATTGGTCAAGTGAGGCCTGAAACTAAGCAGTAGGCTTACAGCCAAAATCCTGCACCCTTACTTCACTTGTGGGGTGCTTTGTGTACAGTGTTTCTTTCAGATCTCTACAGTAATCCCGTGTGAAACTTTGCCTCTGTGCTCTGTGTATTAAAGACCGGTCACTGATGCTCTCTTTCCTTGTGCAGGGAGACTGGTCTTGTCTGTAGTGGATGGGTCTGCTGGGTCCTTCCCACACCTCTACTGTTTGTACAAGTTATATGCAGCACAGTGATGGTTCACTGCTACTTTTTTAAGGTAATAACTGGGTTTGTAAAGGCATTTGGGCAAACAAAGTAGATTTATATAATTTGTGACTTTTGAGTAATATATTTAAATTTATGTTTTTGTGTCTGGAATTAGGCTTTAATTGTAAAACCTACAAGACTGCAATTAGGGGGTGAATTTAAGGGTGAAGTAAAATTAGGAACCTGAAATGGGTAAATGGAGGCCGACACTTTCATGATTGGTAAACAATTTCAGAAAAGGGGGGTCCTGGGTTTGTAGGAGATTCCAGTAGGCAGTCAGATCAGATCACTTGGTATCAGTCGAACCTTCCTACACTCTCATTTTAAATGTTAACATTCTGGTAATTCCCTTAAGAATAATTGTATTTATGTCACGGTAGCTGGCAGGGGCATGGGGTCTTTGAAGGCAATCTAATTATTTAGGTTTGCGATGGGGTTGGAGATGTACCCCCCCCCCCCCCACGTACTATGTTTTTATTTTAAAAGTTTGACTTGTGTCTGCTGTTATGATCAAGAGAAGTCTCTTGATTTAGAGCTTGTATTCGTTTTAGTGATGTGTAGTGTTTTTCACATTGTACAGTATAGAAGATTAAAGACATGAATGAAAGTCTGTTGTGGCCATTTAAGTCCACACAGTGAGTGTGGTGTTTTCTTTAAAAAAAAAAAAAAAGGAGGGGGTAAAATGTGGGGTGATTTTTGTGTTTATTATCTCCACAATACCCTAGTCCAGTGATAAAGAACCTAGGCACCCCAGATGTTTTGGAACTACATTTCTCATGATGCTCATGCACGCTACAGTGTAGTTGAGCATCATAGGAAATGTAATTCCAAAACATCTGGGGTGCCAAGGTTCGCCATCATTGTACCTAGTTAAATAAATCATTCCATTCCTCCCATAAGTACCTGCTTATGGAGGCTGATGTGAGTGCCTGTTTCTCCCCCACTGCTCTTTAGCATTCCATAGGCAGCAGCTGTGAAAACTCTTTGTAAAAATACACTTTACTTTAGCTTCCTTCATTCAAGAGCTTAAACAGCTTTTGCTTTGTGAAAGATTCTGTTTTAAAAACTTAAAACATAAAAATAATTTACCCATCCTCCTCTCCTCTTCAGCCATGTGACCAGGGTTGTTCGTATAAACTCTCCCACACAGTCTACAATGGTTAGAACAAGGGCAGGCTGAGAGTGTTTCACACAGTCCATTGCAAGGCCTGCTGCTACTGCGTATAGTGAGACCACTTTCCCCCATGTAATACCTGTAGAAGTAGAAGAGAAGCACTTAATAAAATCAGTACAAACGCTACAGCTTTAAATTTGAATTCTGGGTGACCCGAACTAATCTTAAAAATACTCCCTCCCTCCTCCTAACACCTATGCCTACTAACCTGTGTAAAACAGATGCGTATACTTTTTTTCATGCCACTCCATTCCAGTCAGGCTATCACTCATGTGTCTGCCAGCGGCTGGCTACAAGGGAGAGGAGAGAGTGTTTAACAATGGATGGTAAAGCCTGGACAGTGACATCACCCATAGGCTGACAATACCCCATGCATTGTCAGTGTTCTATCCTTCTCCCTGCAGCAGCACTGGCTGACACAGGGGAGCCGGATCACATGACCGTACCGGAACGGCATGAAAACAGAGAAGTACATGCATCTTTTCAAACAGGTTAGTAACCATAGGTGTTAGTCCTGGTTCACACATATGTAATGTCAGACATCGCATGTGATTCTCAGCGCACTGCTCTGCAAATCACATGCAATGTCTGTGCATTGCAAATTCAGCCATATACATTGTATGGCTGAATTCGCATCACATTCGGACCAAAGTCGCACAGGACCCTTTTTTTGGTCCGCACCAGAATCGAATCGCATGGGTGTTCACACCTATGAGATCTGATTAATGTCCAAACTGACAGTGCGATATGCGAACTCTGGAGGTGCCGTTAACATTGTATTGACAGCCCCCAGCAATTCGCATATGGCAGTGTGAACTGTCTGTGAGTTGAGTGCGATGCGGGAACCCGCAGTGGATTCACAGGGTTCCCGCATCACATATCTGTGAACCGGCACTTAGGGGAGAAGAGGGAGTATTTTATAAGATTAGTTAGGGTTATCTTGGATTTCTACTTTAAAGGAAACCTGCAGTTCGGAAGTTGGGAGTATATTTTAAAAATGCCAGTCTCCTGACAGTCATAGTGATCTAATGGCTTCAGAACTTTTCTAGTTACTGACTCAGAGCAACTATGCATATCAGAATTTGCCTGATCTACATGCTTATTCCATGTTAGTTCCTTAAGTATTGAAGCTAGAAAATGCTTCCAGCGCTATGAGGTCCTCTGTAGTGGAAAGCAGGAAAGACAATAATAATAATTCTGGATACTAGGCAGATGCAGCATTTCCTCAGATGGGGGTAATCCAATAAATGCTACAAAAAACAAAAGGACGAGCAGGCGCACCCACCTAGTGCATTACCGCAAAAAACATTTATTCAATGTAAAAGCAAAAAAAAATGAATAATCACAAAACTGCAACAGAAATAATCATCAGACCACACAATGCCATGCAGTATGGACAACAAATGTCTTAAACATCAAAGAGGCGCAGAGCTGACGCGTTTTGGGCACCTTGTCCTTTTGTTTTTTGTAGTATCTGGCAAGATCAATATGCATGTTTGCACTTATTAAACAAATATAACAAAATTCTTCCAGTATTATATTTATTAACAGACCAAAAGGGAACAAATAATATATGTTCACTGTTAAGGTTTGCATACACTTCAAATATAATTTAAGTAAATCTAAAGCTGAAATGGTTTTGGTTCTGTAAAGAGAAGAGAATAGTTGAAACCTCTGTATGTTTTTTTTTTTCTGTCTGTGTCCCATTGGGGAGAATTCTCTTTACTTCCTAGCAGTGTAGAGTAATGATGAAAGCAGGCATATCACAGAGAAACTTGGTTCACTAAACTTTTTATTTAGGTTGACAGGAAGAACTAGAAATGTCCATCTTACTGGATATGTAGTTTTGGTGGTCTCTGCTAAAAACATAAACTGAACATACATTTTTCTAACCTAGTCATATAAATACCAGAGGGTATTTGGTCTAAAAGCATAAGATATGTTCTTTACATATATGTTATGTGATTTGATTAATTTGGCCAGGTGTGTCATTTATACTTATGTACCAGTCTTTCATATTTTGATGGGATAATCTTGATTATTGGATCCTTCTAGGCCAGTGATGGTAAACCTTGGCACCCCAGATGTTTTGGAACTGCATTTCCCATGATGCTCAACTACACTGCAGAGTGCATGAGCATCATGGGAAATGTAGTTCCAAAAAATCTGGGGTGCCAAGGTTCGCCATCACTGTTCTAGGGTGTGGACTTAAAGTGGAGTTCCGGCCTCAAAAACAACTTTGGGCCAATCCGCTTGCTTTAAATCCCCTAAAAAACAAATGGATACTCCCGATTTTTTTTTCTTTACTTACCTTGTTTTTGAAGAAAATATACTTACCTTCCTTCTACTTCCTCCCTCTGCGGCCGCGGCCTGCGCCGTCACTTCCTGCTTGCGTTGACTCCTGGGAGCTGAACGTCATCGCTCCCAGGAGTCAATGCGCCTGCACTGGCCCCGCTCGTCGTTCCGGTGCAGGCACGTCATTCCCTGCTAAACAGCTTCTGGGCATGCCAGGATGAGCGGGACCGGTGCAGGGCATTCTGGGACGAAGAGGACACGGAAGAGGACACGGAAGAGCACGCCCTGGCTTCAGCTGCCCACACCTGAGATGGCAGCGCTGGACAAGAAATTTTCAAGGTAAGTATTTCTTCTAAAAGGTAAGTGCGACCTGGGACAGTACAGAGGCTATCCATTATGAAATGTACTAGCCCTGACTGTCCCAGGGGTATTTTTATTGAAAAAACGTTTCCGAGGCCGGAACTCCGCTTTAACTGGATATTGTTTCACAGACATGGGCAGGGTTTACAATTACCTCGTTTTATACTATAAAATGCTGAAAGGTGTGGATAAACTGTATTTATGAACCAATACAGAGTGTAACATGTGCTTAGCCAATAAAAAATAAAGATTTAAAAAGTAGTAGAGTATTCTTTTCTGTAGTCTAAGCTACATAGTTACATAGTTCGTCGGGTTAAAAAAAGACACAAGTCTATCTTGTTCAACCAAGTTCAACATTTGCAGATTAAGGCCCTGTTCAATTCTGAGTGACACTTCCGCATTGCGTTTGTGTGAGTTTTTAGAGTGGCACCATTCATTTGAATGGGCCTCCTGCACCAAAGAAGCTCATGTACCAAATTTTGGCACTGAACCAAGCACAATTTTTGACAAGGCAGAAAAGCCCTTTTTTGCTTGTGTTTTCGCTATGCCTAACAGACAATGGGGTTGATTTACCAATACTGGAGTGTGCAAAATCTGGTGCTCAGTATATTATGCCATTGAATGACAGAAGCCATTATGTAGACTAGCAAATGCATACCCCTTTGGGGACAAGAAGGAAAATGCCCAGTGTGCCTCTGCAGATATCACTTAATGTGTGTGTGCTTTCTACACACCCAGTGGACTCCTACTGGGGCACAGTTACCTTAGTTGCTAAGGGGACTAACATTTCTTTACATAATATGTTCCCTGAATGTCATAAGCAAGGACTATTTAGCTTGCCGCTGTGCTTGTACTGCAGATTACATTCACTGATAATGGAATTTAAGAGGCAATTATGTTTACTAGTCTTGTACCAATTATGTGAAATGACATGAATCAAATCACATGGTCAGGTTCCCATAACATTGTTCCTGATTAAACAGAAACCTGTTTTTTAAAAAAATGTCTCTTTTTCTGATTAGTGAACTGCTACATGTACAAGCTGTTTTCTGTGGATGACAGATTCTTTTTAAAGCCAAAACAAATCAAGTCACACACACATATGAAGTCAGATAGATATCGTGCTAACAGCCTCCATTCTTACAGTCTTATCTCCATTTTTCTCGTATAGCAATTGTGCACGGTGTCTAAATATGACTGTGCAGTGCAAAAGACACCAGAGTAAAGCTGGATACACACTTTACAATTGTCTTTAGATTTTTTCCTTTAGATTTACCAAAACCATATAATATGAGGTCAAATCTAAACACTTTCAATG
Source organism: Pelophylax lessonae (assembly GCF_965119305.1). Lineage (NCBI taxonomy): Eukaryota > Metazoa > Chordata > Amphibia > Anura > Ranidae > Pelophylax > Pelophylax lessonae. The sequence goes on from NC_138770.1 coordinate 200,382,399, forward strand.
TGTATGCAATCAGGCAGGCCCTTGTACTACATAGTTGAAGGTAAATCTAAAGGTTGTATAGTGTGTGGCCAGCTTTACACTGTCACAGCCCCTCTAATTCTCTGCAATACAAGTCTTTGTGGGGAAACTTTTGAAGGGGTGTGGCTGTTACTCAGCTGTGTCAGCACAGAGCACTGCAGTGTGAGGACAACTTTTAAGGTATTTCCAAACAATAAAAATCAACCAGTTACAAATTAAAACATAATGGGGGTCAGGACTTAAAAAATAAAAAAGTGTGAGACTTCAACTGGGCTTTAAGCCTTCTAATAATAAACTATACCACCATACATACTGTGAACTGAAGGTGACCTATGAAGACAAAGCATTGGCAACACAGGCAGCTGAAGAAATCCAAAAGGGTGATGTCTGAATTGGGCCTAAAAGGGAACAAGCACTGGAGTAAATTTTGTGGCTTTGCACCCAAGTTGGTTTTGCCAACATTCGTCTGCTTCACTGAGCAGTCCATGTTTATAGGAATGTAAAAATAAACTGTAGCCAAGGCCTGGAAGATTCCTAGACTCTTACGACAACCAAAAACAGGGTCACTGTTTCCCAAGTGCACTAAAATATGGCAATCCTGGACAGACAAATACCTACCACCTGGCCTTGACTCTTTTCTTCTTGGACCTTTAAGCAGAATGGGCCCCAGGAGCTTTATGCCATATTATGCTAGTATACACCGCACGTTAGCACATTATGGCCGACTTACCTGTCAAATGATGCCTGCCAGTGATGTTCTGTCAAGTGTTTCCACTGGTCAGGGGCCCTTCCATCTTATCCCAATATTCCTTTGCTCTGTTTGGCCACATGTGTGGCCGTTCCGCAATGACATCACATCATGGCACAGAGTGATCCCCTAAATGTACTGAGCATGAGACTAATGCCTCGTTTCCACTGAGCAGTACGGTTCGGTACAGTTCAGTATGGTTTTGGAACGGTACACCTTGATCAGGCTTGCGTTTCCACCACCAACAGTACCTCAGCAAAAACAGTACCTCAACAGTATACGTAGCTCCACCCTGTTAGTACGTTACTAATGTGCTTGGTATCCCAACGAAAGGGTCCCAAAAAAGTGGTACGGTTCGGAATTAGGGTACCATTCACAACTTTTGTCAATGGAAATGGCAAAAATTGCGTACCGTACCGAACTGAACCATACCGTACCATACCGCTCAGTGGAAACTAGGCATTATAGGGTGTATTCCCTTTTACGATCCAACACGTGTCATTAACCACAGAACACCATGGTGGTTTATCCACTGCTCTAAACCCCCAGGATTTTCACTCACACCAACCTCTACTTACACCATGCTCATTCCTTACCCCCCTATTCTGAGCTATACCCCTGGTAATTTGATTCACATGTACACACACACCAGTGTCCTTATATCATGCTTTTTCTAAGGGGTGACAGCATGTGGCCATTTCTACACAGACATTGTGGCACAACAGAGCGAGGACAAGCTCTTGCAGCCATCACCTATCAAACTGCAGATTGGGAAGGAAAGGTTTGTAGCAGTGCTTACCAGAGTGGATGTTCATAACTTATACTTGTCAGAAATGCTATCAATATGATAAGTTAAACTGTGGACCTTTTTCTAAATTTGTAACTACCTTTCTGTACCTTCAATACTGCATAAGTCAATACTGCATAATTGTAAACCTGCCTATGATTCTCAATAAAATAAAAAAAAATAAAAAAAACTGAACCAGAAAATAGTAAGTGTGCTTTAATAGCTTGTAGCCAGTTTTTGAATATTTTTTTTTTATATACATAACAAGTGTGATTCTATGTTATTTGTATGCTGCTCACCTATAGAACATCTGCCTGTACTGTGTGCAATTACTTTACTCTTTTTATACCTGCTGTGAATATCTCTGAGGCAACCGCCAGGAAAGCATCAGACAGAACGGTCTCTGAAGTCAGGGAGATGTTCAGCTGTCGGGCAATGTTCCTGTATACAGCTGGTCTCATGTACTCCAGCTCATCCCCTGCAATGCAGCAACATCAGGAAAACCAATGTTAACACATTTCACAGGAAGGGAAATCAGCTTCATTTAGGAGAAAACAAAAACATACTACATTGATGATTTGTTCAAGTCAAGTTGTGTCATACACTGTATCATAGGGGGTTATCACACTGCAGATACAGTTAGGCTCAATACTGCATCACTTTGTACATAATGTAGAAATTTGAATAGAAACATTCAACCAACCTGAAAAGCTACCTGAGGATGAGATAAAGGCATGGAAGTATTAATTAAGGTTTTCGAGATGACTTTGGAGGACGGCCAAGCTCATCTCTACTAAGGTGTGGCATCTTATTTCCTAACTGGTCATTAGAATATAAGCACATTTATAAATACTTCCAAGTATCATCCTCATCTCATCCCTAGGCTGGATAAATGTTTCTGATCACTTTTTTAGATTATGTATGAAGTGATGTAGTATTGAGCCTCCCTCTTACTGCAATATAATACCAATCTCTGAGTTGCGTTTGGAAGACGCTCAAGCTCATCTCTCCTAATAAGCTGTAATGGTGAACAATTATTTGCACTTGCTCCAGCTGTTAAATATGATCCTATCATCTAATCAGCATAAATCTTACACATGGTGTTGAAGGGCACTATGAACAGTACAAGAACCTATAACAACCACTGAGAATTATTTTTCCTCCAATCAATCCTTATCAAACCTCCAATCAAACCCTACTGCTTTCACAGTACATTAGAACCGCTGTGAAATTGTACCCACTGTCTGTAGCCCCCTTTAGGAAGATTTCCCTTTGCTTCCTGTGCTGTTGACTGCCATCAAGATAGGACGCGAGAGGAAATTCAATATTTAGGGTTGTCGCTGAAAGGGGAGTCGAGGAGAAGAAACCTCCTAGAGAGGACATCAGTTTTGGTGATAGTTGTTAAGATTCAAAGGCATTTCCTCCCCCTTTGGGAAGATTTCCCCTCATTTCCCTTTTGTGTCTCTAAGAAAAGAATAAGGACAAATTTCTCAGTGGGTACATTGAAAGAAATAAAAACACGAAAGATGTCCTATTTCAGTCATTTTAATTAAGAAAAGGTAAGATACAAAGATATATTAAATGGTACACTAAATGGAAACAATTTTTTGGATAAACTCAAACTCAGACACAGTTACTACTTATTATATTATATTACCTACTTAAAATTGTAAACAATATATTTAACAAAATAAATGTATTTAATCTCTCTTGAGGAGGAGATTAAGGAAGGATATGATCACTATGTTTAAATACGTAACGGGTTCATATAGTATTGATGTATAGTTATTCACCTTCAGGTCATTACAGTGGACAATGGCGCACTCTTTACATCTGGAGGAAAGGAGATTTAAAGCAGATCTTCACCCAAAAGGGGGAGTTTTGCTTTTCTGCCCCCCCCTCCTGCTCCCACTTCTGGTGGGATCACCATGGCGATCCGAGCAGAGGTTCGGCCCCTTTCCTCCTTCCCCTGCAGCCTTCTGGGATGCGTCACAGGTCCCAGAAAGCTGCGGGACCATTCACAAAGTGCAGTGTGGCTCACAAATACGCAATGGGAAGCCGGCTGTGAAACCACAAGCAGTCACAGTCAGCTTTCTATAGTAAACCTGTTGATGCCTAGACCTGAAGACAGCCAAAGAGTTGGCTCGGTGAGGACAGCACTTGATCCCTCGACAGGTAAGTGCCCTAGACCATGCTTTATAGGGTTTTTTTTTTTTTGTTTTCCTCTGGATCAGCTGTGTGTAAAGAATTCTGTGTATGAAGGCTTTCTATTTATGTATTTTTTTCTTTTGGTTGAACTAGGTGGACTCGTTTCAGTCTTTTTTTTTAACCTAACCAACTATGAAACTATAATAGCATCGCAAATACGTCCAACATTTTGCCAAGATTTGGAATCGTGGCGGAACCTAGTGAATGAACGCGGGATGTGTTTGCGTTGTCATTACTTCTTAATGGCACCCCTATCGTGGTGCAATATTTTGTCATGGAGCTTCTTTTGGACGACAGCATCGCACGTTGCGTTTTGCCCTGATTGCAGCACAATTTATTGGGGTGCCATTAGGAAGTAATAGCATCGCAAATACGTCCCACCTTTTGCCGCAATTTGGAGCGAAAAATTATTTCCTGATCTCCCGGAATGTGTTATTATTGAAATTCTGCCCCTGATTCAAATTGCCTAGGTGTGAATGGAGCCTCAGAAATATAATATTCTACAGAGTAGAATAAAGTGGCCTCAGACGCAGACAACGAACATTACATTTGACTTTCCCCAAATTACACAACTAGAAAAAATGTTTTTGATAAGGTAAACTTAAATGTGTTCTTAATATTAACTAAATAGAAAAATAATGAGAAATTCACCAACCTGATCTGCGGTGTGTAAATCTGAGTCTGAGTCTTAAGCCCCGTACACACGAGCAGAAATTTGGCCGGGAAATTTCGTCCGACGACCGATCTGCCGATTTTTGACTTGTTAATATGATGCTTCCGACAACCGACTCCGACTTTTCGGCTGAAAAAATCCTGGTGTGCAGGCTATATAATTTTTGTCGACCGTCAAAACACGTCCGATTTTCGTCTCAGTACAGATTTCGATGGGGAAAAATCTTATGAGCAAGACTAGGCATGCTCAGAGATGAAAGAACACATACAAAGCAATCCAACACATGACATCACTTCTGAAGTAGAATTCTGTCGTGCGGGAAAATTTGTGTGCAGTCTAGAGCACATTCCAACCAACAAACACCACTCTGGACAAAAGACGGATGACCGGTCGGCGGAAATTCTTTGCGTGTGTACGAGGTTTAAGTCTAAGTCTGAGCACTGTCCTAAATATTATGCAAGACCCCTTCATAGGTTTGCAGCAGGCTTTCATATAAATCATTTTACTAAATAAATCTTTCTATTTAGCATGTGACAATCAATGTTAGTGTCAGTGACTTAATCCTGCTGTTGCAGCAGGCCATGTTATGTGTAGGCTTCTTTCCAAATTTGAAGGGGCTCTGTAAAAGTTATTTCTCACTTCCTGCACACTTATCACCATCCTGGCAGCTATTAGCATACAAGCCACTTGTTACCGAAATGTAACTATTATCTCTTAACAGCAACTGTTCCCATAGCCGTTTGATTGATCATAATATATATACTCTGTACATTATTTAATATTTTAATGAGCAATTATTTTTCTTTTACAAAAGCTTTATTGAATAAAAAATAGCAATTGTTTTTATGTCTTCATGGAATGTATCTCCTCTTTTCAAAAAAATATAAGGAGAGGTAAAAAAAAAGCATAACTAGTAGTATTACTATTTCTGAAGTGTACATTGTTTCAATGCATCATCTAGCTCTTTTCTCCCCAGTCTTTAAATGGCCATAGATGGATCAAAATTCAGCTGGTTCAGCCGTTTCATTCCATCTATTGCCATCCCTGTTTGATAGAAGTCAATCTTTTGATCAACGTCGGTCAAATAGGAACTTTTGTCAATGTTTTCTGACAGCAGAGCAGTTCCAATTTCAGAATACAATGTGTTGGTGGGAAGGATTCCTCCATCCACCTCACTTGTGGCTGATTGAAAAAAAAATCCTTTCATTTATTGGATTTCTTCATTAACATCACATGCAAATGCAGCCTGTCTAGAAATGCTCACTCCTTCAGGCTGACACCCATCTGTCAAGATATTTTGTTTTTTGCATGACGCTCATAACTTGCATCAGGGTCCAGGGCTCTTGTAAGGAGTGCTGAGATGGAGTGCTGTGATGTTTTTTAGAAGATAAGTAGAAGCACCGTGCTGGACCATCTTACCAGCCATAATCGGCATTCACTGCATAGAAAAGCACAGAGACACAGTAATGACATCACTGGGTCTAAAATAAGGAATGTAATTAAATTGGAAAGGTCTTATTTAACCACTTCCCGACCGCCCGCCACAGTTTTACTCTACGTCAGTCGTGTGCAGGGTGCCGAGGGGCGAGCGTATGCTACTGGCAGCGTGCTCCCACCCCCCACTAGGCAGCGGGGATGCCGATGCACAGGGTCAGCAGCCGCAATTTCTCTTAGGCACCCACGATCGCTCCCTGCTGAGAGAGAAGGATGGTCAGTTGTTGTAAACACAGCTGACCGTTCTTCTCTCTGAAATGATCACAGAGCGCCTGTGATCCTTCTATATAGGATCACAGGTCTCTATGGTCACTTCACAAGTCCATCCCCCATACAGTTAGAAAACACTCCCCTAGGCTCACACTTAACCCTCTGATCACCACTGTGTTAACCCCTTCCCTGCCAGTGTCATTGTTACAGTAACAGTGCATATTTTTAGCACTGATTACTGTAGTAATGTCACTGGACCCCTCAAAAGTGTCAAAAATGTCAGTTAGGGGTCCAATCTGTCTGCCACAAAAATCGCAGATCGCCGCCATCACTAGTAAAGAAAATAACCAAAATAAATAAATATGACATAAATCTTTCCCCTAGTTTGTAGACACAATAACTTTTGCGCAAACCAATCAAAATATTATTATTGCAATTTTTTTTTTTTTTTACCCAAAATATGTAGTAGAATACAAATTGGCCTAAAAGGATGAAAAATTTAGATTTTTAATTTTTTTTTTGGGAATGTTATATAGCAGAATTTGAATGAAAATTGTTTTTAATTCAGATTTGTCACTCAATTTCTGTTTTTAGCGCAAACAAATAAAAATCCCACAGGTGATCAAATACCACCAAAAGAAAGCTCTATTTGTGGGGAAAAAAGGACATACATTTTTTTTTGGGTACGGTTTGCAAGACCGAGCAATTTTCCGTTAAATTAACGCAGTGCCGAATCGCAAAAAATGGCCTGGTCATTAAGGGGGCAAAGCCTTTCCAGTCCAGAACTGGTTAAACATTTCGTTAACATTTTATTTAAGGAGTGAGAGGACAGGAACCAGGAAGACGAAATATCAACAGATTAAATTTCAGCTTTAATATGTTTAATTGAACATAACAGACAATCCAATAACCTGTAGACCGGGGTGGGAAAATAATATTTCCAAGGGGCCACATGAGAAACTGGGACTGTTGTGGAAGGACAAATAATTATGGACCTGGGAAGATCTGTAAGTAAGTAAACATATAGAGAACACCTCGCACTAAAAAATTAGGTACAACTACTCATGAAATAGGTATATTTTAAATAAGTGGTTGAGGGGTGGTACAATGGGCGGCTGGACCGTGAATTTACAACCCCCTGGTCACCCAAACGAACTGTAAAATAGCAGCCAGATGAGGCTGTTCATGTGCCACAGCCATGGCATTTTTAATCTGGGCTGTGGAATTTGACAAACAGCATCGCTTGTCAAACTCACCTATTGAGTTTAATAGGCACATGCTGTAACCGCATGCAAAGCACGTTGATTACAGTGGAATAGTGCGACATTAGAGGGTGAAATCAGGCAATGAGGATGTAGGCAGGGAGAGATGACTGGTACCCTAAGATGGAGGAAAGGCACACAGAAAAATGGCACAAATATTATTTGGTTCTGTGGAAATAACAATTCACACCTGGAGAACAGCGGCAAGGTGCTAGTTTCACAATCCCAAAGAAATGCAATGTCAGAATCTCATTATCACAGGTAACACAGGGGCAAGGGCTCTCAGCAATGTTAGGGGCACAAATGGAGTAATTCCAGCACTAACAGTTGTTACACAACAAGGCTTATACTACTGGAGCAGCATCTGAGTAGTAGGGTGGCTGTTAAACAAGGAATCAGTATAAACAGCACCAAACTAATGACTGGACCTGTGTTGCAGCTCTAGAGTCCCAGCAATAGTTTAGCCAGCAGGAATATCTCTATTCTGTCCCTCCTTATCAGGGACCCTTCCCTATGGCTGATTACACTGTCCCTGTTCAGTGTGGATCCTACACTATACACTTTGCAAATGCGTGCTAACTGCAGTAGGGCAGTGCTATATTAGCATTGCCCACATGAAAGATGGCCGCTAAGGTCATACAGTGTTGCCGCATCCAATCAGACCGCTGCTTCCCTGGAGACACCTACGAAAGCTTTAGAGGAACAAAGTTCCTCTCATCCTACTATCCCTCTGTACAGCAGCCAGTAACACAGCAGCACCTACAGAGGGGAGGGTAAACTGCACCTGCCTACAAGGAAAGATATAACACCTCCTCACTGCCTGTCAGATGTTCTCTGAAAAGCACTGTGACTGGAAGGAGAGAGCCTGAGATAAAGCAGTGATTTCTGCAGATCCTGAACTAGAGTAAGGTAGAGGTGCATGGCTCCTGGGGTTTGCAGCATGCAGGTGCTAACACAGGAAGAACATAGCTGGGTAGCAGAGTGGCTTAGGCAACTCTCCCCCACCAGGACTGAGCCTCCCCACTGTACCAACCAGCTTCTCAGGCTCTCTCCTTACAGTTCCTGCAGCTCTCCTTACAGATATTTGTCAGCGTGCCTCTCTGGGCCTTCTTGGTGAGGAAGCTGACAGGCTCAGAGAGGCACGTTGACAGAGGAGGCCTCAGGTGCTGGATAGGGACAGCCAAAGGCCCAGGTCTCCCGTAGACTCATGGAAGGACATAAGAGGTAACAAAGTATAGATTCACATACAACCACGGTTTTCTGAGTATTATTGTTGCATTAAAATAGCATAGTTGCCAACATTTGAAAAAAATTTCAAGGGACACTTTGCAGCACAGCTATCAATTACTTACCACACCCACTTCCCTGAAGCTCCGCCCACTCCGCATAATTAATCTCCTCCTATTTATCAGATTATAGGGTCTACTTCATAAAGAGAGAACTACAGGAAATTGAAAAGGGAATTGAAAACTTGAGGCCAATGTAGCAGAGTTGGAATAATTCTCCCATTCTACTGCACTACTTCTGCCTAAAGTTTAAAATTCTCATCACAATTCCCTGCAATTCTAAAGTGTGAAATGTGCTCAGGTGTGACCGTACAAAAAATGGAATATGGAAATATAAATAAAGTACAAAGTGTAAATAAGTACGATTATACTTATACTATCTGGTATAATTAGGTTTTATTGTACTTATTTACACCTAACACTTTATTTAGATTTACATATTCCATTTTTTGTATGGTCACACCTGAGCACATTTCACACTTTATTCACCTGTCTTTGAATTCAGCCCTCCGTAGGGTGATAATTTTCATTTACATAAAACAATGTGGCATCCTTTCCTTCCTAACACATTACCCAGTCCATACCAGTATAGATTCTAACACATTACCCAGTCCATACCAGTATAGATCCTAACATATTACCCAGTCCATACCAGTATAGATCATAACACATTACCCAGTCCATACCAGTATAGATCCTAACACATTACCCAGTCCATACCAGTATAGATCCTAACACATTACCCAGTCCATACCAGTATAGATCCTAACACATTACCCAGTCCATATCATCCTAACACATTACCAAGTCCATACAAGTATAGATCCTAACACATTACCCAGTTCACACCAGTATAGATCCTAACACATTACCCAGTCCATACCATCCTAACACATACCAAGTCCATACCAGTATAGATATCCAGCATGAGATTTTTCCCATTGAGGATTGAGGTCTGTTTTCATTTTTTTGAGCAATATATATATATATATATATATATATGCACACACATACACATACACGGATATGTACACACATTTATCTAGAGCTAGAAAACTATATATATATATATATATATATATATATATATATATATATATATATATATATGTATCAATTAACAGGTGTATAAATTATATCTATAAAAAAACATTATTGATAGTAGTAATTAATGGAGTGTGAGGCCTCCAGCTTGTCGGAAGGTGCTCTGCCTCCCCCTGCTGGCGGATTTTGGAAAGTGCACCATGCTGACACCCTGCCTTCGGTGACACGTTAAATTTGCGACAGGCGGGAAGAGTGAGTGGGCACAGAGAGAGAGACAACCTGCTGCCAGAACTACAACTCCTAGCTGGGGTGAGAGCGACACTGTGTGGCACAAAATTAAATTTTTTTTTTTTTTTTAAATGATTTACAATGTCCCTGATTAACAGGGACACTGTAAAATACCCGGGACAGGCTCCTATTTGCCGGGATTGTCCCGGGAAAAACGGGACAATTGGCAGGTATGAAATAGTTCTTCTCATCCCCATTACTAAGAAAATACTGTGGCTTTCATTGAATAGCATAATTTGCTGGAATGTACTATTAGTTGTGATACCATTTATAATTTTTAAACTCATGTAAGCTGACTTTTAGGAGACTGGAAAATTAGAATTGTTTTAAAAAACTATTTTTTTATTGTTAACTGCAAGTGAATTTATTTTTTTATTTTACATGTATAAGCAAAACACAATAATGTGGTCACTCATGGAAACAGGAAAATGTGACTAGAATACAAACAGCAATGCAGATGCATTTAGTATTCCCTTGTGCCTGGGCTTTCCCAAGACAGTTTGGACCTACGCCACAGGAAACCTTCATAAAAGTAGGCATTCAAATGATAAAGAATTAGTGGAAATATATTATAAATATGGTATATTACCAGAAAGAACTGATGGTCTTTCTTAGAATACTTCCTATCACATGGGTGTCCTGGTTCTTTGCCTGTACTATCTTTAAATTACGCTTGTCATGCAACACTGACTAATCTGCTTTTAAAGAATTTTTCCATCATCATAGGGAAAGTAGGAAACCACACGCTATTCCAAAGCAGTATGCTGTTTTAGGGCTACATCAGAGCAGTTTCCATGCCATCTCGGAAGGTTGAGCTGCTTAACATTTTTAATGTGGTTCCAACCTCAATTCCTAACCCTTGGAGAGCAAACAGAACTGAAGATTTAGATGAAAATATAAAACCCTTTAAAGTAAAACCGTGTGCTTACTTTAACCTTTAAGGTGGCGTATGTACCTTCTGCTATGTTTACTTTTTCTTCACAGTGCCTAGGTGTCCTCAAAACATAGGTGCTCAATGGGCATCCTAAATGGCAGTACTAATTAATTGACATTCATACATTTTTATATCTGCTGTCAATATGGCAACCTCATGTACCCATAATAAGGTGGGAATTCCTAGGTAATACACAATACACAAACAAAGTGGCCACAAAGCCTTACACGAGGAGTCTGGAGTAAACCCAACAATAATCCAAAAACCACCCCAAAGTAGGGACTACCTAAAACTTAACTCTAAAGCGATCTCAAGGGTTGGGCAACCAAAGACACTGAAAATTAGCTAAATATAAACGTGTACCGCTCTACCTGTATTTAATGAATTGTCAAGTTAGGCATATACACCAAAAAATACATGTTAAAAGCATGTGTACTTGCAATAACTGATACAACAATTGTTTCCATAGGGGTACTCTAAAGATGACTGGAGACTGGTGCTTTTAGCATGTATCCAGAGGCGTGCGCACAGGGTGTGCTGGTGTGCCTGGGCACACTCTAATTACCCTGTGCAACACAAATTCCCCCTGTTGACCGCCACCCCCCTCCCCCATGGTAGCTGAGGCTACAGAGAAAGGGACTAGGGAATCACTGTCATCAGTCTCTTTCTCTGTTTCAACAGCGAGACATCAGAAGTCTGTTTAGACCTCTATTATTTCACCAAAGACCCCAATGGGGCTCCTAGCAAATTGCAAAAAAAATTAAAAATATATTATTGTAAAAAATAGTTGAAGTGATTGTAAATTCTCTCTCTTTTTAAAAAAAAAATAACAAACATGTTATACTTATCTCCTCTGTGCAGTTGGTTTTGCACAGAGCAGCCTGGATCCTCCTCTTCTCGGGTCCCTTGTTCCTGCTCCTGGCCCCTCCCTCCTATTGAGTGCCCCCACAGCAAACAGCTTGCTGTGGGGGCACCCGAGCCGAGCTGCAGCTTCGTCTGTCCATTCAGACACGGAGCTGCTGTTCGACCCCGCCCCCTCTTTCTCCTGATTGGATCACTGACTTTGATTGACAGCCACGGGAGCCACTGGCGCCACAGCTGTATTTTAGCCAATCAGGAGAGAGAGTCCCAGGATGGCCAAGGGATGTGAACAGAGGGGGCACAGGTAAGTATTAGGGGTGCTGGGGGGCTGCTACACACAGAAGGATTTTTATCTTAATGCATAGAATGCATTTAGATTAAAAAAAAACCTTACTGACTTTAAAACTCCTTTAAACTAAATTAAATTGTAAAAAATAATAAAAAATAGAGTTGTAAAAAATAATATGATGAAATAACAAAAATAAATAATTACTGACATCATCCAATGCCCTACTGACACCGTCCACTGCCCTACTGACACGTCCACTGTCCTACTGACACTATCCACTGCTCTACTGCACATGTGTGTTTGAGCTTTGGGGTGCACACCCTAATGCAATAGGCTGCACACACCTATGCATATATCCTAATAATAAAGTATAATGCTGTGTGCATGAATAGCTGTTAATTAAATGCAGTTTTAGATATAAAATATGGACGAGTGTGTCCCATTTACATTTTGGCGTCTTTGGTAGTCCAAACATTGAGATGGTTTTAAAGTTATATTTGTTTATATAGATTATAATAAATACTGCCTTTATATGGGTTGAATGTATTTTTGTGTGTGCGTTCCCTAGTTACTGACCTAGCCTCAGGAAGGTGGCTGACACCTCCGCCATACGTCCTCCTACTGAAGAAGAGATCCCATGTTCTGGTTTGTTCCATCCAAGACCAGCACGCTGGAGTCGGGCCTGGATAAAGTCTCTGCACAATGCTTTCCCCTGGGCTACCAGCTCCTTGTCAGTGGGGGATCTGTCAAACACCTCAAATACTTCTGCAGCAAAAACAGAAGAGCGACGTAGCATCTCCATTGTTACAGTCCTGAGTGACCTTCAGGCGTGGGCAAGAGACTGTATAAGCATTCAAAGATACATATGGGTCTAACGTAGACTGTGGTCCTGTGGTACAGCGTCCTGTGAGTCCACACTTGGGTTGCAGCCTAGAAGAAAGCACATGACATGTCTTAAAATAACAGCCATATTTATTCCTTGTATTTTTTTCATAAAAGAAGGATTTTATAGTCGTCCAGAGAGTTTTGTTTCCCTAACTGTAACCAAAATGATCTCTACAAATCTCATAATGCAGCTACATCAGCATACTTTCTCTGTTCCATTTTATGCTTTAGACAAAAGCCAACGAGTGTAACATGATGCTATGTAAAGTTATTTTTGGACTGTCCATGTTCTGGGAAAAGTTAGGTGTTTATTTTAAAACTGTCAACGCTGTTCCAATAGTGTTCCACATTATCTATAGCTTAAAAGGGAAGCATGGTCACGATAAACATAATTTGTAAGCTTTGATAATCACATGCTGTGTTTATTTTATTTGTGCTTCAGAGTATTACCTGATATGAAGGTTCCTCATGTCTAAGTGCTTGCTGCTAATTACAAAGGTTTGTAATAAGAATAGGGGGGGAACTGCATGGAGGGGGTCCCTGGTAAATTTGGTCACCTTGTGTATAATATGGCTGCATGGCCTGTGATGAAAATTCCCACATAGGAGAAACTTTATAGCTTGTGATGTAGAGCAGTGGTCGTCAAACTTTCAGACCCCACGGACCAATTTTGAATCCGACAGACCACTAACATGAATTATACTTGCCTTATACACACAATGCTCCCCCAAGTTCTCGTTGACCATTAGTGGTCTATAAACCACTGGTTGGTGACTGCTGATGTTGAGGACTACATAGAAAAAACATCATGTTGAACACAAGCTTCATTTTTTGGCAGTACAGTAATTATCATGCCATTGTAAAAAGGGGGGACAGCCCATGCACAAGTAGGGGGCCCAGGTGTCCTGAGGGGCCCAGACCATGGGTTCCAACCTGGACTGTTCGTAACACAGGGCAGCTACTGTCAAAGCAGCCTGGCTGCCAGGATGCAAAGGAGGGTGGAGTGGTGGGCGGATCCCATGTGTGTGCAGGGCGCGGTCAGTGCCCACTGTCAGGCAGGCTCGGGTCAGGAAAAACTGTGTGTGTCAGGCTGTGCGGAGTGGGTAAGGTTAGTTGGAGCAAGCAAGGGGCCCCATGGAGGTGGAGGAAGAAGAGGAGCAGGTCAGGGTGAAGGAGCCCCCTCACCCTTTGTTGCAGCTGCTGCCGGAGATCCTGGTGGAGATGGAACACAGGCTCAGCTACCCCTCCTTGCACCAGATCCTCTCCACTGACACCATCTGGAGGAGCCACTGCTTGACAGGTGAGAGGTGGGAGGACTGGTGCTTTCCAAGGTGTGTGTGACACTGCCCCCCACCTGTCCTATTGCCCCTCCACCCCCACATCTTTCTCATTATCCCCCACCTTTCCCACTGCCCCCCTCCTGTGATGCTGTCCCCCTCATGTGACACTTTCTCCTCCTGTCCCACTGCCCCCCTCCCATGACACTTCCCTCTCCTGTCCTGATGTCCCCGTCCCTCTGACCCCCCTCCTGCGACACTTCCCTCTTCTGTCCTGCTGCCCTCCACCTGTCTCACAGACCCCCTCCTGTGGCACTTCCCCCTCTTGCCCCACCGGCCCCCTCTTGTCACACTGCCCCCTCCTGTCACACTGTCCCCCTCCTGTCACACTCCCCCCCCCCACCTATGGGAATGGGATAAGGAAGATGGGACTGGAGGAGATTTGACCGGAGGAGGACATGGGATGGAGGAGATGGGACTGCAGGAGGAGGAGGACATGGGATGTAGGAGATAGGACTGGAGGAGAAAGAGGACATGGTGTGGAGGAGATGGGACTGAAGAAGGAAGAGGAAATGTGATGGAGATAGATGGGACTAGAGGATAAAGAGTACGTGGGACTGGAGAAGGACATGAGATAGACATGGGATGGGGAAGATAAGACTGGACGAGGACATATAATGGAGAACGAGGACATGGGATGGCCAGTGGGCAGATTCGGTGGGATGGCCAGTGGGCGGCCCTGGGTAAAGTTGCTGGTCAGGCCAAGGGGAGCCCAAGCCTAAAGCTGTGTAATAGGCCCCTAAATTTCTGATGGCTGCCCTGATTATAAAACTGGTACAGCTTTGTCAACCACCTCTTTCCATTTAACTTTGACCAATGTTTTTTACCTGCGTTACCTGAGACAGCTGCGTACTATCCCAGGGTTTCCCACTTCATGATCGCAGAAACAAACCCCTTCCCATTCCCTACATTGGAACCAAAAACTGGGTAAATACATTTTCAGCACTAATAACTTGTACATAAGTACAATTTCTGGCAATGCAGTGCCTTAGTGGTTAGCACTACTACCTTTCAGCACCTTGGTTTGAATCCCAGCCAAGGTTTTACATACATAGTTTGCATGTTCTCCCCATGTTCTTCTTCTGCATACTCTGGTTTCCTCCCACACTTCATATGACATGTCAGTATGGGTATTGGGCTTCTGTCTAGATTGGTCTTTATTGTGTATGTATGCATGTAAGGAAGGGACCATAGATTGTAAGGTCCTTGAAGGCAGATACTGATGTGAATGTACAACATGTAACAAGCTGCCGAAAAGTTGTTGGAGCTAATAAAAATATCTGTAATAAAAACACTTCTATCATTGATATGAAAGTGCTTTTTGTCATTTTGATATACATTTATCACACCAAAAAAACGATATAAAGTATGCTACTTACATGTAGTCCCAAACTAAAATTCAAAACTAGCTCTGAAGCTTATCAAAACCCCTAAACCTTGGCCTAACCCTTATATCTAACCCTTAATTTCAGTTTAAGTCCCAAGTATAAATCGAAACTTAAAGCAGAATTTGTGCTATAATGGTAATAGACACTATTACAGAGATAGCAATGCCAACATTACAATCAAAAAATGTAATGCAACAAAGCAAAAACGTAATATATATTGATCAATATTAATCGGAAACATACACTACAATAATTTAATACGATGAAAAATCCACATCAATGTGTCCGTGCTCAACAGTTCAACTTTCGTGTTTGCTTCTAACATCTCTAATGCTATATCCATATGTGCATGTGCATAGCTGAAATGTATTTAACCTTATATTAATCATCTCCAGTAGTTATATCACATAGGAAGGAATTTTATTTCATGTATTCATACCGCTTAATTTAGAACCCGAAATTAAAGTACATTGTGTACTACGTGTTTATGCCTGTCACTTGTACAACAAATAGTCATATAACTATGGCTTGCTTTATAGCTGAATGTTCTTGGCTGGAAACAATTAGCAACTGGCATTTTACTGGTAACGGCTCAACTTTGCAGGGTGACTTGGCTCAGCTGAGTTCTCTGAAAATATACTCTCTATTTTTAATGGTTGGGGTGACAAATGTAGCAAGACACTCATGAAAAGTCTACATAAATAAGACTTGCTTTAGGGATATTTCTGAACTGTGTGAATGTACCATTGTTCAACATGACTCTCCAATTAGTATAGAACTTATGTATATGTAGCACCCTCCTAGGTAGGTGCTAGAGCAAGAGTTTAGTTTCAAATGCTGTCTGCTTATCAGGGGGATTCCAGGTAAATCTATATTGTTCTCTCCCTACAAGAGAGCAGGATCTGCCAGTGAGGTCTGCTCAATGTGCTCAGGTGCAACTCATTCTGTCTGCAGATTGTTTCACACTGGTCCATAAGGGAGGCATATTGGACAGTGGGAGGAAACCTGACAAATGAGTGCACAGGCGTTTAATACAGCCCTGGTGATTTGGCAGAGGAAAGTACCTCGTGCATGCTGGGATACCGTATAAAAGCCAGGAGCACATGTGCTCAGGGTCTTTTGTTGGATAGCAGAGTCCCGGAGGGAGGAGGCAGCTGCCTCCTTCTCTGTAGAGGTGCCATGTGGCCTCAGGTAGTCCACCTGAGGGCCTAGAGAGAGCTAGAAAGGAATTGATTCCAGAGGTCCTGTGAAGCTGACTGAAAGGGGGAGACACTGGAGGATTTGATTCTGCAGTACAGTGAGTACAAATATGTGTCAAGGGGCCTGACCTGAGGGGGGTCACCCATGCAGCTAAAAGAGTCAGTGGACAGGTGTCAGTAAAGGGGATGCTAGTGACTGTCCTGAAGAGAATGTAGATCACCCAGTCTATTGCTGGAAAGAAAGAGCAAGGAGACTTAACCCTTTCTATATATGTGGCAGTATGGTTCAAGCAGTGCAGCTGCTTCCACAAGCAACCTGGTGAGGCCAAGTGAGAGTTGTCCTTATCCAATGTACATAGTTCCGGTTGGAGTATCCCACTTTTCCCTTCTCCCCTTCCAAGTTTCAAAATAAACACCAAAAAATGCAATACCCCTGGTCTGTTTATTGAGCAATGAACCATTGGGAGTAAGGATGAATTTGTGATTGTGTGCTGGTAATCAAAGGAGGCATAACAAGTCATCATACAACAAGCCCTACGGGGACAGCACTAGATATATTACATGAAACCATTTCTCTTTCTTAAAACTCTTTATTTGTAAGCATAAATTAATACTTTTTGAAAATCATAATTAGAGGAATTGTAGCAACTCACCTGGGTTTTCATAATAAGCAGTCAGTAATCACATGACCACCATCAAACTGTCCCATAATGGTCAGATAGATGTGTAGAGGGAAAGTGGGAGGGAGTCTAGATGGTCTCAGTGGATGATTAAAGCTGAACTCTGGGCATACATGTTGGAAGATTTTTTCCAAGAGTCACACAAGATAATATTTGACTTTGTATGCACCACATATCTTTGCAAACCCACAAATAACCTTGAAAAAAAAAGCGCTGACATGATCACTGTGTAGGGAGCTATGTGTGGGACTCAGCAGCACAACATCCACTGTATTACCAAAAGTATTGGGACGCCTGCCTTTACCTGCATATGAACTTTAATGGCATCCCAGCCTTAGTCCGGAGGGTTCAAAATTGAGTTGGCTCACCCTATCACCTGAGTTATCAGCCTTTCCTAATGGCTAGCCAAAATGACATACCTCCCACACGGGTGCATAGGAAACCATTTTCCTGAGACTCAGCAATTACATCGACAGCTTTCAATTTGTAAAAAGATTGCTAGCAAGGCAGAGGGAAAGATTGTATGGTAAAATTAACATACAGGCTTCCTTCTAGCATTACAAAATTACTTTATGCTTCAGTAATTAGCCCTGATGCATGAAACACCAAAAACACTGCTGTACCGTCAGACCTATGACAGTTTGAAAGCTGCTGCGGCTGAACATTGCACTGAGCAGTAATAACATTTGGGCAGTATGCACCCTGGGTAGAATGCTTGGAATGCAGACTGCTTGTGTTTGGGCTATTCATCACTGGATACATAATGCCCTAAACATTAGTACTGCTTGGTGCCTCGTCCAGCTGCAGCAGCTTTCAGCCGTCACAGAGTTTTACAGGTGGCCAGCAGCAGGGCTGGACAGTGCACCTGTGCATTCTGCCTGCACCTAAATGCCAGGGTCTTATGCACTGCGGCTAAATGCCCAGTGTGCATGAGACCTTAGGTCATCATAAATAGTCCCTCCACATTCACAACTCAATACTTATTATCACATTTGGGTAAGGGCCGTTTATGCCTAATCTGAGGGGCACAATGAGTTGTTTAATGAGAAAATAAAAAGTGCTTGTTATTGCTCATTTTTTTATTCAACTTGTTAAAAAAAACTCTGTGTTCTTACTACTAAACTATGGGTGTGGTGCTTTATCTAAGGAGGCAAAACACTGAAGAAACTGCGGAGGGTCCCAGTGCTACAGAAGATCTCTTCTCAACCTTCATTCTTCGGTAGATACAGGGTCGAAACTGTTGGGGGGAGGGGGGCAGGTGCCCCGGGTACCGCATTGAGAGGGGTGCCGTCGGTAATCAGAGCAGGTGATGAGTGTGGCCGATGGGGGAAATGACTGAAACCTTGTGCATGCCTCTCCCTGCAGCGTCTGAAAGCTGGCAACTTCTCTCACCAGCTTTCAGCAGCTGCAAAAAGAGCCACATAGAAGATCAGTTCCAGTAATTTCTCCCACCAGCTGCACTCATCACCTGCTTTGTCCACATACAAATGCCCCTCCTGCCCAGGCCCCCCCCCTGTGTGCTTCTTCCGTGTGCCTGCCATGCAATGTTCTAAAAACACCACTTGCTAAAAGATATGTGCTTGTTAAAATTATTGAATATGTCAGTTCAGTCACGTTTTTTGTCTTCAGTCAACGTCTGTTTTCATCTCAGATCATATCCATTTTTCATCCTTTTTTCGTCAGTTGTCATCTGTTTTTTGTCAGTTGTCATCCGTATTTCGTCAGTTGTTATCCATTTTTCATCCGTTTTTCGTCAGTTGTTATCAGTTTTTCATCCGTTTTCATCCGTTGTCATCCGTTTTTCATCCGTTGTCATCCGTTTTTTGTCCGATCCATTTTTTTGACGGATGAAAAATAGGGCATTCATCCGTTCAAAAAAACGGACATTGACGGAAGCGGATGAAAACGGATGTTAACGGATGATCATACGTTGTCATCCGTTTTTACATAGAGATACATTGATGTCCGTTTTTCATCCGTCAACGGATGAATGAAAAACGGACAAACGGACCGTATATGTAAAAGGGGCCTAACTCACTGAAAATAGTGAAAGTACCTAAATATGTTTTCAAATCAACATTCTGTAATCCCCTGCACACTATATGTGGTTGATTTACTAAAGGCAAATAGGCTATTCAGGTTGCAGGGAAAATTTCCTTTAGCTAAGTCAACGTGCTGAAATTCAGTTTGACAAAAAATATCCCTATTTAAAGCACAGCTGACTTCTCTTTAATTAGGGGGGGTTACAGTTCAGTCGGTAAGCGTGCACTCTTCCCATTTGGTGGTGGCCTCACAATTTGAAAGCTCTTTTTGTCAGTGATGGAGGTTTATTGCACATTTAAGAATATTTGAACATAGAAGAGGAGGGCGTTTTCTTTTACACATTGGACTTCCTTTGTATATCAATATTTTATACATTAAATTAAAAAAAAAATGTGTTTTGGTCAATGCTTTTTTCACTTGTAAGAGCAACCCTTTTGATGTAATATATGTATTATTTTGTATAATTTTTTAGCGACAACATATTCCGCATGAATTTACAGACAACACTGAACAATTCACACTGTCCATGTATGCGTTCAGCTTACAATCTGACGTTCATACTACAGTAGCACATTTAGTGTGAAGCAAAGCATTAAATAACATGTATTTGGGTTACGGGAGAAAATAAAGGGCCAGTTTAGATCTAAGTGTGTGCGTGGAGGTGTGCTTTTGTAGCATTAGGCAGGTGGGCCATCATGTATCCACGTGTGTTTACTTTGTGCAATGATACATGTTATTGATGCAATAGCATTTCCAGTGCATTTTTTAATTAATATTTTTGGAGTGTGAACACATTTAAACGCATGCAGATTGGGTCTTTGGTGGCATATGAAAACAGAACTTCAGGACTACAAAGCCAAAGTACCAACATTCAGATTTGTACATTGTTGCTTTAATTACAGGGATTTTATTATATCACACATAAAACAAACCTAACAAAAGGGGGTCTGCAGTAATAAAGGCAGAGCTGCTGCACACAGGAACCAGGAAAGTGTAATCTTTTTTCTTTTTTTTTTTTTTTTTGAGTCTCTAAGAAATTAAATGAATATTATTATTGTGTTTTGCTAATAAACTGTTACAATCTTCTAAAATGAACCTCATTGCTTTGGACTTTTTCCACCCCAGGCAGATGTGATTAATTCAAGTATTACATTTTCTTGGCCTTTAAACTGTGACTCAGGTAGATTTCGTGGCCAACGTGGAACAAATGCTTGACATGTCGACATTCTAATGATGGAACTCAGTATTATATCGACATTTTTATATCACAGGATGGCATATCAAAGTAGGGCAGTTCAAAGGTTATGATGAGTGACTCACCTTGGAATGTTCTCATTGCATTGTCATAAAGCTCTATAATAGCCTATTACCTATGTGGGTGATTTTAGGGATAATATTACATTTGTATCATTAATCTTACCTGTCACCAATGAACAGTTCTAGAAATTAGTTAACAAAAGGTCACTGGAGCTAGTATTAAAAGCAACAAGCAGAAAAGTGGCAACCAAATCTCTTCCTATTTCTTGGCACAATATGAGTTCCAGAGCTACTGCCTACTAAAATGAATATATTATAATTGCTCATAATAAAATTATACTTGAGTGCCAGCCTTAAAAGAAATAAAGCAACATAGCACTTATAAAAGCTGGGTTCCCTAGTCAGCCAAATGTCATTTCTTGTTACCGAAAGATTTTATTGAAGAATAGGCAAATGCATACAGCATGAGCTCAGGAGCTCTGGATGTAGTCATAATGCATTCAATCAGAATGCATGAGCTTATAAAGTCAAAATAATTGTCATAAGCAGACATATGTGATAATCAAGCATAATATAATGTGGCATAAGGGACAAGATGTTGTCTTAAGAGCAGCGACAGAAGCCCACCGATGAGCTTGTGATCTAATTTGTAGATACAGTATATGCCACAAAATTGTTGCATAAGAGGACCAGGGGTGAAGGGTTTTAGGTACCTAGCTCCAGGTGGCAGGGGTTGTAAGCGTGAGGCTGGAGAGAATGGAGAAAGTAGAATAGAAGAAGAAGATCAGAAGAGAAAAGAAAGCTAAGGAGGAATGACTAGAAGCCAAATGTCCTTTTTTTATACTTGAAGGGTAACTCCACTTTCGTGGGGGAAAAAAATAGCAAATAAAGAAAAAATAATATGGCGATTGCGACTCAAGTCATATTGCAATTAAATGTTAATAAAAATGACCTTTCCTTTTCAATCTGCAGCTCTGTAATTTGTTCTGTGAGGCTGGGTTCACAGAGCAGCTCACAACAGGGGTCCGATGCGTCCCTATGCACCGTTTCTGCTCCGATTTCAATCTGAATTTTTGGCTGAATTCAGACCTGAAAACGGACCAGAAGATGCACAGCACTCCTGTGCAATTGGCACCGGAGCCGCCCTGGAGATATGTGAACCGGCTCCATAGAGAACCGGTCAAAATCTCCTGACATGCGAACTGGATGCGGGGAAACCCGCATCCAATTCGCAAAAGTGTGAACCCAGCCTAAAATGCAATGCAATATGGCTACCTGGAGCTGTTCTGTACACAGAATGTGTACTGACCACACCCCAGAAACATAATTTCCTGCTTGTGTGATTGGCTCACCAATTTTCCCAGAAGTCTACCTAAGATACAAGTCAGGTTTTAGGCACCCCCCGCAACAAAAATGTAATTTTTGGTGAGATACTCCCAATAGGAAATCACGTCTACAGGGATGCAGGCCCAGCAGATTTCCTCATTAGAGCCCTGCAGGTGCACAGCTGACTGATAATTATAAAAACACTCCCGTTAGACTCACTTTCCCGCATGGATACAGAGAAACACAGGGATTTCTTCAGAATAACAAAAGATAGGAATTTGCAACAAAGTTTGTTCAAATCCTTGTAATGTACAGAGATCACCCAGATGAGACTGTTTTTTTTCTCAACGAAAGTGGAGTTACGCTTTAAAGCGAACCTTTCAGTAACTTTTGAAATCTGCATGAATTCCTGACTTTTCACAATATACAGCAATAGTGTATGTTTTCAAATTCAGCTCTTATCAACGTGAGTCTGCTAAAGCTGGCCATACACTGATCAAAATGAATCTGGTTCAGCAGGGACTGGAAAATTTTCAATTAGTGTGTGACCATTCCAGCTTGACAGAAATCGATTGATTGACTTCTGTTGAAGGGAAATGCTGGAAACATTTATCAATTAGCAGCTGCAGTCGCTGATCGGGGTATTCTGACAGCAGAGGAAGCCGCTGTCAGAATAAAATGTCCTGCTGAGGGGGATTCTTTCATCCACCTTATTTGTGTGGATGGAGGAATTTCTTTGTTGGGGTTTTTTTTTTTTTTTCATTTAGCCGAATTAACTAGCACAAAAGCTAAATTTTAGGCAAAAGCTAGGTATACGCTATCAGTTTCTTTTCGTTCAACCCAGCAGGCTTGAGATGAGCTTGCTGTACTAACTTACCAATGTTAGTACAGCAATCTCTGCACTGAGCTACTGTGTTCTAACAGAGGGAATACCCCCCCCCCCCAAAAAAAACAAACCACACCAGTCAGTGCACTGAAAGCGCTGATCGGATGGCGATCGGCATATATTGTTTGGCCATGCTACTTCGACAGAATGAAAAAACCTGACAGCTCAGGTCAGTGCCGCTGTACAAACAATCCGATCTTAGTATAGCCATCTCCCCTGCTAAGCTATTGTGTTCTGACAGGGGGATGCCCCATCCCAATGCTTAACCCCCCACCAGAACACTCCAGTCAGCACTCTCAGCTTCGACAGAAGCCAGAAGGTTTCTATTGAACCGGCAACATTTGGCCGGTGTCTGCTAAGCTTAATGCATTCCATGCATTAAGATTAAAAAACCTTCTGTGTGCAGCAGCCCTCCTCTGCCCCCTAATACTACCTGAGCCCCATCTTTATTCAGCGATGTTGCAGGAGTGTCTCAGCTGCCCAGGACTCCCCTCCTCATTGTCTGAGACAGCAGCGCGGCCCGATTGGCTTCCGCTGCTGTCAATCAAAGTCAGTCAGCCAATCAGAAGGGGGGGGCGGGTCATGGCTCTGTGTTTGAATCGGCACAGGGAGTTGTGACTCAGCTAAGGTGCCCCCATAGCAAGCTGCTTGCTGTGGGGGCACTCAACAGGAGGGAAGGGCAAGGAGCACCAAAGAGGGACGGGAGAAGAGGAGGATCCGGGCCACTCTGTGCAAAACCACTGCACAGAGGAGGTAAGTATAACATGTCTGTTATTTAAAAAAAAAAATACTTTATAATCACTTTAAGGCATTGTAAGTGGGAGTAATGTAATCACTGATAGAGGTAATAAATGCCTGTGTTACACTTATTGCACACATTGCTTAAAATATTTGCACTTGGCATGAAAATTCAGATGCAAAGTCCACTTTAATTAGAATTCAGAAATCAGCTTGTGGTAAAGGTAGGAGGTATTATACAGTTTAGTCACTCCTTTGATGAATTGTATTCTCCAAAATAGCGCTCTGGCCTACAGACTGCCTGGATCCATTGAGTATACATAACAGATACATTTAGCTTGACATGGCCTAAATCACAAAGCAGCTGTGAACATTGTTATGTTATGAGATAGTTTAGGGAAAACAATTATAAAGTCTGGAATCTTAAGCCAAAAAGCAATTCCTACATAGCGGGGTGGTTTATAGTTTATTATAGTTTATTGTTCCATGTGCTGCAGAACTCTTGATAGGAAGCAGAACCTTGCTGTACAGATACATCAGAGCAGAGATCTCTATTGCTCAAAGCACATGTCACAGCACTGCCTGTGAGTCCTTCAAAAGTGTTCTTTTTTTTTTTTTTTTACTGTGAGAACAGGTGCTAATTTGGGTTTTTTCAGTGGGTTAGTACAGTAGTTTCCAAACTGAGGCTTGGGTCCCAATGTGGCCCACTGCTTGCCATTATCTGGCCCTTGGGGCACTTTCATGACGATATTCTTACTACTGACACTAACAAAGGGGCGAAATTCCTGTTCCTTACATTAATACCAGGGCACTATTTCTCCCATTGATACCAACGATGGGGCATTATTATTCCCACTGACACCAACGATGGTGCACTATTCCTGCCACTGACACCAACAATGGTGCATTATTCCTCCCCCTAATGCCAAAGATGCATTGTTTACTCTCACTGATGCCAGTACACTTTCTACTCCCAATCAGGGTTGCCAACTGTCAGTAAATTCTTGAACAGTTTGTGAAATTCATGATTTTTACATCTGTCCATGAATGTCCATTTCAGACATGCAGACTGCATGTCCTTAATGGACATTCATAGACAGATGTAAAAATCATGGATTTTAGAAACTGTCCATGAATTTACTGACAGTTGGCAACCCCACTACCAATAGCCACAATACAGCCCCCCTAATGTGTAAAGGACAGTAAACTGGCCCTGTGTTTAGAATATTGGAAGACCCCTGTGTCAGTGTCAAAAATGTGTTTGTTGTGTGTCTGTAGCTATCTTACAATTGGGAGCTAAGTCATAGATTTTTAGTACAAAGCAACCTTTCTCAACCTTTTTACCATGGAGAAACCATGGAGAAACCCTTGAAATAGTTTTCAGGTCTCAGGGAACCCTACTAAAATAATTGGACCTTCAGCTTGTGGTACATTAGTGTGATCAGTAGGTTGTATATACCTTTAAATAAGAATTAAAGAATGTGGTTTAATTAATAATCATGAATTTAAGTTAATGATAATAATGGTCAGAAAAGAAACAGACAGTGAAAATTTTAGTGAACCCTTTATATTGGTGGTCAGTTTAGAAATTACCTCTTACTGTACATTGGTGGTAAATGTAAAAGTGACCCATTACATTGGTGGTTAGTGTAGGAGTGACCCCTTCCATTGGTGGTCAGTGTAAAAGTGAGTTCTTACATTGGTGGTCGGGGAAGAAGGGATCCTCTACATTGATGGTTAGTGTGGAAGGGACCTCATGCATTGGTGGTCAGCGTAGAAGTGACCTCTTATATTGGTGGTCATTGTTGAAGTGACTAACTACATTGGTGGTGAGTGTTGAAGTGAGCTCTTACATTGGTGGCCAGGGAAGAAGGTATTCTCTACATTGGTGGTCAGTGTAGAAGTGACCTCTTACATTGGTGGTCAGTGTAGAAGTAAGCTCTTACATTGGTGGTCAGGGAAGAAGGCATCCTCTACATTGGGGGTCAGTGTGGAAGTGACCTCTTGCATTGGTGTTCAGTGTAGAAGTGTGGACAGGGATCCACAGCATAGGTGGCTTTACGGTTGGGCGATGCTCCTGTTGTCCTTCAAGCTGATGAGCTATGTGAAACTGTGCATACACTGCCTTCTCTCCATATTGCCCAATAGAGGAATTGTCTCCCAAAGGGATAGTAAGTAGATGGCTTCTTCATTAAGGCACATGCACAGCACAATCAGAGAAGAATGGGATCTGAGGTCTGTACCTGGGGATATAGCTTACATGGGGTGGGGGTCATGTTAGGATTAAGATAAAGGTCTTGTTATCTATTAAGTGCACTGTAGAGACAGCTTGGTGGACTAGTGCTATAAATATCTTCCAACGTGTCTATAAATTTCTGAATGGGATAACTGGTGATTTTCACAATCAAAATGACCAAACACTAGTACTTTTCCCTAACTGCCCAGTTAGAACAAGACTCACTTTATGCGATTCTTCCTTACATTGAGGTAAAACATGTTTAGGCATCAGTATCCCCCCTCACCACTCCCCTACCCCCCCCTTTAACTTACCTGAGCCCTCATTTGATCCATTGCTGTACATGTTTGCAGCTCTTCTCTCCCCTCACTTCCTTGTCTCACTGGCTTTGCTGAGGCAGTGGGAACCATTGGCTCCTGCTGCTGTCAATCAAAGCCACTGACGAGAGAATGGGGGCACGGTCAGGTGCTGCTGTCTGTTTCTATAGACGCAGACAGCAAAGCTCTGGAGCAAGCCTGAACAAGTGCCCCCATAAAAAACGCCTTTTTTTGGGGACACTCACCAGAGAGGAGGATCCAGGAGAACCGGTGGTGGACCCGAAAAGAGGAGGCTCCTTTGTCCAATTCCATTGCACAGAACATGTAAGTATAAACCTGTTTGTTTTCCATAAATCTTTTGTTTCCATTTGACAGTTCACAAAAAAAGATAAGGGAAAAATAGGGTTTTTTACAGCACATAAGGGGGCTCGTTCACGCCATGTGCAGTGAACTGCATTTTTTGACATTGGATAAATGCAAGTCCCTGCAAGGGTCCAGAAAAAGATGGTTTTCTGTGTGCCTAGTTCATGCCATAAGTGCTAGAAAAGGGGATTGAGGGAGAGGAATTTGTGCTGGAAGGAGGATTTGTAGTGAGGGAGAGAAGATTTGTGCTTGGGGGGGGGGGGGGGGAGATGTGAGGGGTAGAGGACTGGTTCTAGGAGGGGGATTTTATTTTTTTTTTTAGGGGGGGGTGGTTTGTGTTGGAGGCATATGAGGAGAGAGAGGATTTGAAATAGGGGGATGGGGGACCAAAGATTTGTGCTGGGGGGTGGGAGATTTGAGCAGGGGGGCAGATTTGTACTGGAAAAGCTTAGGGATGAGCATGCAGTGTTCTTTAAATATGTGTTGCAATAAAAACCACCCTGCCTGCATTTTAACGCAACACAATGCAGCAAAAAAGAAAGTAAACATATCATTTTAAAAAAAGTTAGTGTTTTGACCCTTCTAGGGACCTGTCACTTTATAATAGATGACAAGAAAAAGCATATCAGGGCGAATAAAAACTCAATTTATTGCAACACAATGCGCATGAAATTTCATGTTAAATGCCCATCAAGGCACATGCATTTTTGATGCGCTGCAGTGAGTTTTCTTATTACTAGTAGCTACAGCAGTACACCGTACATCGTACACCTTACCTAACTAGAGATAGTATGTTTTCTTATTAGACAGCATGTCATTATTTTTGATCCACATTGAATACAGTCCAGTTTTATAAATGTTATAATTTAGTATCTGATAGTTTCAACATACTGTGTAGATTGGTGTAGAAATAAAACACCTCCACAGCACACTAAATTAACTTCATGACATTTCACAGAACCGGATTACAAAATGATTTGTTTGCATTTTTCCTACACCTCTTCAAACATACGAATTACAATTAATCAGCACAGATAATACAGGCTGAATTGAGCGTTCCTAAAATCATGGATTTTGTTGTTACATTCATTTATATTCCAAACCACACACCTTTCCAGGGACATGAATTATTTAAGGACAAACGTTCTGAGGCTGTTCTTGGAAATCAATGGGCTTTGTGTTTCTACAACACACGTAAGCCTGTAATAGGTATTTTGATCATATCAAAATTAGCAAGGTAAAAACAAAGAACAAAGAAATAAATAAATTCTGTCTAATCCTATCTGTGCGCTCATACATATAAGTAATGAATAGAAGTGGAAATACAAGTCATTACTCACCAATATATTTCTCCAGGAGCCGGAATACACTATATGAGCACCCTATACCTAGCAGGGAATGGTGCCTGGTTGGCTCACATCCTTGAGTCCCCTCTTTCTCCAGGTTGGGGTTCTGCAGTTTCTCCTATGTGTGGCTCCTGCAGCACTGCTTGTTCCTCAGCACTGTACATTTGGTCTGGCAGAAGCAAGCATAACCAGAAGCTTTGAGACAGAAGGAGGGGGTGGGAGGAAGGAGGGAGCCAGCAGCCTTTATCCTTCTAAGGAAAATAGCAAGAATGCAATGGAGGAGGGAAGAGCGTAGCTGTTTAGAGGTGCAATATGTGCCAATCAGAGCCACAGGTCCCTATTGCTGCTGATCTTCTTATCTTTTTATTTTTTGTATGTAAATCTTAGCACCGTAGAATAAGCCACTGTTTAGATTCACTTAATGCCGGTGCACTTTGTAGCAATTTTTTTACAATTATTTTTTAATAAAGAATTTGCCTTAAGGAAATCGAGGTTTGCAAATGTCTGCCAAGGTCCGGGTTTGAATGCCAGTGCCTGAGCCTAGCTTCCGCTACTAGTAGAAGTGGATGCACCTGTTGTATTACAATAGCGATTTGGCCTTGACGAGAGATTGATGGTTGGATGCTGCCAACAGATACGCTCAGGGGTGGTCTGAAAAGAAACAAATATGTCATTTGAGACCTGAAGTACCAGCTTAAGATGCCCTGCACACCTCACACCTGTAACAGCTTTGGAGTAACAATAAAAGATAAGTTGTAGAGCTGACAATATCTGAAAAACAAAAAATGGAGAAAAAGCCATATGGGCATCATATTCCTAAACAGGTAATATTTTCTTCCTATAAACCAGGGCTTCCCAAACTTTTTTGGGCCGAGACCCACTTCTGAATACAGTTATTTTTCGGGACCCACTTGCTTGTAATTGAATATTGTAAAGCGCTACAGAATTTGTTGGCGCGTTATAAATGCAAATAATAATAATGCATATTTTAAAGGGGGGGGAGTTAAATTAAAAATATCAATTTACTACTTTTCAATTTATTATTGAATACACTTGCCAGATGTTCTAAGTGAGGGGTCAGTACCTGTGGCATATAAGCGGAGTTGTAAGTAATCAGCACCCTCATAGACAGTATAAGGCAGGCAGAGGACAGAAATCAACCACCCCAGGACAGTGATTAGCAGGCTATATGGCACTCACCTTCCTTCCTCTCCCAGCGGTCCACAGTGAAGGTGAAGCCCCCTGTTTGGGTGAGGTGTGCTGGGCACTGGAGAAGGCAGAGTCTACATGATGAGGAGCTCTATGCTGGTCTTAGTGTCCTGGCTCTTCTCCTTCAGATGCTCTACTGGGGTCACAGAAGCTGCCATGAACTCCTGACACCGCCCGGCCACCTGGTCCTCCTATGACACCGAGGCTGCTGTCTCTGCCCGCTATAGCTGAGAGAATCCCGCTGCCAGTCTAGCCACCTCCTACATAACAGCCCACAAACGTACTCACTAATGGAAGTATCCTCCTCACTGGAAATGCAGACCAGCCTCCGTAAACTGTGTGGCCGGGGTCCTGAATCCATCACGATTTGACTGCTCTGGCTCTCTGTAATTTGCGCAGGCTCGCACGGCACAATTTAAGCGGGCCGACTCTCAGTGATTTCCGGCTCAGTGTGACCCACTCAAACGTAGCTCGTGACCCAACAGTGGTTCCGAGACACAGTTTGGGAACTCGTGCTATAAACCATATAAATAGTGCAGCACAACTAAAAATAATTTGACAAAATCAGAAGTGAATCAATGTTACAAAAAAATGCAACAATAGTGTATCGAAAAGAATGATTGCTATTACAAATAAACAGTGAAAGTGAGTCAAAGAAAATACACAATACTGGACTGGGAATGAATCAACAGTTTACTGTGCTTCAAAATAAAGTGACAAAATGCTGTGATCTTCCACCTCTCTGGGTCCCACTGATGAAGTCCATACCCAGGATGACACATGTCTGGCAATAGACAAACCCTCGGATGTTATACCATGGTCAACGCCACCCTTGTTGGAGCACGCTGGGGATTATTTATTATTTACTATTTGTTTGATATGCCAGCACAGCTTTTATGTGAGGGTTTTATCCCTATTTTTATCTGGCAATAAAGTGTTTACAGAGAGCACTTGAATTTTTCCATTTATTTGCATATACCGTGGATTGTAAGCATACAGCATTGAAAGGAGGGAGTGAAGCACGCACCTGATCTTAACCCCATAAGGGGACTGCTTACTTGGACCCACTGGTGAAACAGGGGTCTAAGTATAAGGTGACCTGCCATCTATTCACTGGTGGAGGAACAATTCACGAGCACAGTTATTATACAAATACGGAGGTGGAAGATCACACCATTTTGTCACTTTATTTTGAAGCACAATGAACTGTTGATTTATTCCCAGTCCTGTATTGTGTGTTTTCTTGGACTCACTTTCACTGTTTATTTTTAATAGCAATCGTTTTCGATACACTGTTACATTTTTTAGTAACATTTATTCACTAAGGCCCTGTTCACACCTGAGCGTATTTCAGCTCGTAAAACGCTCATATCTGAAGTCTCAAAACGCCCAACAAGCAAAATTCCATTAATTTCAATGGCCCCTGTTCACATCTGAGTGTTTTGTCCCCTGAAGCAAAACGCCTGAAGCTCAAAAAAGTACATGAGCTTCTTTTTTGGCAGATCAAAAGTGTTTTTGTTAGATGTCAATGCCTGCCTCCAAACACCTGCAAAAAAACACCTGAAAAAAGGCCAAACAAACCGCCTAAAAAAAGCCCAAAACAACGCCTGAAAACAATACGCTCAGGTGTGAATGAAGCCTTAGGCTCCATAACAGACCCTTATCTGGCCATGCAACCCCCCTCCTGAACCATACTAGACTATATGCTCTCAACATTGGGGGTGCTTTGGGGCAGGGGAGCTCTGCCCTCCCCCATCCCAAAGCACCTTGTCCCCATCAACATGAGGACAAGGGCCTCATCCACACAACCGTAGCCAGTGGTTGTGGGGGCCTGCAGGGGGGGGCTTATCGGAATCTGGAAGCCCCCTTTAATAAGGGGGCCCCCAGGTCCTGCCCCCCCTACAATGTGAATGAGTATCAGGTACATAGTATCCTTACCCATTTACCAAAAAAGTGTCAAAAAATAATAGAAGCACAGAGACAGTTTTTGACAAATCCTTAATTAAAAATCAGGGTCCCCCCAATGTAATCCATCGTCATTCACGCCACCTGCTGTACCCAAAAGAAAAAAAAAAGATGCTCTCGCCGACACGGAGGCCCTCTGCCTACTGCAGGCTCCTCCATTTAACAGTTCTTATATAGGTAAGGGGCTGGGCCACCTGTCTATGACACCTAGTGGCACCATCCCTTCTGATGCCACGGACCCAACATGCACTGGTCCGTGACGTCAGAAAGGGCCAGGTGGCCCTGTCCCTTACCTATATAAGAAATGTCAAATGGTAGAGCCTGCAGTAGGGCAGAGGGCATCCGTGTCGGCAAGAGAGTCTTTTTTTTTTTTTTTTTGGGTGTGGTGGGTGGTGTGATTGATGATGGATTACATTGGGGGACAGTTTTTTATTTTTTTAATAAAGGATTTGTTTTATTACTTTTTGACACTTTTTTGGTGAATGGGTAGTGGTACTATGTACCCAATACTCATTCACAGAGGCGGCTCTCTAATTAGGCAGTTTAGGCGGCCGCCGAAGGCCTCGCGCTAAAAGGGGGCCTCGCGGCCGCCTAATCCATGTAGTCAGGGCCGGCGCGGCGCTGCCTCTGTTTGTTCCAGCTAAGAGGGAGCCTGCCCGTGTCCTGCCCATCCGTTCCGCCGCTTGGAGGGGGCACAAAATTAGTGTCTGTGTGATGGAGGGGGAGAGACGCTGTTCTCCGCTCGTTGCAGAGCGGAGGCTTCCAGAGTGTCACTGCGAAGTGCGGACCGCCCCGCCTATCCTCCGCCCATGGAGAATCTGGAGTCAGAAACGAAAGGAGAAAGGCAGCTGACGGCCAATAGAGTGAGGCGGGAGGAGCTCTGGCTGGCTCTGCAAGGAGACCCCATGAGGAAAAGGCATCCAGGAAGTCTGAAGAGGCAGAAGCGCTGAGGCTGAACGACTGCCTGAAGCTGAGGGAGAAATCGACTGACAAGGTAAGTAATTGCCAGTGCAATTGATTGGTAATTGGTGCCGTTCTCCCCCACCATCCCCACTGCCTCTTTCTGATCCTATTCCTCCACAACCTTCACAGATTTCATCCCTGATGGGGGGGGGGGGGTTAGTAAGAGGTGGTGGGGGAGGATGACACCCCTCCCATTACCACTGCCACTGATCCCCCCTCACCACTACAGCTGCCACTCAATCTACCCCCATCACAACCGCTGCCACCCAATCTACCCCCCATCACCACCGCTGCCACTCAATCTACCCCCCATCACCACCGCTGCCACTCAATCTACCCCCCATCACCACCGCTGCCACTCAATCCACCCCCCATCACCACCGCTGCCACTCAATCCACCCCCCATCACCACCGCTGCCACTCAATCCACCCCCCATCACCACCGCTGCCACTCAATCTACCCCCCATCACCACAGCTGCCTCTCAATCTACCCCCCATCACCACAGCTGCCACTCAATCCACCCCCCATCACCACCGCTGCCACTCAATCCACCCCCCATCACCACCGCTGCCACTCAATCCACCCCCCATCACCACCGCTGCCACTCAATCTACCCCCCATCACCACAGCTGCCTCTCAATCCACCCCCCATCACCACCGCTGCCACTCAATCCACCCCCCATCACCACCGCTGCCACTCAATCTACCCCCCCATCACCACAGCTGCCTCTCAATCTACCCCCCATCACCACAGCTGCCACTCAATCCACCCCCCATCACCACCGCTGCCACTCAATCCACCCCTCATCACCACCGCTGCCACTCAATCTACCCCCCATCACCACAGCTGCCACTCAATCCACCCCCCATCACCACAGCTGCCACTCAATCTACCCCCCATCACCACAGCTGCCACTCAATCTACCCCCCATCACCACAGCTGCCACTCAATCCACCCCCCATCACCACAGCTGCCACTCAATCTACCCCCCATCACCACAGCTGCCACTCAATCCACCCCCCATCACCACCGCTGCCACTCAATCCACCCCCCATCACCACCGCTGCCACTCAATCCACCCCTCATCACCACCGCTGCCACTCAATCTACCCCCCATCACCACAGCTGCCACTCAATCTACCCCCCATCACCACAGCTGCCACTCAATCTACCCCCCATCACCACAGCTGCCACTCAATCTACCCCCCATCACCACAGCTGCCACTCAATCCACCCCCCATCACCACAGCTGCCACTCAATCTACCCCCCATCACCACAGCTGCCACTCAATCCACCCCCCATCACCACCGCTGCCACTCAATCCACCCCCCATCACCACCGCTGCCACTCAATCCACCCCCCATCACCACCGCTGCCACTCAATCTACCCCCCATCACCACAGCTGCCACTCAATCTACCCCCCATCACCACAGCTGCCACTCAATCTTCCCCCCATCACCACAGCTGCCACTCAATCCACCCCCCATCACCACCGCTGCCACTCAATCCACCCCCCATCATTACAGCTGCCACTCAATCCACCCCCCATCACCACCGCTGCCACTCAATCCACCCCCCATCACCACCGCTGCCACTCAATCTACCCCCCATCACCACCGCTGCCACTCAATCCACCCCCCATCACCACCGCTGCCACTCAATCCACCCCCCATCACCACCGCTGCCACTCAATCCACCCCCCATCACCACCGCTGCCACTCAATCTACCCCCCATCACCACAGCTGCCACTCAATCTACCCCCCATCACCACAGCTGCCACTCAATCTACCCCCCATCACCACAGCTGCCACTCAATCCACCCCCCATCACCACCGCTGCCACTCAATCCACCCCCATCACCACCGCTGCCACTCAATCCACCCCCCATCACCACAGCTGCCACTCAATCTACCCCCCATCACCACCGCTGCCACTCAATCTACCCCCCATCACCACAGCTGCCACTCAATCCACCCCCCATCACCACCGCTGCCACTCAATCCACCCCCAATCACCACCGCTGCCACTCAATCTACCCCCCATCACCACAGCTGCCACTCAATCCACCCCCCATCACCACCGCTGCCACTCAATCCACCCCCCATCACCACCGCTGCCACTCAATCTACCCCCCATCACCACCGCTGCCACTCAATCTACCCCCCATCACCACCGCTGCCACTCAATCTACCCCCCATCACCACCGCTGCCACTCAATCTACCCCCCATCACCACAGCTGCCACCTAATCCACCCCCCATCACCACAGCTGCCACTTTATCCACCCCCCATCACCACAGCTGCCGCTCAATCCACCCCCCATCACCACCGCTGCCACTGATCCCACCCCCCATCACCACCGCTGCTACTGATCCCACCCCCCATCACCACAGCTGCCACTCAATCCACCCCCCATCACCACCGCTGCCACTGATCCCACCCCCCATCACCACCGCTGCCACTCATCCCACCCCCCATCACCACCGCTGCCACTCATTCCACCCCCCATCACCACCACTGCCACTCAATCCAGCCCCCATCACCACTGCTGCCACTGATCCCACCCCCCATCACCACCG